>NC_133458.1:65737676-66371426 GCF_048565385.1 Saimiri boliviensis | reverse complement strand
AATTGTAGCCAATACACGTGATCTCTCTAACACTTTCTAAACACTGCCTCTAGGGCTATAGACTCAGTAAGCTGTGACCTGTCTTCAAGTTATCACAGATGGCAGTTTTATCAAATGTTTTACCTGGCATTATGGAGTCTACAGCCTTCTACCCTGTCTTGTTTGTTTACTTAGATGCCATCTCAACTCTGAATATTTTAGTTTAGTTTAGTTTTGTTATAATACAGTCCCATTTCAGGGTAATATGTTCTATGTAGGTTAAAATATGAAACAGTTGTGATAAATTCTCAAATCATAATGGCTTAATACAGTAAAACCTTATACCTTGCTTACCTGAAGTGTAGTGTGATATTCAGCACACAGCCTTGTATATAGTTATTTAGAAAATGAAGTTCTTTCAGTTTAGTGGCATCAAAGTTTATGCTGGATCCTTTGCATCTGATTGTCAAAAAGGGGAAAATAAGATATTTTCCTATAGGAAGTTTTGGTGAAACACCTCACTCTCATCCACATTTTCATGGCTAGAATTCAGTCACGTAATCAAACTTCATTGCAAGGTAGGCTGATGAATGTGGTCTAGGTGTGTTCCCAGAAGGAAAGGGAAGCTGACGTTGGTGAAAACATAGCACTAGCTGCCACATCTTTTGTTTTACCATCTTTGGAGACTAAACCTTCCCCTGCCAGGATTGGAGAATGGCAGTTTTCTGCCTGTTCTGAGTGGAGTTGAGATTTAGGATCTAACTGGTTGTTAAATAGATTCTCAACCAATATAAGCAGTCTAGCGACTAAACCTTCAATCTCGGCTCTTGTCTCCTATTCTTCCACGAGTATGTTGGATATTGCAATTCCTGATCCCTTTGGGGTTTTGGCAGTGTAAATTTGTTTGTCTTGACTTTCTACAATGCCTACTTAGGTTTGAGTTTTTTTCAGATCTGATAGATGATTTGCAAAACATCCATCTGTTTTTTAATTTCCCCAATTTTGTTGCTACTGTGTATTCTTCTGTTTTCTCTGTCATTGTGGGTTTGAGACTTACAGAAAATTCCCTGTGAAATCATTTTAGTAAGTCTTTAGGAAAGAAGAGGGGTAACTACATGTATTTAATCCAACATCTTTTCCCCCCTCAGTACTTTTCACAATTTTCTTGGAATAACTTTTCATCTTTACAGGAAATGTTTGAATATATTTTGATATATTAGTAGCAGCATAGATATACATCCAGTAAAAAGAATGTAAGCCCCCTTCCATGTAACTTAAAGGGATGTCTAATGTTAAAAAAAAGAGCTGGACAGTAGTTAGAGTGGTAAAATTAGATCTGATACAGGAATTATTGCAGTCGGAAAAAAGAGATTTTACTATAGAAATGAAGTCAATTCCAAATACAGCAAGGACAAGTGGGGATTTATAGCTAAGAAGTAGGATGGGGGCTGGTGGATGGAAAATTACCAAAAGATACTTCCTCTTAGGTGGATAGAAATTACTAAGAGGAAACACCAAGGATAACGGGGATTCTGGCTAAAGTGACTTGACAGGATTCTTCTAAAACTGAGTGATATGAGCTTGAGAAGGATGGGCATGAAGACCAAGGCCAAAGTTTAGTTGAGAAGAGAGCTTAGAGAAACCTGACATGGTTAGTCAAGGAAAGAGTCTTTGTCAACTGTTAAATGACTTAATAGAGGTTGTGTGTGGGTGCGTATGCATGTGTGTGTGTAAAACATGGTTATGTGACTACAGGAAAGGATACACTCCAGCTGATTAACATTGGTTACCTGGCTGGGGAAAGGAGTCATGTGCTTGGGAGGAGAAAGTCGAGTGGAGAAGGCAGGCAAGTGGAAGAAAAGTAAACTAAAGAAAGGAGTCTACAAAGATAGCATTTGTTGTACCATTCCATTTATTTAAAATTTACAATATATACATATATGCATATACTGTATGTCTAAAGACATGTTTGAAAGAGTGCTAAAGATATGTTAATTTTGGTGTGGCAGATTAAAAATGGCCGTGAATTTCTTGACACGCCTGCTATCAAAAGGTGGGCAACTGTGAACCTTTGTCTTGGACCTGGGCAAGCTCTGTGACTGCTTTCACCAACAGAAAGTAGCAGAGGTGATGTTCTACCAGTTCCAGGGTTGGGCCTAAAAAGAATAGGATCTTCCAATTTCTTCTTTTGGAGCATTGGCTCTTGGAGCCCTGAGCCACCATGTAAGAAGTCTGACAGCCCCAGGCCCTAGAGGATGAAGTGACATGTAAAGAGAGAGGCCAAAGAGATAGTCATGTGCGTGAAGAAACACCTTTGGAAAAAAAATATTTATAGAGACATGCTTGAAAGGATGCTTAACACAATGATAATAATGTATCATGTTTGAGCTAGCATTTTAGATGATTTACTTTCTTGCTCAGACTTGCAAAAGAGGTTATATAGTGATGTAGTTGAAAGTATGCATACTGAAGCCAGACTACCTGGGTTCAAATACCATACCTGTCACTCATTAATCTGGGACAAGTTAACTAACCTATGTGCCTCAATTTCCTTTTCTATGAAATGGGGATATTAGTACCTGCCTGATGAGATTGTTATGAAGATTAAATGAACTAATTCACATAAAGAACTTACAAGAATGTCTAATAAGTGTTAACTACTATTAGCAATAATGTATCATTCAAATTATTTTCTCGGAAAAAAAGACACCGAAGATGGCAATATGGAAACACACTAGCCTTCACTCCTAAATTCTTTGTTAATGAACTCTATATATAGACTTAAGGAAGTTTAGAGAAAATCTCACACATAAGGAATTTTGAGGTTCATGACATTCTTATGTATTAAGTACCAAATGGGTACCTACAAGGTAGTAAAATATAGCTTAATTCTATGTTTTGTAAATATTTAGACTAAATCAGGTAGGAGCCACAGTTTTAGGAGCTGCAAGAAAATTAATCCCACAAAGTTGAATAACTTGTTCAAGATTAGGATTGTGGCCAACAATGGAAAGGCATTAAATGCCAATGTTCTTTAAGAAGTTAGAAGAACTTTTCAGTTTCTGACACTTGTGTTTCTGTAGGAAAACTATGGTGTTTAATGAGCTCTTTGGTTAGATCCTATCTCACCAAAGTTTTAACTCCAGTTTATTGGGAAATATTTTTCCTCTGAAATGGAATGTATGACAATAAAGGTAATAAATGTGAAACATAGAATTCCATCCATTGCTTTATTTAAAATAAAGCATTATCTATAGATTAGTTTCCCTAAAACTGTGCCAATGCAAGTAAATTAAGTGGAAAAGAAATTCTGATGATAGATACAGGCCAATAAAACTTACTGTAAATGTATTTTGGATTTCAATCATGCACATTGACTTTTTACTTTTATTTGAATGCATTTATTAGCTGTGCTGCAATCTTCATTCTGGGTATACTGAAATGCCCAAATTATGTGGTAATAAGATGTATATTACCCAGTTCTCAAAAATTATTAAACTACAAATGGATCTTTTTCCATGATATTTTCAAGTTAGAGGGTAAAATATGTTGTTTTATCTTGTTAAGTTTCATAAATTTTGATCTTGATGGGGAATGAAGAGAATACAGAAAATGAACATAATCTCCTCTTTCCTAGGGTAATGTCAAATACTGTCTCAATTCTGGTCTTCATTTAATTCAAGTGGGATGTACATTTGAGTGTCTAATCTATGTAAACCAGTCTGTAGAATTTAATGGAAGATTTAAAGATTCAAAAGAAGTTGAAGCCTCATTTTGAAGGCAAATTATATGTAACTATGATATAAGGCAATATGAGGTAAGAGCTATGTTATTTTATGTAATACATATATTATGACCTAATTCTAAAAAGAGAATATCAGAAGTCAAGAATGCAATAGAGATAAAAATCCACAGTATTGTGGGATCCCAGAGAATGAAAATATTATTTTTCAGGAGAATCAGGTAAGGTATTTTAGCTGGGTCCTGAGAATAACCAGGATTTTGAGTAATAGAGAAGGGACCATGTAAACAAAAGTGTGCGAATGTCTAATACAACCAGCCAATAGCATAGGATCTGTTTGGGTCACAATATATGAAGATAGGCAATAAAGCTCCAACTGTCTAATCTGTGGTACTTCAGATATTTGAAGACTTGGCCCTGAGTTTTTAGGCACACTCAGTGATAAGCCTAGATTAGCAGTCTCCAAATTATCTTATTTAGAAAACTAGTTCAACAAAGTGTCTGGAGGTATTCTAAGAAAAAAATGGTTCCATAATTAAAGAAGTTTTGGAAATCTTAGGCTAAAACAGCCTAGACAAAAGCAGGACTTTTCAGTGCCTTTACTATGCTAGTATAATGAGTTAATCTTCTAATGTGAATTCTTGGCTATCTTTTCAGTGTTTCGAAAATACTGTTTAGTTTGTTTGAAATACCTGATATTCATACTAGGTCTCTTTAATTAATGTAATTTAACTTACTGTTTTTTTTCTTCTTTTTTTTTTCTTTTTTTTCCCTCTTCTTCTGTCCCTGTTTCTTTCCCTTCTCCTAATTTTTTTCCTCTTCTTAATTTTTTCTATTCCAAGAAATTTAAAAATTATACTTTCAAGAACTCTGTGACCTCAAAGTTTGTGCTAATTATAGAAAATGAAGTTTATCTCTTTAAGAAATTGATTCTTAAAATACTGATAAAAATAAGTATTTGAGGCCGGGCGCGGTGGCTCAAGCCTGTAATCCCAGCACTGTGGGAGGCCGAGGCGGGTGGATCACGAGGTCAAGAGATCGAGACCATCCTGGTCAACATGGTGAAACCCCATCTCTACTAAAAATACAAAAAATCAGCTGGGCATGGTGGCGTGTGCCTGTAATCCCAGCTACTCAGGAGGCTGAGGCAGGAGAATTGCCTGAACCCAGGAGGCGGAGGTTGCGGTGAGCCGAGATCGCGCCATTGCACTCCAGCCTGGGTAACAAGAGCGAAACTCCGTCTCAAAAAAACAAAAAGAAAACAAACAAAAAAAAAAGAAAAATAAGTATTTGCCACTGTTGAAGTGATCTCTGATCTTACACTACTATCCTTCTAATGATAGCATATGGTTGTTCTTACATTCTTAATGTAAAAATAATTCCTTCTAATTAGAAGAGGATATCTTTATATTTTTTTCTAATGTTATCCTGGAGTGCAGCTTCTGAGTGGTGAAGAAAAAATGGGACACTTGTCTGCCAGATCAGCTGAATCACTCTGCAGGTCAATGGGTGATATGTTTCCATAAGACTCCCTAAAATTATTATCTTTTTGGGTTGCTCTCAGGCTTACTAAATGCATGCACTGAAAATCAAGCATTTTTCTCATTGTCATTAAAGTATGTAAGAGGTAAAGCTACAATTAGAATCCAGGAATCTCTGATTTCAAAATCACCACATTTTATTGCCTGCTGCTATGGCAAACTACCACCAAAGAGAGGCTACCATTCTTTATGTCTATCCTGATAACCTATAAAATCTGAGAAACATATGTTAGGCTCTGATCCAGAGTTTTGAAATAATTTCTTTGTGGAGGTAGCAATTAACATGCAAACAACAGACAAGCAAATAGAAAACACACAAATAGAACAGAGAAATGAAAAAATATAGTTTTTAAATAATGTAAACAAATGATATCTTTTGGGATCCAGTAATAATGACATCACTATGCATATGAATGGAGATAAAATCTCATTTGGATTAAATAAAAACCTTTTGAGATTGACACATCATGCAAAAAAATTTAGGAGAATAAATTGTTTATCGATTCTGGCAAATTTAAAGACTATTGGTCGAGAACTCTATGCAATTTAGAAGACATTTTAAAGGAATAAATACTATAAAAATGTAGGTATAAAACAAGAAAGATAGAAATGAATAACATTCCTTTGTGAGAGGAAGAGAACACATGATATAAAGTAGTGTAGCAATAAAAAGAAATCTTTAATGGGAGCACTGAGAGACATTACATTTTCCTTTACACAAGTTTAGTGGAGACCAGTCACTTTTAAGTACATGCTCCTCAGGCTGTATTGGGACTAGAGGTGTGAATAAGGAACCAGCTGACGTGTGGAATCGGTTTTTTAAAAATGTGAAAATGCTTAAGGTTGACATTTGTTAAAACCCATTCCACTAAAATGGTAGAATTTTTAATAAATACACAAGAAACCAAAATGTCAAAAGATAAATTAATCTTCTCTTCTCAGATCTTTTGGAGCTGTGCTATTCTCACCCCTACTGTGACTCTTTCACTTGAAAATTAGTCACAACAAAAGGACAAGTCTCTCATTTTTGTGGCCACAGGGAATAAGAGAGATGCTATTTAAATTGTAAAAGTCCTCTTAAAAATGCTTTCTTTGTAATAAAGACAGTACTTAAATCTGAAGAACAATTCCTTTTTACATTTGTTACCTAATATGCTGTACTGTTTCAATTGATCATCTTGATGACTTTCATTATTAAATATGGAATAAATTCCCCTTTTCTCCATTAGGCTATTTAACTTTAATTTTCATAATGTAATGCCGTAGGAAAGGTTAAGGGTTCCCCTCCTAAAACCCAAGTAGAAAATTACATTCATCTTCTAGGCAAGAATGGCTGTAACAAAAGATCAAGTTTCACAGGTGCTCAGGGAAATAGGTTCTAGGAGGCAGCAAAGGACCTAAGGCCCTTTGGAAAGGTTTCCCAGGAGTTAAATATTTTCCATTGTGACTGTTTATTTCCTTCTCCTTCCCCTTGCTAAATAACCCTCCAATCCATGAGGGGACACTTTTCCTTCTGGGTTGTAGGGGTGACAGAACTCTACTCTTTTGTCTTGAAATATACCATGCACGAGTGGGGAGAGGTCATCACAGAGTTGGTCCTACCTCTATCCCTAAAGCCACAATTTTTTTTTTTCTAAAGTATGTTCAATAGAAAAAAAAAAGGGTTCTTTGTCACTGAAGAACTTCAGAGGTTCATGCAGGGCAGTAGTTCTCAAACAACTGTGCAAGGGAATCACGTGCAGGGTTTGTTGAACAAATTGCTAAACCTCAATCCCAGAATTGCTGATTCGGTAGGAATGGGGTGTGGGAAGAGATTGCATTTCTAACAAGTTCCCAGGTAGCTCCTGCTGCTGGTCTGTGAAACACACTTTAAGAGCCACCTTAGAGTTCTAGTAGGTGAGCTGTGGCTCACTTGTGCGCCTCAAATGAGTTTCAAATGAACTGAAATAGGACCTAATTTTGAGGAGTAGCAAGTGGATCACAGAGTAGCCAGAGCCAAAGGTCTGTTGCCTGTGGCTGAGATGAGCCTTGTCTGTTTATATTGTGCCATATTAATATTATTTTCTAAATGTGCCATGACATGATAAAGTTGGGGGTGCAATCAATAATAGAACCTTAAGGTTTCTAATGATTTCATTCTATTGGGAAAAAACTCAGTAGGCACAGCTTGTTGTCTTTGAAATACAATATTTAAAATGCTGTAATGGATCCTCCAATTATTCCCCAAACAGTTACACTTTATAAGAAGAAGAGAAAAGAATGAGAATATTTGTTGAGCAAATTTTTTGTGGCAGGTACTTTGTGGCTAAGTATATTATCACATTTATATATAATTAAAACAACTAAATTATCACATTTAGTTCTCACTGTAACCTATTGAGGTAGGTATTATTTTGTTCTTCTTCACCTAACTGGGATTTAAAATACATTGCAATTTTCTCAAGGTCACAGAGCTGGTAAGTGGAACCAGAGTTAAATCCAATTATTTCTGATTTGAGGTTCTAAGATCTATCATATCGTCTCAGGGATGAAGCAAATGAAAGGACCCTTTCCTTACATCATCTGAAATGGAATCAGCTTCAGAAACAGTTAAGCCAAATGGAGGTCATGTGTACGTTCTCAGTGAAGAGGCCATTAAGGAAAGTATTCCATTATTGGCTTACCCAACTCAGATACTTTAAGCTTGCAGCAGATTATTTAGCTAGAAGTTTTAAGGATGTGGTTACCATGTCTCTTCATGAGTGTGTGTGTATTTCCCTTTGATGTTTAGCTGCAGTTGACACCGGTAGTGCTCCATAATTTCTAGCTATAGCATATTGGCACATATAGTTGATATGAAGGATGATGAACTAGATAGCTAAATGATTATAGGTGAATTTACTTAATAGTGGGTTTGAGTATCAAAGTTTTTGGGTATTTTTCTACCTTCCACATCTCTTTGTGGAGACTATCCGGAGACCTTTGTCTAGAAACCGTCTCTCATGGCCACTGGGGCCAGCCTTCTCTGTGATTTAGACTCTTCCACCATTTCATATTTGTACCCTGTTTTTATACCACCTTAATTTCTAATTCACGAACAATCTTTACACTTAATTTGCATTTTTATTTTACATGAGCCTCAATCACTTGTAACATTAAAAGCGCTCATTAATATCTTTTATTGTGACTCCCCTCACATTTATTCCATTTGCTATTTGCCCCATTTGTAATGGGGTGCCTAAATAGAGGTTTTAACTGATGATATATTAATTATTTCAGCAAGTCTTTTTTCCTTTTAATTTAAAACAAAAAGTCACCTACAAATATATTGAATGCATATACAGATTGATAAAAGTACTTCTATTTTACAGAGAAAGCTGAGAGGTAACTGAAAAATCATCATACAAGCATTTTAGCAGACCATGACAAGGAATACACATTACCCAATTTTTTTAGCCACATGTAATAGCTTTACACATTAAGGTACCCAAAATGAATGTGTACATTAATATGACACAAAAATATAGTCACGCTACAGTACATAAAAATAACATACAAACAAAATTATGGCAAGTAACCAATGCTTAGGTATTCTATCTTACTTGGAAATTATGTAGAATGACCTATTAGCTAACTCAATTTAATATTAAGATTTTAAGTTACCTAAGATCTTAGAAATTATGTGTAAGCTGAAATATTGTATCATAATTACTGTTGATATAAAGTTTGTCACAAGGATTCAAATTAGTTTTACACAAATTTGTATTTTTTAGAAGCTTAAATATGATGTTGGAGTCATGTTACGAAGTTCATATTAGCTAGTTTCTTCATGAAGAGACAATTTAACTCATAAAAATAAAAAATAAATTTGTTTAATTCTGATAAATTAGAGAAGAGACATAGCTCTTAAAAAAATGTAAACATGTTACATGTAAATCCATGTAATCAAACCTTAGTAATGTGATCTTGGATTCTTAAAATATTCCTGAGCTGGCAGCTTCTGTAAGAGGAATTTTTTCTTGCATGCTTAGCATATTAAACTTCTTAGAAATTCAGTTTCCTTATTCTATTGAGAGTTATGGGAATATTAGAGATACTTGCTTAGACTGTGTTGATAGCTATCTCTATAAACTAATTAGAATGGAACTCATTTAAGAGACATTATAATTTAAATGAGTAACTCTACTCTCTGGAGAGAGAAAAACATTTTGTATTTATATAACAAGAGGTCAAGATTTACCTCAATTGCAGATACACAGTCAGACACAGAGGCACATAGCGAGCTCAATAGCTAAGTTGTACAACTTCAGCTACGGGTCAAAAGTAAACAGAGAAAAACAAAACAAAACAACAAAAATCCCTGGCCCAGATCTCAAAGCATTTTCTTCTTCTTAGAGGATATGAATTCCTAATTGATTTGTGCTCACAAGTAGACATACAGACAAGCAGACAAATATAACTAACAAATCAGATTTTCTCTTATCTTTCATCCAACTTGAGTGCTTGGGATAACAGAAATCCACCTAAGAAAATAGATTGCTCTCATCCGTTGAGATAATTCACCAAGAGTTAGACTATAAACCAAATTCTTTTTTTTTTTTTTTTTTTTTTTTTTTTGAGATGGAGTTTCGCTCTTGTTACCCAGGCTGGAGTGCAATGGCACGATCTCAGCTCACCGCAACCTCCACCTCCCGGGTTCAGGCAATTCTCCTGCCTCAGCCTCCTGAGTAGCTGGGATTACAGGCACACGCCACCATGCCCAGCTAATTTTTTGTATTTTTAGTAGAGACAGGGTTTTACTACGTTGACCAGAACGGTCTCGATCTGTTGACCTCGTGATCCACCCGCCTCGGCCTCCCAAAGTGCTGGGATTACAGGCTTGAGCCACCGCGCCCGGCGACTCTAAACCAAATTCTTAATCATTGCTGCCATGAATGGGGAATATTTTCTTAGCTGTCTACATACCAGTAAAAAAATAAAACACAAAATCAGTAGAGAGGAAAGAAAAATCCTAGAGAAACCGTCGAAACAAACATCCCAGAGAAATTATCAGCAAAGATAAGCTGCTATTGTCCCTGGGATTCACTGTGGGAGCCAAGAAAAGATGTACTTGGGTTTAAATAGCCCGTGGAGCATGCTTCTCTGGCAGCACAGTTTACATGACTCTGTCGGGTCAGTCCAGTTGGGAATCCCAGTGTGTGACCTGCAATAGTGCTAAAGAGTAATTATCGAAAAGGTAAAAACATGACATCGATAGGCATAAGATTTAAACACATGTCAAATATTGTATTTAACTCAATTAATGATGGGATCAATAAGATGTAATGAACAAAATATATTTACATTGCTGTGAACATAAATCACTTGCATTCCTATGGAAAGAGAAACTTGTTTTACCATCTAAGTTAACTTCTATCTCTACAGAATCAGTTAAAGACAATCAAAGGTGTACATCTGTATAAAATCTGAAAATCCCCAGAGAGTTTACTAGACCCTGTCCAGCATTCCACTGAAAGGACACTCAGCAATCCTCTCTCGCCCTTTTCCAATTCTATGTCAATTTCTTCTGACACTGGGAAATATTAGCAAACAAAACTTACAGAAATTCATGCCTTTGTGGAACTTGCGATTTTGTTGGGAAAAATAGAGAATACACAGTAAACTAATGAATAAAGGTATAGAAAGTTTTAAATGCTATGGAAAAAGGAAAAAAGAGAGCAGGGAAAATGAGATTGGAGTTCTGGGTTGCGGAGGGCAGGGTGGAGTATTAGCATGGTCCAGGTGAGGTCCCAGAGAAGGTAATATTTGAACAATGACACAAAGGGGATGAGGGAGTTAGTAAACAAATAGATTGGACAAGGGTATTCTGGGTGGAGATAGTAATTAAAACAGAGTCCCTAATATGTGACTTGTTCAAAGGACAATGAAAAGGCTAGTGTGGCAGGAATGGGGTAAGTGAGGTGGAGAGGAGGTGATGAAATCAGGGTAGAAAAGAGAAGCCAGATCATGTGAGGCCTTGTGGACCATTTCAAGGTCTTGGCTTTTATTCTGAGTATTCTACTTTTAGGGTTTTAAGCAGAAGGGTGATATGATCTGACATATGTTTTAAAAGGATTACTCTGGATATTGTGATGAAAATAACAGATGGTAGGAAGTTTAAAGTAGAAGCAGATAGTCTTACTGGGAAGTTATTGAAGTAAGCCAGGTGAGAGATTATGGTGGCTTAGGCCAGAATGCTAGCAATGATGATCATGAGAAATGGTAGACTCTGGATATACTTTAAAGGTAGAGCCCAGAAGATTTGCTGACAGTTTGAATTTTCATATGAGAAAAAGAAAGTAGTCAAAGATGACTATAAGATTTTGGCCTGAGTATATGGAAAGATGGAGTTGCCATCCGTTGAGATAGGGGAAAGCTGCAGGTAGATAAGATTTACACATTGTGGAGGATTATAAAAATAGCCAGAGATTGTTTCCTTTTGCATAAATTCCCTTGCAATGTGGCACTGCATCAAGAGATAGAGTCTCTTTCCTCATCCCTTGAGGATTGAGGTATGCTGGCTGACAGACTGCCAACCTCCAGACATGTTTGAGAACTCAGCTGACCACAGATGCATAAGATCATCCAGCTGCCCAGTATCCAGAGAGGTGTCTGAGAGAGCGCAGCGGAGATCAGGAAAGCCAGCTTAGACCAGAAGAGCTACCCAGCTGACACCGAGAATGATGACATAATGAGTTTAAGTCACTGAGAACCTTAAAACAAATTTATTTTCTCACAGTTCTGTTGACTAGCAGACCGACATCAAGGTGTTGGCAGGGCAGTGCTGCTCTAGAGGGGTCTAGGGAACAATCCTTCCTTACCTCTTTCTAGCTCCTGGCGGCTCCTGACAGTTCTTGGCATTCCTTTTTTGTAACAGCTTCGCTGTAATCTCTGCCCCCATCTTCACATAGCCGCCTTCTTCGTGTGTCTCTGTGTGTTCAGATGATCTTCTTCTAAGGATACCAGTTATTTGATTCATGGCCCCCCGATCCAGTTTGATCTTATTTTAACATTTGCAAAGATGTATGGTATTTCCAAATGAGGTCACACTCACAGGTACTGGGAGTTAGGACTTCAGTATTATTTTTTTAGGACGCAATTCTACCCACAACAAGTGGTGCCTGTTTTAAGCCAGTATGTTTTAGGGTATTTTATGATACAGCAAACTCTAACTAATAAAGGGAAGAAAACAGATGACCCCTTCTGAAGAATTTTGCTATACCACAGAGCAGAAAAACGGGACAATAGCTGGTGGCAAGGAAGGGGATAAAGAAAAGTTTTTTAAAGATGTAAGAAATAATAGCATGATATTTGTAAAAGCCAGTATGCTTTGGGGTATTTGTTATATAGCAAACTCTAACTGATAAAGGAAAATAAAGAATTCAAGTTTGGACATGTTAAACTTATGCTATCTCTTTGTCTAGCCTTACTTTCATTTATAGATTTTTTTTCATATTTCACTGAGAAAAGAAAAGGAATCAGAGGAGAATTTTCACCAGCCTCTTACATCCAATTTACCTTTCTGCTTGCATTGTTTTTATACACTTTGTCTTCCCTTCAGGTATTGTAGGTGAACTATTTGTGTTCCACTCTAAGGTCAACCTCGTTGTTTATGCACCTCTTGCCTATGTAAGGACTGTACTTCCATCTTTGACCCTTTTTCTCCTCTATAATTATTTATTCCCTCTCAGTTAGACAGTCCCATCAGCATACAAATATGCAATTACAAACACCATGCTATTATTTCTTCCGTCTTTAAAAAACGTTTCTTTATCCCCTTTCTTGCCAGGAGGTATTGTCCCATTTTTCTGCTGTGTGGTATAGCAAAATTCTTCAAAGGGGGTCATTCGTTTTCTCCTCAGTTTTCTTATGAGTCCACTCCAAGCATGCTTTTGCCCTCTTGGCACACACATGCCACTTCCCTGAAACTTTCTCAAGATCATTGCTAACCTCTACGTCACTAGTGATTATATCTCAGTTCTTACATTATGTGGCTTAGCATCAGCCTTTGGCATGGTTGATTTCTTTCTCTCATCCTTAAAAAACTTGCTTTACTTGGTTTCCAGAGTACCACATGACTTCCATGCTTGCTCCTCTGCTAGTTTTGCAGAAGTCAAGAACCCTTTTGGTCTGTACTGTGTATAAGTTTAAAGTCACTTCCTGACTGTATTAGAAAATATAATATTTTACTTCCCCATGTCTGACTGATTTTTTCACTGTTCCTTGCCCATGTACTAGTTGATAAGATTGTGATCCCTTTATATCTCTTCTATGCAATTGGGAAGATAGCAGTATTTAATTGAGGCTACTTTTGAGGATCCAATGTTGTATACATCTAACATTCTTAGGATTATGCCTGTATTATATGCCACAATAAATATTAGCTGTTATCTATTATCTGTAGGCAAGTGGAAGTCTTAATACTGAACCCACAAATCAGACAGATATATTACCCCAGTCATGAACAGGTTGAATGATCACATGACTCTTCTGTGGAAGGGACTTTTCTTCAAGCCAAAGTCATGTTTTTAACTGGGAGAAATTTCCTTTCTAGAAATTACTTTTACGAAAGTGAGTGGGCTGTTTCGGCTGTCCCAGTAATTAGGAAGTACTTCTGGCATTTAGTGTGCGAGAGCAGGGTTTAAAGTCCTGTATGCTTGAAGAATTATGCCTCTCAAGATGTCAAACATGTCCACATTAAGGAATGTTGTACTAGACCTGATACATGGTTGAGAGTAACTGAGATGTCATACTTTCTGTACTCAGGTAACTATCAAAGCAATGGCAAGGAGGGACTGGGGCATGATGTGTAATCCCAATTTCATCAAATTAGTAATAAGCTAAGGTACTTCTTAGGAGGGGTTGAGGAGTGTTACATTAGTGGAGTTCCCTCCACACAGAAAGAGTTGGGAATGGGAAATGAGATTGTTCATGTTAAAAATTGATTGAATGTGTCTTTATATTCAAGCAGACATTTGGCTGTGTTTATATTCTTGGGTTATAAGTTTTATAATTTCTCCACTGCTTGGTTAAATGTTGAATGTTACTATAGAGATGTTTGCATGTAGACTAATCTTTTTTTCTTCAATGAGTGACTTGATCTCTTCCTCCCTGTATTCCCAATAAATTTCTTTGTTATTTTTGACTTTTTGGAGCTTTACAAAGGTGCATATTGATGTTGATTGCTCTAAGTTTATTTTTTTTACCTGGAATATGGCCTGTTTTATGATGTATAGATTCAGTGCTCTTCTATTTTTTTCTTGCATTGTATCTCTTACTAATGACAGTGTTTCATTATTCT
Organism: Saimiri boliviensis; assembly: GCF_048565385.1. Classification (NCBI taxonomy): domain Eukaryota; kingdom Metazoa; phylum Chordata; class Mammalia; order Primates; family Cebidae; genus Saimiri; species Saimiri boliviensis. The sequence goes on along the minus strand of NC_133458.1, from coordinate 66,356,845 downwards.
GTTTTTGAATTTATGCTTATGTGGGTTCTTCTTAGCTGTATTTTAGATATAGCTAAAGGAAAAATTTCTATTTCTGTCCTTGTTTTCTTTGTTAATTTTGGGGATTTCTAAGAATGGAAAGGAAAATTCTGTCAATATGCAACCATATTCTAACTGGGTGATCCTATACATTATGTTAAAGCCATGTTTCAAATTCAAAGCATACAAGAAAACAGAGATAATCAATTTTGAATTCAATTTTGTTGTTTTGGGTTTTCTTACTATAAAGTTATGCTTATTCAAGAGTAATATGTTGAGTTAAAATGAAACGAAATATCTTAACGTTTCTGCATCCATCAAGGAGATAGAAATATTTTTACACAAATTAAAGTATATAGTAACCATGATGTGGCAAAAAAATAAAAATTAGGTATATAGATTGTGTTGGAGTGATCTTGTATAACAGTGGTTCCCAGATCTGACTGCATGTCAAAAGAAGTAAAAAAGATTAAAAAAAAATATATATATATATATGGGAGCCATGTTGGAAGTTCTGAGTTTGTAAGTCTGGGTGGGGTTTAGAAATCTGTATTTTCAAAAAGTAAAGGTCAGGGACTCATACCTGTAATCCTAGCACTTTGGGTGGTGGAGATGGGAGGATCAATTGAGCCCAGCAGTTTGAGATCAGCTTGGGCAACATATTGTTACTTTGTTTCTACAAAAAATTAAAAAATTAACTGAGCATGGTGGCTAAGGTAGGAAGATTGCTTGAGCCCAGGAGGGCAAAGCTGCAGTGAGCTGAGATTATGCCACTGTACTCCAGCCAGGGTGACAGAGTAAGACCCTTTCTCAAAATAAAATAAAATAATCTCAGATAATTCTATTGTGCTAAAAGGTGTTCAACAATGCTGTTTCATTAGCAGATATTAGAAATGCTCCCCCGATATAATTACTCTTTGAGAGCAGTTTTTCGCTCTTGCACCAGCAGAAATAGTGGAGAATGCAATGAGGTTACATTCTGGGAAGAGAAACATTTTTTAGATTTGCTTATAAATCTTTGTGTGTGTGTTGGAAAGTCTGTGCCATTGGTGGACTGCAAGGCAGTTGAAAGTTTCCTTGTAATTATCTGTCACAGCTGTGCTCTGTGCTGTGACATAATTTCAGTTGCCAAAGAGAGAAACCCAATGTGTGGGTTGGAACAGAAAAATGAGCAACAGCATTTAGAAGGAAAATATGTATAAAATCAAAATGTATTTTTTTTTCAAAAAGCGATGAAACGTAGTTATTTGAAACACCTAAGATAGCATGAATAATTTTTCTCTATAGTATTTTCTAATTGGATTTGATTGATCAAATTAGTTTTTTGGTCTGTATGTTCCATTATAATAAATCAGGTAAAATGTTCTAATGTGAATGTTTTCTTTTTATCTCTAAGAGACCATAAAAAGGGTTCACTTTATTGCAAAGTGCACCCAAAAGATAATTGTATCACTTTATACTTTGGATAAATTGTTCATAAAATGACTTAAAACTGCTTTTAGTGATAAATGCTTATATCTGATGATGCAAGAAAATGGGACATTGTAAGTAGAAAACAAATGGATTTATATGAAGTCTTAAAGTTTTTTCTTACATCTGTCATATTATAAAGTGGTTCAGTTCTTTAAATGTTGCTTATAAAACATATATATTGTAATTTTACTATAATGCTTTTCACAAAGCAATTCTTTTTTTTTTTTTTTTCTACACACTTGACCTTACTTCTTATAGAACTCTATGGAAATCTAATTATGCCTCATATGTTAAACATTTTCTTTTATTTGCTTAAGCAGTAAGGAAATGTAGCTTTAAAGTGTCTTTTGGACACTGAAACGTTATCATAAGCATAATAGAAGAGAAAACTCTGGAGGCAAGGGATTATTGAACATTTTCTGGGTGATTTTTTGTTTTAAACTACGGTTTCTGAACCTCTGACCATGGACTTGACACTCGAGATTTAGTTATAATATTTTTGACTGTAAACTAAACAAGAATAATTATGCTTTTTCTGGTTAAGAAAACTGTAATTGTGAAAATTATAACTGTGTAGGTGATTTCTTAAATTTCTATTTATTTTATCTCAGGGTAAAGAAAGAACAGCATCAGCCTACTTGTTTTGGTAGGAATATCTTCCAAAATATTGTTGTAATTGAGAGAAATTAGAATTATATTGCCTGTGTATTAAGTTTTAGAGATTAATATATTTTAGTCTGGAAGGTATTCTGGATTAGGGGTAACTTTATCCCATAGAGACCTGTCTGGAAAAACGTTCTGGTTTTCTAAACATGTATCTTATCTTTTTTTTTTTTTTTTTTTTTTTTGAGATGGAGTCTTGCTTTGTTGCTCAGGCTGGAGTGCAGTGGCATGATCTCAGCTCACCACAACCTCCACCTTCCAGGTTCAAGCAATTCTCATGCCTCAGACTGCTGGGTAGCTGGGACTACAGGAATGTGCCACCACGCCCGGCTAACTTTTTGTATTTTTAGTAGAGACGGGGTTCACCGTATTAGCCAGGATGGTCATCATCTCCTGACCTCGTGATCTGCCCACCTTGGCCTCCCAGAGTTCTGGGATTACAGGCGTGAGCCACTGTCACCGGCCCTAAACATGTATCTTTAAGAAAGAAAGAGTGTCTTTTCCCTCTAGTGTCCCTTGTCTCCTGATTCTGATGAGTATGTCAATTGTACTTAACCTGAGTCTAAAAGTCACAAAATCTGGAAACTTACCTCCTGCAGTGTCTCTTTTATCTACCTTTGACATGTGCTCCCTCCCAAGCTCTGCTTTTGTCTGCTCTCCAGAGTTTAGGTAGTGGCTTTTTGTATTATGTATGGCTTTTACAGTTTCATCCTTCATTAGGATCTTGGTCCATTTATCACCATTTAAAAATTTCTTCATCTTTCTTGAAATCTTCATTCTTATCTAATTTGCATAGGTCACAATACCTTCTTGTGTAATTTCCTCAGAAAGGACACTTGGTGACATGTTTTCTTTTTATGTTGGTTTGTCTCAGTTCATAAAAAATTCTTCAGTCCTGTTTTTGATAAATTGCATCTTTTCTAATCATTCCTACTGATTATTTTTAGAAAAACCGTGACTTTTTAGTTTAAATTTCTATTTTTTCTTCCTTTTGCTTTCATCCTTTTCATTTATTTCTTAACCTTTTTCCTCTGCATTCTGTGAGATCATTTTAAGTTTACACTTCTCATCACTTATTCTGTTTTCCTCAGTATCAATTCCATAGTTTTCAAATTACCACTAAAGTAATATTTTACTTCTATTTATTTCCTCTTCCTATTCCTTTAAAAAACTAACATTTACATTTTATCCTTTTATAGCCTTTTAGTCATATTTACTTTTAATTTCATTTTGCTTTCCCTATTCAGATTTTTGATTTCTTTTTCACAGAGGTTGTGACTTTTCAATTGTTTATAAAAGTGGAATTATATTAAACATTTTCCTTCGATTCCTATTTGTAACTATCTTTAAAGAAATGCTTATTTTTTTCTTTTTAAATATGTTGTACTCCTAAACTTGTTTTTTAGTATATTTGCTTACGCCCATTCTATTTTTCTGCCTCTATTCTTTCTTAAAATAATAGAAAATGTCATTTATAGAGTACTAGCTTCAGCTTAGACACTGTAATGGATATTTCCATGCGTTAATTATCAGTATTTCCATTTAATAAATGAGAAAGCTGAGGCTTGGAGTGGAGATGCTGGAATTAAAACTCATGTCTATGTGGATTGAAAGACCGTGCTTTCTCCATGATCCCTGGAATGAGTGTTCTTTCCATAAAGGATACTTACAACGAGTCAAAATGCTTGGATCACACTTAGCTAACTTGATGCTAGTTGAATTCCATATAAATTTCCCAAAGAAACCAAGTGACTGTGCAATTATGAGTCTAATTCCTAGTATTCAGCAATCTTCTGTTTTTGCTGGACTGACTGAAATGTGGGATGTTCTTTTACCACTTCTGCTTATACAAAAATTAGCACTAGGAGCCACTGCAAAACCTGTATAGTTACCTGGGCTCTTTACTTGTCTCTTCTTGAAGTATTTTACTAGTGGGATCTATATTACCCCAGAAGCAAATAATAACAGCTCCCTTTTCTGTTTTTTGAGTTGTTGTTTATTACAGTTGGAATTGAGATCTGATCTGTTTCTACAGAAATATAAACTGAAGGGAGCACTAAGGAGCATAACTCTGGCTGCTTCAAAATGCAATGTCCGTTCCACATGGAGTGACTGCTTATTTTTACTTAGCTTATACAGCCCCTGCATTTTTGAGTGAATGACTGACAAAATATCTTCTTAGGATAGGCAGTTTATTGTTTCTAGTTAGCAAAGTATTCACAAGTCATAAACTGTATTCCCCAATAAGTTTGATCAGTGATATAGGTAAAGTATGGTTATGAAAAAGATCTCCTGGTTGATGGCAATAAGTTGACTAACTGTATTAATTTGTGAATTTGTGTTGGTTTAATTCTATTTCTTTCTCTTTTTGTGTGGTGTGTGCGTGTGTGTGTGTGTGTGTGTGTGTGTGTGTGTGTGTGTATGTTTAATAGATAGAAAGGTTGCATCAAGGATGAAAGGTACTTTTTTTTTCTTTCCTGTGACAAGGTCTTGCTATTGCCCAAGCTGGAGTGCAATGGCACAGTCATAGCTCAATGGCTTACTGCAGCCTTGACCTTAGATTCGTCCATTTTGATGTGTGTGTGTGTGTTTTTTTTCCCATTACCTCCACCCTAATCTAGGCCCTCATTATGTTAAGGGCCACATAACTTTATTTTATGCCTCTGGTATCTTTTCTTCTTTATCAGCCATGTGTCCTAACGCCCTTCTCTCTAATCTACCATGAATCCTACCACTACGTTCTCCTCCAACACCCAACTCCTGAAGCACTTTTATATCATCCTCATATACAAGTGACTATGGTTGATGTGCATTGATTACAGCAACATGCACCAGGTGGTCTTCTTAGACCTAACTAAACATTCAGACTTACTTAGACTTACACTATCAAAGGCTGCGTTAACACCAGCCTACTCAAAAGGAGTAGGAAGACACAAAGATTGCCACATGGCAGCATCAGGTCTTTCTTTCTCTGCCCCCCTGCCTTTTGTTTTAGAGACAGAATCTCACTATGTTGCCCAGGCTGGTCTTGAACTCCTGGGCTCGAGGGAGCCTCCCAGCTCAGCCTCTGTAGTTGCTGGGATTACAGGCATGCACCACCATGCCCAGCTGGGTCTTTCTTTCCTGAGGGAGTTATTATAGCAGTCCAATAGCTAACATGCAAGAGAACTATCTGGCTTAGAAGTCTTCAGTTCTACACTGCTCTTCAACAACCCTCAGGCATAGCTTCCGAGGTCCCTGCGAGGACATGCCTGTTACAAGAGTCACAACATTTAGGGAAGTTGAAAGTATGGCATCCACATCAGTTCTTTATAGTTTATAGTTCTTCATCATTTGGTGTCATTTTTACTATAAGCAATGTTATGAGGCAATACAATTAATATTCTATCCTTACTGGGTTATCAGGAGAAAAGAAATAGCAACTTAATTGATGATTAGCATCTCAAGCAGAAGGGGAAATAATTTTGTTAACTCTTTGTCTGCAAATCACAATTAAGTTGGAACTCCTTGATTCATTATTGAAGCCTTTTAATGCTCTGCCCTCCCTGCCCCATTTATTCAAACCTCTTTCCTAGTGATCCCCAGATAGCCTCCTCTGACTGTCACATCACATAGTAAGAGCCTAAAATACTTTCTTCATCGTATTCTGAAACTCAGTGTCTGGTGTGGTTCCAGGCAAGAAATAGCTACAAAATAGAGTATCAAAATTATAAGAGATATTCTAAACTGATGGCTTGATTCTGTTTTGCATTGATGTAAGCTAAACATAGAAGAAAACAGAATACTCGTTTGACTTGTTGATGGATTCAGAGAGCACCATTTTAAAACTTTTTTGTGGGTGAAAAAACTCACAGCTCAAAGTTAAAAAACACACCTTCAACCAAAACATCTAGCAGTAGAAATCTTACAGAAAAAGCACAATGATAACATAAAAATCAAAGTTGAACCATAAAATTGTTTAGGTTTCAGAACTGCAGGAAAGACTTCCCAAAGTAGAGGCAGGGAGCAGCAAGGCCAAACAGAGAACATGGAATGTGAGGACAGGAGACTAAGAATGAGGTTCAGGCTGTCTGGTTGATGACTCCTAGCAAGTGAATTAACTTTTCTGTGCCTTAGCACGTGTCCATGAATATACATAGTGATAGTTTCCCATTATTTACCAGAAGTAATATAGTTAGGATTAATGAAGTGGTACTGTGAAATGTCTCAAGTTATATAGAAGAGAAATTCAACAGAAATGTCTGGTATTTTAATATTTTTCCATTGGTTATCAGAGGGTAGAGCAAGAAGAAGATGATTTACTATAAAATTGCTTTTAATTATGACTACATAGGCCAATTAGAACAGGTAGTAACAATTTTTCATGTATTTGGTCACTATAAATAGGCAATTAACTCAGGGAAACCTATATTATTTCATTCATCAGTAAAATAATTTTGGATATAAATGATTCTTGTAGTTTCTGCTCCCCCTTTTACATATTTTTGTGTGAAAGAATCATGAGCAAATACTCAGTCCCTTTTTTAGGCAAAAGACTAAGCATTTTAAAATTACATTTTGTACAGACAATACTGGACAAAACCTATTTCATAATAAATAACAAAATAGAAAATTTCATGAGCCACACATCTGATACTTGTGTTGCCAAGGTAAACTCCAAATCAGAGGGACAAGTTGAAAGACATGTGCTCCCTAAACAAATGTCCAACCTAAATTATACTCCGAATTAAAAGGTGCATTTTAAACATGTACTTGATACATTATCATGTGTGTTTTTGAATGGAAGTAATGAACATATGATAGTAACTGATAACCCTCCTTTCTAAAATAAATGTATGTATTTCCAATTAATAAAAGCATAGGAAAGAGGGATACTTTATATGGTGTAAAACACTTATCAGCTATAGTCCAAGGAAGTAATAAGTCCAGCTTTCTTTCTGAGGAAACTTAGAATCCTATGAGTCTCTCTCTTGCTCACATCAGCCTTAGTAAGTAAAAGTGATAGAGTAGACAGGAGCGCTTCCCAGGCTGCATTTGTGCAGTCTGTGTGATTTATTACCAAAGGAGGTCATCAAGCCTGTTATAACAGCTGGATTCAAAATGAGGCTGGGAGAATTTTATAGCCAATAACATTTATGTAGTAAAGTAAGTGACTTAAGAGTTTTATGTTTTAGGTCATAAGATCATACTTCAGTTCATAAAATATTAAACCATAGAGTTAGAAAGAACTTTTTTATTGCAAAATATCCTTGGAGACCTTTGATAGAGATCACTTCTGGTGGCTTGTGATAGGCAAAAATGACCCAACAACAGCAAAATAGGAATGGCATTTGATGGCAAGTCCAATATTTATATAACACCACAAACAAACACAAGAAAAATGTTCAGCAGAATTTCAACTTCTGCCTGACTCTGTTGAAATAGTGACAAAATAGCTGATTGAAAAAGATAAAAATTTAGTTGAACAAATTATTGATATTATGGAGACATAAAAATCTTGCTTTTTGTTGATTTCAGCTTAAAAAATAGGAGTTCAAGTAAACTTGTTTGGATTTACATATAGCCTAAATGCATCCAAATAGTAACAAATTAATCTAATTTTTAATAATTAAAAAATTTATTGGTGGAGCGGGAGGCATTCAGATACAACTTTTTAGTTAGGATTGTTTCATGGTCCTTCTCCTAATTAGACCTATAATGCAATGGTTTCTTACTCAGAGTAAGAGGATTAACCAGGAATTCAAGAATTTTAAATCCACTGCAATACTATTTAATTCTCAGAACTCCTGATTTTTACAGAAGGATAACGTATATTCCAGGCTCAGAGACTGTGGAAATTAAAGTGTTGCTCTTGAAGCAGGAAAGCTTTTATCTTGACATTAACATTCAAAAGTCTTGCTTTTTAGTTGTACTTTAGATATAAAAAAGTTGTGGACCAAATTTGTAATGTGTGAAACTGTATAATGCATGTTAGTTTGATCTTATGATGTATACCAATAGTCTGTGATCTACGCTTACGAAGGAGCAGTAGACTTGGAATAATTCTTTTTAGTTTCTTTCATGTTTAGATCCTGCTCTCCATTTGGAGTATGGAGGCTTTTAAGCAGAGGCACGAGGCTGATTCTTCATAATATTTTCTACATTCGCTTTTTATATGTTACCTATATTGCTAAGTTTCTGAAATCAGCTCTCAAGTATGTAAGTATATGATCTGCTGACTTGATTTAATGCTGGGCAGGATCAGAGATGATGATAGTAGAAACACAGAACTTTAAAACTGGTTTTTGAACTTACATAAACAAAGTGAAGGATGGTAGTTATCTTAGGCTAGGAGGAGAAGGGAGAAGATATTGGTCAAAGGCTACAAAATTTCAGTTAGACAAGAGGAATAAATTTCAGAGATCTATTATATATCATGGTAACTATAGTTAATAACAGTGTATTGTAAATGTGTCCTCTATGATCAGGAACAAGACAAAGATGCCCACACTTCTCATGTCTATTCAACATAGTTCTGGGAGTCCTAGTCAGAGCAATTATACGAGAGAGAGAGAGAAAAAAAAGAAGGCATGCAAACTGGAAAAGAAGAAGTTAAATTGTCACTACATACAATGTATTGTATAATTTACAATTTCTGTATATATATTGAAAGCACCAAAGACTCCACCAAAAAATTCTTAGAACTAATAAACAAATTTAGTAAAGTTTAAGAATACAAAACTGGCCAGGCGCGGTGGCTCAAGCCTGTAATCCCAGCACTTTGGGAGGCCGAGGCGGGTGGATCACGAGGTCGAGAGATCGAGACCATCCTGGTCAACATGGTGAAACCCCGTCTCTACTAAAAATACAAAAACTAGCTGGGCGTGGTGGCACATGCCTGTAATCCCAGCTACTTAGGAGGCTGAGGCAGGAGAATTGCCTGAGCCCAGGAGGCGGAGGTTGCGGTGAGCCGAGACCGTGCCATTGCACTCCAGCCTGGGTAACAAGAGCGAAACTCCATCTCAAAAAAAAAAAAAAAAAAAAAAAAAAGAATACAAAACCAAGGTACCAAAATTAGTAGCATTTCTATACAGTAACCATGAGCTATCTAAAAAAGAAATTAAGAAAATAATTCCATTTACAGTAGCTACAAAATTATGAAATGCTTAGGAGGAACAAGTTGAAAGACGTGCATTCCAAACCAACGCATAACCTATATTTATATTCCAAATTAAAAATGTATTCAAGAAGTACACTTGATATATTATAGTATGTGCTTTTGAATGGAAGTAATGAACATCCAATAAGAACTGACAACCATCCTTTTTAAAATAAAGAGTTTTTTCAGTTAATAAAAGCATAGCGAAGTGACATTTTATATGGTGTTCAACATTTATCAGCTATAGCCACAAGGTTAAATTTTAACCAAGAAAAAAATAAACATTGATGAAAGAAATTGAAGAAGGCACAAATAAATAGAAATATATCTCATGTTCATGAATTAAAAGAATCAATACTGTTAAAATGTCCATAATTTCACAGAAATGGAAAAAAAGCCCTAAAATTCATGTAGATCCACCAAAGACCACAAATATTAAAGGCAATCTTGGTGCAAAAAGAATATAGCTGGAGGTATCACACTGTCTGACTTTAAAATATACTACAAAACTATAGTAACCAGAACAGCATGGTACTGGCATAAAAACAGACATGTAGACTGATGGAACAGAATATAGAGCCCAGAAATAAATCTATGCATTTTTCAGTTTGTATTTGACCAAGGACACAGAATGGAGAAAGGACAGTCTCTTCAATAAATGGTGTTGGGACAACTGGATATCCATATGCAGGAGAATGAAATTAGACTCCTATTTCACACCATATAGAAAAATCAACCCCAAATGAATTAAAAAGTTAAATATAAGACATGAAAATGTAAAACTACTAGAAGAAATCTTAGAGGAAAAGCTCTGACATTAGTCTGGGCAATGATTTTTTTGGATTTGATGCCAAAAGCACAGGTAACAAAAACAAAAATAGGCAAATGGAATTACATCAAATTAAAATGCTTCTGCACAGCAAAGGAAATAATCAACAGGGTGAAGAGACAAGTTATGAAATGAGAAAAAGTATTAGCAAATGATACATCTGTTAAGGGGCTAATATCCAAAATGTTTAAGGAATTTAGCAACTCAATAGCAAGAAAGCAAATAACCCAATTAAAAACTGGACAAAGGACTGTATAGACATTCCCAAAAGAAGACGTACAAATGACTGACAAGTGTATGAAAAGATGCTTGATATTACTGATCATTAGGGAAATGCTTATTAAAACCACAATGATACACCACTTTACTTCAGTTAAAATGGCTATTACTAAAAAAGAAAAAAGCCGGGTGCAGTGGCTTAAGCCTTTAATCCCAGCACTTTGGGAGGCTGAGGTGGGCAGATCACCAGATCAGGAGTTTGAGACCACCCTGATCAACATGGTGAAACCCTGTTTCTACTAAAAATACAAAAATTAGCCAGGCTTGGTGGCATGCACCTATAATCCCAGCCACTCAGGAGGCTGAGGCAGAAGAATCAGTTGAACCTGGAGGAGGAGCCTGCAATGAGCTGAGATTGTACCACTGCACTCCAGCCTGGGCGACAGAGCAAGACTCCATCTCAAAACGACAACAACAACAACAAAAGCTGTAACAAGTGTTGGTCGGGATGTGTAGAAAATGGAATCCTTGCATACTGTTGGTGGGAATGTAAATCAGTGTAGCCCTTATGAAACACAGAATGGAATTTCCTCAAAAGATTAAAAATAGAATTGTCATATGATCCAGTAATCCCACTACTGGGTATACATTTAAAGGAAATGAGATCAGTATGTTCAAGAGATGTCTACACTCCTATGTTCATTAAAGCATTATTCATAATAGCCAAAGTTTGGAATCAATCTAAATGTCCATCAGAGGATATGTGGATAAATAACATGTAGTATGTACACAATGGAAATGGAATATTGTTCAGATTTAAAAAATAAGGAAATTCTGTCATTTGCAACCATGTGGATGAAGCTGGAGGACAGTGCATTAAATGAAATAAGCAAGGCACTGTAAGACAAATACTGCGTGATCTCAGTTATCTGTGGAATCTCAAAAAGTTGGAATCTGAAAAACTTGGAATCTCAAAAAGTGGAACTCGTAGAAATAGAAAATAAAGTGGTTGTTACCAGGGCTGGGCAGGGGAGAGGAGCAGGTGGGGGTTTGGAGTGATGTCAGTCAAAGCCTACAAAATTTCAATTAGATAGGAGAAATAAGCTCAAGAGATCTATAGTATAACATGGTGACTATGCTTAATAACAATGTATTATATTCTTGGAAATTGCTAAAAGACTAGATTTTAAGTCTCTCCTTCCACAAAAAGGAAAAGTAAAGAAAAACTGAAAGCTAGCCGTCATATACCTTTCTCTTGCCTTAGGTGTTAATTTTCTTATCCTAACAGAGATTGTAGTTAATTTTGAACCTTTTATAGGAGCTCTTTGTACTTCTGCTCACATGTGACCAATTATTTCTGTAAGTGAGCAGGAAATTTGAAAATCTGACCACCCAAGTTATAATGACCAGATCTTGAAGTAGCCTTTAGGCATGTGAAGTTTATTGACCACATCTGCTAGATCTTTAGAGTTAATAGGTTCAGTCAATCTAAGCAACAGCTTGTCATGAGCACAAGGAATAGAGTGATGCTTTTAAACTGTACTGTGCATACAAATCACCTAGGAATCTTATTAAAATGCAGATATTCTGCTTCTTAGGTCTAGAATGAACACTGAAACTCTGAATTTCTTTTTTTTTTTTTTTCTTTTTTTGAGACAGGGTCTAGCTCTGTTGCCCAGCCCGGAGTGCAGTGGCATGATCATGGCTCACTGTAGCCTCCATCTCCCCAGCTCAAGCAATCCTCTCACCTCAGCCTTTCCAGTAGCTAGGACCACAGGGTGCAATTTTTGTATTTTTTGGTAGAGACTGGGTTTCACCATGTTGCCAAGTAGTCTTGAATTCCTGGTCTCAAGCTATGTACCTGCCTCTGCCTCCCAAAGTGATGGGCTTACAGGTGTGAGCCATTGTACCTGGCCAAAACTCTGAATTTCTAACAAGTTTTCAGATGTGGGTAGAGCTTCTAGTTTGGGCTTAAGATCGAATAGAAAAAAGCTAGCTAACTGTCTGAACTTTGCATCTGACTCTCCCTTCTTGGCTTTCTTGGCCTCATCCTCTCTCTGACTGATTTCCAGCCCCACAACAGCTGGATGTGCAGGCATTCTTTTGGTCTTCTTAGTACTGTGCCAAAGATCATATGTGCTGATATTGATAATCAATACCCTGCAGCACTTAAAGTGAAAGACTCTTACTAGTCTTAGAGCTGTCATTTTCTCCCCTGAGCTATGTGAGTAATAGCCTCAATATCTTTTATTTGTCTTTGTATACATAGATCCAGAATTATGTTTGTCTAATTCTATGACTATTTTGTGAAATAATATCAGAGTTTAGAGACTTTTATAAAATAGATGACTGAATCTATGTTTGGAAATAGGGTTCACTCAAACACTTACAGTTTAATTTAGAGATGAAAAGGAATCATTTGATTTAAAATGGATATTATTGGGAATATGGGGAATATCATTGAAAGTTACTATTGAGTGGAAGTTTACGATTTCAGGGAAATGTCAATCACATCTAAACATACTTGTAAAGGAGAAAAAAAAAAAACCACCCCGGAAAACCATTCTAACCACAAGGTGGCAGTATAATATACATAAAAAGGAATTTCAAATGAAATATGATTTCAGCCAAATCTCTGAGGAAATGATTGTCAAAATAAATAGCATTTCCTAATGCAGTGGTATGCAGAAATGCCTCAGTGAAGATTCTTATTTGTGGCATCCTGGAATAACCACACTTTAAATTGTAAGCTATGTAAATTGGGCATTTTCCTGGGTCTTCAGTTTACATTTGCAGAGGACAATTTTGGATTTAAAAACAAATCTGTAATGTAATATTTTTTATTTATTTTGGTTCAATTTAATCAACAGGATTATATGTTACATGTAACCATTTCCAAGATGCGAGCCCTAGAAGCTTTGACAAGTTCTTAACTCCACATGATTTGCTTAAACTGCCTTTTTGAATGAAAAATGTTTATTAAAAGTTTTGAAAATGTTTTACTGTTCTACTGTTTGTGACACTACACTACTTTAAAAAATCTTGAAAATATACCTCATTTTCTTTAGACTTTTTATCTTAGTCATGAACACAACTGTATTGTCTACTAAAAATTAGATGGATTGTGCTGTGAGCACCCTGCCAACAGTTCGTTGGAAAGTTGAGATTCAGTTTACCTAAGTGAGATAAATATTGCAAAAGACACAAGGGTATCCAGATGAATAAGATTCACTTTTCCTTTTGGAAAAGGATTGGAAAGATCATTCTTGGAGATGATAAGAGAATTCCACAAAGAACAAGACATGTAGATTAAATTATTCATCTGTTCCAGCTCTTTAAATAACTTTTCATGAGGTGAAACTGTGGTCTCTACATATTCAGAACCTCCAAATGCAAGCTACAAGCAGACACTTTTGGCAGCAAATTGGGGATGGAAAAAAGAAAAATGTTCTGGTTGGGGTAATGGGTGAAATTTCTTCGCATTCCCCTGTTGGCAGAATGCCTGCACGTCAAGCTGTTGCAGGGCTGGAAGTCAGTCAGAGAGAGGATGATGCCAAAAAGCCAAGGAGGGCCACCTGGGCAGATGTGCTCTGGGTCTGGCTCAGGTGTCCCCTGTGCAAAGCAGTAGGGACTGTACTTTTGTTTGTTTTAGACCTTGCTGAATATTTGGGCAGCATTATATGAATCTTATATGTCTAAATATGAGTGAGATTCCCTTAGAATCAGTGTGCAGAATCGAGTGAGCAGGGAGCAGTCTTTTTGGAATTTATGAATACCAGAGACTTCAGGTTTATGAAGTCTGTCATACTAGGATGCTCTTTCAATTACTCCTTTTGAAATAACAAAATACTGTTTGAAAAAGTTCAAACAATCTTCATCAATGTGACATTAGGATGCTGACAACGGTTAGCTAACAGAATTAATAAATATAAGGAGGGAAAATTTTAACTGAAGCTTAGTAAATCTTCCAGGGGATGTAATGTCACAATCAGAAGTTTATGTTGGTGTGAGCCTGAAACCACTGACAAGGACAGGGAAGTGCTAAAGCCACAGTGTGTTATTTTGTGGAGTTGTAGTTAGTGCAGCAATGATATAGTTAATGCAGCAATGGAGCCATCAAAACGCACACACGTTTACATACAAACATAAAAATGTAACTAAAAAACTGAATTCAATATATGAGGGATCACATGTGTGAGTAAAACTATCATTGTCATTTAGTTTACTATTACTGTCACATTCAGAAAACGTGTCTTGACCAAAAAAAATGTAATTTAGCGATGAAGTTACTCTTGCCAAATTAACTTGAAAAAATAACTAATACGAATTTTATTATTTTACCTTCCCAATTTAGTTAACAAGGGTAAAGCATTAATTTAAAGCATAGGCTTAATTAAACATCAAAATTATTGTGGCAACAGTCCTGTATCTTCAAGGCTCCTATCCTTGAGGACACCCATATAGGAATACACACAGCATGTGATGGACAAGCATACTACTTTCTATCCTTATCATTTTGCCTGGGTAAAGAAAATGTCTTGACAACCATGGATTCGAATCTATGACCTGGAGTGGCAGCAGAAAACACTGTTCTGTTTCTAAACAATCACAAATTGATGCTTCAGCATTATAACCAGGGATTAAGGGGACTCACATCAGGCCAAAGACATTCAGGATTGGGCAAAAAGACACAACACATCCTGGGGTTTCCATCTACCTTTTCACATTCAGAAAACAGGTATCATGTAAATGGAATCAACTAATGTTAAAAGATCAACTAAAATTTCACATACCTTCCCTACAAAAAAGCAAGACTGTATTTCTGACCGAAGCAATCAGGAAAGTCAAACTCAGAGATTAACACTAGGAAGGGGAGCTATGCAGGGAATAGGAGTGGACATAGCAGCATGGAACACCAAGAAATTGTTTTTCTAACAGTGGCTGACACAGTGGGGGCATCAGGGTTAGATGTAGCTGCCCTAGATGTGGGCCTAATTTATTCCAACACCAATTCATATACAATTCAGTCACCTCTGAATTTTAAAATTTATTTTCTTCTGGAATTGCTAAGACAACTTGTGAAAGGCTTTGAACTGGCTCAACAAAGCATAATGACAGTAGGAGTTATTTATTTTGATTACAGTGGGGAGGCTAACTCACCACTGTACAACCACAGGTAGAGCACTTTTATGTGGGAAGCAGCTAGTAATTGCCTGGTCCAGCCAGTACTCTTCCCCAGCTTGTGGATTAGGCAAGGGGATCAGAACTATGCTGTGGGTTAGGGGTGAAGCAGCCCCAGAATCACGCTGGGGCCAATAAGCTACTGCTATTCCAATGAGGCCCCAGGAAGATAAAGGTTATAGCCGTAGGCTCTGGCAACACGGAATGGATGGAAAAATCCGACAGCAGCACTTACTGACAATTTGAGGTATAAAGACAGTGGGAAAATAAGCTTGTTTCCTAGATAAGGAAGAGGCTGCCAGGATTGTCACCATTTTCTTATGGTGAGACTCATGCTCCTCTTCCTTACTTTCTTGGGAAGAAAAAAATGTGACATTTCTTCTCAATGAGTAATGCTTAAGACATAATTAATTCCCCGAAATAGAAATGTAATAGACAATAAATATATTTGTATAATGTTGAATAAATGATTTTTTAATTAAATGAAATTAAACATAATTCAGAAATTCTCTATGTTTCAGATTAGAATGATTTTTATTTGACTGTGGCTTTTAGTACTGTGTTTCTTTACTTCACCCATCATGAGTAGTTAAAAAAATATATAAGGGCTGACAGAAAAAAATTCAATTTAAATGAAACTTCCTGGCAGTCTTTTAACATTTGATTAATTTATTGAGGTTTAATTTTTATACAATAAAAATACGCCTGTTTTATTTATTTATTTTTAAAATTTTGTATTTCTATTGGTTTTGGGGGAACAGGTGATATTGGTTACATGAGTAAGTTCTTTAGCGGTGATTTGTGAGATTTTGGTGCACCCATCACCTGAGCAGTATATACTGAATCCAATTGGTAGTCTTTTATCCTTCATTCCCCTCCCACCCTCTCACCTGAGTCCTCAAAGTCCATTGTATTATTTCTAAGCTTTCATCCTCATAGCTGAGCTCCCATTTATCAGTGAGAATATATCATGTTTGGTTTTCCATTTCTGAGTTGCTTCACTTAGAATAGTAGTCTCCAGTTCCATCCAGGCTGCTGTGAATGCCATTAATTCATTCATTTTTATGGCTGAGTAGTATTCCATCATATACATATATATATATATATATATATATATATATATATGTATGTATGTGTATATATATATGTTTAAATATATACAGTGGATAAAGAAATTGTGGTGTGTGTATATATATATCATATATTTATCATCTGTATATTAATTGATGGGCATTTGGGCTGGTTTCATCCATATTTTTGCAACTGCAAGTTGTGCTGCTATAAACATGCATGTGCAATATCTTTTTCATATAATTACTTATTTTCCTGGGTAGATACCCAGTAGTGGGATTAGTGGGATTTCTTGATCAAATGGTAGTTCTACTTTTAGTTCTTTAAGGAATCTCTGCACTGTTTTTCATAGTGGTTGTACTAGTTTACATTCTCACTAGCAGTGTAGAAGAGTTCACTTTTCACCACATCTAAGCCGCCATGTATTATTTTTGGATTTTTTAAATTATGGCCATAAAAGATACCTGTTTTAATTGTACAGTATAGGTTTTAAGACTATATATGTAATCAGTTGCATCCTAATCAACATATAGAATATATGCAGAACTCCAAAAAGTTTTCTTGTGCTCCCTTGCAATTATTTCCACTTAGTTTCTATTGAAGGCAACCGCTAATCTGCTTTCTGTCACTACTTTTACCTATTTTAGAATTTCATATAAAAAAGGTTGTATGAGATGTACTCTTTTATGCTTGCTTTCTTTTGCTCAGCACGATGATTTTGAAATCATTCATTGTTTGCATGCATCAGTAGTTTGTTCCTGCTTATTGCTGAGTAGTATTCCATGGATTGAATGTTCATTGAATATTCATCACCATTGCTTATTCTTTAATTGAGGGACGTTGAAGTGTTTCCAGTTTTTGGCAACTATGAAAAAAGCTTCTGTGAACATTTGTGTACAAGTCCTTGTATGGATATATTCTAATTTTTTCTTGGATAAATACCTAGGATTAGAATTTCTTTTTTTTTTTTTTTTTTTTTTTTTTTTTTTTTTGAGACGGAGTTTCGCTCGTTACCCAGGCTGGAGTGCGATGGCACGATCTCGGCTCACCGCAGCCTCCGCCTCCTGGGTTCAGGCAATTCTCCTGCCTCAGCCTCCTGAGTGGCTGGGATTACAGGCACGTGCCACCATGCCCAGCTGATTTTTTTGTATTTTTAGTAGAGACGGGGTTTCACCATGTTGACCAGGATGGTCTCGATCTCTCGACCTCGTGATCCACCCGCCTCGGCCTCCCAAAGTGCTGGGATTACAGGCTTGAGCCACCGCGCCCGGCCTAGGATTAGAATTTCTGAGTCACCTGGTGAATATGTTTAATTTTATAAAAAATTCTGGCAGTCTTTTTGTTTTTGTAAAGGGGAAATCTTTTGTAATTTATCTGCTTTTCATTGTGCTTATATGTTTATAATCAAGATGATTTATTTGAGGAGGAATCCAAATGTGGTTATTTCATTTATTGTCAACCATGCTGGCATAGAAATATAGACATGGCATTTAAATAAGGGAAAAAGTCTCTTTTTCCTAACTCTGTGGTTAGATGATGTGGTTAACCTGCATGGTCCTTAAATGAACTGAGACATATACAGAGCTTAGCATAGTTCCTGGCACACAGTTGATGTTCAATGGATGTCAGTTGTTGTATTTGTTATCTGAGTTTATTTATAAATTAGGTTGGAAGAGAATATGTGACCCAAGTGCTGTAGAAGTTAAACTGTGGCTTTGTATTATACTGTAATCATCTTTCCTGAAAAGCTTAGCTCACAATGGTGGTAGCTTAGTCATCTGCATTATTGGCTAATCATGTGTATTCATGTACACTAAATAGATGAAAACAAGTTCAGAGTATTAAAACACAGAAAAAGAATCCAATAATGTTGCAAACTACAAAATGCAAAAATACAATAAGAGCAGAATCACTAGGTGGAAAATTATAATAATTTAAAGCTGAATTGGTGCTTTTCTAAAGATTTCCCAATAGCTCCTTGTCCCAGCTTTCTAAAATAAGATAATTTTGTTAAAATCTACCTTCAACTTAACTGGGTCAACTTTGGTGCTTAACCCTTTAGTCTGATGAAAAAACCATGCTGACAGCATACAGCGAACTTGATTTTTTTGTCTTTTTTTTTTAAATGCGCTTATCCTTAATGCTTCTTAATCTGTGGATAGTACTATTAAATCCAGAGGTAGAGAGGAAAACTTCAAGTTTATAAAGAATCTGCATCTTAAAAACAAAGGGAAACACTTTCTGTAATGTGTATTTTACTCAGAACTATGCATTGCTTAGTTTGGTTCTTTGGCAGTCTGAAAACATGCTGCTGATCTGCAAACTTGGATGGTTGCCCAAGGTAGTGTGAGCAAGCTCTGTTTCCAGTAAAAGAGAGTTAATGTGGGACATTTCTAATTTTTAGAACAGCTGAAGACCTTCTATGTAATTAGTTTTCATTTTGGATGAGAAATTAAGGTGACATTAAACTGAGTTGGTAGAGGTAGGTGTAGTGATTGTGTCCAAAATAAAATCAAATTAAGATCAAAAGGACTACAGTGGTTAACGGCCTCATTAACCAAGTGCTGTTTGAAAAAGGGTTTGTTTCTGTAGTGAATTTCACTGAAGATGGTCAGTTGCTAAAATGCACACAGTCTCTTTCTGTGTTTTTCAGCTACAAAATCTAACTTAATGTTGAAATATTTAGGATCTAGAAGGATTCTGGCCACCAGGAACCAGGGTGTGATCTGAGATATTCATAAAGGAGAAAGCATGAGAAGATATAATTCTTAATTGAATTAATATTCTCCACCTGCAAGTGAGAAAGGGAAGGTAGACCTTGAACAAGTGGAAAGGAAGCAAGAGTGTGTGAGGTAATACAAAATCTCCATAAATTGTGGTGGTGGTTTTGGTGCTATTTGGGTCCCATTCACTGTCAATATATTGACCTGTCTGTGTACTTTATCTCTTTGTGTTTACCAATATAACAATCATTGCATTTCCCTTTGTGCCCACTTAAAAACCAATGCTACAAAATACAAAGAAGGGGAGAAAAATCAAGATGCTATAGGCTCTGAAAACCCCACTGGATGTTACTAATGTGCTTCATCTTATTTCATATTTCATTCACACCCTGAGTGTCAGTGACACCATTCATCTTATTCATATGGTATTCCTAATAAAAATGCTCATGCATTCATAATATAAATATTCTTCAGATCCTTGCTTCTTATCTTGGTTTCCATATATCCTAAGGAATATGTAGTGAAGTGCCAGAAACTATGAGGTAAATCTGGGCACATCTTCCTCAGAGATGTGTGGGAGGGTGTAGTAGGTAGTATACAAAGAAGACCATATTAGGTCCTTCGAACTCTGTGAGCACATACCTTTTCAATGTAATTTAGTTGCTTCTCCATCAGGAGATGGAGTGCATTTCCCTATTCTTAGATTGTGGTCCAGGTTTGTGGCTTACTTAGATCACTAGACTGTGGCAGAGTAACTTTTTCTGATTGTGAGCCTGGGTCTCAAGGCTTTACTGTGTCCACCCTTGGAATCAGTGCTGCATCATAGGGAAGACTGGACTAGTCTCCTTGAGGATGAAAGCCTATGGGGAGAGTAAAGTCCAGATGACAGCCAGCACCAACTGCCAGGCAGACAAGTAACGCCATCTTGGACCTTCTGTATCCAGTTGAGCTGCCAGCTGTCTGAAGCTGCATGAATAAAAACAGCCAAACCCAGCCCCAAACACTGACTCATAGACTCATGAGCAAAACAAAATGGTTATTTTTAAGCCAATATATTTTGGTGTGATTTGTCACACAGCCACAGATAACATGGCTCTATTGTGGAGTACAAGGCAATATCTGCTTGACTTTTAAAAGCAGTAAATATTTCAAAGAAACAGTGACTTTATCTCTAGTTCTTCTTCAGGGTAGTTTCTGTTTTATTTGCCAGTGGGATCACTGGACTGAAAAAGTTTAAGATAAATTTCATTACAAGAAAAACACCTCAACTGTATCTATTAATCAGGAACTTAAAACCTTGACTTCCCTGTTGCTCTTCTCCCCCATGCTAAAAACAGTGGGTTTTTTTTTCTGGTTTCTAATCTTAAGTTTCTCATAGTAATTACAGTTCCTGTACTTTCTAGTCTTTGGTTAAGAAAACATTTTGAAAAATTTCCTTTCAAACATAAAAATTTTTCTTCCATTTATTGAAGAAGAAATAGCAGAGGAGTGCTATAACAATTGCTAACTAGTTTAAGAATGAAATAACAATAGTTAGTTCAAATTAATTTAAACTCAAGTGAAAAACAGTGCTTCACTTACCCTTTCATCTATACATTCATCCATGTATCTGTGCATACAATCATCTGTTCTAATCACCCCCTGTTTACCCTTCTGGTGAGGGAGGGATTCTTGCTCTAGGATTATGGGGATGGCTGAATGCCTAACACCCAACAGTGAACAGATGAGATCAACAGCATTTGGAATCCGTGCTGTGCCACGAGGAGGTTAATTAGCCTTCTTTAGGAGGAAAGAACACAGAGAGGGTAAGGCCCAGATGAAAGCCAGCACCAGCACCAGACAGGCAGAAATTCAGCATATATGCTGGCAGCCTAGTGGAAAAGTTCATCACGTGTGACAGGGACTCCTCGGGGTAGCACTCAGGAAAAGAGTTAGCAACCAGGGGCTGTGTGAGGCAGGCTTTGTAGTAACAAGAGTGTGGGGTGCTTTCTGGTGTTGCTGCGGGAGGGTGTGATTGGCTTGTTTGAAAAATTACTACTCAGGGATAAGCAGGGACTGAACCTGGTCCACTTGATAAGGAGTGTTGTTTGGTTAGGAGATCTTGTCCAAAGGAGCCAAATGGGAAGGGGAATTTATGACTAGGCCATTAGAGTCTCTTCCAATTTCACCAGATATCAAAGCATCATCAAAATTGATAACATTTACAATCTCCTGTCATACATTCTACTGGCTGCTCAATATCATGTCACATTTGAAATTGTTTCATGTTTAAACTATGTTGCTTCTGTTATTTAAAAAATTATATCTAGAGTACCTGATTCCTTTTTTTCTCCTGGTGGATGAAAGAGCATATGTCTTCTTCACCTTGTTGCTAATGTGTTCTAATATTGGCACTTAATTTTAAATATTTCATCATACCATCCAGCAATGATTTAATACAAGCTACTATGTGCCAGCCACTGTGCTAGAAGTTGAAGATAATTCAGATAAATAACATCATCTATGCATTCGAGGGACTCAAAATTTAATAGAAAAAGTCAAACATGTAAGTAGGTAACTGCTAAATGAGCTGTAGTACACATATAAATACAGGAAAAAAAGACATCAGTCTTACCTAGGTAAGAAGCATTTCCCTGCCAGAGTACTTGTTTTTTGTGTCCTTTTATGGAATAAAGTAATAAAGAAAATCATAGCAGAAGCTCTCTTATAAGATATTCCCTTTCTATATGTAATACAACCTTTTGTTCAAGGTTGTATTATATGCCCATGCCCTATGGTTAGGAGAATTTGATAACTGATTGAGACAAGTCATTCAGTTTCAGGGGTTGGGGAAGAAGGAATGGAACACGTGATTGCTCAAAAAGCCAGCAAAATAATTCTAATTCTACTTTAATACTTCCTCTTCTACACCTATTTATCTTCTCTTCTTCCACGTCCTCTTCCTGTTCTCCCTGTTTCTCCTCTTGTTCCAAGATGGGGGAGGCATGCGTAGTTGGGAAGGCATTAACAGCTTCTCCACTTTCCTATATCACATGTCTTATTTATTCCTGTCCAACGAAACTCCAAAATATTAATGGAGTCTTTCCATTTTTCTTCATGTCTACTGCCACCACCTTAGTTGAGGCAAGTGGGGCTCTTTACTTGGGTCTCAAACTTGAAGGGGCTCTGTGTATCACATTCAGTTTATTAAAGTGCGTGCTTGTGCTCTCACTGGCCCATCACGATCCTTAACCCTAAATAGTTAATCACATGTTTTGCATTGTTCTGTTCCCCAGGAAATGCTTCTCCATAACTCCTACCTTGTATTCTTTAATCCAATTATGACCACATTAAAGAAAAACTATGCAGGCTTGTGAGTTATGCTTCTAACTAATGTGGGAGATTTAATAAAATCAGGGTTGTACAAGCATTATCAATCTAAGTTTAGAATATTCCCGTAATTCCTGTACCCATTAACAATCATTCCCTATTCTCTCTTCCCCTTCTTTCCTCCTGTCCCAGTGCCCTAAGCAACCACTAATCTATTTTCTTTCTTTATAGATTTGCCTATTCTCTACATTTTATATAAATGGTATTATATAATATGTGATCTTTTGTGACTGGGTCCTTTTGCTTAATTGCAATAGATGTTTACACAATGCTAAACTGTTCTACAGTAGACCTGGGTTGGGTTTTTTTTTTTTTTTTTTTTTTTTTTTTTTTTTAGACAGGATCTCACTTTTTTGCCCAACAGGAGTGCAGTGGCTCAGTCATACAGTCTCGATCTCCTGGGCTCAAGTGATCTCAGCCTTTTGAGTAGATGGGACTACAGGCATGCAACACCATGGCTGACTATTTTTATTTTTTGTAGTGACAAAGTCTTGCTATGTTGCCCAGGCTTGTCTTAAACTCCTGGGTTCAAGCAGTCTTCCCACCTTGGCCTTTCACAGTGTTGGGATTACAGGTGTGAGCCACCATACCTGAACTTCACATTTTTTTGCTTATGAAATAGGGAGTTCTCTAAATGTAAAAAGGCTATTCAGAATAAATGGAATAAACCCAAGTGTGACATACTGATTACATATGGGTAGCTCCTTCTAATTCTTTAGGTCTCATCTTTTTTTTTTTTCTGAGACACAGTTTCACTTTTGTTGCCCAGGCTGGAGTGCAATGGCGTGATCTTGGCTCACTGCAAGCTTTGCCTCCTGGGTTCAAGCAATTCTCCTGTCTCAGCCTCCTGAGTAGCTGGGACTACAGGCGTATGCCATGATTCCCAGCTAATTTTTGTATTTTTAGTAGAGATGGGGTTTCACCATGTTGACCAAGATGGTTTCGATTTCTTGACCTCGTGATCCACCCACCTTGGCCTCCCAAAGTGCTGGGATTATAGGCATGAGCCATGGTGCCCGGCTAGGTCTCATCTTAAATGTCACCTGGGAGATCTTCCTGCACATCCTGCAGTTAAAGATGGACTATCCTTACTATTCTACTTCTCAGCCCCTTGTTTGTTTCTTTTAAAGATGAAATTATTTGAATTGTCAGGTTTTGTGTATGTGTATGTGTGTGTGTGTGTGTGTGTGTGTGTGTGTGTGTGTGTGTCTGTTTTATCTGTCTCTCTTACTAAGATGTAGACTTCATGAGTGAACGAGCCATTTCTATCTTGTTCATCATTGTACTTCCTACATTTAGTACAGTGGATCAAAATGAATGCATCAATGTGAGTGTTCCATTTTGGATAAATAAATGAAGGAGTTATTGAATGATAAAGGAATGTAGTAGGAGGCAATGCTTAATGGGGAATGATGGTGATGAACTCAGCATGGAGATTTTAAGTGTGAGGAAGATGTGAGACAGCCAGTTGAATGTGTCTTCCAAACAGCTGATAAACCTAGTTCACCCATACTTTTTAAAAAAGTATTTTTATTTACCTGGTTTTAAAAAATATTTTAAACTTTTTAGACTCAGGGGTTATATGTGCAGGTTTCTTACATGGGTATATTTCATATTTCTGAGTTTCTAGGTGCAACTGATCCCATTGCCCAGGAACTGAGCATAGTACCCAATAGTTAAGTTTTTCAACACTGGCCCTCCTTCCCTCCTTCCTTCTCTAGTAGTCCCCAGCATCTGTCTGTTACTATCTTTATGTCCATGAGTACCCAGTGCGTAGCTCCCACTTATTAATGGGAACATGTGATATTTGGCTTTCTGATCTTACATTAATTTGCTTTGGATAATGACCTCCAACTACATTCATGTTGCTGCAAAAGACATTATTTTGTTCTTTTAAATGGCTGGGTAGTATTTAACGGTATATAGGTAGCACACTTAAAAAATTCAGTCCACCCTATTGAGGCTGTAGGTGTGTGACTTTCGATTTTATTTCAGGGTTCTTTATTCTGTTCCATCAGTCTATGTGTTTGTTTTTGTGCCAGTACCATGCTGTTTGCCAGTACCATTACTGTAGCCTCATAGTGTAGTTTGAAGTTGGGCAATGTGATCCCTCCAGCTTTATTTATTTATTTGTTTTTGCTTAGGGTTGCTTTGGCTATTTGGGCTCTTTGGATTTTTAGGAGTTTTAGGATACTTTTTCCTAATTTTGTGAAAAATGATGTTGGTATTTTGATGGAAATAGTGTTGAATCTGTAGATTGCTTTGGGCAGTATGGCCATTTTAACAATGTAGATTCCACTTATTTGTATAATCTATGATTTCTTTTATTTAGCAGGTCATAATTACTTTTGATGAAGATATTTTAAAGTTAAACAGTGCAGAAGGGCCTATAAAAAAAGGCAATTTGTTTTGATCCATTCCACCACAGTTCATTTCCCCAGAGTTAAACATTTTTTTTAACTGTGTTTAGTTCCTTTAGTGATTAGTGCCATTGTCTGTGTTTTTAAATATTCTGCTATGTTAATTACTCTTCCTCAATTTATTAACTTCTGAATTATCCATTGCTTTGCTGTATAATGCTTTAGCCCATTTACCAACACTTTCCATCTCTCTCCCACCTCCTCCCAATATAGTTTATATCTTCTAGAAATTACCCTCTTGAGTACATGTGTAAATTTAAATAATTTGCCTAAATCTGCTTTCATCATCTACAAAGTAGGGGAACCTCTTGTGTCATCAAGTTGTTAAATAAAACTCTTTGTGGTCTAGTCTTCTTTTCATGGCAATGGCCTAGCTTCTAAAATTTTTACCTCTAGTTTTACATGGCCAAGATTAATAACATTTATATTCTCCTGTCATACATTCTAATGGCTACTCAAAATCATGTCACATTTGAATTAGTTTCATGTTTCAACTATGTTCCTTCTATCAATCTTCTTATTTTCGTGGAGTACCAATTCCTTTTCTCCCCTGATGGACAAAAAATCATGTGTCTTTTTTTTACCATATTGCTAATGACTTCTAGTTTTCTATTTATTCTGTATACATTTTAGAATCAGTTGTTTTAGAATCAATTATTTTCTTTACCTTAAAGCCATGGACTTCCTGTTTTAAATTGGAGTGGTTGCATAAAACATGGCTCTATTACACTGTATCCCAATTTTCTGAAGTTTCAGATTTCTTTACTTTTTTCGTTTCTAGTAACGGCAAAAACATATTGATACAAAATTTCCACAAGAAAATAAAATTTCAGTTAGAAATGGAATAAATTCTGCAAGCATGTAAATTATGTTAAATTGTAGAGGCAAAACAGTAGACCTCAGAATTTGCTTATGGTTTATCATTAACATTTTATTATATAATAAGCTCCATAAATATGGATCACTCTTTATGACTTGCATGGTTTGGACTAATCAAGCAATGTGTCTCTAATCCTAGTGGTTATTATGTTATAATCAAAAGACAGCCTGGCTAATATGGTGAAACCCCATCTCTACTAACAATACAAAAATTAGGCAGGGATGGTGGCTTCTGCCTTTAATCCCAGCTATTTGGGAGGCTGAGGCAGGAGAATTGCTTGAACCTGGGAGGAGGAGGTTTCAGTGAGCCAAGATTGCACCACTGCACTCCAGCCTGGGCGACAGAGCAAGACTCTGACTCAAAAAAAAAGAAAGAAAAGAAAAGAAAAGAAAAAGATGAGCAGAGAATCTTGACAGAACTTCTGCTTGCGTCAAAGCCGTAGTTGAGAGAGTGACCACACAACTAAATTTAATTGCTGCTTTCTGCTAAGATATGAATAAGGGGTATAGGTTGTGACCTAGTCTTTATCATTTTAAAATACATGAAAATGTTTTGATAATAAAAATTTGGTTGTTGGGATGGTGTAAATAAGAGTTAAATTCTACAAATTACAGTATTGTTTGGGTATTTTTCTACTCTCAGAGGCAAAGTATGAATAATTTGAATCCCAGAAAGAAACTATTTCTTGGAATCTGTTTCATTTTGGCAAATAGTATTTAATGATATAAAACATACACTCACATACACAAGCATATATATAAAAGGTCTTATTGGCACTGGGACCAAACTGACATAAGGCACAGTAATTGTGCCAGTGTAACAGTCCTTATCATATTAATGTGCTCCATTATGTGATGATTAAACTTTTCCATTTATCTAGCTTGCCATAACGTTTGCATTCCAAGCAGAAATGAGGGCAACAAATTATGCTTAGCCAAGGGGAAAAGCTTACACTGAAATAGTTATGATACTTACAGTATAGAGTGTATAGAAAGTTTGCAAAATGCTTTTCACACAGATTTGCTTATCTATTTTCTGTAACAACCCTGATAAATGTGTGATGCTGTATTAGCTCCACTTTATTGCTGACAAAACCGAGGATCAAAATAGTTATGTTTTTTAAGGGAACTGCTGATAAGGGGCAGAGCAGGAGGATTCAAACCCAGGAAATATGGCTTTTAGTCTCTTTACTAATACACACAATTTTATCAATTGTTAATGATTATTATCAGACAATATCACCATAGTAAAAGAAAGGCACTGGATATTTATGGGCATGCACATTACTCATACAAGATGCTATTCACACTCCACTAGCCCTTCTAAAAATCAAAGTGTAGAAAGGACAGAAGACTTGAACTTCAATACTGGCTACTCCTAGGGAAGTGTATAATTAAGGAGAATATTGTTGTGTGTGTCTAGAAATCCAACCATATCATCAGGTAAATTCTGGTAATATTAATATCGAGAAAAGCTTTGAGATGGGAAATAAATTACACAACTATTAATATGTATTCCAATTGGTTTGCCTCAGTTATGGTTCTTATGGGTTAATTGGATGAATTATCTATTCACTGTCTATTTTTGAGCAACTACAATGGGCTAGCATGATTCAGGATGTAAAGAGGGAGAAATGACAATAACAATGATTGCTGATTGTGGGAAATAATATCAAGGAAATAAGAAGAGAAAGGCAAAGTGCTTTCATTTATTTAAAAAAAATTTATTTTAAATTTTTGTGGGTACACAGTAGATGTGTAATTTATAGGTTACAGGAGATATTTTGATACAGGCATACATTGTGTAACAATCATATCAGGGTAAATTGAGTATCCATCACCTCAAGTATTTATCCTTTGTGTTTCAGAAAATCCTCCAGTTATGCTCTTTTAGTTATTTTAAAATGTATAATGAAATTATTTTTACCATAGTCACCTCGTTGTGCTAGCTAACACTAGGTCTTATTTGTTCTTTCTCTTTTTTTACACGCATCAACCAACCCCCTTTCCATTCTCTACCCAACTATCCTTTCCTGCCTTTGATAACTATCCTTCTACTCTGTCTCTGTGAGTTCAATAGTTTTAATTTTTAGCTCCCAAAGATAAGTAAGAACATGCAGGAGGGTCCAAGATGGCCAAATAGAAACAGCTCTGGATTGCAATTCCCAGTGAAAACGCAGAGGGTGAGTCATCAATGCATTTCCAAATGAATTTTTACTGCCCACAGACCAGGAGACTCATGGGCGGAAAAGCACCACGAGTCTCCAGTGTGGCTGTTTCAGCTGGCGCCGCAGGTCTCTGCACAAAAACTCAGGCAAATCTGGGCGCCGTTTCAACTGGCGACTGGAATGCCTAAGAGACAGAGTCACCCATTCAACTGAAAAAAAAGGGCTGAAACAGGGAGCCAGGTGATCTGGCTCGGCTGGTCCCACCCCCACAAAGACCAGCAATCTGAAATGATCTGGATTGAGAGTTTCACAGCAAGTCCAGCTGGACTTGGGATGGTCCAGCTCTGTGGGGGATAGGGTGTCCACCATTACTGAGGCAGTCCACAACTACCGAGACAGTCTGCCATTACAGAAACAGTCCACCATTACTGAGTCAGTCCGCCATTATTGCCACAGTTCTAACTATACTCCTATAAACAAAACCATAAGGAAGTTCACCCAGCAGCTGGGCAGAGCCCATGGCAGCTCAGCAACGCCTCTGCTGGAAGACTGTGACTAAGCTACCTCCTTGCTGGGCAGGGTATCTCTGCAAAAAGGCAGCAGAATGACAGGAACTTATAAATAAAGCCCCACCTTCCTGGGACAGAGCACCTGGGAAAAAAGGCAGTTATGAGTTCTCCTGTAGCAGACTTAAACATACCTGCCCAGCAGCTCTGAACATAACAACTGAACTCACAGCTCATCACTTGAGCTCTTACAAAGGAAAGACTGTCTCCTCAAGCAGCTCACCAACCCCCATATAACCAGAGAGACACTCCATAAAGGAGAGCTCAGGCTGACATCTGGTGGGTGTCCTTCTGTGACAAAGATAACAGAAAAAGAAACTGGCAGCAACCCTTACTGTTCTGCAGCCACTGCAAGGTGATCCCCAGGCAAGCAGGGTCTGGACTGGACCTCCAGCAGTCCTACAGCAGGGGGCTTGACTGTTAGTAGGAAAACTAAGCAACAGAAAGAAATAACTTCATCAGCAACAAAAAGAACGTCCACTCAGAGACCCCATCAGAAAATCATCAACCACAAAGACCACAGGTAGATATATCCACAAAGATGGGAAGAAACCAGTGCAAAAGGGATGAAAACACCCAAAACCAGAACACCTCACTTCCTCCAAGGGATCACAACTCCTCACCAGCAAGGGAACAAAGCTGGATGGAGAATGAGTCTGAAGAATTGACAGAAACAGGCTTCAGAAGGTGGGTAATAACAAACTTCTCTGAACTAAAAGATCATGTTCTAACCCAATGCAAAGAAACTAAGAACCTTGAAAAAAGGTTTGACAAAATGCTAATGAGAATAAACAGCTTAGATAGGAATATAAATGAATTGATGGAGATGAAAAACAAAACACGAGAACTTTACTAAGCATACACGAGTTTCAATAGCTGAATTGACCAAGCAGAAGAAAGGATATCAGAGGTTGAAGATCAACTCAATGAAATCAAATAAGAAGGCAAGATTAGAGAAAAAAGAGTAAAAAGAAATGAATAATGCCTCCATGAAATATGGGATTATGTGAAAATACCTAATCTATGTTTGATAGGTATAGCTGAATCCGGTGGAGAGAATGAATCCAAGCTGGAAAACATTATTCAGGATATTATTCAGGAGGACTTCTTCAACCTAGCAAGGCAGGCCAATGTTCGAGTCCAGCAAATACAGAGAACACCACAAAGATATGCCTCAAGAAGAGCAACCCTAAGGCACATAATCATCAGATTCAACAGGGTTGAAATGAAGGAAAAACTGCTGAGGGCAGCCAGAGAAAAAGATCAGGTTACCCACAAAGGGAAGCCTATCAGACTCACAGTGGATCTCTCAGCAGGAACCCTACAAGTGAGAAGACAGTGGGGACCAATATTCAACATCCTTAAAGAAAAGAACTTTCAACCTAGAATTTCATATCCAGCCAAACTAATCTTCATAAGTGAAGGAGAAATAAAATCCTTTAGGAAGAAGCAATTGCTCAGAGATTTCACCACCACTAGGCCTGCTTTACAAGAGCTCCTGAAAGAAGCACTAAACATAGAAACGAACAACCAGTACCAGCCACCCCAAAAACATACCAAATGATAAAGAGCACCAACCTAATGAAGAAACTGTGTCAACTAATGGGCAAAACAAACAGCTAGCATCAAAAAATTATTTTAATTGCTTTGTTAAATTTATCTGACATAATTCTGATTTCCTTCTCTGTGTTATCTTGAATTTCTTTGGGTTTCCTCAAAATAACTATTTTGAATTCTCTGTCTGAAACATCACTGTTTTTCCAGGATTGGTCCCTGGTGCCTTATTTAGTTCATTTGGTGAGGTCATGTTTTCCTGGGTGGTGTTGATGCTTGTGGATGTTTTTGGTGTCTGAACATTGAAGATTTGGGGATTTATTATAGTCTTCTTAGTCTAGGCTTGTTTGTAGCCATCCTTCTTGGTAGAGTTTTCCTGATATTCAAAAGGACTTGGGTGTTCTAAACTATATTTGCATTAGGGGGCACCCCAAGCCCAGTAACACGATCATTTTTGCAGACTCGTAGAGGTATCACCTTGATGGTCTTGAACAAGATCTAAAAGAATTCTGTGGATTACCAGGGAGAGACTCCTGTTTGCTTGTCTTACTTTCTTCCTCCAAAAATGGAGTTTTTCTGTCCTGAGCTGCCTGGACTTGTGGGTGGAGTGATACAAGCACTCCTGTGGCCACCCCCACTAGGACTGCACTAGGTTACACTTGAAGTCAGCACAGCACTGGATCTTGCTGAAAATGTGCTGTAACCACCCCTGGCTACTGCCTTTGTTCACTTGAGGCCCTGGGAACTACATTCAGTAGGTAGCAAAGCCAGATAGGCCTGGGCTCCTCTCTTTCAGCAGGGTGGGTTTCCTTAGGCCCTGGGCAGGTCCAGAGGAGCCATCTGGAAGACAGGGACTAGAGTCAAAAACCTTTGACATTTACCTGGTGCTCTATTGTACTACAGCTGCCCTGGCCCTCAAACCACAAGATTCAGTCCTTCCCATTCTTCTCTCCCTTTCCAAAGGCAGAGGGGCTTCACTCCGTGTCCACTGCCACCATAGGCTCATGGGGAGTACTGCTAGGGTATCATCAATATACCTTTAAGGCTCAAGCACTTTTTCAGTCAGCTTGTGGTGAATGGGATTCACCCTCCAGGGCAGTGGGCTCCCTCTTGCCCAGGACATATCCAGAAATGCCATCCAAGAGCAAAGTCCTAGAATCATGGAGCCCAAGAAGTCACTTGGTTCTCTATTCCTCTGTGGCAGAGCTGGTACCTAAAGTGCAAGACAAAGTCCCCTTTATGTTTCTGTCTACTTTTCTCAAGCAGAAGAGTATCCCCCAATAGTCACTCTATCTGGAAATGTGCTGAATCTTACCTGAAGCCAGCAAGTCTGAGTCTCACCCAAATTGTACTACATACTGCTGGGCTCAAGGGCTCTTCAGTTAGCAGGTGATTAATCCTGCCAGGACCAGGTTCTTATCTTCAAGGCAGCAGGTTCTTTTCTGGCCAAGGGTGTGTCTAGAAATGTTGTCCAGGAGCTAGGTTCTGGAAAGGGGGCCTCATGATTCTGATCAATGCCCTGTTTTGCTATGGCTAAGCTGGTGTCCAAGATGCAAGAAAAAGTATTCCCCACTCTTCTGTATTCTTTCCTTAAGCTGAAGGAAGGGATTTCTTTTAAACCTGCCATCTGTGTAGCCTGAGGTTAGGGGAGTAGTGGTACTAGTACTCTTAGCTACCCTGCCTGGCATCTTAGTAGGTTATGTACTCCCAGGTTACTGCCCTCTGGTCTGCTGACTATGAACCCAGTTCAGCTCTAGGAATCACCCAGGAGATGCCATCCTTGTGGTCTAGACTACCTTTCTAGTTTATTTAAGGCCCCAGAGCACTCCAGCCTGAGGTGGTGAGGCTTGCAGGAA
Source organism: Saimiri boliviensis (assembly GCF_048565385.1). Taxonomy (NCBI): domain Eukaryota; kingdom Metazoa; phylum Chordata; class Mammalia; order Primates; family Cebidae; genus Saimiri; species Saimiri boliviensis. The sequence goes on along the minus strand of NC_133458.1, from coordinate 66,324,718 downwards.
GTCAAGTTCCAATCACTGGTTTGAGTGATGCCCCTCTAGCTAAGGCTGGTTTAAATACTCCCTCCATGGGCAGGCATCAGCTGAATTCAGTCCAGTTTTGCTTTCTGCTACAAGAGGGAAGCACTGAGTTCAATGCAATGTATCCCATTTGCTGTACTCTCCCTCTCCTAAGAGCACAGATTCTCTTTTTGTGCTGTGTAGCTGCTGCCAGGGATGGAGGAGGGGTGATGTCGGTGATTCAAGACTGTTTTTCTTACCTTCTCAGTGTGTCTTTCAGTGATATGAAGTTAAAGCCAGGTACTGTGAGTGCTCACCTGAATTTTGGTTCTTATGAAGGTGTTTTCTGTGTGTATATAGTTGTTAAATTGGTGTCCTGATGGCAGGAGGGTGGGAAGACAACAAGTGGAGTCTTCTATTCTGCCATTTGCTCTGCCTCCCGCTGGCAAAGTGGTTTTAAATGAGGAGGCAAGGAAAGTCTTTCTGAGGAAGTGACATTTAGACTGAGACCTAGAGGAAGGGATGGAGCCAGCAGCATGGGAGTCTGAAGGATGTGACTTAGAGCAAAGGCTCTGATATAGGGAAAGAATTTGCAGGGCCCTAGGAAATGACCAAAGGACCTGATTGGGCACAGTATGCAAGAGTGAGCAGCTGTGAAAGTGAAATGGTGGGCAGGGCCGGGTCAAACGGGACCTTGTGGCTAATATAAAGAGAGGGAATTTTACCCTCAATGCAATGGAAAACCACTGATGTGTTAAAAGCAGAGGTGACACGATCTAATTTTCATAGTTAAAAGATCACTGTGGAGCGTCTGCAAAGATTGGGTGGAAGGGTCTTGCAGCCAAAGCGGAAGACAGTTGGGATTTTACTGAAATGAGGAGACAATGGTATGGACTATGGAAGTAGCAGTGGAGTTGGGGAGAATGGATATTTGTAGAATAAATGAATGCACCTGTTTTTTTGTTGTAAAATAACGTACCTAACTTCTTCCTTAGAGTCCAACCTTGTAGCTACCAACTGTTAGTTATGGGAGCTTCTTTTTGTTCCTAAAGTCACATAGGCTGAGCCAACGACCCAAGCCTCCTCACTCTAAGGACAACTTCCCTTTCAAATGCCAAAGAAGCAACTTCTTTTTTGGTAATGAATACATAAAATTTAAATAAACACTTTATATTGATATACAATATGCCCACAGAAAGCTACACAAACTGTATATGTACATGCTGATTAATTTTCTCAAAGTGAAGATATCAGTGTAAAAGCTTCAAGGTCAAGAGACCAGAAGACATTCCTAGCATCTCAGAAGCCCTTTCTGCTCTCTCTCAGCCTCTTCTGTGTTGCTCTACCAATCCCACCCCCCTCGATTTCTTTCCCCTAGATTAGTTTTGTTTATTTTTACACTTTAAATGAATAAAATTGTACGGTGTATACTTGATGATTGTCTTCTTTCGCTCATTGTGTTTGTGTGATTCATCCATGTTATCAGGAGTAGTAATTTATTTATTTTCATTGTTATATAGTATCTCATTTTCTAAATATACCAAAGGAATGTGTTTATAACTTTTCCATTCTACTTTGATGGACATTGTTTGTTTCACCCATGGAAATAGAATTGAATTATGCTCTGTTGCATGCTAAAGTCTTGCTGAGAAATGCCCTTTTTAATCTATAAGGAAGCTTCCTCAGTGCAAACAAAAAAGAAAATTATAGCTTACTATTTGATATGAACTCTATTTATAAATATTAATACATATTTGATGACAACATTAATAAAAATAATTTATTGTATGTCAGGTTCTGTGCTAAGTGTTCAAGCTTAGTTCATTAAATCCTTACAGCCACTGTGTGAGCTACGTACAAATTGTATCCCCATTTTACATATGAGTACATTGAGGCTCAGAAAGATAATGTGTCTCAGTTGAGAGTTTTGTCAAAAAAAAGGTCAAGAAGGTTACACGTAGGAAAAAAGATTCAGTAGGACACAACACACACACACACACACACACACACACACACTATAGGTATATATGTATATATATCCATACAGACATATAGAGATAAATAGACTTACTGCAAGGAACTGGTTTGCCCAGTTTTGGGGGATGACAAGGCAAGTCTAGAATCTCCAGAGGGCCAGCTGTTAAGAAGGACAGATGAAAACTTTCAGACATGTACTGAAGTTATAGACCATAGGCAGAATTTCTTCTTCCTTGGGGGACATCTCAGTTTTGCTCTTAAGGCCTTTCAACTGATTTAATCAGGCTCACTCAGATTATCTAGGATAATCTTCTTTATTAAAGTAAACTGGTTATAGACTTTAATCACACATCTACAATATAGTTCAATGGCAGCCTCTAGATTAGTGCTAAATTTAATAGTATAGCTCTGTTGACACATAAAACTACCATCACATTTGCATAACTAGTAGGCAGTGGGACTGGGATTTCAATCCAAGTCCAGGATCTTATTTCTTAAAAGTGTTCTGTTAAATAATTGATCTAGACTGAGGGTAGAGCATGTTCTAAGACTCAGCTGTAGGCCTTTACTAGGGACAATTCAGGAACAAAAAGGCAGCCCATGTGCCTGAAGCACAGGAATCTGGGGCATGCAAGAGATAAAAAGAGACTACAGAGTCAAGCAGGTTTTTAATAGGGTCTCTGACACATACTAGCTATATGATCTTGAGAAAGTTGCATAAACTCTCTGCTAGTTTCTTTTGTAAATTGGGTAACAGAACCTACTTTCTAAGGCTTACTAAATTCATACATTTAAAGTACTTGGAATAGTACCTGGCATGGGGTAACTGTAACACAAACTAGCCATTAATGTTAGCAGGCATTTTGGAGGGGTGGGTATTAAAAACTTACTCTGAAGCAATCATCTTTGCCTGAGTTCTCTATAAAACTTCACATATAAGTGTTAGGGTAGCAATGCACAACTCAGGAAGAAATTTTGGCAACACTGGCCAGCTCTCTTACAAAATTAAAAAGATTAAACTTAAGGAGTATATCAAAATAAAACCTTGGAGAGGTAAAAGTAATGACAAAACCATATAAGGAATATATAGGCAAATATTAGGTGCTACATAAAATTACAAAAGAAATGATGATAGAATTGATTACATAAAAATTAAAACATTTTTATTTCTGAACCATCATAATTGAGATTCAAGAGCAAATGTAAATCCTGTTTGCTATAAAGATGACAAAGTGTAGTAGCCTAAAATATATAAATTAACATCCCAATATATAAGTAAGTTATATGAACATTCAAAAAGTAAAATAATTGGCTGACAAATATATGAAAATATTTAATGAAAGATAAATTAAAATGTATTTTTAGTGCTTTTTGCCTGACAAATTAGTAAAAATAATTATGTAGATGAAAATATGTGAAGATAGACATGTGAAATCAGTTTGTTTGCAGTGTTAATTGGTACAACCCTTCTAGTAAGCATTATGGCGATAATGTATGTTAGAAAATAAAAAAAGTTCTTTGCCTAGTAATCTTCACTTAGTCTCTAAGAAAGAAATAATCTCTGTTTTACTCTGCTTTTGCTGCTGTAAAAGAGTAACTGAGAGCAGATAATTTATAGAGGTTTGAAACTTATTTCTCACAGTTCTGGAGGCTAAAACATCCAGATTAAGGTGCCAACAGATTTGCTATCTAGTGTGGACTTGGTCTTTGATTCCAAGATGGTGCCTTGAGTGCTGCACTCCTCAGAGATGGGGAAATGCTATTCCTTATGCTGCAGAAGAGTGGAAGGGAAGAAACTCTCTCCCCCAAGCCCTCTTCATAATGACACTAATCTTTTAACACCCGCCTTCTACTAGGCCTCCTTTCCCAACACTGTTCCAATGGTAATTAAGTTCCCAATACCTGAATTTCAGAGGAGGTTTAACATTGAAATCTTAGCACTATCTAATTCCAACAAACTGTGATGCATAAATATATCTATCACAGCAATATTTGTAATAAGCCTGGAAAAGGGCCTAAATGAACAGCAATGGTGAAATGTTTATATCTATGTAATTACTATACATCCATTTAAAATTACACCTATGAAGAATTTTGAATACAAAGGAAGATACCTTTTTAGGCTAAATATGAAAAGTAGTATATGTCACTAGAGATATATAGAGGCCGACTGCATTTGATTGTGCTTCACTTTATTGAAACTTGAAGGTACATTTCTAGCAAATTGAAGGTTTGTTGCAACCCTGCATCAAGCAAGTCTATTGATGCCATTTTTCCAACAGCATATGCTTACTTCATGTCTGCTTCAGAATTTGGTAACACAATATTTTAAACTTTTTCATTATTAGTATATCTGTTAGTGTGATCTGTGGTCAGTTAACTTTGATGTTACTATTAAAGTTGTTTTGGGGCACTATGAGCTATGCCCACATCAGATGTTGGACTTAATCCATAAATGTGTGTGTTCTGACTGCTCCACTGACTGGCTGTTTCCCCATCTCTTTTCCTCTCTTTGGGGCATCCTATTCCCTGAGACACAACAGTATTGAATTAGGTCAATTAATAACCCTACAATGGCCTCTAAATGTTCCAAGGAAAGGAAGAATCGCATGTCTCTCACTTTCAACCAAAAGCTAGAAATGATTAAGCTCAGTGAAGAAGGCATATTGAAAGCTGAGATAGGCCAAAATCTAGGCCTCTTGCACTGAACAGTAGCCACGCTGTGAATGCAAAGGAAAAGTTCTTGAAGAAAATTAAATGTGCAACTCCAGCAAACATGATAATGATAAGAAAGCGAAGTAGCCTTATTGCTGATATGGAGAAAATTTTAATGGTCTGGATAGAAGGCCAAACCAGCCACAACCCTCTCTTAAGCCAAAGCCTAACCCAGAGCAGAGCTCTAATTATCTTCAATTTTTTGAAGCCTGAGAGGTGAGGAAGATGCAGAAGAAAAGTTGGAAGTTAGCATTGGTTATTTCATAAGGCTTAAGAAAAGAAGCCATCTTCATACATAAAAGTGTAAGGGGAAGCAGCAAGTGCTCATGTAGATGATATAGCAAGTTATCCAGATCTAGCTAAAGTCACCAATGAAGGTGGCTACACTAAACAAAAGATTTTCAATATAGACAAAGCAGCCTTATATTGAAAGAAGATACCATCTAGGGCTTTCATAGATAGAAAGAAGAAGTCAATGCTTGGCTTTAAAGCTTCAAAGGGCAGGCCAACCTTCTTGTTTGGGGCAAGTGCAGCTGGTGACTTTAATTTGAAGCCAATGTCAATTTACCATTCTGAAAATCTTAGGACCCTTAACAATTATACTAAATCTATTCTACCTGTGCTTTATAAATTGAGCAACAAAGACCACATGACAGAATATTTGTTAACAGAATGGTTTGCTGAATATTTTAAGCTTGCTGTTGAGACTTATTTCTTAAAAAAAAAAAAAAAAGATTCCTTTAAAAATATTACCACTCATTGACAATGTACCTTGTCACCTAAGAATTCTGATAGACTGGTACAAGGATATTAATGTTCTTTTTATGCCTGTGAACACAACATACACTCTGAAGCCCATGAATCAAGGAGCCACTTCAACTTTCAAGGCTTATTATTTAAGAAATAGATTTTCTAAGGTTACAGGTGACATAGATAGTGATTTCTCTGATTAATCTGGGGTTAAGGAAATTGAAGACCTTCTGGAAAGAACCTTTCTAGACACCATTAAGAATATTTGTGATTTGTGGCCTGGTGCGGTGGCTCAAGCCTGTAATCCCAGCACTTTGGGAGGCCGAGGCAGGTGGATCACGAGGTCGAGAGATCGAGACCATCCTGGTCAACATGGTGAAACCCCGTCTCTACTAAAAATACAAAAAACTAGCTGGGTGTGGTGGCGTGTGCCTGTAATCCCAGCTACTTAGGAGGCTGAGGCAGGAGAATTGCCTGAGCCCAGGAGGCAGAGGTTGCTGTGAGCCGAGATCGTGCCATTGCACTCCAGCCTGGGTAACAAGAGCGAAACTCCATCTCAAAAAAAAAAAAAAAAAAAAAAAAAGAATATTTGTGATTTGTAGGAAGAGGTCAAAATATAATACATTAATAGGAATTGGGAAGTACTTGACCCCAGCTTCATGGAAAACTTGGAAAGTTTCAATACTTTAGTGGAGGAAGTCATTGCAGAATGTGATGGCAATAGTGGGAAACTTAGAAACGGAAGTGGATCTTTGTAAGATTTTTCTTATTTAGAAACTGTCAATATTGGACAGATCAATGAGAGAGAAAATTAACAAGGATTTCCAGGACTCGAACTCAGATCTGCACCAAGCAGACCTAATAGACATCTACAGAACTCTCCATCCCAAATCCACAGAATATACATTATTCTCAGTACCACATCATACTTACTCTAAAATTGACCACATAATTGGAAGTAAATCACTCCTCAGCCAATGCAAAATAAGTGAAATCATAAAAACCAGTCTCTCAGACCATAGCGCAATCAGATTAGAACTCAGGATTAAGAAACTCACTCAAAACTGCACAACTACATGGAAACTGAACAACTTGCTCCTGAATGACTACTGGATAAACAATAAAATGAAGGAAGAAATAAAGATACTCTTCAACCAATGAGAATGAAGACACAATCAATGTACCAGAATCTCTGGGACACAGCTGAAGCAGTGCCTAGAGGGAAATTTATAGCACTAAATGCCCACATGGAAGCAAGGAAAGATCTAAAATCGACATCCTATTGTCACAATTAAAAGAACTAGAGGAGCAAGTTTAAACAAATTCAAAAGCTAGCAGAAGACGGGAAATAACTAAGATTAGAGCAGAACTGAAGGAGACAGACACACACAAAAACCCTTCGAAAAATCAATATATCAAGGAGATGGCTTTTTGGAAAGATCAACAAAATAGATGGCTAGCCAGACTAATAAAAATGAGAGAGAAAAGAATCAAATAGATGCAATAAAAAATGATAAAGGGGATATCACCACCAATTCCACAGAAATACAAACTACCATCAGAGATTACTACAAACACCTGTATGCACATAAACCAGTAACTCTAGAAGAAATGGATAAATTCCTGGACACTTACACCCTCCCAAGACTAAACCAGGAAGAAGTTGAATTCCTGAATAGACCAATAACAAGGTCTGAAGTTGAGGCAGCAGTTAATAGCCTACCAACCAAAAAATGTCCAGGACCAGAGAGGTTCACAGCTGAATTCAACCAGATATATAAAGAGAGGCTGGTATCATTTCTTCTGAAACTATTTCCAACAATACGAAAAGAAGGAATCCTTCCTAACTCATTTTATGAGACCAGCATCATCCTGATACCAAAACCTGGCAGAGTCACAACTAAAAATGAAAATTTCAGACCAATATCCATGATGAACATTGATGCAAAAATCTTCAGTAAAATACTGGCAAACCGAATTCAACAACACATCAAAAACTTATCCATCACGATCAAGTAGGCTTCATCCCAGGGATGCAAGGCTGGTTCAACATATACAAATCTATAAACTTAATCCATCACATAAACAGAACCAAAGACAAAAGCCACATGATTATCTCTAGAGATGCAGAGAAGTACTTCCACAAAATTTAACAGCCCTTTATGCAAAAAACTCTAAATAAACTAGGTATCGAGGGAACATATATCAAAATAATAAAAGCTATTTATGACAAACCCACAGCCAATATCATACTGAATGGGCAAAAACTGGAAGCATTCCCTTTGAAATCTGGCACTAGACAAGGATGCCCTCACTCACCACTCCTATTCAACATAGTATTGGAAGTTCTAGCCAGAGCAGTCAGGCAAGAAAAAGAAATAAAGGGTATTCAGTTAGGAAAAGAGGAAGTCAAATTGTCACTATTTGCATATGACATGACTGTATATTCAGAAGACCCCATTGTCTCAGCCAAGATCTCCTTAAGCTGATAAACAACTTCAGCAAAGTCTCAGCATACAAAATCATTGTGCAAAAATCCCAAGAATTCCTGTACACCAAAAACAGACAAACCGAGAGCCAAATCATGAGGGAACTTCCATTTCACAATTGCTACAATGAGAACAAAATACCCAGGAATACAACTAACAAAGGATGTAAAGGACCTCTTCAAGGAGAACTACAAACCACTGCTCAAGGAAATAAAAGAGGACACAAACAGATGGAAAAACATTCCATGCTCATGGTTAGAAAGAATCAATATCGTGAAAATAACCATACTGCCCAAAGTAATTTGTAGATTCAATGCTATCCCCATCAAGCTACCATTGACCTTCACAGAACTAGAAAAAACCACCTTAAACTTCATATGGAACAAAAAGAGAGCCTGCATAGCCAAGACAATCCTAAGCAAAAAGAACAAAGGTGGAGGCATCGTGCTACCTGACTTTAAACTATACTACAAGACTGCAGTTATCAAAACAGCATGGTACTGGTACCAAAACAGAGATATAGACCAATGGAACAGAACAGAGGCCTCGGAGGTAACACCACACATCTACAACCATCTGATCTTTGACCAACCTGACAAAAACAAGCAATGGGGAAAGGATTCCCTATTTAATAAATGGTGTTGGGAAAACTAGCTAGCCATATACAGAAAGCAGAAACTGGACCCCTTCCTGACACCTTACACTAAAATTAACTCCAGATGGATTAAAGACTTAAACATAAGACCTAACATCATAAAAACCCTAGAAGAAAACCTAGGCAATACCCTTCAGGACATAGGCATAGGCAAGGACTTCATGACTGAAACACCAAAGGCAATGGCAACAAAAACCAAAATAGATAAATGGGATGTAATTAAACTCCAGAGCTTATGCACAGCAAAAGAAACTATCATTAGAGTGATCCAGCAACCAACAGAATGGGAAAACATTTTTGCAATCTATCCATCTGACAAAGGGCTAATATCCAGAATCTGCATGGAACTTAAACAAACCTACATGGAAAAATAAACAATCCCATCAAAAAGTGGGTGAAGGATATGAATAGATACTTTTCAAAAGAAGACATTTACGCAACCAACAAACATATGAAAAAATGCTCATCATTACTGGTCATTAGAGAAATGCAAATCAGAACCTCGTTGAGATACCATCTCACACCAGTTAGAATGGCTACCATTAAAAAATGTGGAGACAACAGATGCTGGAGAGGATGTAAAGAAATAGGAATACTTTTACATTGTTGGTGGTAGTGCAAATTAGTTCAACCACTGTGGAAGATAGTGTGGCAATTCCTCTAAGTCCTAGAAATAGAAATACCATTTGACTCAGCAATCTGATTACTGGGTATATACTAAAAGGATTATAAATCATTCTATTATAAAGACATATTCACACGTATGTTCACTGTGTCACTGTTTACAATAGCAATAACTTGGAAGCAGCCCAAATTCCCGTCAATCATAGACTGGATGACGAAAATGTGGCACATATCCACCATGGAATACTATGCAGCCATAAAAAAGGATGCATTCATGTCCTTTGCAGGGACTTGGAATGAATCTGGAAACTATCATTCTCAGCAAACTGACACAAGAACAGAAAACCAAACACTGCATTTTCTCACTCACAGGTGGTGTTGAACAATAAGAACACATGGACACAGAGAGGGGGACATCACACACTGGGGTCTGTTAGGGGGTGAGGGGTAGAGGAGAGACGGCAGTGGGTGGGAGGACTGGGGAAGGGATACCATTAGGAGAAATACCTAATGTAGGTGACGGCGGGGGGGTGGATGTAGCAAACCATTAGGCGTTTGTATGCCTATGTAACAATCCTGCATGATCTGCACATGTACCCCAGAACTAAAGTATAATAATAATTAAAACAAAAAAGAAAACAGACGTAGACTACTGAAAGGAGAAACATATTTAGGTTTTTAACAGGTGCTAATCAGTAGAGAATATTCTTGGAAATCAACAAAGGAAGAAATTCATACAACTAATTTATTTTATTGTTGTATAGCTTTGTTATCTGGGAAGAGCCCACAAATTTCGAGGCTATTTGCTAAGCATCAGTTAATCACAGCAATGCTATTGGCATTATACAGGCAAGGAAGCTGATGCCTGTAGACTGAGACTCTGAACCTGCCCTTAAAAATGTGTTTAACTTTGCTGTGTATAGCATTCTTTAAATGGTCAATATACAGTGTTAAAATGGTCAAGACTGTCTGTTTGATACCTGAAGAAACTTAACTTCACAGAGAATGGACCTAAAGTCAAGTGCTTCTGGTCAGAGGGAACTATGAGAGGCCATGGCTGGCTCAGTGCACATCCATGACTACACAGGAAACGGGACTCCAGGCATTTCTCTTTCAGAGTGAGTCTATCTGTGGTATTACTGGCATATGTAAACGACAACTTATTACTATGGCATATTTTAGAGTACTGTTTTATACCAGAGGCATTTTGTTGTTTTCCACCCAAGAGGGCACCAGACAACCCCACAATCCACTGGTTGTCCATAATCAGAATCTTGTTAGTAGATCTGAATGATTACCAAGAAATGAACTTTTTGAGAAAGGAAGGGTCCAGACAAAATAAAATGAAAGAAATTGGCTCAAATTAACTATGATGATGGGAAAAAAGGACCGCACACACACACACACACCCTCAAAACAACAACAACAACAAAAACCAACAAAAAATTTATGCAACTTTACTACCTTTGGTTTTGTTTTGTTTTAGCATGAATACATTTCCTTTGATCTATAAGCCCAAGTGGGTAATTTTTCACCTATCCCCATCCAACATCCTCTTCTCTAATCCTGGTAATGTGTTTTAAGATTTTGAGTAATAATGAGGTTCGCTGGTATATAATTATGACTTGGCTTGCTGCATTTTGAACTTATGTCCAGTATAGTTATGGAAGTCAGTGTTAAGAATAATAAAAACCCCTGATGATTCCTTGATCTTTTTATTCATTTTGATATTGAGTTCAAGACTAAAAAATTGATAACGTAGTTTCTTTCAGGACATTTTCTTATTTATTTGCACCATTTTGTTATTTTCTAGGGGGAAATTTTTGTGCAGTTTTGTATTTAGTTGTCATAGCTTTAATTATTTCTGAATGTTTAGTAAGCACCTAGCAGGGTGTGCAGTGCTTAAGAAAATCCTTATTTACTTATTTGTCTTTGACTCTCTGCAAGTAGCTAGCAACTGAGTGGATAAGCATATCTTAATTTGCACACTAAAGTTTTACTGAGAAAGACTTGGTATGCATTTAGATTTCATAAAATTTACAGTTGAAAAAGTAGATTCATATACTTAAGTTGTCCAAATATATATATTTTTAATTTAACTAATTTATTTAAAATGGGGTCTTGCTATGTTGCTTAGGTTGGTCTCAAACTCCTGGGCTCAAACTAGCCCAGCACTTGACTCCTACATAGCTGAGACTACAGGCATGGACCACTGTACCCAGCTCTAAATATTTAAAAACATTTTCTAATAATGGTATTTAGAATTGGTTTTAAAATTAAAATTAAATTAATTAAAATTAATGTAATGAAATGTAATTTATAATTAGTTACAATTAAGACTAAACATTAAGTTTTTCAATTGCACTAACCATATTTCAATATCTATGTGTGGCTGGTAACTACAGTATTGGACAGCACAAGTTTGGATAGTTTGCTATAGTTCTGAAGAATCCTATCACCTTTTGTTTTCTTCACAACTTTTTAACTTCTACAATACTGAATTTTTTTTTACATGTGTGGTATGTAATATTACTTTCAAGTCAGTTCAAGTCAGAATGATCACTCTGGTTCAAGAAATATTATGTTCCTTGCCTTTATAGTTTCAGTATTTTTCAAGACACTGTATGAGAATGCATTCCCAGAGTTAGCATATATTATCAATTACCCATGAAACTGTACTTATCCTGGGGAATGACATTTTCATCTACTGCTTAGATGATTATTTACACTTCTAATTTGGGTGCACACATGCTTACATTGTTTGCTTATATATTCTGGTGTCAAGTGTATACTCAAAATTTGCCAGAAGAATTTGAAAGGCCAGTGTCAGGTGATTTTTATAGATGGCATTTCTCAAGCCTTTGAACTCCTTGATTTCTCATAATGTATGCACATGTGCTGATGGAGATTTAGTATGGAATTTACTTAGTGTGTTTATACTTTTATTCTGTGAAATGTGATCAAACCACCTGTCATGTTGTTTGTTTACTGAGGGGGGGACTAGAGAGAGAGAGAGAGAGAGAGAGAGAGAGAGAGAGAGAGTGCGTGTGTGTCTCTCTCTGTGTGTGTGTGTGTGTGTGTGTGTGTATTTTAAACTTTGCACTATCTTTAAAACTATTTCCTATGATCCAGGGAATTTCTAAAAGTCTATATGATTGAAATCTTTAGGTGGTTTTATTCTAGCAGAAAATAAAAATACCAAGTTTAGATTGATTAACCATTTAAAAAAATTTTTGTATTCATCATGCATTTATGGATTACCTTGTGTTTTTGAAGTATTGCATTCTCTAAACAAGAATTCTTAAACTCTCTCTGCAAGTAACTTGTATTTTCACTCCCATAGGCCATTTTACCATAGCTAATCTATTAAAATATTAGTCATTAGAGCAGTAGCACTACACTAGTTGGCCATATTGGCTGGACACATCTGTCTGCTCTTGTCAGAATATAAAGCTACGTGAAAACAAAGGAAATCAAAACTATGTAGTTAACTTTTGTTCACCACTCAATCACTAAATTATTCAATGTCTATAGAAGATCACTTAAACTTTCCCTCTCTTTTCTCATTGACAAGCCAAGGGTTATTATAAATATCTTATTTACCACACTAGCTAATTTTAAGGCTCAATGGTAAGGCCCAAATGAGCCTTGTCTGTGGCTGGTTTATGTCATATTGAAGAAAACATGGTGTCTGGACTTGAAGAAAGAGAAAGGGATCTACCATAGGTTGGGTGGTTTTTACACCAAATTTACAGCAACCAAAAGAGGCAGATCAAGAGGTAGAAAAAGAAGGAAGCAAGATGCATAATCTATGGACAGTATTAGAGAGAGAGAGAAAAAACCACCCCAACAACCTACTGAAGAAAATGCTGAGAAAGAGAGTGGAGTAAAGTATAAGGGCAAAGATAGAAATAAGTAGAAAGTATTACATAAAGGAAATACCTGAGTTGGTTTGGACGTGACAATAGGACATTAAAAAGACTTTTAAGAGGCTACAGGGATTTTAAAACTAGGACAAGACAGATGTCATATATAATTTATTACCTAGGAAACTCTTAGTTAAAGTGGATACAAAATTGCAGGGTAGGAGAGTAAGGTGTGGAAAAAAGGTTCCCCGCAAATGTTAATGTGCTAAAGCAATATGCTTTCAAAGTCAGTTCGCCAAGACTATTGAGAATAATTGTAGGTAGAGTAGACTGCTGTGGTTAGAATTTATGAGGTTGCAATAAAAAAGAAGAGAAAAAGAAAAGCCAGAACTTCTTGTTACAACAAAAATGTTGAAACTTACATATGTTCAGAGTAGAGAGATGATCTGGCCTGCAGGGTGAAGCACATTAAAGAAGAGAGGAAATAAGATGAAAAGAAACAGTGACCATTGAAGACTGTCACTTTGAAACTTATTTTTACTTAAAAAATTATTTTTCATAAAATAAAATTCCCTATTAAATTCATTTTAAATGTTTTTTATTATAAGTAAGACATTCTCACTATTAAATATTTAGGAAATGTAGAAAAAACATAGTTATGCTATTTAATTTTAATATTTAACATATGTTTTCCAGTTTTTTTCAATGCATGCTTTTCTTTGTTTTGACTTTGGTAAGATGTGGATAAAACCATCGAATCAGGTTTTGTTTGATCATAGGACAAAATTATAAACAAATATTTTGTGAAATCTTTTTATAAACAAAAGCTATGTGGGTCAAACGGAATTATGTGTATGTACTTCTTATACCATAGCCATATTTGTGTAAGCTTGTAGAAATCATTTCAGGTGTTCAATGTCAAGCAAGCTTAGCTTATTCTAGCAAGCAAGGAGGAATATTCTAGTGAATTGTGGTAATGTGAATGAAGTGGGTTTTATGTTTGGAGATTCTTTCTGTAAGTTTCATAGATACTTTATGGAAAATCAACAATGCTTTATATATTATCCTTTTATCCTCTCTTCATGACCTTTTTTGATAACTAGGTTTTAGATCTATGTTTCCAGAGAAAGGAAAGATCTAAAGTTTATAAACTCTCTGATTTTTCTATAAAGAACTGATTCAGGTTGGGGTGGGAAGCATCTCTAAGCTCTGATCTCATTTCAAGATAACTTTTTATTTAAAAATAGTCATGTGTATGTCTGTTCATCCCTCTACACTCCACTTTTTTCCACAGAAAAATAAATACACTTAACTGTATTCTCTGTACACTTTTTAATGTTTTTCTTTCCTTAGGATAGTTCTACTTTAGCATAAGTTTAATTTTCTCCCCAGAATTCCCCAAGGTCTGAATTCATTATGAAAGCAGTCATAGTGTGTGATGATTCTAGACCATTCTTACAATATTCTGTGCATTTTACTTTTGAATATGCTGCATTTAGCACAGGGTCTAGGTGAGGCAGCAACATAATAAAATAATTATTGAATGAATAAGAGTTTTAGTTTTCACTTGTGAGAAATACTGTTCCCAAATAGATGTCAAATGAATTCTGAAGAATTTTTTAATTGAATCTGAATTCTGGACATCATGTCTGACCTTTTGCAGCCTAAATTTCTAACAGGGTTCCTCAAATTATAGTGTGTATTAGAATGAACTGGAGGAACGAGCTGACCATGCAGATTCCTCCCTGAGCCATACTCCCTAGTTATTCTCTTTCAGTAGGTAAGATCTAGCCATCTGGGTTTTTAGTAAGTTCTTGAAGTATTTGTGTAGAGTGCTCATAGGACTACACTTTGTTAAACATCATTAAAACTATTGTTAATTTTTCACAAGTGTTGGTTCAGAGAAATCTAATTTGAATCTGCCTGAACTTACCACATCCTGTCTCTTACTGAGAATCCCTCAATGTTCACCTGCAGTTTCAGCAAGGTAAGTAGGCCTCTTTCCTTAACTACAAGTGTTTTCTTGGTGGTCTTCATTTGACAGGCTTTGACAGTTGGCTGCATATTAAAATCATCTGGTGATATGTTTTGGCTGTGTCTCCACCCAACAGTCATCTTGAATTGTAATCCCTATAATTTCCACCTGTCAAGGGTAGAAACTGGTGGGAGGTGATTGAATTATGGGCGTGGTTTCCCCCATGCTGTTCTCGTGATAGTGAGTGAATTCTCGCTAGATCTGATGGTTTAAAAGTGTGGCACGTCCTGTTTCCGGGCTCTTTCCTGCTACTTTGTGGAGAAGGAGCTTGCTTGTCTTTTGCCGTCCCTTGTCCATCGTGATTGCAAGTTTCCTGAGCCCTCCTCAGCCATGCAGAACTGTGAGTCAATTAAACCTGTTTTCTTTATAAATTATCCTCTCGGAGTTCTTTATAGCAGTGTGAGAATGCTAATACATCTGGAGAGGTTTTAAAAATCTTGATGCTCAGGCTGCTTCTCAGACCAATTGAATTAGAATTTCTGAGGTTTAGAGCTGGGCACCAATTTTTTCTTTTTTCTTTTTTTTTTTTTTTGAGATGGAGTCTTGCTTTGTCACCCAGGCTAGAGCGGTGCAGTGGTGTAATTTCAGCTCACTGCAACCTCCGCCTCCCAGGTTCTAGCGATTATCCTGCCTGGGCCTCTCTAGTAGCTGGGACTACAGGCTTGCACTACCACACCTGGCTATTTTTTTGTATTTTTAGTATAGTGGGGGTTTCACCGTGTTGCCCAGGCTGGTCTCGATCTCCTGACTTTGTGATTGGCCCGCCTTGGTCTCCCAGAGTGCTGGAATTACAGTCGTGAGCCACCGCGCCGGGCTGGCACCAGAATTTTTAAAGCTTCTCAGGTGATTTCAATGCGCAGTCAAGGTTGAGAACCACTGGTGTAAATGATTATATTGGGGGTGGAGTATCCACCACATAATTGCTGAAAGTTGCAGTCTTGTGATTTTAACTCTGACATTATTTTACATTGTCTCTGCTTGTTGATCTATCAACATCGTCTATCTAAGGGAGGGAGGATGGTGAGCTGGAAGCAATGCTTTTTTGATGCTGTTCGTGGTTAGACTGTAAGAAAGTGAAGTGAGCTATTAGCAAGATTCATATTTGATTCTTGAAATGAAAGTGAGTGAAGTTCTTTGAAAAACTCCTAATATGCTTAAAATGGCAAGATGATATTTTATCTTTTCACATTACCTTACTGGACTATTTAATGTTTTGATTTAACTACCACTTCCTTTAATCTGTTATTTAAACTGATGTTTAAACATTTAACTATGTCTTTAAGTGTTTCTGTTAATAAGAATTAATTTCTCCTTCAGGGCAATAGTAATTGTGTCATAGGGGTTTAAGGAGAAGCAGCTGAAACATTTATTTTAATACTCTGTAATACAATGCTTAATTAACTCGTGTTTTCCCTATGTGAGATTTGTTGGAGTAGGGAGGAACTAGTGACAGAAGCAGAAAATCAAAAGAATCAGTTCTGTACAATGTAACTCAAGCCAGAAGATTAAGAAAAACTAGGAAAACTAATTTTTCCTCTTTTAGTCCTGTTGAAGGTTTGAGGGACATACTTGTTTCTGAAATATTGGATTATTCACATGAAACAGCCAAGCAGCTTCAGAGACATGCTTTTTCTTGAGTAGGTAGTTCAAGTTTAGAATATTTAAGCCTAATGGTTAATAATTGGTATTAAATATGATAAAAATGAATAATTAACCAATAAAAATTCTGCCTGTATAAAGAGGCACGTTGAAACATGTGACCCCATAGCTACCAGAGTATGTTTATACTTTACGTGGAAACCTAAACAGCCTGCAGACTTTCTTTTTTTTTTTTCTTTCTTTTTTTTTTTTTTGAGACGGAGTTTTGCTCTTGTTGCCCAGGCTGGAGTGCAATGGCGTGATCTCGGCTCACCGCAACCTCCGCCTCCTGGGTTCAGGCAATTCTCCTGCCTCAGCCTCCTGAGTAGCTGGGATTACAGGCACGCACCACCATGCCCAGCTAATTTTTTGTATTTTTAGTAGAGACGGGGTTTCACCATGTTGACCAGGATGGTCTCGATCTCTTGACCTCGTGATCCACCCACCTCGGCCTCCCAAAGTGCTGGGATTACAGGCTTGAGCCACCGCGCCCGGCCTGCAGACTTTCAAAGAATAATTTTTTTCAACACAATGGCAAGAATTGAGCAAAAATTTCAAGGGGTAAGGAGACCATCTTTACTTATAATCTTATTCTAGCAAGTAAATACTATCTTTCTCATTTATGAGGTCCAAAATAACCGAGATTTAGCTTTACTTCTTGAGAATTGGGTTAGAATTAAGGACCAGTGATACATTTTATTTTTCTTTGAATTGTTAATTTTTCTTGTGATACAGCTAACCTGGATTCTGACTGATTTAAGCCTTTTTTTTAAACATGAAATATTCTGCCCTTTTCTCTCCAATGTCATAATTTCTAAGCCTGCATCTAAGACGTATTGCTTGTAATTTCATAAGCTTGTGAGCAGATAACTATGACTTTATGTGAGTGGTCTACTGATGTAACAAAAGGAACCCATAAACAATCTGATATATATTATTGCAAACATTGTTAGCTGTTGACACAAATGCCTGTAAGTAACACCATTTTTATATAGCCAAATCATGTTTTCTCTCGTAAGTTCTCCTGTGTCTGTAGGAAGTGTCACAATGCATGTCGCTAAGACTCATGTGCTTTATTCTCTACCATCCCCTTTTTGTTTTCTGTTTTCCAAGAGTCGGAACTCTCAGAATTACATTCTTGATATCTAGGGTATCAAGAGGCCAAAGACAGCCAGAAATTCTAGGAAGTCAAAGACTGTTACTCCCAGCCTGTTAAGCCTAAGTCAATTAAGCAGGGAAGGATGAGAAGCTATTTCAGGGGTTCTCAACCCTAGCTGCATATCAGAATCTCCCGGGGAACGTTTAGACATTGCTAATACTTCGCTTACCTCTAGAAAATCTGAATTAATAAGTTGGGAATAGAGCTGTGTCTGAAGGAGTATAGCAGTTTTGTGCTCAGGTGTGGCAGCTCTTCGATTCAGTAGTGGGTTAAACTGGGGACACCCATCAGCAGCAGACACAATTTCCATGGTGAGTCCACATGGTATAGAGGAGAGAGTGCTGGTCAGACAGTTCAGGAAACCTGGTTCTCAAACTAGCATCACCACTAACAAACTCTGCTAGTCCAGGCATATTTCAAGTCTCTGATCTTTAGTTTCCTCATATATAATGTTAAAAAGTTTAATTATGGTCCCTTTTAGAGCTAAGATTATATAATTTTAGCTTTTCATTAAAAAATTCCCATTTCTAGAGTATATGCTGAAAAAACAAACCTCAGATGATTCAATATATTTGAACAGAAGTAGTCTAGAAGATTTAAAATAATTTGACTTTATAATCAATATTTAAATCAATTCTACCTTTGGTAGAATTAATCAGCTATCCTTAGAGACAAGGTTCTGGATGTATGAATGTGTGCTTGTGCTTTTTTTCTCTTCCAAGAATAGTGGGAGTTAAAGTAAGTCATCACATAATCCTACTGACTGTTCCATGAGGTATATGATTTTACAGTGATAGCTTTTGCAATTACAGATATTCAATTATAGATGATTTATAAAGTTGATTTCTTCCCCCAGAATCTGAGTATACTGCTTTTTAAAGAAATTTTAGATCTTTTGGTTTAGAGATGTTATTTACGGGATTATATTAATACTCATTAAACATTTGCATTAGAAGTTTTTAGCAACATCTTTAAAAACAGAAGAAACAATTTGACTTTTATTTTGTGGAAGGACAGTGGTGGAGGTGGATGAGCACAGTTTTGTCTTTCCTTGACAAAAAGCCTTTAAAAATAACCCACCAATTTTCAACCATTGTATTTTAAGCGACGGGAGCTTGTGAGTTATCTTTCATCTTGGTTCTATCACATAACCAGAGAAATTACATAGCATCTGCCAAAGGAGAGGTCTAGCTGGGAGGCAATTCAAACAAAAATATATTATAAAAATGTGATTGTTCAGTGTGTCATTATAACAGTTACTCATCTTTGCCCCTTAATCTATAGTTTTCTCACCTCCCATTTTATCTTTTAAGTGTTTGTGCCTTTCTATGGATGCATGGGGCAGAAAGAGTGGTCATAAGGCAGTGACACTTGGGGAAGAATGTGCAAGGAATTTATTAGACTTAAATGTCATGAGTAATAGCTGCAATACTTCTACAGATACAAGGCAGTTAAATTTGATTATCTGTCCCTACTTTCAGTTTGCATGAATGAAAGAAAAGATAGCTGTGTTCAGGGTTAAAATGACTTGATTTTAATGGTAGATAATAATAACAATTCTAGAAGGTGAGAAGTGTCCATTTAGGTCAACCATCATTATGGAACACATTTTAGTACTTACTCCCTTGTAAGACCATGTTTCCAATGTAAAAAATTGTATCCATTTGACACATCATGTGATAATAGAGAATATTTAAAATCTAAATTGGGTTGGAAAATTAGGAAATATGGTACTTCATCAGTTATCTGTTGCTGCATAAGAACCCACCTGAAACTGTCATTTTCCTCCATGGGAAAATAATTTGGGCTGGACCCAGCTGGGTGCTTTTGTGATTGCTCTTCCTTGGGTTCACTCATGTGGCTAACTTCTCTAGCTTTAAAGGGGCTGGATGGTGTAAGATGGCCTTACTGACATGTCTAGCAGTTGATACTGGCTATTGGCTGCCTAACTAGGGGGACTAAGTTGAAATGATTCATCTCTGCTCCATGTGGTCTATTAATCTTTAATTGATTATATTGGGTTTCTTCATGGAAGTCTCAGAACAGCATTCCAAGAGGCCAAATAAGCTGAAAAATCTCCTTTTTCTTTTTCTGCTCTTATTTTAGATTTGGGGGTAAATGGGCAGGTTTGTGACAAAGGTATATTGCATTATGCTGAGGTTTGGGATATGATTGAACTGGTCATTCAGGTTGTGAGCATCATACCCAGTAGGTAGTTTATCAGCCCCTTTGCATCCTCCCTCTCTCCCTGCTCTAGTAGTCCCAAGTGTCTATTGTACCCATCTTTATATCCGTGTGTACCCAATGTTAACTCCCACATATAAGTGAGAACATGTGGTATTTGGTTTTCTGTTTCTGTGTTTGTTTGCTTGGGATAATGACCTCTAGCTGTATCCATGTTGCTTCAAAGGACATGATTTCATTCTTTTTGTGGCTCCTGAGTATTTTATGGTATATATGGTATATATGTATATATCATTATATGTATATGTATGTGTGTATATATATATGATGAAAGTTATATATAGTGAAAATTATATATAGTGAAAATTACATATATATATATATATATATATATACACATATATATATATGACATTTTCTTTATCCAGTACACCATTGTTGGGCACCTGGCTTGATTCTATGTTTTGGCTACCGTGAATAGTACTGCATCTAACATAAGGGTGTGTGTATTCATTTGGTAGAATGATTTATTTTCTTTTGGATATATACTGAGTAATGGAATTGCTGGGTCAAATGGTAGGTCTGCTGTTAGCTCTTTGAGAAATATTCAAACTGCTCTCCACAGTGGCTGGATTAGTTTACATTCCTACCAACAGTGTGCAGGCGCCTCCCATTCTCTGCAGCTTTACCAGCATCTGTTATTTTTTGAATTTTTAACAAAAAACCTATTCTGAGTGTTGTGAGATGGTATCTCATTGTGGTTTTGATTTGCATTTCTCTGACATTTAGTAATGATGAGCATTTTTTCGTGTTGGTCCACTTTGTCTTTTACGAAGTGTGCACTTCATGTCCTTTGCCCACTTTTAGTAGGGTTATTTCTTTTTTGCTTGTTTATGTAAGTGTCTCATAGATTCTTCATATGATACCTTTCTCAGATGCATAGTTTGTGAATATTTTCTCCCATTCCGTAGGATGGCTGTTTACTCCCTTGCTAGTTTCTCTTGCTGTGCAGAAGCTTGTTAGTTTAGATCCCACTTACTGATTTTTGTTTTGGTGGTAATTTTGAGGGCTTAGCCATAAATTCTTCACCAAGTCTGCTACTGAGAAGGGTATTTACTAGGTTTTCTTCTAGCATTTTTTTTAAGATAGAGTCTTGACGTGTCACCTAGGCTGGAGTGCAGTGGCATGATCTTAGCTCACTGCAACCTCCACTTCCCAGGTTCAAACAATTCTGGTGCCTTAGCCTCCCCAGTAGCTGGAATTATAGGCATGTACCACCACACCTGGCTAATTTTTGTATTTTTAGTAGAGACGCGTTTTTGCCATGTTGGCCAGGCTGGTCTCGAACACCTGGTCTCAAGTAATTCACCTACTTCAGCTTCCCAAAGTGCTGAGATTACAGGTGTGAGCCATGTGCCTGGTGGTCTTCTAGAATTTTTATAGATGGGGATGTACATTTTAAGTGTTTAACCTAAGTTAATTTTTATATGTGGTTATAGGTAGGGGTCCAGTTTCATTCCTCTGCATATGGCTAGCCAGTTATGCTAAGACCATTTATCGACTAGGGAGTCTTTTCCACATTACTTATTTTTGTCTACTTTGTCAAAGATCAGATGATTTTAGGTGTGTGGCTTTATTTCTAAGTTCTCCATTTTGTCTCAGTGGTCTACGTGTCTATTTTTTGTACCAGTACCATATTATTTTGGTTACTGTAGACATACAACATAGTTTGAATTTGGGTAATGTGATGCTCTGGCTTTGTTTTTTTTTTTCTTATGTTGGCTTTGGCTATTCAGGCACATTTTTTTTTCTAATTCTGAGAAGAATGATAGTGGTAGTTAGCTAGGAGTAATGGTGAATCTGTAAATTGCTCTGGGCAGTATGGCCATTTTGATGATATGGATTCTTCCAAGCCATAAAAATGGAATGTTTTTTCATTTATTTGTTTTGTCTCTGATTTCTTTCTGCAGTATTTTGTAGTTCTTTTTTTGCACAAATCTTTCACCTCCTTGGTAAGCTGTATTCCTAGGTATTTTATTCTTTCTGTCCCTATCAAAACTGGAATTGCCTTCTTGATTTGGAGGTAGGAATTATCTATCAAAGCCAATGATAAATGTTCTAAGTTTTGTTGCAGCACCCTGCTGCCAGTACTAGTTACCTATCAGTTATCTATTGCTGCATGGCAAACCACTCCAAAATTTAGTAGGATAACATATTAAGTACTTATGTTTTCGTAAGTTTGTGGGTAAACAGTTTGGGCTGGACACAATGGGATGACTGTGGTTTCACCTGGAGTCACTAATGTGACTACAGTTAACTGGCAACTTGAATGAGGCTAGATGGTCTGATGGCCTCACTCACATATCTGGTGGCTGTTGACTGGCTGTTGGCAGGTTATTCTGGATGGCTTCAGCCAGGACAGCTTGATTGCATGGTTTCTGGTGCTCTTAGAGTCTGATCTTCACATACCAGTTTTAATGCAACACTCCAAGAGGGCTGGAACAAACACCGAAAAGTTTCTTAAGGTCTAGATTTTGAAGCCACAATCTGTCACTTCTGTTAGTCTAAGGAACTGACAAGATGAGCTCAGATTCAGAGTGTGGGCAAATATTCTCTACCTGTTGATGGAATAAGCTGCGTAGGCACATTGTGAGAGGATGATGTGCATATAGGGATGGGAAAAGATTTTGTGGCCCTTTTTGAAAGCTATCATAAACTTCTAAATAGATGTTTAGATGTACTAACTGGAATTCTGCAGAATATTCTATCTTTTTTGATAAACCTGAAGAGAAGACAATTTTTTTTTTTTTTTTTTTTTTTGAGACGGAGTTTCGCTCTTGTTACCCAGGCTGGAGTGCAATGGCGCGATCTCGGCTCACCGCAACCTCCGCCTCCTGGGTTCGGGCAATTCTCCTGCCTCAGCCTCCTGAGTAGCTGGGATTACAGGCACGCGTCACCATGCCCAGCTAATGTTTTGTATTTTTAGTAGAGACGGGGTTTCACCATGTTGACCAGGATGGTCTCCATCTCTTGACCTCGTGATCCACCCGCCTCGGCCTCCCAAAGTGCTGGGATTACAGGCTTCAGCCACCGTGCCCGGCCGAGAAGACAATTTAACAGTATACTCATAAGAAAGAAAATTATCTTCCTCTAGGAGATGAAATATGGAGGTAAATGATTCAAGACAGTGTAGAAGCTGGGTTAGAAATAAATGAGCATGTATTTTACTGCCCAATTTTAGACATAGAACATTTATGAAAAAGCATGTATCCTTTCCCCTAAAGCTAAGATTTTCAATCTATTTCTGAGCATCTACCTTTAAAATACTATCCCCCGATTTTCCCCTTGATTTTCTTTCTTTTCAGTAGCTTAGCTTAAAGTAGTTCTTAATTCTGTCTTCATATCTTGGTCTAGTTTTGAAGCCAGACAACCTTCTTCTAGAGTTTCAAGGTAAGTTGACTGTTTACTTTGGTCCACTTAAAAGTGACTTCCATGAAACTTTTAAATAAAGATGTGGACCGTTGCCATTTATTATACAATTTGTTTTTGTTTGTCACTCATGGGAAACACCAATTAAACTTTGTTTATTGAGGTTTCATAGTATAATGAATTCACTGGTTTAATGATAACATTGTGTTTTCATAGCTAGAGAGAAGAAGACAAAATACCATTGAGAAAGTCTTTTTGTTTTAGATGTAATACATAGACCTACACAGCCAGTTCGGCAAGATAATCCCAAAAGCTTGTTTTTAAAGAAGGGACCTCAAGGAGACTGTATTGAGATAAGGAGAGCCTGCAATTAAAGGAGAGTTTTGCAAAAAGGCTGAAATGAGAAGGAAATAAAGAAGGGCAAGGTGAAGCTTGAAACTCTGTAGTGAGAAAGATTCTGCATAGGCTTTCATGATTACTTCATGGAAATCATAGCGGTGGGAGTAAGGAGGATAAATGATAAATGCTTTTTATTTATCCTTTTATAATGATATACATGCTTTAATAATATGGTTAGTGCCTGGGTGCAGTGGCTCATGCCTGTAATCGCAGCGCTTTGAGAGTTCAGGTGGGCGGATCACTTCAGGTCAGAAGTTTGAGACAAGCCTGGTGAACATGGCGAAACCCCATCTCTACTAAAAATACAAAAATTAACCAGTGTGGTGGTGGATGCCTGTAATCTTGGCTACTGGGGAGGCTAAGGCAGTAGTATTGCTTGAACCTGGGAGATGGAGTTTGTAGTGAGCCAAGATTGTGCCATTGCACTCCGGCCTGGGTGATAGAGTGAGACTGTCTCAAAAAAATAAAAATAATCTTAATTTTGATGATGGTTAAAGCAATTGCCATAGAACTAAATAGCTAATGTTAACCTTATACATCTTAGCCTTATCTCTTTGTTAGTCTGTACCAGAGGCCTTCAAGTTGGCATCAGAGAATTGGCACATTTTTTTGAGAGAAGGAAGTCTAAAATGTCATTTGCTGTTTTTACTTAGAATAGAAGATAATCCTTCATTTTACAACCTTGCGGTTTTTTAAAAAAAACTATTTAAGAAAGGTGAGGGACTGGAAAACTATAAATTTTAATTTTCCAGCACAAGTAACATTAAGTCACTGTTGCAGTCCTAGAAATCATTTATTTGGGATCATTTATTATATTTGATGAACTTGATGAAAATCATGAAAGGAGCACTCTTTTTATTTCCTCACCTTCCATAATGATATTTTACTGTTTGCACAGCAATCACTCAATTTTTAGAGATGCTTACCACCTTCTCTTGCTGATTAAATTCCTGTTTGGTCTCACTGCCAAGTCTGCTGGATTAAATTAACAAATTCTGTTTGCTTTACTGGAATGACCTGTAGCAACCTTCAGCTTGTAGAAAAAAAAATCTCTTCACTGATATATTGATTCAATGTTCTTTATCTTCTTTTAAAGAAATGTGCAGTGAAAATATTATCTTCAGCTTGCTAAAATTTGCAGGTCTACATTGCTTATTTTAATTCATGAAAAACCTTGATCTTTTACATCTAATAACTCCTTTCTCTTTGCTCTTTTTAATGATTCGAGTTCTAAAGGGTCACCAAATCTTGAATACTCTGAGGAAAGACTTTAACATGATCTTTTAATCTATTAAGTGTCCTACTTGTAAAAATTATCTACATCAAAGGGCCAATTTAGGAAGATTAAAACATTTCTTTTACAAAGGCAAATTCAGTTTTTATTAAATTGCTTTATTTTGTCCCTCTTTTATTTGCTTTATAGCTAACAGCTAAGAGGTATTGAAGTTTTTGAAGAAAACGAATTAAAATTTTTGCTGTAAGAAGATATGAAAATATAGTAAGGTTTTGTAAATTTTACATGAAGCCTAAGCCATTGCAAGCATGGTAACAAACATTAGAAAATTTAAGTGACATTCTCTGAATTTCAACAAAAAAAGAATGGCAATGGTAGAATAAAGAATAGGGTTTGGGTGGAGAGTAGGGTTGAGAAACAAACCAATAATACCTATGTTCCAGCGACTAGGCTATGGTAAATAGTTTGTGTATATTTTCAAATATATTATTTATTTCCCGATTCCCCACCTTATTTATTTTCATAGATGAAGTAATTGAGGAATAAAGAGATTGAGTAACTTGCCTGAGATCAGTTACACAGGCAAACTGAGGTCTTTCACTTCACCTTAAGTCGAGTTTGCGCTAGAGCTCATTCCCTTTTTCAACAAAACACACTCTGCTTTGACAAGTACGCTTTTACAAATTCTCAACCCTCCATTCTACCTTCAGAACAAAAACATGAACAATGATTTTACACATGCTAACCATGTGATATCACAGGTTATTCTGGAAACTCTACTCACGGAAGTTCCTGCTTATTATATTTATCTTTTAATCTAGTTGGATTCTTTCATGTAATCCAGTGAAATTCAACTCTCTGTTAGAGGAAAAAGTGAGAAAAATCAATCAGGGAATTCTTCCTATTTGTAGGGCATTCAAGAAAGTAACACTTTGGAATGAATCTGAAGTGGAGCTTTGTATCTGTTCCTCTATCATTCATTTTCGAAAAGCATCTAGTGAAACTATGTGAGCCTCTAGCTAAACTGAGTGCTCTTCTGATGGGTGTTTTTTTGCACATCACCCTTTACCATAATTAAGGTACTTAATCTGAGGGTCAGTGGAATAAATAATATAATCTGTTCCAGTGTTGGAAGAAAGCTGGTTGACTTGAGTTTACTGAGTGATTGTATGTTTGTAGATTGTACCTAATGGGCATTTAAAGGTGTTGTGAGGATAATTGTGACCATGTTAGGTTTTTACATGTGTGCTGATGGAGGACCTGTTAGTCCCATTTGCCTAGTCCTTTTTGCCCTTCTAGCCATTTCTCTACTGCTTCATTGACTCTTTTGGAGTATGATGTTTTTGGGTGAGGCACCTTACCCCACAACCTGTACTAATTGGCCATTTCTTCTGAGGTCCTGCCGCATTTTTAGTGAGCAGGAAACAGGTCCCCGCCACTGAAGACATCCACAGACTTTTTGTCTTTCTCACTTTGGAGAACCGGATTCATTGATTCAGAGAAGGTTCTCTCTCTTTCTTCAGGTTTCTTTTTTGTTCCATGGGATCCTACTTCCTTTAAGGAATCCACATCCCATACCTTTCCCTGAAGCAAAGATGCACAAGGCCTGCTTGCTTTTCAGTTGGGGAAGGGAAAAGGAAAAAGTCAGGAAGAAACACAAATTCAGATTTCAAAAATTTTTCTGCCATGGTATACTGCTCAATTGCAATGTTTTCCCATGCTAGTTACAGAGTGTCCTCGAATCAATGTTGTTCGGTTTCTTGTTTGATAACATACAAAATGAATGAAGGCATTCTTTCAAATTTAACCAGAGAGGTGTTCCTTAGTGATATCTGTCTACAGGGGGCTCCTATATAAAATGTAGCTGTTTCAAAATCATTCCTAGAAAGATATTGCTGATACTATCCAACAGGACCCTCAAGTTGTGGTATAGACTACAGTAAGAGTTACAGAAGAGGTTTAGAGGCAATTAGAAATTTAGTGGCAATAAGGTAATGAGATATTCTTTTTTTTTTTTTTTTGTACTCCTCTGACATGGCTCTAGAACTTTATTGTTTCCTTTAACTAATTTCTAATTATTTCCTGGGATAAATTTTAAGTCCTGGATTTGTCTTTGGCTTGTTAAATTTCTAAGAACAATTATTGCCTCTTACTGGCATTAAATATCTCTCAGTACTTTATTTTTCATTTTCAGAATAGGAGTCTTGCACTAATGCAATGTAAGAGAATGCAGAGATTAGTAGGCTAATTATTAGGCTTCCTGGAGGCTCAGCATATTAGTATTCTTCCACTATCCCTCAAGTTATCTACAAAAGAATTCCAATCATTCAACCTTTGTATTGTACTTGAACAATAGCTCTTGGGAGTATTTCTTCCCCCCCCCCCCCCCGCCCCCGCTCAGGTAGTAATTTTCACTTTTCTTTTCATTGATACTACATCTATCTATCTATCTATCTATCTGTCTATCTAAAGATTTCCAAGAAGTTGTGCATAAGTTGAGGTTTCCAACTGATCTTGCGATTCCTTTCCTGCAAATTGAGGTTAAGGAGCAAACAATGGTTGTATTACACTGAAGCAGAAGGCAAATGGGGGTTTATAACCAGTGCTGTATTCTAATCAATTGATTTGAGAGTGACACTGATAAAGGACAACTTTCTGTAGGAAAGAGTGATGAGGTCACTAGCTGTTATTCAGCAGTGTTTTTGTGCTTTATTGCTGTCTGTGAGCAATGATAAGGATTAAGGCGGCCTTCCAAACTAGGCCATAGCATTTGTAGTGATTACTAGGCCTTGAACAAACCTTATCATAGGTTGGCTATTCATCTTTTCCCAGAGCATTAAAATATACCTGGACAGTATCCTATGATTAATTTTTTGAGGGATTTCCACATGAAAATAAAACCAATGAAAATAAAAGAAAAATTACCCAATGTGTGAGATTATCAAATGGAACTGTGAAGTATTTTGTTTTTCTTTCTTAAATGAACAGATCCAGTGTCAGAATTTGAAGATGGTGTGATAGACTTTGAGAGTTATGATGGGTATACAAATTAATATTTTAATCTGTTTTGAGGTAACAGCTTTCTGTTGTTAATTCAGTAGAAGGACAATGGTAAAATGCCAAAAAGCAATTAAATCTCATGCTCTGGCAATGCTGGCTAGGGTGGGCAGATGAATTCATTGACATTAGATACCATTCCTCATTACTTATAGGGATCTTTGTATTCAACATTGTAGTTTCTGCCATTTCTCTCCTTTCCTTGCTGTAATAATTTCCCTCTCTTCCTCCTTGGTTATTTGACACACTCATTTCTCTTGGAATGATGTTTCTTATTTCTCCTCAACAACTATAAATATTACTATTTCTACCAGTGCTTTAAACTTTATATACTTGACCTTATATTTCAAGCAAGGAATCAGTGGCTACCTAATGAACATGCATTATGTTCCTAATATTGCACATATTTTATATACTTCACATATATTTAGTTAAAAGTGGTAGAGGCATTTTTCCATTTTTTATTCTTGATAGTGAAACTGAACAAAAATATGTTTGTCACAGTTATGAATTTTTGACAAATTATGAATTATTACTTTGCTGATTCTTAAGTCTATGTTTATTTGCACTTATTTAACTTGAAGAATACTGAGTTTGAAATGAATAAATATCTCTAGTGACTTGTTGCTTGGGAAGAATGAAAGATGTTATAGTGGTACATGAAGGTACCACAGAGCCTCACAAATGGGAGGGAGGTACCATGGAGCCTCATAAACAGAAGCTGCTACTGTAACAGATGTAACTTAACAAGTTCAAAATCCCCATCCTGTCTTGTTAGCATTAGAAAAATGTTAGTTCTGCAAAGAGGACATCATCATTGTGAAAGATACATTTGAAGCTCTCAATCTATAGGGATAGAAAGCTATAGCACCATGCTGCCTACACAGGGTTAACAAGCATGGGTGGATATCAGTTACCTGGTGTAAGTTCCTTAAATTCTTCTTCCGTACTCTAAAGAATTCTGGTCTGACCTCAAATTCTTCCTCTCCTCGGGTGTCCAAAATGTGTTACATTGGAAAGATTAATATCTGAAATTTTGTGATGGAAAATCAAGAATAGAAACTAGAAAAATTGCTGAAAGAAGTTTCATTTTGTTTTTGTTGTGAAGTGGGGGTGGGGGATTTGAGGGGTGTAGCTTGGGAGCACAAACATAATGTGACAGCAGGGGTGAAAGAGGAAAATGGTGATAAGACAGATGTTGCTGGGGCCATTTTTCTTTTTCACCATGCTTGAAAAATAGAAATAGAGGTTTTGGCATTTTAGTTTGAAGTCACTTCTGATAACATAATCTGTGTTCTGCAAAGATGACACCATTGTTATACTGAACTATAACTTGTGTTATGCTTACAAAGGTATGGATATTCAACAGGCAGAAGACTTGGACTAGACTGTTAGATGGCTTGAGCCATAATGGTTAATTATTTTTGCCCAGTTAGAAGAAACTTGAGGCAGTATTGGTCAGTTAATGTCTGCCTGCTGTAGACTACCTAAGACAGCATTAGGCAATTAACAGAACAGGGTTGGTGATACTATCAAGAATCCTGTGAAACAACAGAAAAATTGTTTGCTTCAACAGCACGAAGTTTAAAAAATTAATTGCAAAAGTAAAATGCTGAGTATAAAAAACCTAATCAGTGTCAAAAGTGAAAAGTTAAGGTCATCTTTGCTCCCCCTTTTTAGGATGTAACTACCACAGTTAACTATTTTGTGTGCAGAACAAAATATATGGCATTATTCGATTTCTGTATGTAAAATCCCCAAATCTGTGCTTATTTGTACCATGTAGGCAAAGTGATTCTAAAGGAAAGTAATCTTTTATATATATATACTCATTTATATATATAAAATTCATATATATATATAAAATTCACACTCATATATATGAGATCTATTTGTATTTAAAATGGTTTTTGATTTTGAAAGATCTGTTTTGAATTTGAAATAGTTTTACTTGGGTTCTCCTTCCTAAAATTTAATGATCATTTTTTCATACATGTATTGGTGAAAGTCCAGACAGGAAAACAGGAAGCACACTAGGTATTTCAACAATGGGAACATAATCTTTTTTTTTTTTTTTTTTTTTTGAGATGGAGTCTTGCTCTGTCACCAGGCTGGCACAATCTCGACTCACTGCAACATCTGCCTCCGGGGTTCAAGCGATTCTTTGACCTCAGCCTCCCTAGTAGCTGGGACCGTAGGCATGTGCCACTATGCCCAGCTAATTTTTTTGTATTTTTATTAGAGATGGGGTTCTACCATGTTGGCAAGGATGTTCTCAATCTGATGACCTCGTGATCCACCCACCTCGACCTCCCAAAGTGTTGGTATTACAGCTGTGAGCCACTGCGCCCAGCCAATCTTAAGGCTGAAAAAACAAAAAGGGAAAGACTAGAGATAACTCCAAGAAGTAGCTACCATCTCTAGGGCCAGACGCACAAAAGAAACAGGTTAGGAATTTCCAAATCTAGGAGAGTACAGACTAAAAGTCGGAGCTCAGATTACTTGAGAGGAGTCATGTCCTGGCTACTATGAATCTTTCTGAGAAAAAGGCCATGAAACCAGTTCTAGGAATGCAAACGGCTGCCATTGGAATGCAGAGCTAGCCTTCTGCAACAAAGACAGGAACAGGAAATAAGAATTCTTTCCTTTGCTTTCCCGCCTCCCAGTGTTTTTCCAGTGCCCCCTCCTGGCCGTTCCTAGCAAAAGGTCATCTAACAGAGGAAAAAAGTAGTTTCCAGAGTCTTAGCCTTAAGATCACAAGAGTAGGAAGTTATAATTTTTGGCTTTGATTTGTCACTTAGAGCTAGAAGAAGTCTTTGTAAGTTGCTAACAATTTGGAAGGAAGTAGATAGTAAGTAGACTGAAAAACCAATTTATTTGAGATATACCTTGTACTAGTTGTACCAAAATTATCCTTTTCCTGGAAAAAATGAATCTAGTGTTTTCCAGATATGAATTTGGTTGTGATAGTGTTTCTCCCTCTTAAATGTAACTTATATTTAAATGACTTGAAATACATCCACTTATATTGTCAATTCTATTTCCAAGATTTAGAAACTTTTTAAAACATATTATATACAATAGTTACCACAGTAATATGTAGTAGGATTTGTGTTCTCATAGGAGAGAATGAGGACCTTAGAATCCCCTTTCTATTACTGCTGTATAGTGTTATACCAACAAAAGTTGGCTCGGGGTTTCCCTAGGTGGCTAAATCACACTCTGATGGCTTACCTCAACATTCTTCTCATGTGAAATCACTATAACATTAATTGTATCTATATATTTATATCAATAGTAACTTTAAGTTGCCAAGATCTCAGAGGAGCAAGAAGTATATATGTGACATTTTCCTTGATAGCAATGCATACGAATCTTCATACTTTTTTGACCACCTCCTTTCCATACGCTGCTTGCTAAGACATCAGCTTTTTGGTAAAGGCAGTACATATGTGTGTGTGTGTGGGGGGGGTGGATAGAGGGAGTATGAACAGGAAAAGGAGCTAGAACAATCTTAGTTGTCTAGATGATTGTATTATTGTACTCTGGTTGTCATGAGAAAATACAGCAGATTGGGTGGCTTAAACAACAGAAATTAATTTTATTACATTTCTGGAGGCTGGAAATCCAAGATTAGGGTGTCAGCATGATGAGTTTCTGGTGAAAGCTGTCTTCCTGGCTGGCAGATGGCCACCTCCTCACTGTCTGCTCATGGCTTATCCTCTGTGTGCAGAGAGAGAGTGTGCACTCACGCTAGTGCACCTGAGCATGAAGGAGAGCACTCTCTAGTGTCCCTACCTAATAAGGACATTAATCCTATTGAATCAAGGCCCCACACTCATTATCTCATTTAACCTTAATTACTTTGTTAGAGGCTCCATTTTCAAGTATAGCTGCACTGATGATCAGGGCTTCAAAATATAAGTTTTGGGGGGACACAAACATTTACTCAGTATTACTGCTGAATTCTGCTTCTTTGATGTTCTCAGCACAAGTATTATAACTCAGGTCCTTCATTTTAAAGGTCAAGAGAAAAACTTAAAGATGTCTTGAGAGCTGATGATAAAAGCTATACCTGCTGCAGTTAATTTCTGTACTGATTATTGCAATGTCTGCTTTTGATTTTTCTGAAGTATAGTCTAATTTTACTTTGGATTCTTTTTACTGAATTTATGTGAAACTGAAAGTAAATCTAACTTTAGCTATATAATATTCTCTTAGTTTGTGTTATAATTTTACAAAAAACACTTCTAGTTTAGTTATTTAAAAATTCATTGCTAGTTTTATTAAATATGTTTTCCCTCTAATCAAGTCTCTGGTGGACAACTGGTGTTTTTACAGTCCAGAGGAATATTAGATGTCTATGGATATTTAAAAATACATAACTTTGTGGTATTTTTATATATATCACAGGACCATGTCTAGTTTGCTTTGTGAAAGTATTTCAGCCTTGCTCCAGGGATGAGGAAGGCTATGTATAGACCTTTTTAATCTGTCCATCACACTTGAGTGAAGAAATTATTGTGAGTGAACATAGAGTTATATTCTTAACCTTATTTGAACATTCTTTTGATATTTGGTCTATATTTTTTTAAATAAATCGAAATTGCTTGCTGTGCTTTTACTCGTGAGGCTTATAAGCATGCCCAGAGGTTATTTAACACAATTAATTACTATAATATAAATAAGTGCTATAACATACCTCATTTTTTATTTCCAGTTGAGAAGAGCAAGTTGATCATTGGAGAATACATTAAGTAAATAATCTATTAGAACCAAAGGATCCCTAAATTTCATATTTTTAATTGAATAGTATCCTTTTATTCTTCTAGGAAAAGGAGAATTTACCGAAATTTCAGTAGTGTTGAATGTCACCATTTCCCAACTCCAAATTTTTCAGATCTACTGAAAGAGGATGTTGAAACAGAAAATTTCAAGTTTCAAAGTTAGTAGTTGTTTTGCAAATTAAAGTGATAATAAAATTTGGTGAAATAAAATGTATAAAATATATTATGTGTCAGTCTATACTAGGCATTAAAGATTAAAAAGGGCCGAATAAAATGGTAACCGGACACTTAGAACACACGTATTTGTGAACCAACTATAAAATTCTAAGCTCTTCAACTGACGGATGAACCCTTCCTCAGCCAAGGGCATTCCAAAGTTAACCTTAAAAACTAGTTCAGACCATGATGAGAAACAGGGGTTGAACACACCTCATTATGCTGTCCTCCCTTTGCAATTCAGGCACTAACATTAAAACAGAAATCTCAAGACTGACAAAACAGCAGTAAGACACCAAGTAATTCCCGCCTGACTCTAGTATAGCATCACACAGTGGATAGCAGGCCCTCAAGGCAATCAAAGTATTTTACCCCAAAATATATTTCTTTGACATATTTTCAAGTAGCCCTGCAAAGCTGTCTCTTATGGGGAAAATCTACATACTTAGGGAATCTTCATTCTTTTCCAAGTTTTTTACCTAATCCAGGAGAGAATTAAGAGACTGGCATCTTTTTAGGTATGATAAGAGCTCTGAAGTCTGCTACCTGGAGATTGGTTGCATGTGAATGATGAAATTCTGGTCTTTACAACTCCTTATCTTAATCTGGTGGACATTTCTTTTTATTGATTCCAGGTGTTTCGATAATAATTTTTAACTTATTGCCAATCAGAAAATCTTTGAATCTTCCCAATGACCTGGAAGCTCCCATGCAACCCTCTTCTGCTTCAAGTTGTTTCACCTTTCTGGACTGAACCAATATACATCTTACATGTATTGATTGATGTCTTATGTGTTCCTAAAATGTATAAAATCAAGCTGTTGCCCAACCAGCTTGGGCAGATATTGTCAGGACTTCCTTAGGCTGTGTCACCAGCATGTCCTTAACCTTGGCAAAATAAACTTTTAAATTGATTGAGACTTGTCTTAGATACTTTGTGGCTTATAAAGTATAGAATAAATATCTTGCAATGTTGTGGGACTGCTAAGGTAATAGGAGAATATGCTCAGTAAAGAATAGAGCTGATACAGTGAAGGGAATGATGAAGCAAGCTTCTTTGGGGGTAGAAGGTCCAGAGAGAGGCATGAGAGAGGATGTGAAGCCTGAGCTATGGAGTCCTAAATATTATCTGTTGGGAAGAAGCACCTATTTTCTCCTCTTCAATGTCCCTATACCTTGGAGTTGGAAGGCTAATAACTGTAATGAGAGGCTCTAGTGCAAAATTTGGAAGGCAGGAGGCAGGTAGGGTTCATTATTCCTTTAGCAGTGATAGCAGCTGAGGTATAGGATCCAGCAAACTTTTTATTTATTTTTTATTTTTTTCAGTGGTCAGACTCCTTGTTTTCACTGCCAGCCTTGGCTGTGACATAGGCAGCCATGTGATCTGAAAACTTTTTGATGGCTCCTGACCTGTCCTCCTCTAGTCCTTTCAACAGTTTTGTTGGCACGTTATGCCTCGTGTTAAATGCCTTTCTGTCTGGCATATCCGGCTGACTTTTTATTTCTTACATTGAACCTTGACTGGCGCAAAGGGTTTGGAAGAGGAATAGGGGTTCAACAAGTGAACAAAGGAAGAAAGACACATTCTGTAATACTTAAAGCAAACAGAATGAGCAAATTGATGGGGACCATGAAACACCAGGATATGTTAAAATGAATTGAAGTAGGTCATCACTGCTTGAGTATAAGAAGGTGAGAAGGCATAAAATGAGGTTGCCAAGTTAAAAAGGAAGATTATAATGTGTGTTACATGCTTTTCTGAAGAGAAAGCCCAGGTAAGCATGTAGACTAAGAGCAATCACTATAAATTTTACTCAGGTTTAGATCTTTGAATTGAATTATTAGTATTTGTGTGTGTGTGTGTGTGTGTGTGTGTGTGTGTGTGTAAAATGTTCTTAGGATCATGCTGGTTTGTTTTTCAATAGTTTCCATTTTAGAAAGATGCAAGGCTTCCGAAAAATTATTTTTCATGCTCAGAGTACATTTCCTTTTTTTATCCAAAAGAATCTTCAGTAGCACATATTTCAGAATTTATAGACTAGTATGTTAAGAGGAAAAGGAGATACTCATCTGTGTAGTTGGGGGATATTTTTGTCTTCCCTTGACATTTGCATCAATTTCAAAGAAAATCTTTTAAAGCATATATTTATCTGAAACTTCTCTTCTTGTAAATTATTATAGCACAAGGTAAAAAGAAGCAAGATAATAGCAGAAAAAAAAAAAAGAAGGGACACTTGCTAAGGACACATTTTACAGTAACCAGGATGTTGGGAACCCAGGCTAAGCTGATGCAATTGGAACAAAAGGTTGCATCAGCCCTCCCCGCCAAAAGCAAGTTGCATCAGCCCTCCCCGCCAAAAGCATGCCCCGGGCGTGGTGGCGGGCCACCAATGGAGGACCTGATCACGCGCAAGACATGCCTCAGGGCCACCAATGGAGGACCTGATCACGCGCAAGACATGCCTCAGGGCCACCAATGGAGGACCTGATCACGTGCAGGACATGCATGGCTGCACCAATGGGGTAGCTGATCATGAGCTGAGCACTCGTCTCCTAGCCTATCAGAACTACTTCCCCTTTCCCTCTCTACCCTCTCCCCTCCCTATATAAGGAACCCATTTTGAAATAAACTTGGCAGCTTGATCAGAACTTTTGTCTTGCTGCCATTCTTCGCGCCTCTTGTCCCATCCCTTCTCATCCACGATAGGTTTGCCCGGGTTCCTGTCTGTTGCTCTGCAGGCCGGAGCAAGTGGCGCCCAGACGTGGGGCTCGATGCCGGCCTCCGTGGACCGCCGTCCCCATTAACCGCCGGCCCCGTTAACTGGTTCCCCGCACGGAGCACCGCGGACCACCCGACCGCGAGCCGACTCCTGGAAGTTCGTTCTTCGACGGCGGCATTACTCAGGTAAGACCCAATCATGGGACAAGCATCTTCACACAGTGAAAATGATCTCTTTATAAGTCAGTTAAAGGAATCTCTCAAGGTGCGCAGAATTCGGGTTCGCAAGAAAGACCTTGTCTCCTTTTTTAGTTTCATTTTTAAAACATGTCCATGGTTCCCCCAGGAAGGGTCTATTGACTCTCGTGTTTGGGGACGTGTTGGTGATTGTCTGAACGACTATTACCGTGTTTTTGGTCCTGAGACTATTCCGATCACCACTTTTAATTATTATAATTTAATAAGGGACGTCCTTACTAATCAGGGCGACTCCCCTGACATTCAACGCCTCTGCAAGGAGGGTCACAAAATTCTTATTAGCCACTCCCGACCTCCATCTACACAAGCCCCTGTAACAATTACCACCTCTGAAAAGGCCTCCTCTCGCCCTCCCTCTAGGGCCCCTTCTACCTGCCCCTCGGTTGCAATTGACATTGGTTCAGATGATACAGGGCAGTCTTCACTGTACCCCAACCTTGCAACCCTTACGGACCCCCCCATTCAAAGTCCTCATTCTCGGGCGCATACTCCGCCCCAACATTTGCCCTTGCTTGCTAATTCTAAAACCTTGCATAACTCGGGTAGTCAGGATGATCAACTAGATCCCGCCGATCAAGCAGATCTGGAAGAGGCAGCTGCCCAATATAACAACCCTGATTGGCCCCAACTAACTAACACCCCGGCATTGCCACCTTTCCGGCCGCCGCCCTATGTTCCTACAGCAGTGCCCCCAGTGGCAGTCGCGGCTCCGGTCTTACATGCCCCCACACCAAGTGCTTTTGCCCCCTCCACAGCTCAAAATTTATCCAATAAAACCTCCATTCAAGAAACTGTAGTCATCCTCAAAGAAATCCAGACTTTAGCTTCAGAATTGTCCAATTTGGCCCTTCTACCTCCCGCGGGAGTTATGGCTTTTCCTGTTACTAGAAGTCAGGGACAGGTTAGCTCCAATACCACGGGCCGAGCGTCTCCTCACCCTGACACGCACACCATCCCTGAGGAGGAGGAAGCAGACTCCGGAGGATCTGATTCAGAGGATGAGGACGGTGAAAGCTCAGAGCCCACCGAGCCTACATACACCCATACCTATAAGCGGCTAAATTTAAAGACAATAGAAAAAATTAAATCTGCTGTTGCTAATTATGGTCCTACCGCCCCGTTTACCGTGGCCCTAGTAGAAAATCTCTGTGAAAGATGGCTTACTCCTAGTGATTGGTTTTTCCTGTCCCGCGCTGCGCTCAGTGGAGGTGATTTTGTCCTTTGGAAGTCTGAATACGAGGAGACCGCTAAACACTTTGCAGAGCGCAACGCGCGCAAAGCCTCCTCCAAAGGGTGGACCCTTAAAAAATTCCTTGGCTCCAGCCCTTACCAAAGCAACGAAAAACAGGCCCAATTCCCCCCAGGGCTTTTAACCCAGATTCAGTCCGCAGGCCTAAAAGCCTGGAAGCGACTCCCCCAGAAAGGAGCGGCCACTACTTCCCTTGCAAAAATCAGACAAGGCCCAGATGAGTCATACAGTGATTTTGTAAGCCGTCTCCAGGAGGCGGCAGATCGCCTTTTTGGCTCCGGGGAAAGTGAGAGCTCCTTTGTAAAGCACCTAGCCTATGAAAACGCTAACCCCGCTTGCCAAAGTGCAATTCGGCCTTTTAGGCAGAAGGAGCTCTGCGATTATGTTCGCCTCTGCTCTGGTATTGGCTCTGCCCATGCTGTTGGCCTAGCCATAGGAGCTGCCCTCCAAAATCTTGCCCCCGCACAACTGCCTGGAGCCCAGGCCCGTCTTTGCTATAATTGTCACCAACCCGGCCATCTTTCAAGGAACTGCCCCCAAAAAATACAACCGCCTGCCCAACTGCCAACTCAACCTAATGCCCCACAGGCCAGCCTTATAAAAAATTTAGGTCCCACAACAAAATGTCCCCGCTGCAAAAAAGGATTTCACTGGGCTTCAGAATGCCGTTCTCGATTAGACATTAATGGACAACCCATTATTAGGCAGGGAAACTTGAACAGGGGCCAGCCCCAGGGCCCCACTACCGGGATGAACTCCGGGGCTTCACAGTTCACCCCCCAATACCGCCAGCCAACCCCTGCCCTCCCAGTAATCAACCACGCCGCTACGTCGCAGACCTCTGGCGAGCAACAGCGGGCAGTGCAGGACTGGACCTCTGTACCACCACCGACACAATACTAACCACCCAAAATAGCCCTCTGATACTTCCAGTTGGAATATATGGACCCTTACCACCCCAGACATTCGGCCTCATATTAGGCAAAGCCAGCTCTACCCTCCAAGGGATCCAAGTTCTGCCCGGCATATTAGACAATGATTTTGAGGGAGAAATCCATATCATTCTCTCTACAACTAAAGATTTAGTCACCATCCCAAAGGGCACCAGACTAGCTCAAATAGTCATTCTCCCCCTCCAACAAATTAACTCCAATTTCCATAAGCCCTCCCGCGGGGCTAGTGCCCCTGGGTCTTCTGATGTCTACTGGGTTCAACAAATTTCTCAACAGCGGCCTACCCTGAAACTTAAATTAAATGGTAAGCCCTTTTCTGGCATTCTTGACACAGGGGCCGATGCCACCGTTATATCTTACACTCACTGGCCGAGAAACTGGCCGTTAATAACCGTTGCTACTCACCTGCGTGGTATTGGCCAGGCCACCAACCCCCAACAAAGTGCTCAAATGCTTAAGTGGGAGGACTCTGAAGGCAACAATGGTCACATTACCCCTTATGTCCTCCCCAATCTGCCAGTCAATCTCTGGGGAAGGGACATCCTCTCTCAAATGAAACTTGTCATGTGCAGTCCCAATGATGCTGTCATGACCCAAATGTTAAGCCAGGGGTATCTCCCCGGCCAAGGGTTGGGAAAAAATAATCAGGGAATCACCCAGCCCATTTCTATTACCCCCAAAAAAGACAAAACAGGCCTGGGATTCCACCAAAATTTACCGTAGCGGCCATTGACATTCCTGTACCCCACGCTGATAAAATTTCCTGGAAAATTACAGACCCTGTGTGGGTTGATCAGTGGCCACTTACATATGAAAAAACCCTCGCTGCCATTGCGTTAGTACAGGAACAGCTCGCAGCAGGACATGTTGAACCTACAAATTCTCCATGGAACACTCCTATATTTATCATTAAGAAAAAATCAGGTAGCTGGCGCCTTTTACAGGATCTAAGAGCCGTTAATAAGGTAATGGTCCCCATGGGAGCCCTTCAGCCTGGTCTTCCCTCTCCTGTAGCCATTCCCCTAAACTATCACAAAATTGTTATTGACCTTAAGGATTGTTTCTTTACCATCCCCTTACACCCTGAAGACAGACCTTACTTTGCTTTTAGCGTCCCTCAAATCAACTTCCAGAGTCCTATGCCTCGTTATCAGTGGAAGGTTCTGCCACAGGGCATGGCCAACAGTCCCACACTGTGCCAAAAATTTGTTGCTGCCGCCATTGCCCCAGCAAGATCCCAGTGGCCAGAGGCCTATATCCTCCATTATATGGATGACATCCTTCTTGCTTGTAACAGCGCCGAAGCAGCCAAGGCCTGCTATGCTCACATTATATCCTGTCTTACTTCATATGGACTAAAAATTGCTCCAGACAAGGTACAAGTGTCTGAGCCATTTTCTTATTTGGGATTTGAGTTACACCATCAGCAAGTATTTACTCCCCGAGTCTGCTTAAAAACTAATCACTTAAAAACCCTTAACGATTTCCAAAAATTACTAGGGGACATTCAGTGGCTTCGACCCTATTTAAAATTGCCCACCAGTGCCCTTGTTCCCCTTAACAATATTCTAAAGGGCGATCCAAATCCTTTATCGGCTCGAGCGCTAACCCCAGAAGCAGAGCAATCCCTAGCCCTCATCAACAAGGCCATCCAAAATCAAAGTGTTCAACAAATTTCATATAACCTTCCCCTAGTACTCCTCTTGCTCCCAACTCCCCATACACCCACCGCGGTGTTTTGGCAACCAAACAGTACAGACCCTACTAAATACGGAAGCCCCCTCCTTTGGCTCCATCTACCTGCCTCCCCATCAAAGGTCTTACTCACCTACCCTTCGCTCCTCGCCATGTTAATTATTAAGGGTCGGTACACTGGCCGCCAACTGTTTGGCAGGGACCCCCACTCTATAATCATTCCATACACCCAGGATCAATTAACCTGGCTCCTGCAAACCTCTGACGAATGGGCCATTGCATTATCCTCCTTCACAGGAGACATAGACAATCATTACCCCAGTGACCCTGTTATCCAATTTGCCAAGCTTCACCAGTTCATATTCCCCAAGATCACAAAATCTGCTCCAATTCCTCAAGCCACGCTAGTTTTCACTGATGGATCCTCAAACGGAATTGCTGCATACGTTATTGATAATCAACCCATCTCAATAAAATCCCCCTACCTGTCAGCTCAACTTGTTGAGCTCTATGCTATTCTCCAGGTGTTCACAGTTCTAGCCCACCAACCGTTTAACTTGTACACTGACAGTGCGTATATTGCTCAATCAGTCCCTCTTTTGGAGACAGTCCCCTTTATCAAATCCTCAACCAATGCTACCCCCTTATTTTCTAAACTACAACAGCTAATTTTAAACAGACAACACCCTTTCTTTATCGGGCATCTTCGGGCCCATCTAAATCTTCCAGGACCCCTAGCTAAAGGCAATGCCTTAGCCGATGCTGCCACACAGGTTTTTCCCATTCTGAGTGACTCAATACATGACGCTACCCAGGCTCACACCCTACATCACCTCAACGCACACACCCTTCGCCTACTCTATAAAATCACCAGAGAACAGGCTAGAGATATTGTAAAAGCCTGCAAACAGTGTGTCATAGCCACCCCTGTACCCCATCTAGGGGTAAACCCTCGTGGTTTAGTCCCCAATGCCATCTGGCAAATGGATGTCACTCATTTTGCCCCTTTTGGAAAACAAAAATTTGTTCATGTTACTGTTGACACCTTCAGCGGTTTCATCTTGGCCACTCCCCAAACAGGTGAAGCATCAAAAAATGTTATATCTCATGTTATCCACTGTCTTGCTACCATAGGAAAACCACACACCATTAAAACAGACAATGGCCCGGGATATACTGGAAAAAACTTCCAAGACTTTTGCCAAAAACTCCAAATCAAACATGTTACTGGTATACCGTACAACCCCCAGGGTCAAGGAGTGGTTGAACGAGCTCATCAAACATTAAAAAATGCCCTAAATCGCTTAGCCCGCTCCCCCCTTGGGTTTTCCATGCAACAACCCAGAAACCTTCTTAGTCATGCCCTATTTCAACTAAATTTTCTACAGCTTGACAGTCAAGGTCGTTCGGCAGCTGACCGTCTATGGCATCCCCAAACTTCTCAGCAACATGCTACGGTTATGTGGCGTGACCCTCTCACCAGTGTTTGGAAGGGCCCTGACCCTGTCCTCATATGGGGGCGAGGCTCAGCCTGCATATACGATCAAAAGGAGGATGGCCCCCGCTGGCTCCCTGAGCGACTAATTAGACACGTCAATAATCAAATAGCCCCCTTATGTGACAGGCCTAGTAATCCAAGCACAGCCCCAGGGCCAAAAGACTCGCCTTGAGGAGCCCCTTTTTTTTCTTCCAAAAAAAAAAAAAAAATGCTCTACATCCTCATCCTCCTACTGCACCCACGCCTCTGCCCAGTCACAAAGGGAGGACTTGGAAAGCCATCCGGAGACGTCTACACTGCCCTCTTTGGAGCGCCATGTGACTGTAAAGGGGGGACTCAGACCAATAATTACGCCACCCCAACTTACACTCAGGTAACAGATTGTGGGGACAAAAATGCCTATCTTACCCATGACACCAATTGGAATGGAGTATCTTCACCTAAGTGGCTTTGTGTGCGCAAGCCCCCTAGTATACCGGTCATTAATGGCCGCCCAGGCCCGTGCCCAAGCGAGTGCACAAACAACATTAAATCCCAGATGCACTCCTCCTGCTATTCTAGTTTCTCACAGTGTACTCATGGCAATAATACTTATTTTACTGCCATTCTACAAAGAACAAAGAGCACCTCAGAAACCAATCCTGTCACCAGCGGCCTACAACCTCATGGGGTCCTCCAGGCCGGATGCGATGGCACGATTGGAAAATCTGTTTGTTGGAATCAGCAAGCCCCTATTCACGTCTCCGACGGTGGCGGGCCCCAAGATGCTGTGAGAGAGCTTATTGTACAAAAACAAATAGAGCTTATTATTCAAAGCCAATTCCCTAAGTTATCCTACCACCCCCTAGCTCGCTCAAAACCAAGAGGACCTGACATTAATGCGCAAATGCTTGATATTTTGTCAGCCACCCACCAGGCCCTCAATATCTCCAACCCCAGCCTAGCCCAGAATTGCTGGTTATGCTTAAATCAAGGTACCTCCATGCCCCTAGCCTTCCCTGTCAATATATCTAGTTTTAATGCCTCACAAAATAATTGCACCCCCAGCTTACCCTTTAGAGTCCAGCCCATGCCTTCCCAAGTATACCCTTGCTTCTTTAAAGGTGCACAAAACAACAGCTTTAATATTCCGGTTGGCGTTGCCAACTTTGTAAACTGCTCCAGTAGTTCCAACCACAGTGAGGCCCTTTGCCCTGGCCCAGGCCAAGCTTTTGTTTGCGGCAACAACCTCGCCTTTACTGCTCTGCCTGCAAACTGGACAGGGTCATGTGTGTTAGCCGCCCTCTTGCCAGATATAGACATTATTTCTGGTGATGACCCTGTCCCTATCCCTACCTTTGACTATATTGCAGGGCGGCAGAAACGAGCCGTTACACTGATTCCCCTGCTAGTAGGATTGGGTGTCTCTGCAGCAGTCGCTACCGGTACAGCAGGACTCGGGGTGGCTGTTCAATCTTACACAAAACTTTCCCATCAACTTATTAACGACATCCAAGCCTTGTCTAGCACCATCAATAACTTACAGGACCAACTAGATTCCCTAGCCGAAGTAGTCCTACAAAACAGAAGAGGCTTAGACCTACTCACTGCAGAACAGGGAGGTATCTGTTTGGCTCTACAGGAACGTTGCTGCTTTTATGCCAACAAGTCAGGAATTGTCCGAGATAAAATAAAAAATCTACAAGAAAACCTCGAACGAAGACGCAAGGCACTTGCAGATAATCCCTTCCTCACCGGCCTCAATGGACTTCTCCCTTACCTCCTCCCCTTCCTTGGACCCTTATTCGCTATCATCCTGTTCTTCTCTTTTGCCCCCTGGATCCTAAGACGAGTAACAGTACTAATCAGGAATCAGCTTAATTCCCTACTGGGAAAGCCCATACAAATCCACTATCACCAACTAGCAAAGCGTGATCTAGAATATAGCAGACTGTAGCCGGTTCCCCTCCTACGGGAGCAGCATACCGCTCGACACTATGCTTTACGAAGGTAATGGACACCGCTAGGTGCAAGGCAAGGCACTGCAAGGAGAGGCCTTACTAAGGCTACTGTCGAGTCTCCTGAGAGGTAAGCTGGCTTGCATAGAGGTTGGTACTCAAAAAATCCTCTCCTCCCAAAAAGGTACCTGCAAGCCTGAAAATTAAGGCTCAGGAGGAGCACAGCCTCTACCTCCCCTAGCTGGTTAAGGTCCGCCTCCTCTTTTTTAAAGAAAAAGGGAGGAGATGTTGGGAACCCAGGCTAAGCTGATGCAATTGGAACAAAAGGTTGCATCAGCCCTCCCCGCCAAAAGCAAGTTGCATCAGCCCTCCCCGCCAAAAGCATGCCCCGGGCGTGGTGGCGGGCCACCAATGGAGGACCTGATCACGCGCAAGACATGCCTCAGGGCCACCAATGGAGGACCTGATCACGCGCAAGACATGCCTCAGGGCCACCAATGGAGGACCTGATCACGTGCAGGACATGCATGGCTGCACCAATGGGGTAGCTGATCATGAGCTGAGCACTCGTCTCCTAGCCTATCAGAACTACTTCCCCTTTCCCTCTCTACCCTCTCCCCTCCCTATATAAGGAACCCATTTTGAAATAAACTTGGCAGCTTGATCAGAACTTTTGTCTTGCTGCCATTCTTCGCGCCTCTTGTCCCATCCCTTCTCATCCACGATAGGTTTGCCCGGGTTCCTGTCTGTTGCTCTGCAGGCCGGAGCACCAGGATTGGTATGATTAGTCCCAGGTATAGGAAGCTTCTGTCAAACTATTGAAGGAACTGTTGTAATCATTTCCTTTGCTTATTCCACACATTCTCTCTGCTGTGTTTTCACACACTACTCTCTCCGAAATGAGTCTCTGACTTTTCCATAGCCCAAGGGAAGCTGAACAAACAACACAGATTACTAGGACCCCGAATGTTTGCAGAAAAAAAGTCTAAAAACTATATTTTTAAAAAGGCAAACAAAGGCAAGGAAGCACTTTTCCTTTTTAGAGGAGTCATACTAATGTGATTCAAACTTTTAAAAAGAGCTCAGTAGGAATGAGTTTATATGTGGCCAGGTCTCTTCT
The DNA here is from genome assembly GCF_048565385.1 of Saimiri boliviensis. Lineage (NCBI taxonomy): Eukaryota > Metazoa > Chordata > Mammalia > Primates > Cebidae > Saimiri > Saimiri boliviensis. The sequence goes on along the minus strand of NC_133458.1, from coordinate 66,280,078 downwards.
GCACCTTTGCCAAGATGATCTTTTAAAAAAGGAGAATATTCTCCCTTTCTGTAAACAAGACTTAACTGGCTTTTTCCAGAGAAGCAGAATTACTTGTTCATGGATATTTGTTTATAAATGTATAGTTCCACATATAAACTAATGTGTAAGGCATATTTGTTTTCTAGATATTTATTTATGTATATTTTATTGCACTTTAGGTTCTGGGGTACATGTGCAGAACATGCAGGATTGTTGCATAGGTACATAGATGGCAATGTGGTTTGCTGCCTCCATTCCCATCACCTATATCTGGCATTTCTCCCCATGTTATCCCTCCCCAACCTCCTTACCCTTGCTGTCCCTCCCTTATTCTCCAGCAACAGACCCTAGTGTGTGATGCTCCCCTCCCTGTGTCCATGTGTTCTCATTATTGAACACCTGCCTATGAGTGAGAACATGGGGTATTTGATTTTCTGTTCTTATGTCAGTTTGCTGAGAATGATGGTTTCCAGATTCATCCATGTCCCTTCAAAGGACACAAACTCATCATTTTTTATAGCTTCATAGTATTCCATGGTATATATATGCCACATTTTCCTTGTCCAGTCTGTCATCAGTGAGCATTTGTGTGGGTTCCCGGTCTTTGCTATTGTAAACAGTGCTGCAATGAACATATGTGTGCTTGTCTTTATAATAGAACAATTTATAATCCTTTGGGTATATACTGAGTAATGGGATTGCTGGGTCAAATGGAATTTCTGTTTCTAGGTCCTTGATTAATTGCCACACTGTCTTCTACAATTGTTGAACTAATTTACACTCTCACCAACTGTGTAAAAGTGTTCCTATTTCTCCACATCCTCTCCAGCATCTGTTGTCTCCAGATATTTTGATGATCACCATTCTAACTGGCATGGGATGGTATCTCAATGTGATTTTGATTTGCATTTCTCTAATGACCAGTGATGATGAGGAGCATTTTTTCATGTTTGTTGGCCTCCTAAATGTCTTCTTTTGAAAAGTGTCTGTTCATATCCTTCACCCTCTTTTGAATGGGGTTGTTTGTCTTTTTCTTGTAAATCTGTCTTCTTTGTAGATTTTGGATATTAGCCATTTGTCAGATAAGTAGATTGCAAAAGTTTTTTCCCATTCTGTAGGTTGCTGGTTCACTCTAATGATTGTCTCTTTTGATGTGCAGAAGCTCTGGAGTTTAATTAGATCCCATTTTTCTATTTCGGCTTTTGTTGCCAATGCCTTTGGTGTTTCAGTCATCAAGTCCTTGCCTATGCCTATGTCCTGAATGGCTTTGCCTAGGTTTTCTTCTAGGGTTTTTATGGTGTTAGGTCTTATGTTTAAGTCTTTAATCCATCTGGAGTTAATTTTAGTGTAAGGTGTCAGGAAGGGGTCGAGTTTCTGCTTTCTGCACATAGCTAGCCAGTTTTCCCAATACCATTTATTAAACAGGGAATCCTTTCCCCATTGCTTGTTTTTTTCAGGTTTGCCAAAGATCGGATGGTTGTAGATGTGTGGCATTACTTCAGAGGCCTCTGTTCTGTTCCATTGGCCTACATCTCTGTTTTTGTACCAGTATCATACTGTTTTGATTACTGTAGCCTTGTAGTGTAGTCTGAAGTCAGGTAGCATGATGCCTCCAGCTTTGTTCTTTTTGCTTAGAATTGACTTGGCTATGTGGGCTGTCCTTTGGTTCCATATGAAGTTTCAGGTGGTTTTTTTACAGTTCTGTGAAGAGGGTCTTAGATAGCTTGATCGGGATAGCATTGAATCTATAAATTAATTTGGGCAGTATGGCCATTTTCATGATATTGATTATTCCTAACCATGAGCATGGAATGTGTCTCCATCTGTTTGTGTCCTCTCTTTTTTCCTTGAGCAGAGGTTTGTAGTTCTCTTTGAAGAGGTCCTTTACATCCTTTGTTAGTTGTATTCCTAGATATTTTATTCTCTTTGTAGCAATTGTAAATGGCAGTTCATTCTTGATTGGGCTCTCTAAGTCTGTTATTGGTATATAGGAATGCTTGTGATTTCTTCATGTTGATTCTGTATCTTGAGACTTTGCTGAAGTTGCTTATCAGTTTCAGGAGATTTTGGGCTGAGACAATGGGGTCTTCTAAATAAACAATCATGGCATCTGCAAATAGAGACAATTTGACTTCCTTCTTTCCTAAGTGAATACTCTTTATTTCTTTTTTCTTGCCTGATTGCTCTGGCTAGAACTTCCAATACTATATTGAATGGGAGTGGTGAGACAGGGCATCCTTGTCTAGTGCCAGATTTCAAAGGGGATGTTTCCAGTTTTTGCCCATTCAGTATGATATTGGCTGTGTGTGTGTCTTAAGTAGCTTTTATTATTTTGAGATCTGTTCCATAGATACCTAGTTTATTGAGTTTTTATAATACAATAGAAAACCATTAAAGGTATATAACAATTCAGAAAAAATGTCTAGTTCAACCTAATTGATGTGGTGAGGATTGCAGGAAGTCAAGTTCCAATCACTGGTTTGTTGAATTTTGTCAAAGGCCTTCTCTGCCTCTATTGAGATAATCATGTGGTATTTGTCTTTGGTTCTGTTTATGTGGTGGATTATGTTTATAGACTTGGTATGTTGAAACAGCCTTGCATCCCCAGGATGAAGCCTACTTGATCATGATGGATAAACTTTTCGATGTGCTGTTGCAATTGGTTTGCCAGCATCTTATTGAAGATTTTTGCCTCTATGTTCATCATGGATATTGGCCTGAAGTTTTCTTTTCTTAAGTCTCTGCTGGGTTTTGGTATCAGAATGGTGTTGGTCTCATAAAATGATCTGGGAAGGATTCCCTCTTTTCGGATTGTTTGGAATAGTTTCAGAAGCAGTGGTACCAGCTCCTCTTTGTATACATGGTAGAATTTGACTGTGGACCCATCTGGACCTGGGATTTTTTTGGTTGGTAGGCTATTAACTGCTGCCTCAACTTCGGCCCTTGTTACTGGTCTATTCAGGGTTTTGACTTCTTCCTGGTTTAAGCTTGGGAGGGTGCAAATGTCCAGGAATTTATCCATTTCTTCCAGGCTTACTTGTTTTTGTACATAGAGTTCTTTGTAGTAATCTCTGATGGTAGTTTGCATATCTGTGGAATTGCAATCTGGTGGTGATATCCACTTTATCATTTTTTATTGCATCTATTTGATTCTTCTCTCTTTTCTTTTTTATTAATATGCCTAGGGTTCTATTTTATTGATCTTTAAAAAAAAAAACAGCTCCTGGATTCATCGATTTTTTTGAAGGGTTTTTTGTGTGTCTCCTTCAGTTCTGCTCTGATCTTAGTTATTTCTTGTCTTCTGCTAGCTTTTGAGTTTGTTTGATCTTGCTCCTCTAGCTCTTTCAATTTAGATGATAGGGTGTCGATTTTAGATCTTGCCTTGCTTCTCATGTGGGCATTTACTGCTATAAATTTTCCTCTAGACACTGGTTTAAACGTGTCCCAGAGATTCTGGTATGTTGTGTCTTTGTTTTCGTTGGTTTCAAAGAACATCTTTATTTCTCTCTTCTTTTCATTTTTTGTCCAGTCAACAGTCAAGAGCCAGTTGTTATTTCCATGAAGTTGTGTGGTTGAGTTAGTTTCTTAATCTTGAGTTCCAATTTGTTTGCATTGTGGTCTGAGAGACTATATGTTGTGATTCGCTTCTTTTGCATTTGCTGAGGAGTGATTTACTTCCAATTAGGTGGCCAATTTTAGAGTAGGTGTGATGTGGTGCTGAGAAGAATGTATATTCTGTGAATTTAGGGTGGAGAGTTCTGTAGATGTCTATTAGGTGTGCTTGGTCCAGATCTGAGTTCAAGTCCTGGATAGCCTTGTTAATCTTCTGTCTTGTTGATCTAATATTGACAGTGGAGTGTTAAAGTCTGCCACCATTATTTAGTGGGAGTCTAAGTCTCTTTGTAGGTCAATGAGGACTTGCTTTATGTATCTGGGTACTCCTGTATTGGGTGTATATATATTTAGGATCATTAGCTCTTCTTGTTGCATTGATCTTTTACCATTATGTAATGACCTTGTCTCTTTTGATCTTTGTTGGTTTAAAGTCTATTTTATCAGAGCCTAGGATTGCAACTCCTGCTTATTTTTGCTCTCTATTTGTTTGATAAATCTTCCTCTATCCCTTTATTTTGAGCCTATGTTTGTCCTTGGATGTGAGATGGGTATACTGGATGTAGCACACTGATGGGTTTTGAGTCTTTATCCAATTTGCAGGTCTGTATCTTTTGACTGGGGCATTTAGCCTATTTACATTTAAGGTTAATATTGTTATGTGTGTATTTGATCCTGCCATTTTGATGCTAGCCCATTAGTTGACATAGTTTTTTCCTTGTGCAGATGCTCTTAACCATTTGATACCCCTCTGGATTGGCTGGTACTGGTTGTTCCTTTCTATGTTTAGTGCTTCTTTCAGGAGCTCTTATAGGGCAGGCCTGGTGTTGATGAAATCTCTCAGCAATTACTTGTTGGTAAAGGATTTTATTTCTCCTTGGCTTATGAAGCTTAGTTTGGCTGGATACAATATTCTGGGTTGAAAGTTCTTTTCCTTAAGGATGTTGAATATTGGCCCCCACTCTTTTCTGGCTTGTAGGGTTTCTGCTGAGAGATCCTCTGTGAGTCTGATGGGCTTCCCTTTGTGGATGACCTGACCTTTCTCTCTGGCTGCCCTTAGCATTTTTTCCTTCATTTTAACCCTGTTGAATCTGATGATTATGTGCCTTGGGGTTGCTCTTTTTTGTGTTCTCTGTATTTCCTGGACTTGAATATTCGCCTGCCTTGCTGGGTTGGGGAAGTTTTCCTGGATAATATCCTGAAGAGTGTTTTCCAGCTTGGATTCATTCTCTCTGTCACATTCAGCTACAACTATCAAACATAGATTAGGTCTTTTCACATAATCCCATATTTCTTGGAGGCTTCGTTCATTTCTTTTCACTCTTTTTTTCTCTAATCTTGCCTTCTCATTTTATTTTATTGAGTTGGTCTTTGACCTCTGATATCCTTTCTTCTGCTTGGTCAATTCGGCTATTGAAACTTGTATATGCTTTGTGAAGTTCTTGTGTTGTGTTTTTTAGCTCCATCAGGTTATTTATATTCTTGTCTAAGCTGTTTATTCTCATTAGCATTTCATCACACCTTTTTTCAAGGTTCTTAGTTTCTTTCCATTGGGTTAGAACATGTTCCTTTAGCTCAGAGAAGTTTGTTATTACCCACCTTCTGGAGCCTGTTTCTGTCAATTCATCAGACTAATTCTCCATCCAGCTTTGTTCCCTTGCTGGTGAGGAGTTGTGATCCCTTGGAGGAGGAGAGGTGTTTTAGTTTTTGGTATTTTCATCCTTTTACAGTGGTTTCTTCCCATCTTTGTAGTTGGTGACTTTCAGATTGGGTCTCTGAGTAGACATCCCTTTTGTTGATTATGAAGTTATTTCTTTCAGTTTTTTTAGTTTTTCTTCTATCAGTCAGGTTTTTCTGCTGTAGGACTGCTGGAGGTCCACTCCAGACCCTGCTTGCCTGCAGATCACCTGTAGTGGCTGCTGAACAGTAAAGATTTCTGCCAGTTTCTTAAACTGTTAACTTCATCCCAGAAGGATATCCACCAGATGTCAGCCTGAGCTCTCCTTTATGAGGTGTCTCTTTGGATATACAGGGGTCAGGGAACTGCTTGAGCAGACAGTCTGTCCCTTGTAGGAGATCAACTGCTGAGCTGGGAGCTCTGTTGTTCCGTTCAGACCTGCTGGGCAGGTATGTTTAAGTCTGCTGCAGTGGAACTCATAACTGCCCTTTTCCCAGGTGCTGTTTCCTGGGAAGGTGGGACTCTATTTATAAGTTCCTGATGTGCTGCTGCCTTTTTTCAGAGATGCCCTGCTGAGCAAGGAGGTAGTCTAGTCACCGTCTGCCAGCAGAGGCATTGGTGAGCTACCATGGGCTCTGACCAGCTGCTGTCTGAACTTCCTTGTGGTTTTGTTTATAGAGGTATAATTAGAACTGCCTCGGTGGTGGTGGCGGACTGCCTTGGTGGTGGTGGCGGACTGCCTCGGTGGTGGTGGCGGACTGTCTCGGTGGTGGCAGACGGCCTCAGTGGTGGCGGATGCTCTTCCCCTGCACAGAGCTGGACTGTCCCAGGTCTAGATGAGCTTGCTGCAAAACTCTCAATCCAGAGCATTTCAGATTGCTGGTCTTTGTAGGGGTGGGACCCATCAAGCCAGATCGCCTGGCTCCCTGTTTTAGCCCCCTTTTTTTCAGTTGAATGGGCTGCTCTGTTTCCCAGGTGTTTCAGATGCCAGTTGAAATGGCTGCCCAGATGTGTGAGTTTTTGTGCAGAGACCCCCTGCGCTGGCTGAAACAGCCATGCTGGAAATTCATGATGCTTTTCAGCTGGGGAATTACCTTGTCTGTTGGCAGTAATAACTCGTTTGGAAGTGCAGTGATCACTCACCCTCTGCGTTGTTCTCTCTGGGGACTGTACTTCAGAGTTGTGCCTATTTGGCCATGTTGGATCTCTTCCTAGATAGTATTTATTAAATAATTCATTATCAGTCAATTACAGACCTTCTAAAAGAGTAATTCTAAAGAATTAGTGTATTTACATTCTGGAGTGAAAATGCGTATTTTCTAAATTATAAACTTAAGCATAAAGAAATACTAAAAAAAAAATTGTAGAGTGATGTTCCATTCTCAATTTTTAATTTCTTCTAAAGAAGGTTGCAGAACTCTTTAGCCATATTATCCCCTCTCATCTTCTAGATTTCTCAGTCACCCTTTGTAGAACATGTCCATCTCTGTTGGAAGCTTAATTATCCCAGCTTTGTATATTATGAAAGTTCTAGTCTCATTCACAAAGTTGAAGAAGGCTCTGTAATTAACGTAACATTATTTGCCCTGTTTTTGCTGACAACAGCACAGATCCAGTGCATTTTTTGGGGACTGAAAGATTTGTCACTTTTATGATGCTTCTTGAGAAATGTCAATTTTCAGTGGAATGATTTCCTTTTACGTTAGAGCTCACTGGATATATGCCTTGCCCTTCTCTGTTCTATGACCTCTGAAACCTTTGAAATCCCTATATCACTCTATCATTATCTACTGTGGTGAGAGAGATGTTGTAGAGCCTGGATTTTTGAAAAGAGGAGAACAACTTTGAAGGTGAGATGACCTTCCTCAAATACATCTTTCTCCCTCCACAATGCCAAAGCCATGGACTTTGTAATTCATATATGAAGTTATCAATAAGTTCTGTACCATAGCAACTTGGAGGGTTGCTGTTTAACCATTTCATGGTTACTTCTGTGCAGGCTATACCCCTTTGGGCAGACAATTCACTGCTCCCAAATCATTGCACTTTACTTCTTCACTACTTGGTCGTACAGTTCCTTCTGCTTCAAATGCCTTTTAACCTCATTTCTCACAGTTACAGTGCTACCCATCCTTTGAAATGAAGTTAAAAGGACACTTCCAACCTAAGGCTTTTTCTAATAACTCTATAAACTTAAGTGATCCTGTCCTTCCTTGCAACCCAGATTCCTTAATTTTACTATGTAGATGATATTTTAAGCTATAATTTTGGGTTCTTTGTCTTATCACCTCATTATTTTTATATAATTGTAGCTTATCTCCAAAAACATTTGAAAGAGGGTTTCTCCCATGTTAGAAGTAAGCTCCTCTGAGAACAAGATTCATTTATATGAGTGTGTTAATTATAACAGATAAATCCCCAAATTAAAATACAGTCATGCATTGTTTAACAATGGGGATATATTCTGAAAAATGTGTTAGGTGATTTTATTGTTGTACAAATATTATAGAATGTACTTACACAAAAATACACCTAGGCTACATGGTATAGCCTGTTGATCCTAGGCTACAAACTTGCACAGCATGTTACTATGTGGAATACTATATGTAATTGTAACATATGGTAAGTATTTGTATTATTTAAATGTAATACAGAAAAGGCCCGGTAAAAACACAGCATAAAAGATTTAAAAAAATGGTACACCTGTACAGGGTACTTATGAATGGAACTTGCAGGTCTGGAAGTTGCTCAGAGTGGGTCAGTGAGTGGTGAATGTGAAGGCCTAGGATATTACTGTAAACTACTATAGACTTTATAAATACTGTACACTTAGACTGTACTACATTTATAAATTTCTTTTTTTAATGATTAACTTTGACTTACTGTCTTATTTTATAAACTTTAAACTATTCTCTAACTTTTTGACTCTTTTGTAGTAACTCAGCTTAAAACAGAAACATTGTATAGAAATATTTTCTTTATATCCTTATTCTAGATGTTCTATTTTTTAAATTTTAAAAATCTTCTAAACCTTTTTTCTGCTAAAAATAACACAAACAGATAAATTAGCCTAAGATTCAAAGTGTCAAGATCATCAATATCACTGTTTTCCATCTCCACATCTTGTCCCACTGGAAGGTCTTCAGGGGCAATAACAGACATGGAGCTGTCATCGCCTATCATAACAATGCCTTCTGGAATACTCCTGACCTGTCTGAGCCTGTTTATAGTTAACTTTTTTTTAAGAAGTAGAAGTACACTCTAATGACAAAAAGTGTAGTAAAATAAATGTATTAAACCAATAACACAGTCATTTGTTATCATTATCAAGTATTATGTACTGTACATAATTGTATGCACAATATTTCTATATGACGGGCAGTGCGATAGGTTTGTTTGCACTAGCATTGCTACAAATGTAAGTAATGCATTGTACGACAACATTATGACAGCTACAATATCACTAGGTAATAGAAATTTTTTGGCTCCATTATAATCCTATAGGATAACCATTGTATATGCTGTCTGTTTTGACTGAAATGTTATGCAGTACGACTGTAGTTTAACACAACTAAAGCTTATTCTCACTCTCAAAACACTTTAATGTGGTTTCTGGCAGGCCATCTTCTGTGTGGTGATGCAGAAACTCAGGGTCTTTCGATCTTGGGGTGTTGTCATCTTCAAAAATGTGGATTCCAAAGATGCTATATAAGGGAAAGAGAGAAGGGGGAGAGTGCTTCTTAACCAGGTTGCTTCTTAACCATGTTGGCCCAGAAGGAATCACATCACTTTTGCTTATTTCATAGCTACCTTCCTGCATCTAGATGTAAAGAAAGACAAAAAAAATACGGTTTCTGACTAGAAAGACACTTCCCTAGGCACTGTGGAATAGGAAAACAGAACTTTGTTGAACAGGTAGCTCAGCTACAACCATAAAGGCTGTCATAGATCTCTCCAGCTACCATATCCCACAGAGGTACTTGATATGTGTTTATAAAGCAGTAAATAAATACTGTGTGCCAGATCATGGGTAAAGGCCATAAAGTGAGAGCCACCAAGTTTACATAGATTTGTGGCTACCACATGTAATGGTCACAAACTTAATGTAGATGGGAGGGGAGCTGTTTCGTTGTAAGAAGAAACAGTTTGGAACTTATCTGTGTTTCTTTAACTATATACCTTGACCCAGAGGTAAGAGATTGTTCTACAAAAATAGTGACTACCATAGTATATGAAAATATATAGTCATCTTTTTTTCTAAGAATATTTTATCTTTTAACCTCCTTTAAAATCATGTATTTGCCCCAAATAAATTACATCTGGTAGAACATTCTAGAAAGAATATTTCTATTTTGAAAAATAATTGTTCTCATGTTGGAAAAACATCCAGTTGTTCTAATGATTAAAGAAGTATTCTATTATTTTGGGAAAGACTCAGATTTTTAATAGGCAGGGAACAATCATTTCTAAGGAAATGATTTTTTTCCAGTGGAAAGATTGATTAGTACTGCTTTGCTATTTTTTTTCCTATTAAGAGGCAATAGATAGGCTATCTCTTTAAAGGTATGTAATGTTACAAAGTGACAAGATGTCAAACGCACAGGTTAGAAGAGAGTATCTCTTAATGCAGCATAGTTTTTGGAAGTTGCTAGCATCCATTAAATTGTACAAGTGAACAAAATGGATGTATCATTTTTTTAAAAAAACAGAAGGCATCGGCCATAGTATGTTTAGACTTTGGTAGTAAAACATACTCTTTAGATTTGAACCTCCAATTTATTTTATATGTATGTTTACTCAGGAATTGTTATGCCTTATCACTTTTATTGTCCCTTTATCACAGCTGTGTGAAAAATTACAGTTGAGCAGTGTTCATGTTTTTACTGAAATACATTTTATTTCATGCTATGAAGCAGATTGCTAATGTTTGCTACTTTTATTATTACTGCTGCATGACTCCCTCCACTCCAGTTAAAGGTTGTGTCAGTATGTCCATGAAAAAAATCCTTTTTATTTATATATTTATTTTTGTTCTATTGCTTTAGCCAAGCAGGGGTGAATCTCAGAAGAACTCATGCTAAGTTTGAAAACTGGACAAATAAAACCTAAGCACCAAACACTGATTATAACTTCTACACAAATAATGCATCTAAAATGGGGGTAAAGTTCACACAGGATGTTTTTCATGGGATTTGATTAAAAGGGAATGTTTAAATTGACACTTAACCATTCAAGTTCTTGAAACAGAGGGTAATTTGATGATACTCCAGATTTCAAGAAATCAGATGAACTGTTAGAAAGTCCTCTGTGGATTGAAATGTGTTGTACAGATCTTTACCTGAAAGTGACTTCTAGCTGTGTAATACATTTGGGATAGAGAATTGAGTTTTCTTTCTCATCACTAGTTTAGAAGGTGTACTATTCATTTAGTTTTGCCAAAGTGAGAGCCACAATCAGTGCTTGGGAACTCTTTGTCTATGTTTGGCATAGAAAGGGTGGATGCTGTTTTATTTTCATGTTACTCTTCTAACCACTCTGCTGGCAGAACAACTGGGCAATATAAACCAACAAACATAAACATTTTATAGCTTCAGATTTAAAAATAATTTCTCTTCGGTGATAATCCACTCATCCATAAATATGGACAGGCACGTGCCAGGGAAAAGTGCAAATGATGTCCTGAGGAAATGCGCTAGGAAGCTTGAAAGTGGTAAAATCACCAGGGAAAATATCCTGGTTGCTTTGCTGATACGTTAGTTGCTATCTTACTTTTTCAACCATATTTTCTAGTGTGTTTAAGCGCAGGGACATAGAAAAAAGTCTGGAATGGGCAAGCCTTGCCTAAAACTTGCTTAGCTCTTTAGCTTCCTTTGGACTCTAAAGGGGCTAGCATGGAATAGGAAAGAGGCAGAGAACAAACCCAGGGATCGAGGCTCAGGTGTCTTCTGCAGTCTGTGATCCTGTAGTCATGAAGACCCTTGCTACTGTGGTCTCCACCCAGTACTCCAGATATCTGCCATCAATTGTTTTGATGCCCATTAACCATTCTGACTAGTCCAGTAGCACTGCATCCTATCAATTTCCTAATAAAGTACTGCTCCCCTAATGGAGTTGGAAAATGGAAGTATTAATAATTTTTTTTTTTTTTTTTGAGACGGAGTTTTCGTTCTTGTTACCCAGGCTGGAGTGCAATGGCACGATCTCGGCTCACCGCAACCTCTGCCTCCTGGGTTCAGGCAATTCTCCTGCCTCAGCCTCCTGAGTAGCTGGGATTACAGGCACGTGCCACCATGCCCAGCTGATTTTTTGTACTTTTAGTAGAGACGGGGTTTCACCATGTTGACCAGGATGGTCTCGATCTCTCGACCTCGTGATCCACCCGCCTCGGCCTCCCAAAGTGCTGGGATTACAGGCTTGAGCCACCGTGCCCGGCTGTATTAATAAAAATTTTTACCAGCGCTCCTGCAATGTCTTAGCAGCACCACCTCCAAAGCTAAGAGAGGGCTGTGTGATTAAAAATATTCAAGTTCTTTACCATATCCAGGGTACATTTATTTAATTATTAAACATTTCTTAGGCATCCAAACGAGTAAGACTGGTCAGTGAAAATGTGTACCACATATAAGGACTCTTTAGAATCTGTGGTTATTTATAACCACTGTGATTAGAAGTCTAAAACGATAACCATTTTAGAATATTAGAGGTTAGTTTAACAACTGTGAACGCATGAAACAGTCTGGGACACTGGCAATACAAATTTGATTCTTTTCTAAGGCAAGAGGAAGTAATACAGCCTAAAGCCATCTATGAAAGCATTGTAGCAAATATAGATGTATAACTGAAAAAATAATCACAGAGGCATAAAATGCCTTAATTTATATGGAAAGAAAGGGAAAAATTTTGTTTGCATTTCCAGCCTACCTCTCTGGGACTTCCTTATGTCTACAGAAAACAAGTTATCTCAGAGATTTGCTCTGCAGATTAGGAAGGAAAATTATGTCCTCTGCCTCAAGGCTGTGAACTGAACATTTACAAATAGATACATCTGGGCTATTTTGGAAGAAGATACACTCAAAACTGTTAAAGGAGACAGAGAGAAGCCCATCTGTGTATAAAAGCCAGAATTGGGTTGCTTTTTCTTTTGTTGTTGTAAAAATCCATTCTGTTCAAATCCTAGCTAATGAAAATGTGCATCTGTAAATAAAAAATAAATCAAGGGAATGTAATAATTCTGCAGCTGCTGTCCACTTAACTTTCTTTATAAAAAATAACTCAATTTTCTGGTCTGAATGTTCTTGCTATTTAGCAATGTAATGGCAATTTGAGAGGGACAAAGTAAATATAGAAATCTATTTATGTATAAAAACCTTGGCAGTAAATGCAGCTATGCAATAACTATATAGTCATTTGCTTTTGTAATTGTGTAGATACTTGAGGTCCAGGGTCTGGCCCTGGAAATCCATTACCTGGCTGCTTAAATCACTATTTGCCCATGCTATTAATTTGTCTCTAACCTAGGACTGGCACTATGCGTAGGTTAGCCAGGCAGCCTTCCATGTTTTATAATTGGAGAAGAGAAGGGACCCATGGCCAAAAATTTCCTCCCTCCTTGCATTCTATTATGTCTAAAATGTTTACTTTATAAGTTATTAAAATATTTTTCTGGGAAAGATTAGCTAAAATTATATAAAAATTAGTTCCTCTCATCTATAATAATACATTGTAACTGAAAATGAGGCAGGATTTTAATGAAAAAGGAAACAAAATCTTTAAGTTCTGATGAAGCAAGAGAAAGATCTGACAAGAGTGTTATCTTTGCAAGATCATCTCTCCTAAATGCTTGGAAATTCTTACAGATCCTGGCATGTATTCCATTGCTAGTATGACCATGAGACGAGGATAGGGATAGATGAAGCTTATTAAGAATAATTTTATCCTAGGAGTTGAGAAATCCACAGCTAGGATGTCCAACTTGAGTACGTGAAAGCAGGGTCGAAGGAGCAGCCTTCAAGATGAAGAATCCCACAGACCAAGAACAGAAAATCTAATATAGAACTAAAAAGGTTGGTGCTTTCAAATACCAACAAAAATAAGCAGAACTGTACAGTTAACAAGCTTCTTTTTTTCCCCATGTATTTTGACAGTTTATTTACATATTAGTCTCATAATAACAATACTAACATATTCTGTTAATAGGAAAGACTGACTTCTGAGAGACACATCTCAGGGGTGATATATTGACTGTGTCTTCTAATTTTTCAAGATGTGTACTTATTTACCTCTTACACTGTTAATCCACATTTGGTTTTGACTAATACTGGCTGAAAGAGAAAGACGTTAAAACTCAGTAAGCATTTCGTATCATGAGAGCAATGAGTTTTCACCTTCTTTTTTTACTTTATTATTTTTTAACTTTTAAAAGTAATCAAACATTTTATCGAAATGACTCTTATAACGGGAAATGGTAATCCCCAAGGCTTGAAGAGTTGGTTTTAGTGAAATTTTATAATGGTTTAGAGAAAAGTCAAGGGTTTCTCCTAGCATCTCTTCTCTTAATCCCTTTACTTGCAATTTCAGATTTCCCTGAAGCTTTTTAAAAAAGGAAGTACATTAACTTGCTTGTGTAAAATTACTGCCTTGTTTGGTGGTTTCTCATTTTTCATGGTGGCCACAGCTGAAACGCTTTTCTTCTCTGTTCAGCCCGATTGTGCCACCATGCCCACTGTTCCCTGAAACAATGAGATTGATGACAGTATTTTGTGTTCACCTGAAAGCTCCTACCATCTCTACCAATCCATTTTAATTTTTGTCTTTTCATGAGAGGCAAGCAGAGGAAATCAAATAACTTGCACAATTCTGTTTTGAAATTCAGCTGACTGTTCTCAGTTTCAAGAGCGGTAACTAGACAACAAGAGGCAGCTGGATAAAGTCCATGGTTTTCTGGAGGCTGGGGGATTGAAGACATGTTCAGTAGTTTTTGTTGCTATTTCCATACATTTCATTTGATAATGGTAATTAAATTTTTATAGATACCTTGGATGATTGGTTACGTTATTTTTCTTGAAAAAATATTCCTCAAAAATGCACTGTATGTGTTTTATTTTCTTCTGAAAGATGGGAAAAACACCATTATGTAAACAGGCTTTTCCCCACCATGCCAAACTGCTAAAATGCTGATGTTGATGGGCATTTGTAGTTGAGTTATACATTGGGCACAAAATTGTGCTAGACTTACTCGTCATCAACAGGCAACACAATCCCTATTTATCATCAAGTGTTTGTCTTTTCTGCTAATTGGAAGCTCATTATATACCCCGTTTTCTACGTTGTGCATTGAGAACTTTCAGATAGAAAGTAGGGCTTTTTCCTAGGGTCATTGGAAAACAGAGCCTGAGGCAAAGCTGAGGTGCTAATGTTTATTGGTAAATCTAATCCCAGGGCCCTGAGAGTGAGCAAAAGGTGAAGTTGTAAAGAGGAAGACAGCAAACATGAGGTGGTGTATCACTGAATTACGCTTGGCTTCACAAAGAAACCCAGGCAATTTTCCAGCCGTGCAAGACGTTTTCTGTCAGGTTGTCTAAAAGCACCTTGCCCCCAGATGGTTCATGTAAGTGGGGAATGCAAAGCAGCTTATCTACAAGTTCCCTCCTGTCTCCAGCCACTCAATGGTCAGAGTAACTACTACGAGGAATTGACACTCCTGCATTTTGGGGTTGTCACTAAGTTGTGCAGCTTACTGAAACAACTAAGGAAGTTAGATCCCGTGTCCTGTAGCTGAGTACTTCATTTGAGTCAGAAAGTGGTGGGAAGAGACAAAGATTTCAGGCTTTGTTAGTTGCAGCTGGCTGCACCACACAGTTCTGCTGGTTTTAGAGTTGACCTGTGAGGTGATGACTTAGAAGAACAGGCTGAGGTTCTTGAGGATAAGCGTGATGGAGAGAATCTAAGGTTGCATTGTTGATGTATTTAATTTAAGCACAGTCTACCCTCTTTAGCTATTATTTGTTATATGCCCTTAAATACGTTTTTGCCTTCTTCTGTTTATTTTGTATATCCATTTCTCTCATAGCTTTTCTTATTTAGTTTATTTTTTAAATTGTTTTAATTTTTATAGGGTGGGATAAAATTTCCCTTTTTTCTTCTGGTCCTTCAAAAGCTAAGAGTTATGCCAAAACATAAAGAAAGGACACTGCTTGATTTAGAAATTACAAAGTTGAAGAACAGTCTTCAATGATGAAGAAGGCAATTTCTCAGCAGTTCAACAAGGATATAGGTAATTATATTGAATTGATTTGCAAGTGGATAGTAAGCATAAATAGTAACAATCTGATCAGTCACAATTACTAAAAGTACTTTGAGATCCTCTATATGAGCAATAAAAATTATGAGCAATAATATGGCAATTATGGTAATTGGCAATATGCCCAGACCCAAATTCATGTGAGGGGAGAGGTGAGATGATTTGTTTTTGAACCATGTTGACTATATTGAACGCTAGAGTCAAAGTTGACCATGGAGTGACTATCTTTGAGATTATAACCTTCCTAACATCTTCTGAGTCCAGAGCTCAATTCTTGCACTTAGTAGTTTTGTGACATTGGGCAGTTATTAACCTTCTCTAAGCCTTTGGTTTCCTCATCTGTAATATGGCATTGATAGAAACATTTTCCTATGCTCCATAAAGCCTGCAGGTTTTTTTTTTTGGTAATTATATAAAGAAAATAAATGTAATAACTTGGGTACATAAAGATATTTTAGTAGGGATCTTTGAATTATTTAAATATTAAGTGGCTCTTAGACTCCGTATGAAACTCTAAGGGCTCTACTCTACCCTTCCATTCCACCTTTTCTACTTTACCATGAATTGTAATTTTGAAATAATGCCGTATTCAAATTATTCTCTGCACCGTATCTCACTTCATTTATCATGTAGCTTGCCGCCCACTATCTGCAGGCAATTCAGATTTTCACTGTTTCTTTGAGTGGGAGTCTATAAACTCTCCCGTCAGTTTCTTTTTGGTCCATGATTTCCATGTTAAGAAACACTCTACTGAATATTTTAGTCAATCCATGAACTAAAAAGGCTTCATTGAGAAACTACTATGTGCTAGGCATTATTTAAAGCACTAGACATTCAACAGTGAAAAGGAAAGAATTCGTAATCACCCGATGCTTATTCTCGAGCAAGATGAACATATAAAGAAATACATAGAATATGGTAATTTCTAATACTGAAAGCTAATGGAGGTGATATTGTGAGGAACCTGAATGAGATTGAAAATCTTGGGAAGAAGGATCATGACCCAAGGTGGAAGGTCTAGCTTGCCTGCATCATTATGCCATCTCAGGAAGAACTTGAGCAGACTGTTTTTTTTTTTTTTTTTTTTTTTTTTTTTTTTTTTTTTGTAGCTGTAGATTTGTCTGTCTTTATTATTACTATTTTTTTAGCACTTACACCTAGAGTCTTTATACTAGGCCTGCTCAAATATTTTTTGAAAATAATTCAATTTTTCTCAGTTTTAAGCTTTGATACATGTAGTGCAAAATTCAACCATTGAGTCAGATTATTCAAGTGTCACATGTATCTTTATTGTAGGTTGACATGTTTTATAAAGTCAGCTTTTGGTATGCAAAAGTATCAAGTTAACAGTTTCTCTAATGACTTTATGAAAGACCTCTAAGTCTTAATAGATGAGAACAGCACATACTTCAAATTTCATCTAACTTTTAGGAATAAAGGCAAACATTTCTTTTAAAATGTTAATAAATCATCTGAGTTGCCTATTGATACATTCTTTTGGTTTATCTTGGAAATATATTCTTTGGCTATAGTAGCATACAACTGGATGATATTTTGCGTTATTAATACTTTAAAAAACATTTTCTGCTTTCTCATCCTCACATTTAAGAAATTAGCCGGCTCTGGGATTTTCACCCAAGAACAGATGTGTGACAAGTCAGAGAGTAGAGTACCCCATAAGCCTGTTAAGCCATTTATTTAAGAAATGTTTATGGGGCCTTCTAAGGGTCAGACACTATGGTGAAATTGCCTGAGAAGAGTAAGTGACTGTTGTTTAGGAGAGCCACAGTGGTTCACTTGGCAATGTATTAGTATTAGTTTGCTAGGCTGCTGTAGCAGACCGAGTGGTTCTAATAACAGCAATCTATTTTCTCATAGTTCCGGCGGCTGGAAGTCTAAGATCAAGGTGTTGGCAAGGTTGGTTTTTCCTGAGTCCTCCGTCCTTGGCTTGCAGATAGCTGCTTCCCCACCATATGCTCTTATGGTCTTTTCTCTGAACATGCTCATGTCTGTGTCCATCTTGTCTTCCTATAAGAACACATGAGTCAGATTGGATATGAGTTTACTCATATGACCTCATTTTATCTTAATTACATATTTAAATGTTTATCTCCAGATACTGTCACAGTCTGAGGTACAAGGGTACCTCAGAAGTTCAAAATATGAATTTTGGGGAGATGTAATTTAGTTTGTAATAGCAAGGAGGGGCAGGTTTGCACCTTCAGTATCTGTATAGGAACTAGGTCACAGACTTCCCAGCTTTCCTCAGAGGCAGCCCACTGTTGCCTAAATGCATGGACTACCACACCTCCTTTAGATAGCAAATAGTGAAGCTTTCACTTTATTAGTGGCTAGTACCTTCCTTGGTGCCCAGTCAGCAGGAGCGATCTCTGTCATTGTCTAAGACTTACTCGGCTTTCATCTCATTTATCCTATATGTACATCTCCCTAGGAAACCCTATGGCCCATGTAACTCTACCAAAAGGATACTTAGTAAGAAGGTGATTGGTGGAAGTCCTCTCTGTTTGTATTGATGAGGCCTAATAAACCAACTTGGGGCCAATGATATGAGAAGAATTAATGGTACCCCAACTATTAGCAT
Source organism: Saimiri boliviensis (assembly GCF_048565385.1). Classification (NCBI taxonomy): domain Eukaryota; kingdom Metazoa; phylum Chordata; class Mammalia; order Primates; family Cebidae; genus Saimiri; species Saimiri boliviensis. Next base: position 66,261,865 of record NC_133458.1, on the reverse strand, counting down.
TCCAGTATATTTTATTAAAAAAATACCAGTAAGTGTATAAATATTCCTGAGCTGGACTGTCCAAGACAATGTAAACTTTTAGAATATACTTGACAAAAAGAAGGAAGCATCAATTTAGTCAATGAGGAGCATGATGGATGGGGGAAACAGTTAAAGATATGGAAAGCATGGAGTACTTAATATTTTTCCATTTCTCAAAAATACAGTGTACCTGACCTTGTTTATTCTCTGAAAACATTACCTTGGTGTTTCATAAGAAATGGTCAGAAAAGCCTGCTTCTAAGGAGATTTTGAGGTACAGGGTGAGTGCCTTACTTAGCCTTGATCTGGAAAGCTAGGAGCCACAGCCAAGGTCAGAGCTAGAGATGCTTGAGAATCATCACTGCAGGTGAAAGTTGATAGACACTGGTAATGTGTATTGTGCTTGGCCAAGACCTTCAAGCCCTATGCAGTATGGGTAAGAGTGTGTAAGGTCTTCTGGGAAGTCCTGCTGCTGTGAACTGTGGGAAAATCTCATTAGTTATTAGGATAGTGCCAAGCTTCCCCTCTGTAAAAATGGGGAGGAAAACGAAATTGCAGAAACAGAAAGTGCTTCTCATTCTGTACTTAACAAGTCTTGTCACATTTTCACATTGCTCCATTGTGTTTTCTCATCAACATTAAATTATTCCTAAAAGATTAATTGCTGAAGCGAACTCTTGAGATTCACTAGGATGTTGTAGTGCCATTTGACAAAGTTAACTTCTCAGCTAGTAAGATAGCGCTGACATTTGTTGATGAGGAAATGAGTGCATAACTGTGTTGAGAGGCATTAACTCCTGGGCTCCCTAACACTTCATTGTAGTGTTTCCCAAAATAGGTTTTCAGAATTACCCAGAGGCTTGTTAAAAATGTCATTTTTGGCCAGGTGCGGTGGCTCACACCTGTAATCCCAGCACTTGGGAGGCTAAGACGGATAGATCACGAGGTCAAGATATCGAGACCATCCTGGCCAATATGGTGAAACCTCGTCTTTGCTAAAAAATGCAAAAATTAGCTGGTGGCATGCACCGGAATATATTCCCAGCTACTTGGGAGGTTGAGGCAGGAGAATCACTTGCACCTGGGAGGCAGAGGTTGCAGTGTGCCAAGATCATGCAACTGCACTTCAGCCTGGCAACAGAGCAAGACTGTCTCAAAAAAAAATTATTTTCCTGACCCCACACCAGAGATACTGAATTAGAATCTCTGCATTTTTTTCCCCAAATACTTTGATTCTTATGCACACTACAATTTGAAAGTAGTATACATATCCAAATTTCCACCAGAGCAAAATTATGCTTAGGCACACTACAATTTGAGAGTAATATACATATTCAGATTTCCACCAGAGCAAAATTATGATTTGTGACAAGTCACGGGCCTTCTGGGGCTTGTTCTGAAACTGGTGTGAGTGAAATACATAAAAATGTCTAGGTTCTAGTGACTACTATTTCTGTCAGCAATAGAAGCAGCAGAAAAGGCATAGAGAGGTCACTTGACTTGCCCATTTGCTTTTTGTTCTCTTTTCCTCTCCTTACTAATAATTGATGAGCATGAACTACCTAAGTAATTTGGGGGCGGGGAAAGGACTTTAAAAAACAAACCCCTTTTTTTCTCCAGGGACAGATGGTGTCACCTCTGCCAGCTATCAAAATTCCTCATAAGGTATGGGCTTATTTCTGGATGCTGTTCTTTTCCACCGGCCAGCTTCTTTCATTATACTAATATATTGCCTTCTAAGATAGCTGTATAATGTATCCATGTATGTGGTGAGTCAAATCTTCTATTTCTTTCTTTAGAAATATTGTTATTATTGGCTCTCCCATAGAAATTTTGGAATCAACTGTTCTAATTCTATGAAAAGCCCCATTGGCATATTGGTTGGAGATGCATTAAATCTTTAATCAATTTAGGGAAAATTGACATTTTTGTCATGTTAAATCTTTCTATCCTTGAACCTGGACTAACTCCCTGTTTATATCTTTTAAAATGTTTTCATTAAAGTTTTATAACTTATCATTTGTAATATGTTTTATAGTATTTGTATTTTAGATATTGTCTTTAAAATATTTTCTAATTCTTTGGTATAATAGTAGATAGATACTTTTATGTACGTCTCAGGGTGTAACACACAGAGGTACACATATCCATTTATCTCTCAATGGTGATGTTAATTTTGATCACTTGGTCAAGATACAACCTGATTTCTCTGCAGTGTAATTATTTTCTCCCTTTCAAACTAATAAACAATCTGTGAGTAGACACTAAGATCTTGCAAATATTTTACTCATCAAGAGTAAGTCTTAGATTTAGCTTATTCTGTTCAAGGATTAATGAGCAGCCATATTACTGGGCCCCATGGCAACTCTAGGTAACTTTGCCATCTCATGGTATGCTGGCCCAGTCTTGCTATGTGCCACTTTAGCCCCTGTTTTCTCAGATTCCCAGAAGTTTCCCTCAGTTATTTCTACCCATGGCCCTGGGCACTTCTGCTTAGGCTTCTAGGCTCCTACCTGTCCTCATTCTTGTCGTTTACTCCTTAAAGCTCAGGTTTGGATAGTTTTTCTGTTTATATAGTGGTGAAAGAGGGTATCTTGAAAGCTTTTCTGCTTCCTATAAGACCAGAGTACTATTTATCTGAGGTCTGGTGGTAGTAGAACAGGAAGGTCTCTCACAACTTCTAGTTATTATCAACCCTGGGAGCCAATAATTTGTTACCTTTAAAGTATAAGTCCATTAACTATTATCATTTAATAAAAAAATTGTCTTAATAGTCATTCTTATCAGATGTTATATTTGTGGTTTTCAGCACTAAAATGTTAGGGTATTTACTGCTTCAGTTGACAGATACAATGGATTGTGGAAAACAGGAAGTTTCTGAAATGTTAGAATGATTCAAAGTTGAGGATAGCAAGAACATTCCTCGAGACTTAAGCAGAAAACTGGGTTGTTAATATAATTTCTAGATCTAAATGATCTAACTCAGTATAATAATATCTAGATTCTTTAAAGAAGTTGTTAAAGACATGAGTTTATAACTTGCAAGATGATATAAAGTGAATTGCGATTTGTCTCACAGTTTTTCTCTACTTTTAGGAAAATTAGTTTTTCATATGCTTGGTAAATGAAATAAGTAGAAAACCACCTGAGAAGATTTAAAACTGTTGTATACAATAAATAATACAATAAAAACTAGAATCTATTTTATCTCTTTTAGTATGGAGACAACCATATTATTATTTTTAAAATTTATACTCGAGATGTGTGGTTTGAAAGGTTTCAAGTAGAAAATTTGTAGGTAGTGAAAAGGAAGATTTGAATTGCTAGAGAAGGATGATCCATAATGTTTAGAAACATCACCCAAGTGAATGTCAATATGCCTGCAGGTCGTGTTTTGGGAGAAAATGAATATCATTAAAAGGAACTGATGAGCTGCATACATTTAATGATGCATTAATTTTTAATAAGCTTGTCAATTCTTGAAACACATCAACAATAAAAAACTCAATGAATAGCACTGACATTTGTACTTTAGAAATTATTTTGAAATAGTACAAATGAATCCATATTTACTCTCATACCTTCCTCATCTGAAGGTGTGAATATATGTTCTATGGCTGCTAATCTTTTTTTCAAATCTGGTTTTATTTTAACAATTTTTAACTTCTTGCAATTGTATTATTTTGTTATCTTTTGGAACTGTATTAGTCTTTTAATGCTGCCATAACAAATTACCACAAACTTTGTGGCTTAAAACAATAGAAATATTATGCAATATCAGCAATATAGTGAAATAGAAAGCCCTGGACCTTTCTTCCCCCACAAAAATGCCAAATAAACACATCAATTCAGCAGTAAGTCATTGACAGATTGCCTTTGTGAGAAACCAGAAAAGCTTCTGCATCCTGAAAACAAAAAATGAAACCAGATTTAACAAAGCTGGTGGGAAGATTGAGGATACCCTTTCACCAGAAACCCTACCCCAGCACAGTACTATATGACCAAGAAAAGGTGCACTAGTTCCCAGCTTCATCCAGAGCAGGGAAGAGGTTGTTTCATGTGTACAGCACCCCAAATTTTCTCAGGAGGCTTTTATTTAGCCACCTGGAGGAGAACAGAGATAGTAAATGATCCTCCCCCCAGTTAAGCACAGAGCAAATAGATTAAAAAATCAAAACAAAACAAAAAATAACCCAGTTCTCAGTTTTCCCTGGTAGGGGCAGAGTTGACATGCAAATCAATGCCCAATGTCCAGAGCTGCCCAAAGAACTAGTAGTACCTGTCTTACCAGTCTTGAAGCTCTGACAGATACAGTATAGTCTAGCTGCATGGGGAAGAATGGACATGGTGACTTGGTTGGTAGATGCCAAAGTTCCCCATCCCAGCTCAGCACAGAGCAAGTGGTCAGAAACCGCAGCATAGGGAAATTAGGCGACATCATCAGTAGGAGCAACATGTGCATTATGGGAATCTAGGAGAAGAAAGAGAAAGAACCATAAAGATTATTCAGAGAAATAATGGGTGAAAACTTTCCAAATCTGGGGAAGGAAATGATCATTCACATCTAGAAAGCCTAGAAGATAACAAATTAGATGAACTCAAAGAAATTCACACTGAGACATGTTATACCTACAAAGTTACACAGAATCAAAAGAGAAAAGGATCAAAGTGTATTAATAATAAAAATGAACAAAACACAAAAGAAGGCAGTAAGAAATGAAAATACAATAAAAGAACTCTAAGACCATAGAAAATAATAAAGTAGCAATAGCAAATCTTTGCCCTTCAGTAATTACTTTAACTGTAAATGATGTGGTTGGGCTATGTCCCCACCCAAAGCTCAACTTTAATTGTAACTCCCAGAATTCCTGTGTATTGTAGGAGGAACTCAGGGAGACGTAATTGAATCATGAGTGCTGGTCTTTCCCATGCTATTGTTGTGATAATGAATAAGTCTCACAAGATCTGATGGGTTTATCAGGGGTTTCTGCTTTTGCTTCTTCCTCATTTTGCTCTTGCTGCTGCCATGTAAAAAGTGGCTTTCACCTCCCTCTGTGATTCTGAGGCCTCCCCAGCTACATGGAACTGTAAGTCCAATTAAACCTCTTTTAGTTCGCAGTTTCTCGTATGTCTTTATCAGCAGCATAAAAAGGAACTAATACAGTAAATTGGTACCAGTAGAGTTGGGTGTTGCTGAAGATACTCCAGAATGTGGAAGTGACTTTGGAACTGGGTAAAAGGCAGAGGTTGGAACAGTTTGGAGGGCTCAGGACAAGACAGGAAAATATAGGAAAGTTTGGAACTTCCTACAGACTCGTTGAATGGCTTTGACAAAAATGCTAATAGTAATGCGAGCAATAAGGTCCAGGCTGCAGTACTTTTGGATGCAGATGAGGAACTTGTTGGGAACTGGAGCAAAGGTGAATCTTGTTATGTTTTAGCAAAGGGACTGGTGGTATTTACCCCTGCCCTAGAGATTTGTGGAATTTCAACTTGAGAGAGATGATTTAGGTTATCTTGTGGAAGAAATTTCTAAGCAGCAAAGCATTGAAAAGGTTAATTTAGGTGCTTTTGAAAGGATTCCGTTTTAAAAAGGAAACAGTATAAAAGTTCAGAAAATTTGTAGCCTGATGATGTAGCAGAAAATAAAAACCCATTTTTTTGAGGAGACAGTCAAGCCAGCTGCAGAAGTTTGCATAAGTGGCAAGGAGTCTAATGTTAATCCCCAAGACCATGTGGAAAATGTCTCCAGGCTATGTCTGAGACTTCGTGGCAGCCCCTCCCATCACAGGCCTGGAGGCTTAGGAAGAAAAAGTGGTTAAGTGGGCCAGGCCCAGGGTACCTATGCTGTGTGCAACTTATGGACTTGGTGCCCTGTGTCCCAGCCACTCTAGCTGTAGCTGAAATGGGCCAATGTAGAGCTTAGGCTATGGCTTCAGAGAGTGGAAGCTCCAAGCCTTGGTAGCTTCCACATGGTGTTGAGCCTGTGGGTTCACAGAAGTCAAGAACTGAGGTTTGGGAGCCTCCATCCAGATTTCAGAAGATATATGGAAATGCCTGGATACTCAGGCAAAAGTTTGCTGCCTGTGCAGGGCCCTGATAGAGAAACTCTGCTAGGGCAGCATGGAAGGGAAATGTGGAGTCAGAGCCCCCAAACAGAGTCCCTTTTAGGGCACTGCCTTGTGGAGCTATGAGAAAATGGCCATTATCCTCCAGAATCCAGAATGATAGACCCAATGACAGCTTCCACCATGTGGCTGAAAAAGCCACAGACACTCAGCGCCAGTGAAAGCAGCCAGGAGGGATGCTGTACCCTGCAAAGCCACAGGGATAGAGCTGCCCAAGAGCATGGGAACACAACTTTAGTATCTGTGTGACCTGAAAGTGAGATGTGGGGTCAAAGGAGATCATTTTGGAGCTTTAAAATTTGACTACCCCACTGGATTTTGGACTTGCATGGGCCCTGTAGCTCCCCCACCCCTTTTTTAGCTAATTTCTCCCATTTGGAATGGTTGTATTTATCCAATACCTGTACCCCCATTGTATCTAGGAAGTAACTAGCTTGCTTTTGATTTTACAGGCTCATAGGTAGAAGGGACTTGCATTGCCTCAGATGAGACTTTGGACAGTGGACTTGGGTTAATGCTGAAATGATTTAAGACTTTGGGGGACTGTTGGGAAGGCATGATTGGTTTTAAAATATGAGGACATGAGATATGGAGGGACTAGAAGTGGAATGATATGATTTGGCTGTGTCCCAACCCAAATCTCAATTTTGTGGAAGGGACCCATGGGGACACAGTTGAATCATAGGGGCTGGTTTTTCCTGTGCTATTCTCATGAAAGTGAATAAGTCTCACAAGATCTGATGGATTTATCAGGATTTTCCACTTTTGCTTCCTCCTCCTTCTTCTCTTGTGCCTTTCACCTCCTGCCATGATTCTGAGGCCTCCCTAGACACGTGGAACTGTAAGTCCAATTAAACCTCTTTTTATTCCCAGTTTTGGGTATTTCTTTATTACCAGCATGAAAGTGAACTAATACAGTAAATAAATTAAACTCTCCAATCAAACATAGGGTGGCCGAATGGATTTTAAACAATGGACTTAAAAAAATTGATTAAAAAAAGCCCAAAGTATATGCTGTCTATAAGTTTGTCACTTTATTATTTTTTAAAAATTAATTTTATATATCAGAAATATTTTATTGATACATAATAGGCACACATATCTTGGGGGTATGTATAATTTGATACATTGATATAATGTGTAAAGAGCAAATCAGAAGAATTGGGATAACCATCATTGTATTAGTCCATTTTCATGCTGCTGATAAAGACATACCCAGGACTGGGTAATTTATAAAGAAAAAGAGGCTTAATGGACTCACAGTTCCACATGGCTGGAGAGGCCTCACAGTCAAGGCTGCAGGCAAAAGGCATTTCTTACATGGCAGTAGACAAGAGAAAATTTGTGTAGAAGAACTCTCTTTATAAAACCATCAGATCTCGTAAGACTTATTCACTACCACAAGAACAACATGAAGGTAACCACCAGCATAATTCAGTTATCTCCCAAAAGTTCCCACCCATGAATCGGGAATTATGGGAACTACAAGATGAAATTTTTTAATGATCGCCATTCTAACTGGTGTGAGGTGGTATCTCAATGTGGTTTTGATTTGCATTTCTCTACTGACCAGTGATGATGAGCATTTTTTATATGTTTGTTGGCCTCATAAATGTCTTCTTTTGAAAAGTGTCTGTTCATATCCTTTGCCCACTTTTGAATGGGATTGTTTGTCTTTTTCTTGTAAATCTGCTTTACTTCTTTGTAGATTCTGGATATTAGCCATTTGTCGGATAAGTGGATTGCAAAAGTTTTTTGTTATTCTGTTGGTAGCGGGTTCACTGTAATGATTGTTTCTTTTGCTGTACTGAAGCTCTGGAGTTTCATTAGATCCCATTTGTCTATTTTGGCTTTTGTTGCCAATGCTTTTGGTGTTTTAGTCATGAAGTCCTTGCCTATGCCTACGTCCTGAATGGTATTGTCTAGGTTTTTTTCCTAGGGTTTTTATGGTGTTAGGTCTTATGTTTAAGTCTTTAATCCATCTGGAGTTAATTTTAGTGTAAAGTATCAGGAAGGGTCCAGTTTCTGCTTTCTGCACATGGCTAGCCAGTTTTTCCAACACCATTTATTAAACAGGGAATTTTTTCCCCATTGCTTGTTTTTGTCAGGTTTTCCAAAGATCAGATAGTTGTAGATGTGTGGTGTTGTTTCTGAGGCCTCTGTTCTGTTCCATTGGTCTACATCTCTGTTTTGGTGCCAGTATCATGCTGTTTTGATTACTGTAGCCTTGTAGTATAGTTTGAAATCAGGTAGCATGATGCCTTCAGCTTTGTTCTTTTGTTTAGGATTGTCTTGGCTTTGCAGGCTCTTTTTGTTCCATATGAAGTTTAAGGTGTTTTTTTTCCAGTTCTTTGAAGAGGATCTTAGGTGGCTTGATGGGGAGAGCATTGAATGTGTAAATTACTTTGGGCAGTATGGCCATTTTCACAATATTCATTCTTCCTAACCATGAGCATGGAATGTTTTTTCATTTGTTTGTGTCCTCTCTTATTTCGTTGAGCAGTGGTTTGTAGTTCTCCTTGAAGAGGTCCTTTACATCCTTTGTTAGTTGTATTCCTAGGTATTTTGTTCTCTTTGTAGCAATTGTGAATGGCAGTTCATTCTTGATTTGGCTCTCTTTAAGTCTGTTATGTTATTGGTATATAGGAATGCTTGTGATTTCGACACATTGATTTTGTATCCTGAGACTTTGCTGAATTACTTATCAGCTTGAGGAGATTTTGGCTGAGATGTTGGGGTCTTCTAAATAGACAATCATATTGTCTGCAAATAGAGACAATTTGACTTCCTCCTTTCCTAATTGAATACGCTTTATTTCTTTTTCTTGCCTGATTGCTCTGGCTAGAACTTCCAATACTATATCGAATAGGAGTGGTGATAGAGGGCATCCTTGTCTAGTGCCAGATTTCAAAGGAAATGCTTCCAGTTTTTGCCCATTCATTATGTTATTGGCTGTGTGTTTGTTGTAAATAGCATTTATTATTTTGACATACGTTCCTTTGATATCTATTTTATTGAGAGAGGAGCAAGATCCAAAAAACTCAAAAGCTAGCAGAAGACAAGAAATAACTAAGATCAGAACAGAACTGAAGGAGATAGAGACACAACCCTTCAAAAAAATCAATACCTGCAGGAGCTGGTTTTTTGAAAAGATCAACAAAATAGACTGCTAGCCAGATTAATAAAAAAAAGAAAAGAAAGAAGAATCAAATAGATGCAATAAAATCAATAAGGGACTATCACCACCAAATTCACAGAAATACAAATCACCATCAGAAATTACTACAAACAACTCTATGCACATAAACCAATAAACCTGGAAGAAATGGATAAGTTCCTGGACCATTGCACACTCCCAATCCTAAACCAGGAAGAAGTTGAAACCCTGAATAGACCAATAACAAGGGCTGAAGTTGAGGCAGTAGTTAATCCCAGATCCAGATGTGTTCACAGCCGAATTACACCAGACATAGAAAGAGAAGATGGTACGACTCCTTCTGAAACTATTCCAAACAATCCAAAAAGACTGAATCCTTTCAAAATCATTTTATGAGACCAGCATCATCCTGATACCAAAACGTGGCAGAGACTCAACAAAAAAAAAACTTCAGGCCAATATCCATGATAAACACAAATGTAAAAATATTCAATAAAATACTGGCAAACCGATCGCAGCAGCACATCAAAGAGCTTATCCATCACAATCAAGTAGGCTTCATCCCGGGGATGCAAGTCAGGTTCAACATATGTAAGTCTATAAATGTAATCCACCACATAAACAGAACCAAAGACAAAAACCACATGATCATCTCAATAGATACAGAGAAGGCCTTCAATAGAATCCAAAATCAGTAACTAAAAGAAAACTAGAAAATTTACACAAGTGGAAATTAAAGAACACACTCAAATAATCGTTGGGTTAAAGAAGAACTTTAAATCAGAAAATATCTTGAGACAAATGAAAAAAATATACAAAATTTACTGGATGCAACATAGCAATACTAAGAGATGTTCATAACAATGAACGCCTACATTAAAAATCGAGAAATATCTTAAATGAAGAACTGAACTTTACACCTTAAGAAACAGACCAATGAAAACCAAGCTAAACATAAAGTTAGCAGGAAAAAGAAAATAACAAAGATTACAGTAGAAATGACTCAAATAGAAAAATAATAGAAAACAACAAAGCTAAGAGTTGACATTCTGAAAAGATAAAACTGACATACTCTTAGCTAGACTAAAAGAAGGCTGAAATAAAAAATGAACACTACAACTGATACCACAAAAATAAAAATCATAAAATCTATGAACAATTATAGTCATAGGATATAAGTATATGCTAACAAACTGGATAACTTAGAATAAATGGATAAATTTTTAGCAACATACAACTTACAAGACTAAGTAATAAAGACATGACCTGAATAGCCATAACTAGAATGGAGTAGTTATCAGTAATAAAAAACTTCCAAAGAAAAGCTGTGAACCTAACAGCTTCACTGTTTATTCTACTAAGCATTTCAAGAAAACTTAATAATAGCATTTCTCAAGTCCTCCAAAATACTGAAGAGAAGAAAATATTTCCAAGTTCGTTTCATCAGCATCACCCTGATACCAAAGTCAGACAAAGTCACAGGAAGAAAGAAAACTGCAAGTGAATAACCATGATAAATATACATGAAAAAATTCTCAACTGAATACAAGCAAGCTATAGGGTTGAAAGTTGGCAGAAGGAAGGGTGTCATAAAGATCAGAGCAAAGTATAGCAAACTGAATTCAACAGGCTTTCAGAAAGATCATATACCATGACCAAGAAGTTCTTTATCTCTGGGATTCAAAGATGGTTCAGCGTGTAAAAATCAATTAATATGATAAATTATATTAATAAAATAAAACATAAAAATCACATGATCATCTAAATAGGTGAAGATAAAATGTTTGACAAATCTCAACAAACATTTATAATAAAAACTTTCAACACACTAATAATAGATGGAAATTACCTTAACATCTTAACAGCCATATATAACAGACACACAGCTAGCATCATACTTAATGGGAAAAAGTTGAAAGCTTTTCCTCTAAGATCAGGAAAAAGGCAAGAATGCCTACTCTTGCTACTTCTATATGTATAGTAGTAGAAGTCATAACCTGAGCAATTAGGTAAGAGAAATAGATAAAAGGCATGCAAATTAGAAAGAAAGAAGCAAAGTTGTCCCTGTTTGTAGATGACGTGCCTTCCTCACTAAGCTTTATCATCTCTAGCTTTTGTATATAGGTGAGACATATGCAACTCTTCCTTTCATTTGACTACTTAGAGGTAATCATATCATTACTAATTGGCCTAATTTCAATATTGTTGTGTCTCAGGGAATAGGAAAATGTGAAGAGGGGGGGAGAGAGAGAAGAGAGAGAGAGACACACACATAGACAGACAGCGGAATGGCCAGTCCATGGAACAGTCAGAATAATCACTATATGGATTGATTAACTTCATTGCCTTGCATGGGCGTCAATCATAATGCTCCGAAACACCTATAGTGGTAACATCAAAATCACTGATTACAAATGACCATAGTAGATACAATAATAATGAAAAATTGTTAAAATTGTTAAAATGTGGCACAGAGACAGGAAGTGAGCACATGCTATTGGAAAAACGGTGCTGCCAATAGACTTGCTGGAAACAAGGTTGCCACAGAGTTTCATTTGTAAAAAAACACAGTATCTGCAAGTACAATGGAATATAATAAAATGAAGTATGTCTATAAGGTCAACTGATTTTTGACAAAAGTGCCTAGAAAATACAGTAGGAAAATGATAGTTTTATGAGTAAATGATTTTGGGAAAACAATATCCACATACAAGATAATAAAATTGGATCTTTATCTTATACCATAAATAAGAATCAGCTCAAAAAGGACAACAGGCTTAAAGATAATACCTGAAAGTTTAAAACAACAAGAAGAAAACACAGGTGGAAATAATCATAATATTGGTCTTGACAATGATTTTATGTACATAGCACCTCAAGTACAGGCAACAAAAAGAAAAATAAACATGCAGGACTACATCAGATTTGCACAGCAATGGAAACAATCCAGAGAATGAAAAGGCAACTTATGGAATGGGAGAAAATGTTTGAAAATGATTTAAGTGTTTAATACCCGAAATATGTAGGGTATTAATATAACTTAATAGCAAAAACAAACAAAACAAACAAACAAACAAACAAAAAACCCTAAACACTTAATTAAAAAATGTTCTAAGGAGTTAAATGACATTTTCCCAAAGACGACATCACCTGTTAGAATGGTTATTATTTTATTTATTTTTTTATTCAGTCTCCATAGAAACTGTCAAAAATCGCCAATGCTGACTATATTTCAAGTTGTCATGGAGGGGTATTGGGAAAAGTTTACAATTAGCAATAATCGTGGCTTGGATAAACTTCACTGGCTATGATAGTGCCACTGCACAAAGCTATTATTATTATTATTATTATTATTATTATTATTTTAAAGGCAAGTGTTGGCAAGGATGTGGAGAAATTGGAACCCCTGCACTCTGTTGGTGGAAATGAAAAATAGTGCAGAAAATTTGGAAACATTATGGAGGTTCCTCAAAAACTTAAACATAGAACTACTGTATGACTAAGCAAGCTTAGTTCTGGGTATTTATCCAATAGATGCTAGCACTCTTAGGTTCTTTGCAGCACTATTTACAATACCTCACTCAGGTGTGGAAACAACCAAATGCCATTGATTGACTAATTAATAAAAAAAATACAGTATATACATATTATGGATTACTATTCAGCCCTATAAAGGGAGGAAATTCTGCAGTATGGATGAACTTTGAGCACATTATGCTAAGTAAAATAAGCTGGTCACATAAAGACACATTCTGTATAATTTCAACTGTATGAGGTATTTAAAATAGCCAAATTAATAAAATCAAAGAGTGCAATAGTGATTACCAGAGTTTGGAGCAAGGTGGAAGTGGAGAGTTACTAATCAACTATCATGAAGTTTCAGTCAAGCAAAATGGATAAACTCTAGTAATCTTTTGTAAAATGTGCCTAGTGTCAACAGTAATGTACTGTATGCTAAAATGTTTAGGAAGGTATATCTCTTGTTAAATGTTCTCATCACAATGAAATAGACAAAAAACAAAACAAAACAAAAACCGTAAGTGTGTTCTCCCACAGTTCTGGAGACCAGAAGTCTGAAAGCAAGTTGCTGATATGGCTGTATTCCCTGTGAAGGTTTCAGGGGATAATCTGCTTCATGACTTTTTCAGCTTCTGTTGGCAATTGATAGTCTTTGGTGTTCCTTGGTCTATAGCTTCATAACCCAGTCTCTACCTTCATGATTATATTGCTGCTACTTCTTTTTGTGGTTTCTCCTCTGCATACCTATCTCAAAATCCCTCTGCCTTTCTTATATAAATATACATGTGATTGTATTTCATGTTCACCTGGATAATCTAACATAAGTTCTTTCTCTCAAGATCCTTAATCACATCTTCTGCCATATAAGGTATGATTTGCAGATTCTGGGGAGTAAGATGTGGACATATCTTTTTGAAGGACAGCATTTAGTACTCTATATTCCACTCTTTGGCACTTCAAAAATTATGTTCATCCTATATGCAAAATATATCCCTCAAAGCCTGAAACCATTACAGCACCAGTTCTAAATCCAAAAATCTCATTTAAAAATCATTGCTTAAAAAGTCCCAAATCTTACCATCTAGTCATGTAAATAAGGTATAGATGATACTCTAAGCATGATCCATCTTGGGACATTGTCTCTGTTTGTAGACCTGTGAAGCTAGAAAACAAGTTGTTTCCAAAATACGGTAATGAGACAGACGTAACAGTTACAAAATATTCCTGTTTCCAAAGGAAGAAAATGGAAAAAGTAAAGGGGCCATTGAGGGTGGACAATGGTGAGCTAAATGGTGACTCACCCAAAATATATCCATGTCTTTATTCCTCAACCTGTGAATATTGCCTTGTATGATAAAGAAACTGATTAAGGATCTAGAGAGCAGGAGCTGATCTGGATGATCTGAATGGGACTTAAATGCAATCACATCTATCCCTATAAGAGAAAAGCAGAGGGGTTTTTAGAGAAGGACACAGAGGAGAAGACACATAAAGAGGAGTAGGTGAACTCATGGGCAGAGATTGAATCGATGTGGGCACAAGTCAAGGAGTGGTGGAGCCACTGGAAGCTGGAATAAGCAAGAAATAATTCTCCCCTAGAGACTTCAGTCGTAGCATAGCCCTGTTGACACACTGGTTTCAGATTGCTGGCCTCCAGATCTATGAGAGAGTATACTTTTATTGTTTTAGACCACCAAGTTTGTCATAATTTGGACAAAGAAATATACAGCCAGAGGCAACTCATGCAGGAACTTACAAAGTTTTCACAGCTGTTTTCTTGCTCAAGTTTCAATTACTTCTCTTTTATGTAAAACAAATAATTTTGACCAATAAACTTTTCAGCATTAAAAATTTGACCTCAAAACATTTATAATTAACAGGAGACAACAGGAAAAGGATAAATGAAAAGTAGATTTATGACTTGTGTTTTCTGCCATTGTCAACAAAGGGGAGAATGTATTTTTTGAAAACTTCAACAGTCTCCTATTATTGAAGCTCCACTAGGCAACAAACTTTGGTTTCTTTTTTATGTGTTTAGACAAATTACAGGACAGAAGAAATTAACTCACATACTGTATCAGGTGGAGCCTGGTGAGGAAAATAGACAACAGTCATTTTAACAGGCAATTTAATGTAAGGATATAAATAAGCAGGTATTGGAGAAAAAGGGAAACATTGAGGCAATACAGAGATAGTACCTGAAGGAAGCAGCTGTGCTCCCCAGGGCTCAGGAACAAAGGGAACAGGTTGAGGTTACTAGAATTGAGAAGTTCAGAGTGGGAATCTTGTGAATATGGTCCTGTTATCTCTGAGATGCCAAAAGATGATTGGTTTTGGATCATGAAAATAATGGAAATTGGAATCAACTACTTCTGAAGCCAACTACTGCTGCTGAGATGAAGTAACTGTGCTGAATGATGCCAAATGGTGAGTCCCCCAAAATATGACCATATCCTTATTCCTGGAACCTACGAATATTACCTTGTATAATAAAGGAACTGATTACCTTAAGGATGTTGAGAGGTTAGCTCCTCCTCTCACAGAACAGTGAGCAAACAGAAGGCAAGTCTCCTCTCTCACCTCTAGTCTCCCTCTAGCATCTCTTGGTGCCCATATCTAAGAAACTCAGCTGGCAGGGGTGAAAGAGAGTCTGTAGAGTTCCAGCGCCAGCAGTGCAAAGTTGAGTGTAGAGGGTTGGGTTTGGAGCTAAGATTCCGTAGCTTAATAGCAATCTCAGACATGGAAGCAATACATGTGAAGGAAACTGATGAGGTAACCTGAAGTTATGTTTACTGTAAAGAATGAAGTCACGTTTTCTTTCCTAAGTTCAGAAGTGTTACTGAATTCACCTGGAGCAAGTAAAAGGCAGACTGTCCAGAAATGGATGTTGCTTATCTAGAGGAGAGTGGACTGTCACTCGAAGTGTTCATGTGAATCTGTCGTCAAATCTCCTTGGACCTTTGTGATCTGTTGGTGTTGGATGAAGGTGGAGGGAGGGATGTCATACAGTTTTAAGGATGTGGTGGTGACTGCATTAAAGGGCTGCTTTTGCAGGAAGGAACAAGCAGCTATGCTTAGTCTTGGAAATCACGTAGAAGCCAAGTGCCCCACTTAGTCATAAAAATGAATGCAATCTGAAAAAGTGCTCCTGGCAAGCTATTTTACTGGAATGAGAGGGCAGTTAAATATTTTTCAGTTACATGTTGTCTTGAATGAGGGCTTCTTTTAGTAAAATGTTTGCAGCTGACACATCTGAGGATAAGTATTTTCCTGCCCACCCATGCTTCCCCTTAGCTTTGACAAGGGTCAGCATGCTCTAAGTCCTCAGTATATAGCTTCAGAACGTTTTTTTGTGTGTGTGTGTTGATTGGGTGTCTTGACCTGGACCATTTGCCTCTTCTCCCACGTACATTTGATTAGGAAGGTGTGGGGCTACAGCACCACTAAAATTCCCTGGTGTCTCTCCAAGGAGGTAGAAGACTTAGGTGGAATCTTTGTCTCTTTTGGGACCTTTTTTTTTTTTTTTTTTTGAGACAGAGTGTCGCTCTCGTTACCCGTTACCCAGGCTGGAGTGCAATGGCACGATCTCGGCTCACCGCAACCTCCGCCTCCTGGGTTCAAGCAATTCTCCTGCCTCAGCCTCCTGAGTAGCTGGGACTACAGGCACGCACCACCATGCCCAGCTAATTTTTTGTATTTTTAGTAGAGACGGGGTTTCACCACGTTGACCAGGATGGTCTCGATCTCTCGACCTCGTGATCCACCCGCCTCGGCCTCCCAAAGTGCTGGGATTACAGGCTTGAGCCACCGCGCCCGGCCTCTTTTGGGACCTTTTTAAGGTGCCTGGGGAGCCTGCATTTTCACTATTTGCTGGATGTCCTGGAAGGTATGGATCTATGGCTATGTATTACCTAGTTTTAGCATCATTTTCTTCAAAATTGCTCTCTGTCATCATTCAGTGCTAGTCAGGACCACCTTCACTTAGAATTTGTACTTACTGCCATGATTTCAGCTCCCTCTCTCTTTCCACATTTGACTCGTACTGGCTGAGAGGACAGCCCTTTGCCCCATTCACATACACTAGGGGACAGGTAGTATAATGTAGCCGTTAAGCATTTGAGTTTGAAACGTAGTGTCAGAAACATTAGGCAGTTACATAACCTTGTTGACCTTCAGTTTCCTCATTTTCAAAGAGTGATTATGGTAGTTTCTACCTCATGGAGTTTTGTATTAAATAAAATTAAAATGTGCAAAGCACTAGAATCGTGTCAGGTATGTAACAAATGGCTAGTGAGTGTTAGCATTATTGTTAAATTCCAACTCTATAATGAGATTCTTGGATTATCTCTTCTATTTGATTTGGATTCAAGTTTAGCTTTTAAGGGTGTCTGAAGATAACCATACTGGCTTCCTCTCCTGTAACAAGGGGCTTAAAAGATAAATAGACACTGCTATCACATAAAATCACACCTGGCTATGATTGAGTAGGAAGGATACTACAGCAGGCAGAACTGCTGCTGTGGCTGCTGGCTTGATTCTGCTTGGGATTTTCCTTTGAAGACACAAGAGAAAGCTCCTGTCTGTGAAGACCTGCTGGGTCCCAGCTGCCAACTTCCAGTGGCAAGACCCAGCCGCAGAGATAGATGTTGGGTTTCTTTCTCAGATAGCGTGTAGGCTACCACTTAAAGTTCACCAGAGGGCAGTGGCTAGTGCCATTTATACGAATCTCAAGCTTTAATTTGGAAAGACAGTTCTGGCTGTTTCTGGCTGCAGTAGGTACACAGAGAGTCTCAGATTGGTGAGAGTTTACTGAAAGATGTGGCTGACATTAGTTTTGGGTTTTGAAGGGAAGTAAAGAAGAGAAGTAGCACTGGGTGGATATCAACCAAAGTTAACTTTCTCCACTGGTCAAGAGACATTAAGGGCAATGATTACTTAATTTTTTAAGGAGCAGTTAAGAACAGTTAAGCTGGTCCTGGCAGAACAGTTTAAGATGGCCTAAGGAGAGTCTTGAGGCTTTCTTTATTTCACCTGGTAGACAACCCAGTCTTACCTTCCTCGCTGAGGGCATAGATTGATTTTCCTTGGTAAAGGGAGCATCCCTTTTTAGTGTGGCCAAAAGGAAAAGTGTCAGTGTGACAATATTTGTTGAAGTACAAGTGTTTCTAGTCTACCCATAGCCATTGCACCTCTTCTAGCCCGAGTAAAGAGGAAAAGGGAATTCATTTGGTCTTTGTCAGCTTACTTTTTCTGGCCCTTCCATCATATGAGAATCTGACCTTGCCATAAAACCCCACAAAAACCAGAAGTCAGGCAAGATGGGGCATCTAGAAAGGTGGGAAGGGGCAGGAACGAGAGTTGAGAGAGTGAGGCTCAGCATCAGCTGTGGCCAAGACAAGAGTTGGAGAGGAGAAACAGAGGGATTTAAGATGTCCTGTGTATTATGAATTAAGGTCCCTTTGATGTTCTCAGACAGTGGTAAAGATTGGAGTTACGTAATCGTTCATTCAAGCAGCCAGTGGTGAGGGGACTGCTATCTTTGGAAAACAGCCATACTTTCTATTTTTATTTTAACTACACATTTCCTCGGTGACATGTGCTGTTTATGTAAGTCCATCTATGGAAACTTTTGGCCAATGATTTATGTTGGGAGGGCATTATTCTTGAGAGAGGCTATCTCTATCTGCATATATAAATCTATGTCTATCTTATTAACAAAGATAAATTTATTACAAATGTAAGTTTTTCAGAAATTCATGTGGGGAGTACCAGTAGTCCCCACATAAATACCCTCCTCATCCCGCTCTGGGTTCGCCACCCTTCTCTGGGTCACTATGACTACCACTCTTCCACACTTCCAGCACAGATGCCTATCTAGATGTCCCACCTAATGAATTTAATACTTTCTCAGGAAAGGAGTGGCATGGAAGGGAAGGAACAGGAATAAAAATAAAAGAAGGAAGAAAGGCAGAGTCATAAATTTTTTTAATGTGTATTTGCTGAGGGTGGTTTTTTGTTTTCTTTCAAAAACTATGAAAGATTGAGACTGGAGATGGGAATGGAGAGACAGAAGAGAACTCAGACTAGAAAGGAGGAAGTGGAGGGATAGAGAGTAATGAAGATCATCACTGTAGAGAGCAGGGAAAAGAATAAAAAGGAACCATTGCCAAATCCTCATCAATATGGACCACATTCATGTATTAATCTCTGGGCAGGTTTCTTCACACAGAGGGTAGAGGACTTGAACACCTTGTGTGTGTGGAGATAAGGAGTTTAAGTGAAGTGGATTTATTTCTTTACCTAGGTGGAATTGAACAAACGATTGCGTCTACATAGAAAATCCAGCCATCTCTGTCATCATCTAATGCCTCTGCCTCAGGCTCATTGCCACACTGTAATAGTCAACCCTCTACAATCACCCTTGTCTCCCTTGACCCTCTTTCTTTTCATTTATACACTTACCAAAAAAAAAAAAAAAAAAAAAAAAAAAAACAACCCTGGCTGAATCCAATTATGCACCCAACTCATTCTTGCATTCAAGTGTAAGGATGGCTTGAGAAAACACGCAAGTATGACGATTGGTCTTGCTTTAAATTTATGATTGAATGGGTACTCAGTGCTGCCTAGTAATCCCTCCACACTTCCCTGTGTATTTGCTCTGTAATTCTTTCCTTTCTCATTTGATGCTGATGCACTTGCCTTTATACTTCAATAAGAACTAGGATTTCATTCAGTTTGAGACCTAGGCTGACAGTGTTTTAACGTTGACATCAATTCATCTTGTGTTTGAAGGACAAGACAAACACAGTACAAGTTGAAGTTCCTGGGTGACATTGCTTGTTTGTAAATTTCTTGAGGGAAAGGGCCAAGATACTGTTGGACATTTATTACATACCACTTAAATGCCAATTAATTGACTAAAAATTTTAGTCTGTCATGTTTGGGAAAACTCTCAGCTTCACCTTTTAGCTGTAAATTATGTGTGGAATCCATTAGGTAAGAATTCAGGTGGCTTTTACATGACCCTTTCATTATTATTTCCTATCAAACCTTAACTTTTCTTCCTTCTGAACTCCCCCTTATCCCTGAGGTTGAGACTGGGACACATAATTCTCCTCAATGTGAAGCATTATTGTTAATAATAGGATTGATAACATTATATTTGAGCTCCAGTTTATGGAGAAGAAAGAACTGAAGGCTGGAAGTGCCAGAGTTTTGAATGGGACTTAATTATTCTTATGTTTGTTTGTTTAGTGTTTGTAGCAAATAATATGCTTTGTAGAGAATCCTCATCTTGTTCTGGATTAAATGATCTGTTATAAAGTGCTTCTGGCTCCACTCATGAGCCAGGTACAGGTTTTTCTAAGTTAAATGATGATAAAATGGCATTTAGTTCTTTTTCTTTTCTTTTTTATTAACTGTTTATTACCGGGTACAATATGCCAGGCATTGTGCTAGGTACTATCAAACTGAATCAAATATATACAATCTGTAATTAATCTTTAGGTTACCAAGTACAGAAAAGTCTTGCCCTTTACTGGTCTAACTCTTTTAATAGCGATTATGGGTAAAGTTTATTTACAACTATTAATTTCCAATTCTGCTCAGAGTAGATGGTATCTGCTAATATCTATGCCAACTCTTTAAAGAGAGATACTTAAAGTGCTCAAGCTCTAAGCAGTAAAACAAAGTATAAAGGAAAAGCTGAATCATGCCACTGGTAAACACTCTTGAATTTACTTCATCAAAGAAACGGCTTGAGGTGTGGGGGTTCATCCACCCCCCACTTCAGCCTGAGGTGTCCTGTTGAAATAAGAAATGTACCCTTGTTCCACTGGCTCCTGGACAAGGCAGGAAGCATGCTGATGAGGAATGTTAATTTGCAAATGTAGTCCATAGAGTTTTGGCAGCACTGTTGATAACAGTGAGACTAATAATTGGCATCTAGTCTCAGTGAGATCCAAGGAGACCTCTGCTATTGATGCTGATTTCATAGGAGGACTATGCCTATGTGAATAGCAAAGTAAAAAAGCAAAAAACCTCATTGGAGATGCCATTTTAGGCTCTCTGGTTCCACTCAGGAACCATGCATGGGTGGCTCCTAATGCAAGAGAGGCAGTCTTCATCTGACGTGCATAGTCTTTCTTGCTGTTGTTGCTATGATATATCCTTTTCCTACACAAAACACCCTGTAAACTTGTAAGCATTGCCATTCTGGATTCTGTGAGTTTCCCTGAGCTGTCAAACCTTGTTTAACAGCCACTATTAGAGCACTACTATTGGCAGTTTCTTTTGTATCCTTCCACAGTGTAATATCTATATACAATTTTTAAAATTTCACAAAGTAAAATTATACTACTCATGTTTGATTTTTTTTTTTTGCTTTTTAAATGATGTATTGCTTTTAATTTTAAAGCAAGTTAAATGAAACAAAAATGCAAATATCTTTGGAGTAAATTGAAAAAAATCTTACAATTCTGGTAAAAATATTTCCGTAAGAGTTTCAAAATTTAAAACAAAGCAGTTAAATATTGTTTATGTCAATTTTCTGGGTGCCTTTAATGAAAAAGTGCACCCAGAATATTTTAGATACTCTCATTTTTAATTTTTTTTGAAGAATCTCTCCTAACTCAAAGCCGAATGTTAATGTTTACGGAATGAGAATTGCTTAAATTCTTTGCTAACTGGGTTCTCTTGACCTAAAGGAAAAGTAATAGTCATATTAGGGCCATTTGAGTCTCTTGTGTAATGTAATTCTTGTGTCTCTCCATTTTTCCTTCATGTTTATAATTCTTAGACTTTCCTTTCAAAAGCAATGTATTCTGATATTCTCCAAGATTATATTTGATTTCATCATTTAAGGCTTTTCTTTGATGAGGACCTGAGCACTTGCCCATTTGTTTTGTTCTTAGCAGACTTCATATATGGCTGTGTAGTTGGCTCCATTCATGATTCTCCATTAAATTAAACACCTTTAAATTATTGATTTCTTTGTCAAGAGCCATGGGCGTTGGTCTTTTGGCAATCAAGGATGAGAGTAAAGTCGGACAATTCTACCCCTGAAGGAACATGAAGGATTTGGGCAGAGCAATAGACAAGTTGTAGATCAGGAAACTGAAAATCATTTTTCCATGGGACATAAGTAGATGGGTAATAAGTAAACATGTTCTAGCTTCCAGGACTTATAGTGGTTTGCTGGTGGAATAGATACTCATCTGGTTAAGATTTCTTAATTATTTCAATGCACCCATAATGCATAGTAAAAATATATTAAATCTGTCTGCTAATATTTTCAAGTCTTTTGCATAGTGTTACTTTGGACTTAAACAAGATATTTTCTAATGGATATCTTTTAAGAATCAAATTTGTGGAGAGTAAAGGAACATGAAGGAGGTGTGTGTGTGTGTGTGTGTGTGTGTGTGTGTGTGTGTTTATGTGTGTGTGTATTCTTCTCCCAAAATGTGTATTCTGGCTCACATACTTGCTATTGTCAATGAAAGCAGGTCCTATCAATTTTTCCCATCAGTATTTTATTTTTTTTATTTTTATTTTTTTTGAGACGGAGTTTCACTCTTGTTACCCAGGCTGGAGTGCAATGGCACGATCTCGGCTCACTGTAACCTCTGCCTCCTGGGTTCAGGCAATTCTCTTGCCTCAGCCTCCTGAGTAGCTGGGATTACAGGCATGCACCATGATGCCCAGCTAATTTTTTGTATTTTTAGTAGAGACGGGGTTTCACCATGTTGACCAGGATGGTCTCGATCTCTTGACCTCGTGATCCACCCGCCTCGGCCTCCCCAAGTGCTGGGATTACAGGCTTGAGCCACCGTGCCCGGCTAGTATTTTATTTTTATAATTTTGCACAGGATTAGCTTTTGGATTTTGATGTTGGAATATATTCATGGCTTAGCTGGCGTTCTAAAGAACTTCTGTCCTAGGGATCAAGGAGATGGTCTCTTCTTATATGTATAATAATATCTCTTACCTTTAACAATTCTTTTAAAATGTCTCTCTGATATGTCATCTGGGTGAGTTAATAGTGTCGATTGTACTGTCATATGCATGAACATTCATTCACAAAAAGAGCCAGTCTGACAAAGCATAAAGTCAAGACCCCCTAAAGAGCTTCACAATACAGTTAGAAATTGAAAGGGCAGTGAAGGTCTTAGGGCAAATTTGAGAGTCATTCGGCATTCATCAATATGATCCAGTGAAGAATATCAAAGACTACCTGATGGAAAAAATGATGGTTTTGTTCTGTTGAGTTCTTGTTCAACTATAACTGTACTGAACTTCCACTAGAACATCTACCATCACAGTTACCTCTTACTCTGCTCAGGAGACAGTTTGTGAAATATAAGTAAGGGGAAGTTTTGTTCCCTTCTTAGCTAATGTCACTTCAACTTCTTTAAGGAAGAATAAACTGCTGAGAAATAGAAGAGCTGAAAATAGAAAGGAAACGAAGATCATCCATAGTTAGGCAACTAGAAAATGCCTAAACCATTCTGTAAAATCATACTTTTCCTTTAGGTCAAGAGACCCCAGTTAGCAAAAAATTTAAGCAATTCTCATTCCATAAACATTAGCATCTGGCTTTGAATTAGGAGAAATTCTTCAAAAAGTTTAAATGAGAGTATCTAAAATCAAGAGAACTCTTAAAGGTTATGAAAAACTGACAAAATAAATCAGCTTTACATTCATCCATCTGTGTAATAACAGATTGCATAAGGGTAAGACAAATAGAAAAGTCATAATTCAGAAATTTATTAAGACATCTTAGTGTAGTGCATTCATGTTTAATGTTTGCCTTTTTCTCTATCACAGTACAGAACAAGTTAAGACTGATAGAGACTGGATCCCTGATTTGAAGTATATGACATAAAATTTAAGAATCCTCAGGGAAGAGTCCCACCTGCCCCACACTCACATACATTTAGCATTTAGCTGTGTTCACCAATATCAAGGATACTAAACAAAAACCAAAAGCAACCCAGAAACAGTACACAACATTTCATTTATGAATGACTGATACTTAAGGTCTCCTGTTTTCTAGTTAGTGTTATTAGAGTAATAGAAATTAACATTGTTAGTGCCTACATCAGGCACTATGCTTTGTATTTAACTTACTTTTTTCTTATTTAATCTTTTTAATGGCCTTATAAATCAGTTACTATCCTTATTTTACGCAGACGGGAAAGTGAACATATTGAGAATCTCATTGTATGTTACCAGAAGCAACTAAATTCTACCATACTACTTCACCCCCATCCTTCTCTTCCTTCTTAACAAAAGAAGATGTACTTTGATCATAAAAAGATGTTCAGAGGCAGGCAATTGCTGATATTAGTTCAGCAGTGGAATAATTCAGGGCTAATTTGTTTGCAGATCTCTTGGCCTTTTTTTTTTTTTCATGGTCGCAACATGGCCATTGCAGTTCTAGCTACAGCTTCCTGAATCCAAGGGAGGATGAAAAGGAGAGGGAAAGGTTGCATGTGCCACTTGTAGCCCTTTCTGTAAGGAAAGAAAACATAATTGCTCATAAATACTTCCAGTAGATTTCTGTTTAATTAAAATCTTTTTAAAATAATAAAGTATAACAGCATTGAATGGTATATTAAAATGAATGTATTATTCAGTGACTATCCCAAAATTAACACCCAGGTCAAAAAAAAGAATATGTTGGCATTCCAGAAACTCCTCACTTTGCCTCCTTCTAATCACAGATTTTGCTAGATATTGCTGGATAGTTGTCTAGTTATTCTCTAAAATGGTGGTTCTAATGTACTTTTCCTATAGCACTTGTTTTAGGACAACCCTGCCAAGATGCATATTATCAAATTTTGTTTTTGCCATTCTGGCGAATATGGAATGTTACATGTATGTTCTTTCACCGATTACTGTTGCTATTGAGCATCTTTTTATGTACTTATATGCCATGTGGGTTCTTCTCTATAATTCGCCTCTCCTTAACCTTTACTATTTTTGTTTTTAAAAAAAACTTACTGCTTTTTAACTATTCCTTTTATGTCATGGATACCAAGCTTTTACACATTGCAAATACTAAGGATATCGCTTATTATTAAACTTTATGGTATATAGTGATAGGTGAACATATGTAATTTTGATAAAGTCAGATTTATCACCTTCATTTTTTATATTCTTTGGCTTGTTAAGAAGATGATAATATTTTCATATCATACAGAAATCTTTCCCTAACACCTTACATATTTTTTTTACAACGTGTTAAACGTTTAAAAAATTCTAATTAGGTTTTTACTCATTTGGAATTTATTTTATAAGTTTGGAATTTTTAAAGTAATCTTTTTTTTTGTTGCTTTTTGGTTTTTTCACCCAATTGTATATCCTTAACGCTGCAGATGAGTCTTGTCTGTTCTTATAAAAAATATGTTTTCTTTTAATCTAAAAGTTTATCTTCCATTTTATTTTTTTCATTGTTTCTGTTAATGAATCAGTAGTGTTGGACCGTGGTTTCTCACAGACTGGATTTTTAAAATTGTAAACTCATATAAATGGTCAACATTTTTTTTTGTCCTCTGAATTTCCCACAAGTTGGTATCTTGTTGTAAAGCCTGAATCAGACTTAGGTCTGATTGCTTTGTCACAACTGCATGCAGTGTGTCCTGTTCTTTCATCAGGAGGCACATAATGTCTGGTTCTGTTTTTGAAATACAGTATAAACAGCTATTGATGCTCAAAGCTTAGACATATTAATTTATTGTGTTGTGAAAGTGATATTTTATTATGTCTTTTTTACTTATAGTTAAAATACTCGTAGAATGTTTACCCTCATCTACTATTTAGTTACCCAGGTTTATAGTCAGATAGGATAGACAGGATGTGTTTTGATTCTTTCCCTTTGTTTTGTTTTCAAGATAACAAATTGATTTTCTGTTATTTTTCAAAGATCAATGGTTTTATATTTTAATATCATAATGAACTTTTACATTAAGGCATATTTGACAGATTTAAATTCATTTCAGTTATTAGTCTTCTTAAAGTTCAAATTGTCTCATTTTTGGCCAGCAGAAACTTCCTAACATGAGCTCTGACTGCTTTGACATGACCCTATTAGTGTCTGGTAGTTTATTTACTATTTGGTATGATAAAAGTCTTAGACATATATCTTTTATATTTTCTGATCTAAGAATGCCTGAATTCATTTAGTGGGAAATGGTATTTCAAGCTCACAGTCTACGTTTAAGGGATGCTTTTTGCCCTTAGATTGGCCATTGTTTCCAGGTCTCCTTGGTGATAGAACTGGGAGTATATTAATAGATAATATTTTAAAGATGAAATATTTAAGAGTTCTTACTGACACTTCCAAATCAAAATTAGAACTATAGGATTATTTGACTGCTTCTGTATTATACCTGTATCTACTCTTTCTACATTGAGAATCCTGGTTCTCCAGGGCCCATGGAGGATAATACAATTCAAATTTAACTTAATCTGCAGCATTCATACAACAGGCTTAAAATAGCAATGCTATACTACCAATATAATTACCACTAATTTAAAAATATGCTTTTCCGTTCTTTCGCCACATTTTCTTTAACCAAAAACATTATTTTCTTTATAGTTGCAAGTATAAACAGAAAATGACATGACAAAATCAGATCAGTGAAGTTTAATCTATAGACACCTTGCATGGACCCCTTTCAAAACTCGGAGACAGAACCCTACCAATGTCTTTGTATGATCATACACCTTTGGTAAAATTAGTATTAAAGATATTGTACCTGCAAAGAGATGTCTATTTCCTTTTCAACTTGCACTGTCCCATATATACATATATATACACACATATATATAAAATCTTCGTAAGTACATAGTAGGTGTATATATTTGTGTGGTAAATGAAATATTTTGATACAGGCATGAAATGTGAAACAAGCACATCATGGAAAATGGGGCATCCATCCCCTGAAGCATTTATCCTTTGTGTTACAGCTATCCAATTACACTCTTTTAGTTATTTTAAAATGTACAGTTCAGCTATTACTGACTATAGTAGCCTGCAGTGAGATCACATAGTGTATCATTCATTCTTTCTAAACATTTTTTAATCCATTATTCATCCCCACCTCCCCTGCAGCCCCCCTACTTCCCTTCCCAGTCTCTGGTAATCATCCTTCTACTCTACGTCCATGAGTTCAATTGTTTGATTTTTAGATCCCACAAATAAGTGACAATATGTGATGTTTGTCTTTCTGTGCCTTGCTTATTTCACTTAACATAATCATCTCCAGTTCCATCCGTGTTGTTGCGAATGACTGGATCTCATTTTTTTTTTTATGGCAGAATAGTACTCCATCATGTTTATGTGCCCACATTTTCTTTAACAATTAAGCTGTTGATGGACACTTACATTGCTTCCAAATCTTAGCTATTGTAAACAGCTGCAACAAACATAAGAGTGCAGATATCTCTTCAGTATACTGATTTCCTTTCTCTGGGGTATATACCTAGTAGTGAAACTGCTGGATCATATGGTAGCTCTATTTTTAGTTTTTTTGAGGAGTCTCCAGATGTTCTCCATAATGGTTGTACTGACTTGTATCTCTACCAGGAATGTACAAGGGTTTCCTTTTCTCTACATCTTTGCCAGCACTTGTTATTGTCTCTCTTTTGGATGTAAGCCATTTTAACTGGGGTGAGATGATTGTAGTTTAGATTTGCATTTCTCTGATGACCAATAATGTTGAGTACCTTTTTATGTCTGTTTTCCATTTGTAAGTCTTCTTTTGAGAAATACTTGTCCAGATCTTTTGCCCATTTTTTGATCAGATTATTAGATTGCTTTCCTGTAGAGTTGTTTGAGTTCATTATATATTCTCGTTATTAATCCCTTGTCAGATAGGTAATGTTATTTTCTCCCATTCTGTGGGTTGCCTCTTCACTTTCTTGATTGTATTCTTTGCTGTGCAGAAGCTTTTAAACTTGATGTGATCTCATTTCTCCAATTTTGTTTTAATTTCCTGTGCTTATCGGGTATTTCGCAAGAAATTTTTGCCCAGACCAATGTCCTGGAGATTTCCAAAATTTTTTCTTGTCATAGTTTCATAGTTTGAGGTCTTAAATTTAAGTCTTTTTGATTTGATTTTGGTGTATGGCTAGAGATAGGGGTCTAGTTTTGTTTTTCTACAGATAGATATCCAGTTTTCCTGCATCATGTATTGAAGGGACTGTCTTTTCCCTAGTGTATGCTCTTGGCACCTTTGTCAAAAATGAATTCACTGTAGGTGTGTGAATTTATGGGTGTTCCATTCTGTCCATTGGTCTATGTGTCTGTTTTTATTCCAGTACCATACCACTTTGGTTACTATAGCTCTGTAGTATAATTTGAAGTCGGCAAAGTGATTCCTCCAGTTTTGTTCTTTTTGCTCAGAATGCTTTGGGTATTCTGGGTCTTTTATGGTTCCATGTAAATTTTAGAATTGTTTTTTGTATTTCTGTGGAGAATTTTGTTAGTATTTTGATAGGGATTACGTTGAATTTGCTTTGGGTATTATGGACATTTTAACAGTATTAGTTATTCTAATCCATGAATATGGAATATTTTTCATTTTTTTGATGTTTTCTTCAGTTTCTTTTATCAGTGTTTTATAATTTTTATTGTAGAGATTTTTCACTCCTTTGGTTAAATTAAGTCCTAGATATATAATTTTATTTGTGGCTATTGTAAATGGGATTACTTTTTAAATTTCATTGTCAGATTGCTCACTCTTGGCATATAGAAATGCTACTGATTTTAGTATGCTGGTTTTGTATCCTACAACTTTACTGAATTTATCAGTATATTAAATTTTTTTTGTGTG
Source organism: Saimiri boliviensis (assembly GCF_048565385.1). Taxonomy (NCBI): domain Eukaryota; kingdom Metazoa; phylum Chordata; class Mammalia; order Primates; family Cebidae; genus Saimiri; species Saimiri boliviensis. Next base: position 66,233,201 of record NC_133458.1, on the reverse strand, counting down.
TGTGTGGAGTCTAGGTTTTTCATAATATAACATCATGTTATCTGCAAACAAGGGTAATTGGACTTCTTCCATTCCAATTTGAATGTGCTTTATTTATTTCTTGTCTGCTCTTTATTTATTTCTAGCTAAGACTCCCAGTACTATGTTGAATAACAGTGGTGAAAGTGGACATCCTTGTCATGTTCAAGATCTTAGGAGAAAGGCTTTCAGTTTTTCCCTATTCAGTATGATACTAGCTGTGAGTCTATTGTATATGGCTTTTATTATGTTATATTCCTTTTATATCCAGTTTTTTTTAGTTTATCATGAAAGGATGTCAAATTTTATCAAATGCTTTTTCAGCATCAGTTTATTCTGTTGATACGATGTATCACATTGATTAATTTGTGTATGTTGAACCATCCTTGCATACCAGGGATAAATGCCACTTGGTCACAATAAATGATCTTTTAATGTACTGTTGAATTTGCTTTGTTAGTATTTCATTCAAGATCTTTTTCATCAATATTCATCAGAGATATTGGTCGGTATTTTTTTCTTATGTGTCTTTGTCTGGTTTAGTATCAGGGTAATACTGGCCTCAAAGGATGAATTTTCTCTTTATTTTTTGGAATAGTTTAGTAGGATTGGTGTTAGTTCCTTTTTACATGTTTGGTAGAATTCAGCAGTGAAACCATTGGGTCCTGGGCTTTTCTTTTTCTTTTGTTATGATTTCAGTCTTGTTACTTGGTTTCTTCAGTTGTTACTGGTTTATTCAGGTTTCAGAATTCTTTTTGGTTCTATCTTGGTAGGTTGTTTGTGTCTAGGAATTTGTTCATTTCTTCTAAGTTTTGCAATTTATTGGCATATGAATTTCTGCAGTGTCGGTTGTAATGTTTCCCCCTTAATTTCTGATTTTATTTCAATCTTCTCTCTTTTTTTCATAGTCTTGCTAAATGTTTGTCAAATTTGTTTACCTTTTCAAAAAAAAACTTGTTTCATTGATCTTTTGTATTGTTTTCTTCATGTCAAATTGATTTATTTCAGTGTTATCTTTATTATTTTCTTCAAATTTTTGGTTTGGTTTGCTCTTGCTTTGCTAGTTCTTTAAGAGGCATCATTAGATTGTTTAAGTTTTTATTATTTTTTGATGCAGTCATAGCTATAAAGTTTTCTCTCAGTATTGTTTTTGCTGTATCCCATATGTTTTGGTATATTGTGTTTCCATTATCATTTGTTTCAAGAATTTTTTCAGTTTCCCTCTTAATTTCTCCATTGATCCACTCGCTGGTTATTCAAAGGCATATTGTTTAATTTCCATGTATTTGTAGTTTTCAAAATTTCTCCTCTTATTAATTATTAGTTTATTTCATTGTGGATAGAGAAAATGCTTGATATTATTTGAGATTTTTTGAATGTTTTAAGATTTGTTTTGTGACCTAACATATGGTCTATCCTTGAGAATAATTCATGACTGAGGAAAGGAACGTGTATTCTGCAGCTGTTGGATAAAATGTTCTGTAAATATGTTATTAGATCCGTTGGTCCATAGTGCAGATTAATTCCAATGTTTCTTGATTAACTTTCTGTCTGGAAGACATGCCCAGTGCTGAAAGTGGAGTGTTAAAGTCTCCAGCTATTATTGTATTGGGGCCTCTAATAATATTTTCTTTATATATCTGGGTACTCCAGTATTGGGAGCATAAATATTTAGAATTGTTACAACCTCTTGCTGAATTGACTCCTTTTTCATGATATAGTGACCTTCTTTATCTTTTCTTACAGTTTTTGTCTTGAAATCTATTTTGTCTTATATAAGTAAAGGCACTCCTGCTCTTTTTGGTTTCCATTGGTATGGAAATATATTCTTCATCTCTTTCTTTTCAGTCTATATGTTTCTTTATATGTGAATTTTGTTTCCTATGGGAAACAGATCATTGGGTCTTGTTTTTTTCATCCATTCAACCAGTCTTGGTCTTTTGATTAGAGACTTTAGTCCATTTACATTCTATATTATTATTGATAAGGACTTACTCCTGCCATTCTGTTATTTGTTTTCTGGTTTCTTTGTGGTCTTCTCTTTCCTTTTTGTCTTTCTTTAGTAAAGGAAATTTTCTCTGGTGACATTATTTAGTTTCTGCTTTTTATTTTTTGTGTACTCATACGTTTTCTGGTTTGAGGTTACCATGAGGCTTGGTTATTTTATAACCCATCATTTTAACCTAATAAAAACAACTCTGTTTGCATAAACAAGCTAAGAGAAAACTAATAAAGATTCTATGCCTAACATCATCCCAACACTTTTATACTTTTTGTTGTTTTTATTTGTATTTTATTCTACTGTCTATTTCTGAGTCGTGCCGTCTGGGGCGAGGGGAAAGGTGAAGGCTACATTGTCTTGGCTACCCCAGAGAGTATCTCAGTACGTTGCCTGTTACTGCCCAAGTCCTCTGTCTTTGGGACTATTTTAGTGCAAGTACTCACCTAAGAATTGCAGTCCTTGTGGCCTAGACTAACTTTCAAGTTTTTTTGAGAGACCTGGAGCACTTTGGCTCTCAGTGATGAGACTTGTAGGAACTCAAGTTCACACAGCTGGTATCAGTGATTCCTCTCTGGCTAGGGCTGGTTGAAATGCCCCCTCTGTGGGTGGGCATCAGCTGAGTTTGGTCTAGTTTCTCTTGTTGCTCTAACAAGTTAGCAATGAGTTCAGTGCCTCGGAATTGCTGTATTCTCCCTCCTCCAGTGCGCAGAGATGCTCTGTATACCATGCCCCTGCTGCTAAGGTGGGGGATGAGGGAGGGGAAGCATCAGCAATTCAAGACTGTTTTTTTCTGTCTCTTCAGTGCCTCTCTCAACAATACATAGTTAAAATCATGTACTATGAGGGCTCACCTTACTTTTGGTTCTTATAAAGGTGTGTGTGTGTGTGTGTGTGTGTTTTCCTGTATAGATAGATGTTAAATTGGCATCCTTACAGCAGGAGGTGGTGGCAGGGATGATGGGTAGAGACTTTTATTCCACCATCTTGCTCTGAGTCTCTATCTTCCACATTTTTAATAGCTGTACTACATCTGTGCATATAGTGTACACATAGTCATTTCATGCTGTATTCTCTCCTGTTTGACCCCCATTTAATCCTAGTTACATAGGTAATAATAAGTTTAATGCTCACCACCAGCTTCTGTGTTGATGTCTCTCTAAACATTTCGGTTGTCTGAAGCTTTTGGTTTAGTAGATTTCTCAGGAATGACTCATGAGACAAAGTTCTTTTATTTTATTTGTCTTCAAAGTCAATTTTGAAGGCTATAAAATCCTTGTCTCACTTTCTTTCCTTGAGCATCTTCAATTATTTTCCATTTCCTCCCATCATAAGGCATCACTGTCTTAAAGTCTAACCTATTTTTTTTTGTTTTAAAAATCATGTGTCCAAAGGAGTTTTTTCTTTTTCTTTGAATTTTAGTGATTATGTCTTTGTGTTAGGCATTGTGGGTCAGTAATTTCATTTGTTGTAAGCTATGCTATAAGTAATTTCAAATTTTTCTTCAGATAAATTTTCTTGAGTTATAGTTTTTAGTATTTGTTTTTTTCTCTTTGCATTGATTTTCTGCTTTAGAGATTCTTATCTGTTTGTAGTATTTTCATTGCCTGTTGTCAATATTTGTTGTTTTCTTTTGAATTACTTTTCATCTCTTCTTTTATTTCTCTTGGACTTATAAAAATTTCCTCCTTTTCTTCTGTTTCTCTCAGGGCATTATCTGTTGTATTTATACAGTCTTGTGTTCTTTCTAGTTTCATCTCCATAGCTGACATTTAATTTTTTTCATTATATATATTCTGAATACTGTCACCTCATTTATAAATTATTGTAACTATAATTTGTTGCCTTTTATATCTTATTTTATTAATGCTTTTATTTTATCCTGAATAGAAGCTTACTGATTACAGCTTTGATCTGTTCCATGGTGTCTTTTTGGCCTCTCTTTTCATTGTTTGTTGAAATTCTATTTTCTTTTTGTTCTCTTTTATGTTACAAAACTTTGTATGGGATTTGACCTTGATGCTTATCTGTTAATTGCTATATAAAATTAGTTTTCATAAACTTTTAATAGGAAACATGGTAGAAGATAAATTTTTTTGAGTGCTCTTTTTTTTTTGATAAATATGTTCTTAGTCATAACACACTTATTATGAGATTTCTTGATGTTTTAAAAGTTTAGGCATTATCTCTACCTATGAAGATGAAGATCTAGCATTCTTACATCACCCCAACTCCTACCATATACAGGATCCTACTTGTTAGCCATTTTTATCTCTGCAGTTATGATTTTGGTAATATAAGCATTCAGTATTTGTATTATAATTATAAAAAACTTATTCAAAGCTGTATTAATCAGGGTTCTTCAGAGAAATGGGACTAATAAGATGTAGATATATAGATAAAAATTTGTATAAACAATTGGCTTAAAGAATACGTGGATTCCGTAATAGGTGATTGTGGAGACTGGCAAGTCCAAAATTTGCAGTGTGGGCCAGCAGTCTGGAGACCCAGGAGAGCTGATAATTTAGTTTCAGTGAGAAGATCAGAAACCTGGAGACCCAGGAGAGCCATTGGTGCACATGGAGTCTGAAGGCAGCTGCAAGAGAATTTCCCCTAGTTCAGGGAGGCTGGGTTTTTTGTTCTATTCAGGTCTTCAGTTGACTGGATGAGTCCAAACCACATTGGGGAGGGCAGTGTGCTTTACTCAAGGTTTACACACACACACACACACACACACACACCCCTCAGAGATATTGTATGTTTGATTCCAGACCACTGCAATGAAAGGAATATTGCAATAAAATGAGTCATACAAATTTTTTGGTTCCCTAGAACATGTAAAAGTTATTTTTATACTATTCTGTAGTCTATTAAGTGTACAATACCGTGATGTCTAAAAATCAATATATATACCTTAATTAAAAATACTTTATTGCTAAAAATGCTATCAATCATCTGAGCCTTCAGTGAGTTGTAAGCTTTTTGCTAGTGGGGTAGTCTTACCTCCAGGCTGATGGCTGCTGACTGATCAGGGTAATGGTGGCTGAGTGTTGGAGTGGATGTGGAAGTTTCTTAAAATAAGACAATAATGAAGTTTGCTATATGAACTGACTCTTCCTTTTGTGAAAGATTTCTCTGGAGCCTGTGGTGCTGTTTGATAGCATTTTACACACAGTGAAATTTCTTTAAAAATTGAAATCCTCTCAAACCATACTACTGCTTTATCAGTGAAATTTATGTAGTATTCTAAATACATTGCTTTCATTTCAGCAATGTTCTCTGCATTTCATCAACGGTAGATTCAATCTCAATAAAACACTTTCTTTGCTCATCCACAAGAAGCAACTCCTCATCCATTTAAGTTTGTCTGTGAGATTGCAGCAATTCAGTCACATCTACAGGTTCTGCTTCTAATTCTAGTTCTCTTGTTATTTCTACAACATCTGCAGTTACTTCCCCCACTGAAGTCTTGAACCCCTCAAGTCATCCATGAGGATTAGAATCAACTTCTTCCAAACTCCTGCTAATGTTGATATTTTGACTTCTTCACACAAATCATGGATGTCCTTAATGGCATCTAGAATGGTGAATCCTTTCCAGAAAATTTCAGTGCCCAGGTCCATCAGAGGAATCACAATCTGTGGCATCTATAGCATTATGAAATGTGTTTCCTAAATAAGACTTCTACATAGAAATGACTTCTTGATTCATGAGCTGCAGAGCATGAAAACAACACTAATCTCCTTGCATATCTTTGTTAGAGCTCTTGGGTGACCAGCTGCATTATCAATGAGCAGTAATATTTTAAAAGGATATATGTATGTATAAAATATTATTTTGAAAGGAGATATATATGTATATTATTTTTATTTTTTCTGAGCATTAGTTCTCAACAGTGGGCTTAAAATATCCAGTAAACCATTCTATTAACAGATGTGCTGTCATCTGAGCCTTGTTGGTCCATTTATGGAGCTAACTCAATTACACTAACTCAATTTAGTGTAATTCCTAAGGGCCCTAGGACTTTCAGAATGGTAAATGAGCATTGGTTTCAACTTAAAGTCACCAGATGCATTAACTTCCTCGTAGGAGAGTCAGTCTGTCGTTTGAAACTAGGCAACTTTACTTCTGTAGCTAAGAAAGTCCTAGATGGCATCTCCTTCCAATAGAAGTCTGTTTCATCTACTTTGAAAATCTGTCATGTGATGTAGCTGCCTTCTTAGCTAGATCTTCTGAATAACTTGCTGCACCTTCTACATTAGCTGTTTACTTTGTATTTTTTTCCTTCCTTCTTTCTTTCTTTCTTTCTTTTTTTATTTTTTATTTGAGAGACAGAGTCTCACTCTGTCACCAGGTGCCAGGCTGGAGCGCAGCGGCACAATCTCAGCTCACTGCAACCTCCGCCTCCCGCCTCCTGGGTTCAAGCAATTCTCCTGCTTCAGCCTCCCAAGTAGCTGGGACAACAGGCACACGCCACCACGCCCAGCTAATTTTTGTATTTTTAGTAGAGACAGGGTTTCACCATGTTGGCCAGGATGGTCTTGATCTCTTGACCTCGTGATCTGCCCGCCTTGGCCTCCCAAAATGCTGGGATTACAGGCTTGAGCCACTGAGCCTGGCCTCACTTTGTATTTTTATAATACAGAGATGGCTTCTATTTTTAAATCTGATGAACTGACCTCTGCTACTTTCACACTTTTCTTCTGCAGCTTCCTCACCTCTTTCAGCCTTCAAAGAATTGAAGAGCAGTAGGTCCTTGCTCTGTATTAGGCTTTGGCTTAAGGAAATGTGACTGTTTTAATCTTCTATCTATATCACCATAACTTTTTTTTTTTCATATCAGTAATGAGACTGTTTCACTTTCTTATCATTGTGTGTTCACAGAGTAGCATTTTTAATTTTTAATTTTTTTTTTTTAAGATGGAATCTCACTCTGTTGCCCAGGCTGGAGTACATGGCCTGATCTCAGCTCACTGCAACCTCTGCCTCCTGCCTTAGCCTCCTGAGTAACTGCAATTACAGGCATGTGTCACCATGCCAGCTAATTTTAGAAGACATGAATTTTCACCATGTTGGCCAGGCTAGTCTCGAACTCCTGACCTCAAGCGATCCACCTGCCTCAGACTCCTAAAGTGCTGGTATTACAGGCATGTGTCATGGTTCCTGGCCTTGATTTTTTTTTCAAGAATGTTTTCTTTGAATTCACAGCATGGCTGTTTGGTGCAAGGGGCCTAGCTTTTGTCCTATCTCCACTTTTGGCATGCCTTTCTCAGTAAGCTTAATCATTTATAGCTTTTGATTGAAAGTGAGAGATATGTGACTGTTCCTTTCACTTGAACACTTAGATGCCATTGTAAGGTTATTAATTGGCCTCTTTTAAATATTGTTTTGTCTCAGAGAATAGGAAAAGAGGGATAAAGATGAGAGAATGGCCAGTCAGTGGAGCAGTCAGAACACACACAACTAACTATATATCTGATTATAATATGATTGTGGTGCCTCAAAGAATTAAAACAGTTACATCAGTTCACTGATCACAGATCACCATAATATGTAAACTAATAATGAAGAGGTTTGAAATATTGAGGGAATTACCAAAATATGATACACAGGTATGAAGTAAGCACATGCTGTTAGAAAAATGGCACCAATAGGCTTGACACAGGGTCACAACAAACCTTCATTTTGTAAAAAACGTAGTATCTGTGAAGTGCAATAAAGTGAAATGCATTAAGATGAGGTATATCTGTATAGACATTCAAATGTGTATATTCAAATTTATCCCTATATGTATCATAAACAGACATCCCAGTATTAGCTTTGAGTATAACAAAAAATGTTTCCTTCCTAACATTTTGTGACTTACTTTCATTGTTCAATCAGATTAGTCTCATGCTTGTGTGAGATAAATATGTATATACTGCTGAGTTTATGAAGGGATGTTTCATGGTGAATGATGTGAAGTTATTTTATTATGTTCTTGAGCAGAATATTTTCATAGTTCAAAAACTGGAATGTTGCAGCTCTGAAATTATGAAAGTTAATCAGAAACTTAAATATATAAATGCATTCCACTTTATATGTATGTTATAGACCTAATTATAGTTTTTAAAGTTTTCCATCTCTCTGTATAGATGCTGGTTTTCCTAGTTTTATTTATTCTCTGCTTGTGTTTGTCTTTTCCATTAGAGACTTTCTACCGGTGTTTTTTGAGGGGCTAATGTGCAGACTGCAAGCTCTGTGTACTTAGGATAGGTTGGGAGACTATGCATGCACACTATTGGGTATCTGATTGGCATGTTAGTTGGGGAACGTCTTGAGGTTTCTTTCTCTTTGGTCAGATTCAGTATGAAGAATTTTTCATTTATCTGTCCATAAAGTATAAGTGTGGCTGCCAGTGTTTTGAGAGCTGATTTGAAAATTAAGCTGGAACTTGGAATATTTGGTATGAAATGTTCCCTTGATTTTATATGGTAATCTCACCTTCAGTGGTGCCTGAGCACCCCTGGTCCCAACGTCCTTTCTTGAGAATAAGCCTCCATTTTTCTGATGGAGGAGGGGAGTGGTGGTCATCTTGTTAAGGGCATCCTGGGACTTATCATGACTTAAACGTTCAACCACTCCTTCTGCTGGTTTTTTTTCCCTTCTTCCATTTTTTTTTGGTTCTAATTTGACCTCCACTTTCACTAAGTCTTGAACCTTTTGAGAATTCTGCCATGCAAATTGGGTTACACATGAACTTTACCTGCTTATTTAGGATTTGGCTTTCCGTTGTGAGGCTAAATAATTTACCACTGAACCTTCTGCTTTCCAGCTTCTTAAATTTGGCTGGTATAGTCACTTCTTCATTTCCCTTTGTTTTTAATGGTACAATTTTTTAAAGATACCCTGCTGCTATTATTCTCACTTCAGAGGGAGTGGAACTGAATGTGTGCTCAATCAGCCATGTTTACTCTCATATTTTTGCTTTCTTCAAGGTATGTGGCATATGTTTTCATAATTTTGTGAGGTAGACAGGAAGGTATCCTTAACATTTAATAGGTGAGAAAATGGAAGAATATAACATCCAAGAGAATTGTCTGGCATCATTGGGCTTGACAGTGATAAAGCTGAATAACAATGAAAAGTTATGGGCTTTCATTTTTTTTTTTTTTTTAACTTAAAGACTAGTGTTTAATAGTAGGATAGTGGGCTTTTAGAGGGATTAATTTTCTTCTTTTCCATAGTGTTAGTCAAGGTTCTGCAGGTAGACAAAACCAATAGGATATTTATCTATTTGTCTGTCTTCCTAAAAGAAATTTATTATAAGGAACTGGCTCACATAATCGTGGGAGATGGCAAGTCCAAAATCTGTAAAGCCAATGTAAGTCTAAAGACTGCTGTAGAATGAGGAAGGGTTGCTATGCTCATTTGAAAGCCGTCATGCAGGAACGTTCCCTTTTTCGCAGGGAAGGGTCATCCTTCATCTATTCAGGCCTTCTACTGATTTGATGAGATCCCCTCACATCATGAAGGGAAATCTACTTTACTCAGTCTACCAATTAAAATGCAAATTTCATAAAAAATGACATCACAGAAGCACCCAGAATCTTTGACCAAGTATCTGGGCACCTTGTGGCCCAGTCAAATTGACACATAAAAGTGACCTTGACACAGCTGATTGCAAAACATTGCTGCTTGGGAAAGAACAAATAAAATCTAACTATCATTCTTTTGTGTTATCGTACTGAAAGCAACTGTATCATGTTCCCAAACATCTATCTATATCCATGTATTGTAACAAATGAGATGTTTGTTAAAACTACATACTCCAGAATACCACAAGAGAGCTACTGAATCAGAATTTTATGGGGAGAGACCACAGTATTAGGTTTATTTTTTCGTGTACATTTCCTAGGTGATCTGATATGCAGTAAGGTTTGGAGCCCACAGAACTAGAAATCACTAGAAAATGGCTCTGAAGGATTTTTGTAAATTTGGACTTTTTTTTCTGTCACTCTCTAATTCTGTTCTGTTATTTTAAATTCAGTTTTCTAAATTTGTTATCAAATGAAATATAAAAAGTACAGTGTGTGAAGACTGTAGCTTGTCTTCTTCAGCTATTTATTAATCTCACAGTAGCAGTGAGTACTCAGTCATAATATCTTCCCAATTAAAATTTGAAAGATAATCTAAAGATTTTCAGTCTCATACATGTGAGTCAGTATGAGTAATCAAGTTGGCTCATCAGTTAGGGCATATTCAGTTTACCAAGACCACTATGACTGCCTCTCCATAAGAACTTGTAGAATTCTATAGCGAAATAACTTTCAACCATAAACGATCTTACAGTGTTCTTTAGTCTTAATGTATTAGACGTTGAGTAATTTGGTCAACCTCCCAGTCTTGGAAAGAGGCAAAATTAATTAACTTCCACTTTATTTGGTACTGATTACTATACATATTAGGAAATACAAAATAAGATGAATAAAAATAAGAACAGGTGTGAGATACTGTCAGTAAAAAGGGTGCATACTTGAATCAAAATAGTAATCAGAAATTTGCAATGGATCACATTTCAGTACTAAGAAGAATATTCATACCAGATCTGGGTCAGTTAAAGCGACAGTGAAATGCTGAATGCTGAGGTGTGGTTGAAAACAAACAAAATTCAACAATTAATTCAATCTGGAGACCATGTCTTCTTTTTATACCTCCTTTAATTTTTTCTCTTTCTTAAAGAACACAGGAAAAAGCATGATGGGATAGGGGTCAGAGTTGGCTTCAAACTATTTAATCAGCAAGTTGGTAAACCTTGTCTTAAAGAGTTTGGTAGTGTATTTTATGCTTGAAAGATATAAATTCTCTGTGGCAATAGCTCAAATTTACTGTCATGTACAATCTGCCAATGACTGTAGAAATGAATGGGTGTGGCTGTGCTCTGATAAAATTTTATTTATAAAATTAGGCAATTGTTCATAAGTCATAGTTAGCCAACCCTTGCTTAGAACCTTCTGGATATAAGATTTTTTTTTAATGTGTATGATTTTCTTTTAATCAAATACATTAAATTTTAAATACAAAAAAATTAAATTTGACTAAAAGCAGATACTTATCCTTTAAGCCAGATGGCAGAGAAAGTAACAAGTCCATCTGCATTTTGATAACTAAGGTTGCCTTAAGTTACTAACAAGTTCTGACTCTGCTACCAACATTACAGATTTTATGATGGCATTTAATAGAGGCAATGGCAGCTAACAATTATGCCTATTTACCTGCCTTTGGGATGATAATGTTTTGAATTTTTATCTAGAAAAATAAAACATTAAAATTTACAAGTTAATGTTTGTAATCTTAATAGTTTTATCTTACTCAAATGATTTAAAGGTAAAATATTTTTAAAAACATTAAATAAGTGGTATTATCTCATTTGTGAATTTTAACATTGTTTCAGTCCGCTTTAAAATTGTGTGAGAAGAAAATATTGTCAGGAGGAAGTAGCTAATCATCAATTTGCAACAGCTGAAACCAGCACAGCTGGTGGATGAGTGTTTTAATGTATTTCCAGATTAAGCAAGGCAGTTTAAAGAAAACGTCATGCAAAAATTCAATCTGCTATGAGTTTAAAATAAAGTCTTCATCTGTGCTGTTGCAGAAAGAATAGCTACCTTATGCTTTGTCATATTGTAGTGGATTATCTTTAATGAAGCGTACATCCCCCAAAGCATTATTGTGATATTTTGTGTTTATCTTGGTCTACACTAATGCAATGGTTTAGATTTATGAAAAGAAGCATGGATTTTACTCTTGGGAATGTCTTGGCAGATTTTCTTTCCTGAAGTAAGTGAAAGCAATTCACACACATTTAGAAGGAGACCTTTGTTAGTGATTTCAGTGGGCTTTTAGAGAAATGTTAATGTTGATGTCTTGGTCCCTGAAAATGACAAGAGGTTCTCACAAAGAAAATTCTTCATAATTTTATTTAATTAAAACCAGATGTAGTGTGGTATAACTCAGTTTTAAAAAAAGAACCTCTATTTTTCTATCTTCATCATCATCATCAATCTCTATATTAATATTTGTAGTAACCTATCCATCTGTTATCTATTATCTCTCATCATCCGTCTACCTACCTATGTACCTACTTACCTACCTATATACCTATAGGAAGATATACTCCATAGTGATACCTTGGTGGTATGGTCATGCGTGTTAATTATTTTATTATTACCTTTTGCTTAGCTGTATTTCTTTTGTTTGTTTTATGAATCATATTATTTTTGTAATAATACAAAGTTGTATTTAATAAAACAAGCTCATTGCTCTTTTGAAGAGAAAATATCAAACTGTTTAATTGCATGAGCATTAGAGAGACTAGTAATAAAATATGCTAGAGAGACTAGCATATTATCAAGGATAAAGGCTACCTTTTCTGTTATTAAATTCTATTTCTTGAAATTGAGTTATTTTTTTTTCCCCCAAGATATTCTTGTCACAGCTTGTTTCTACTTGTGATCTCACAAAGATTTAGTATGATCCTCACTCACTGTCACATACTGTTGTCCTCTTAGAGTTTCTTCATGCTCTCTATTTCTGACACAGAGCAAGTTATTACCAATCTGAGGACATTCAACCATTCTATGTATGTATGCATATGTCTATCTATGTATCTAATAAACTATTCATCTTCCCTTATTTCCTTCTGTCCATTCTTACAAAAGCATGTAAATATTTTATGTGCTTTTCTGTACCTTGCTTTTGTCACTTGACAGAAATCACCTGTGATTCTTAGTTTCTCTCTCGTACTTTTTCTTCTGTCTTTTAAATTTTTTTCATTAATTTCGTTTTCATATTTTTACTAATAATTGCCTATTACCGTTTTCTTAATCTTTTCATATAATTTGTAAATATTTGGCTATCTCTTAAAACATTTCTTCTGTCACAATGTCTCTCTTCTGAGATTCCCATTACATGCCCATTGAAGTTTTTAATATTGTCTTAAAGATCTCAGGTGCTCTGATTTTTTTTCACCCTTTTTATCTGTTTTAGATTGGATACTTTCTATTCACCCTTCTTGAACTCTGATAACTGTCTCTTCCACTGTGTCCAGTGTGCTGTTAACCTCATTGAATGCATTTTAAAAAATCATTTTGCATCATTTAGTTCTGGCATTTCAATTTAGTTTTTGTTGATAGCTTATTTTATCTACTGGAATATCTATGCATTTTGATGTTTTCTATGTTTTAAAGTAATGCAGTGTTAACTAGCTTAATTTAACTATTTCACAGTGTATACATATTTCAGAACAACATGCTGTACATGATAAATATATACAATTTTTATTTGCCAATTAAAAATAAAAATGTTTAAAAAGGAAAATTGTTAGGATTATTTTACTGTCCTTGTCTGATCTGATAATTCTATTATCTAGATTATCTGTACATCTTCTATTGAGTATTTCCTCTCATTTTCTTTTTTCACATATCTTGTGATATTGTATGCTGAACATTGTGTAAAAAAAAAATTAGAAACAGGTTAACCTAGCACACAATCGCAGTCATAAGTATGTGTGGAATGAATGTAAGACTCCTGTAAGACTACATGTTTGTGGCTAAATCAGTCTAACCCGTAGCTGGGATATATCTGGGTTGTGTTGCAGCTTTACCTTGATTGAGTTCCTCATTGATGAGTTCAGGACTTTGCCTTCTGTGGGAAATTCTGTTTACTCTATCAGCCTAGTCAACTTCCTGAACTAGGGGAGAGTTCCCTTTTGGTCTTACTCCATGGATAATAGCTTTTTGGCTCACTGGGGAGTTGTCCTTTCTCAGTTTCTGCTGTCCACTTTCTGCATCTTGGGATCTCTATCTCCTCTCTACTGTCCCTTCCCATCCTTTGAAGGGCTGTGAAAGGATTTCCTTCAGCAATTCTACCTCACTCATGGCCTTCTCCAGCCTGCTGCTTTGCTCTTGGAAAAGTTCAAGTGAACCTCAGGGGCGATTTCCCCCAGCCCTCCTGCCCTTTCTATATCCTTTTATCCTGTGTATTCAGCAAATATCTGTTGGAAGAGGAGGCTAGTGAGGAAGATTCACTTTGTGTTTGGTGTTTCTAGTGATTCTAACTCATACACCAGCCCATAGTTAGCCATCAAAAGCTTGATTAAAAATTTGGCTATTTTTTTTCTTACTCTGTCTGGAATGTATCTGTCTGGACCCCATAGCTCTACTGAGAAGGAAAAAAGCTTTGAATATTTTCTCTCCTAAGAAGAAAAATTTATTGTTTTGTATGTTTTCATATCCTCAGCTTGGATGGATTTAAAAATACTATAATACAAATTATGGTTTATCTGGCTTGTTCATATTGTAAAGGTCAGAGCAGTGGTCTTTGTATTAGTTTGCTAGGTCTGCTTTAACAAAGACTGCAGATGGTATGTCTTAAACAAGAGAAATTTTTCCTTACAATCCTGGAAGCTCAAGGTATTGGTAGGGTTGGTTTCTTCTGAGATCTGTCTCCTCAGCTTGTAGATGGAGCTCCCTGTGTCTTCACATGGTCTTCCCTTTTTGCATGGATGTCCTAATTGTCTTACAAGGACATTATATAGGATTCGTGCATGCCTCAAATGATGTCATTTTACCTTAATGACCTCTTTAAAGGCCTTATCTCCAAATACAGTCTCGTTTTGAGGTACTGGTAGTGAAGACTTTAACATACACATTTTTTGTGGCACATATACTCCATGGAATATTATGCAACCATCAAAAACGATGAGTTCGTGTCCTTTGTAGGGACATGGATGAACCTGGAAACCATCATTCTCAGCAAACTGACACAGGAGCAGAAAATCAAACACTGCATGTTCTCACTCATCGGTGGGTGTTAAACAATGAGAACACATGGACAGAGGGAGGGGAGCACTACACACCGGGATCTGATGGGGGGAAATAGGGGAGGTACAGCAGGGGGTGAGGGTTGGGGGGGAATGGCATGGGGAGAAATGCCAGATATAGGTGAGGGGGAGGAATGCAGCAAATCACACTGCCACATGTATACCTATACAACAATCTTGCATGTTCTTCACATGTACCCCCAAACCTAAAATGCAATAAAAAAAAAGAATGAAAAATAAAAAGATCTGTAAGAGGGAATCAGAAAATAGAATATTAGCTTCACTTTCTTGAAACACATGTTATGGAGCAAATCTTTACAAAACTTTTTTTTTTTGGTTATTCATGTTCAATTTTTGAGTTATATTATTTTCATCCAAAAAAAAAAAAAAATGCATTTTGAGGGGGAAGCACAGTTTAGCCCTTAAAAGCCTCTTTGCAACTTTCTACCAATCCTTTAATTTTAATGCTTCTGAGTCATATTGTTTTAGGTGATTTCTCTTTTGTTCCTTATCAGATTGTATTTTACTTTGAGTGTTAATATGAAAATCTTTTTATGTGTTAGATGAGTTCACCACATATACATTTGTTGATATAACTAGAAAATTGGATGGTAGGTCTATAATATCCTTCAGTATATGTTCATAAATAGGTAATTGTGCAACTGTATAAAAGAAAGTGTGCT
The DNA here is from genome assembly GCF_048565385.1 of Saimiri boliviensis. Classification (NCBI taxonomy): domain Eukaryota; kingdom Metazoa; phylum Chordata; class Mammalia; order Primates; family Cebidae; genus Saimiri; species Saimiri boliviensis. The sequence goes on along the minus strand of NC_133458.1, from coordinate 66,217,639 downwards.
TTTTCAAATCACCATGCCATCTGCTATTTCTTCTTTATTTGAAAAATTTTTGGAAATTAAGGAAAGTTTGTAATTTGTTTTAGTGGTTACTTTTACATCAGTATTGTATGTATTACAAACAATGTCCCTTTATTTACATTGTTTATCATGAAGAATAAATTTAGACTGGAAACTTTTCCTTCCTTCCCATTTGTTCTCTTCTGTTACCTAATTTTCACCAATGACTTTAACTTAGTGTTGATATTTTACTTCAAAATATGCCAAAGCTTTTTGAGTTTAAATATCAATGTTTTATTCTAAGCCATAACTTATGGACAGTCCAGGAATTTAGCTTGTTTTCCTCTTATCTCTCTGTTAATTAAATTTTTATTTTGTGTTATTTTTATATTGGTAGATCATACTAATATTTGTATGCTATTCTTTAACACTATTCCCCATTCCCCATTTTTAGCCTCAATTTTATTGTTAAATGTGATTATTGTGCACCATCAACTTTCAGTAAAGTTTCTCAATAATTTCTTGGTTGTCTGGTGCTTATCCCATGATAGATTCCCCAGAAAGAGAAATTAGAGAAATATACCCTGGGTTTTTTAATGTTCAGAAGATCACTGTCTTTATACTTAAAGGGGAGCTTAAATTAAAATAAAATGCTTGCCTCACATTTTCTTTTTTTGAGTAACTTGTAGGTGTTTCTTCACTGCTTTCTGGTGTTGCAGTAAGAAGTCTGGTGCCACTTTCTTTTCTAGCATTTTTATAAGTGTCTTGATGTAGTTGCCTGAATACACAGATAATCTATCTTTCTTTATGTTTGATTTCTAATAATTTTTCTGGGGATTGTTTTGCTGTTAACGTGGGTGTTTTCACTGGTGTATAGTATACAATTTCAGAATATGTATTTTTTATGTCTCCTTTTAAAAAAAAGCTGTCACAAATAATTAAAATTTCAAACATTTCTTTGTTCCATTATCTCCTTCCCACTCTGGGGCTTTAAATACATGTTGGATCTTCTGTGGATTTCTTCTGCATCTACCCACTTCTCTCCAAACCTTTCTTCTTTTCTAATGTTTCATTTTATACAAATTTCTTCTTTTATACTTTAATCACGAATATTTCTGTGTTATCTGTTGTTTATTGTGGACCGTATAGCTTTGTCTTTATTTATAAAATTAGTCCTTTTTTTTTCAATTTATTTTCTGAGTTCTGCACGTCCATCTGTTTCTAATCCACTCATCTATGAGTGCCTCTAGGTCTGTTTTGTGTTTTGTTTCATAACTGCTATTACTTCCAGAAGGGTTTTTTTTTTTAAGTTTACTCATGAATGTTGTGTTAAAATTTTAATCTGCTTCAAAACAAAATGTTTTTGAGTTTTTGTTGTTTGTTGAAAAATTTAGCTACTTATTTTCACCCTTTGCTGGTGTGGAAACAGACCAAATTTGTTTTCTGTATTACAGTTTAATCCAAACAGATTTTCCTGAACTGGTGATGGAAGACTATTTTAGGGTGAAGTTGAATTGAAAAAGAGCTTTTCAGGTTTCATAATTCAAGCCTTCCTTCCTCTGGAGCCAGAGTCGGGAGCTGGAAATGTAGCCCTTTCTTCTGGGGAGCCACTCTGAGAGTCCGGTAGGGTTTAGCAGGACTCCAACCCTCACTTTTATCTCTCTCACATCTCCTCACAGCCTTGACTTACAAGGTGACTTCACAAATTGTTTGGCAGCAGCCTTTGAGATTGTTTTGTCTCTTGATTGCTCTCACTACCTCAGCAAACCTGTTCTTTGTATTCAGGGGCTTCTCTAGAGGTTTTCTCTTAGTGTAACACTCCTCCCTGAAAGAGCTATTTGTGAAAAATTTCTGAACGCTTCTAGACTCAGCACTTTGGCACTTCTTGTAATTCCCTGCAGCCCCTTTGCTGAACCCTTATGTTGTGTTCTGCTGGGTTCATCCTTCAACAGTACTTGCCCAGAATCTAGGTATTGATATGTTTCTTAGTTTTGCCATTTACTTTCTGATGTACCCACAGAACTTCCTATTCATGTAGGGCCCTGTTTATCTAGGGGTAAATATTTGCTGGTGATACTTTGGATTTTCAAACACTATCTGCAACCCTAGTTTTCAGTCACTCTCTCTAATATATGCAAATTCTGTACTTCTTTCTCCACCCCTATACTTTTTAATTGTTCTCTTTCAGGTTCCACAGGCAATTCTGCCATTCTGGGGAGTCACTGCCCAGGCTTACAGATGCTTAATGAATCTTGTATTTTCTCTGTCTCTTGCTTTTACTAGAAATGTAGTTGTTTCTCTCCTGCATTATTCCTATTTCCCTATATGATTTTCAGAAGCAGAACCGGACAGATTTGATAGTAAGATACCATTTTTCAGGAAAAGGAAACAAAACCATTGATTTCAATGTCACTAGTCATAGAAACATATTTACATAAAGTGAGTGATGGCAAATTGTTCACAATCGCATTCCAGGCCACCAAGTACCCTTTAAACATCCATACGTTTAAGTGTAACCCTGTGGAAAGACCTGCTTGCTAATTATTTCTTATTATTATTTTTTTCTTTTTTAAAAATTTTTGAGTGGGAGTCTCGCTTTGTCAACCAGGCTGGAGTACAGAGGCCAAAGCTCAACTCACTGCAACCTCTGCCTCCTGGGTTCCAGTGATTCTCATGCTTCAGCCTCCTGAGTAGCTGGGATTACAGGCATGTGACACCACATCTGGCTTATTTTTTGTCATTTTTGTATTTTTGGTCGAGATGGGCTTTTGCCGTGTTGGCCAGGCTGGTCTTGAACTCCTGACTTCAGGTGATCCACCCACCTCAGCCTCCCAAAATACTGAGATTACAGGTATGAGCCATGACTCCAAGCCTCTAAATCTAATATTCTGTGAGTGGTTCCATGAGATATGTTGCAAATATTCTTTGTATGTAATTTAGCTTTCCGTGTATTCTTTCGTTTCAGTGTTTAGAAGACGTTTTGAAATATGACACAAGTGCTAAGTAGTGAATCTTGTATTCCATTTACAGCTCTTCTATTCTTGCTGCTTGATTTGGTAAAAGTTGTTTTACCTCTAGGTCTTTGAAATTCTTATTTAAAAAGGTTCTGGTTAAATTTTCCTTGTTGTGTGTCAAGTGACTTAATGATACTGGCAGAGTATTTTATAAAATAAAATAGTATTGGATTAATGAATGAAACACATGCAGACATTAGAGTCAGACAGGTCACCTGGGCTTCAATCCCAGCTCCATCATTTACTGTATAACCTTAAGCAAAGTAATTAACCCCTCTGAGCTCAATTTCCTCTTTTGTAAAATGAGGATAATAATGACCATATCCTGTGTTAAGATTAATGAGATGACAGATATCACAGAGCATGGTAACTCTTTTGGGATTTGTAATGTACAACACTACCAGAAATCTTGGCTTGACTTTCTTTGCAGGTTTTAACGTGGTGCCAAACACATCATGAACACAGGATTTATTATTTCAAATATTTATTGAATGCCTTTCAGAGGCTAAGGTGCCATTCCAGGTGCTAATGATAGAGCAGAGAACAAAATGTACAAAAATCTCTGCATTTATAGAGTTTACATTTGTAGGACTATATTTGTTATGCATCTTATTAAATGTTGTTAATAAAAATATACACATATTAGTTGGCCCAAGTAATTAAAAATAGAAAATTCAGGCACAGCTGGATCCAGGCCCCTAAGTTATATCATTAAGTTTCTATGTTTTTCTTTCTCTGTCTTTCAGTTTTTCTCTCTGCTAACTTGACTTCATTTATAGGCTGGCTTCCTCCACATAATTAAAAAGATTGCTGCCACCAGCTTCACACATTTGGGTTTTTACACTTAGTAACCTCAGAGAAAGAACCGGCCTTTCTCTCTTAGATGGGTTCTCCTCAGGCTGTGTGCCTTCTCTAAACCAATTTATGAGGAGTGGGGTGCTCTGAGTGGCTTATCCTCAGTATGTCATGGGTCTCCTTTCTTGCACCCAAGAAAAGGAACCTGATTGTATTTCAGCTACATGATATGCAATTTCAGTAGAAAAGCAGGGTTACTTTTGGAGGAACCCTGAGATACCTACCTTTGATACTTGAACTAAACTTTAATAGCTTTAGTTACTAAACTGACAGTATTTCATGGTGATGATAAAGAAGGAATGATACTCTTGGACTGATTCATGAGTGTGATTGCTCTTTGTTGGGACCATTATTTTCATACATTGACACAGTTTTTATAAATGTTTGTTGAATGTGCCTTTATATATGTGATATGTCAGAGGATATATGAACCTAGATATCTGTAGTCTGTTTCTGGTAGAATAAATAAAATTGTATGCTTTTTAAGAAGTCAGCCTCTGTGGGTCTTTGTTTTATGATCTTCAAGATGGATAGGCTATGCTTGGATATTCATTAATTCATTCAGCACCTGTCTTGGTTCTGTATTATCTACTTGGACCTGTTCTATGTGCTGGGCATACAGCAATGATAAAACAGAAAATGTTTCTAACTTGTTGAAAATGGTATTATTATGGGGGTAAATCAATAAACAAATAAGCTGATAGACAGAATGTTGAATGGTGATCAGTATTCCAAACAAGGTGAATGTAGTAAAGTATATGATGGTGAGGGCCTTATTTTTCTTTATTTCTACATTCTTAGTGCCTAGAATGGTGCTAGGATATGGGAAAACTCAACAAGCATTTGTTGACTAAATGAAGGAATAAGCAAATTGACTTATTTGCAAATTGCCTATACTTATTATAAAGAATGAGTTCATTGCAGGGATTTTTGAACAAAGAAATCAGCAAAAGACTCCTTAAAAATCAACAAACCTATTTATGAATGTTAAATTTAATGTGTCAACTTGTTTAGGTTATGATGCCCAGTTTGGTCAAACACTGGTCTAGATGTTTCTGTGAAAGTATTTTGTAGATATAATTAACATCTACACGTAGCTGACTTTAAATAAGTTTTTAAAAAAATAATATGGGTGGTCCCCATCTAAGTAGTTGATGTTGTTAGGATGGAAACTGAGGTTTCCTAAAAAAGAAGCAATTGTGCCTCAAGATGGGTAACACAGAAATCCTGCTGAATATCTAGCCTGCTGGCCTGTGCTACAGATTTGGAACCCAATACTCTAGTATCAATCTTGTCCAAGTCAGCAGCCAACTGGCCTGTTATCCAGATTTGCCAGCCCATGCAATCTTGAGCTGATTCCTTAAAATAAACCTCTTTGTACCCTTTCTGCATGTATCCTATTGGTCTATTTCTCTGGAGAACCCCAACTAATATACTAGTGGAATGGTTTTAGCAACTCTTTAACTTCTCTCATTGATTGTATTGTCAGTAGAGAAATTTAGGGGAAAAAATTCTAGTTTTTCTCAAATTCTGAGAATTTCAGCGTCCTTGGTGTCCTCTGATCATCTGGAGATACTCAAAAACAAATGGAAATTTCAATGTAATATGCAACCCAGTTAACTCGGAGGATAGTTGTGTTGTAACTATCTTAACATTATTTTTATGCCTCCTTTTATTAACTTTCTTGACCAACGTTCAATGTTACAGACAACTTGTGGGAAGTAACAGCAAAGAAGCAATTCCCTTATCCAAATATAAACCAGCCCTGGGACATGGGAGAAGGAAGAGCCATGGAGTTTGAAGAGTTATACTTTGCTAGAATCCTTTTGGGTATGAAATATAAGAGAAGCAAACTGTAAAATATTTCAAAATTTATATTGCATATATTCTTGCTCACCTTCTCCCTATGTTTAACACTCAAATGCCAGAAAGTAATCATGAAAATGGCAGAACTTAAAGATGGATGTGGAAGAAAATGGGAATATGAACAAATCCTAAAATTACTCTTTCATCACAGTTTTTCTTAGACAAAACAAGAAATTGAAAGAAAAGTAAAATTTTCTAAAAGAGAAATAAATTAAAAAACTTCTTACTCTAGAAATGGGAAAAACCTTGAGAGGTTATCTAGTACATTCTTTTACTGCCAGGCAGGTTGTGTATTTTCATCAGCAACATTTTAAAGCTCTCTTACAGGATATAAGAGCCCACAACTCTCCTAAGTTATCTATTTTAATATTAAATAATTACTACCATCAAAAATTCTTCCTTTTATCAAACATAATTTTTCTCTTGTTCTGGTCCAAATTGGAGTTGGAGAGCAGCTGGTGATTATTCCCTGTGTGAGAGCCCTTCATGTATTTATAGATTGTTATTAAATTGTTTCAAATCAACCTTTAATCTTCATGCTGAATAATATTCATTATCTTGACCTCTTTTAATAGATCTTTTTTCAAACCCTTCAATCACCATTTGTAGCTTGCTGCTAAACCAGCTCATTGTCCCCTTTCTCTGTTTAGTCGTAGAATACAGAGCCAAAGAGAATATTTTTGGAAGAGTAGGAGTTTGATGAAAAGATTTCATCCTTTGTATTTATGTACATGTGCACTTTCTTTATACAATAGATATTTAAAATAACTTATTTTTGCAAATCAAGTGACATTTCAATACTTCTAGCAAGTTTACCTTTCAAAGGATATAGTGAATCTTTTTTAAAATGAATACTTTTGTTAGGTAAATGCATAAAGAGTGACTTATTATACCCAGACTTTTGTGTTTGCAAAGAGTTTTTGTGAAGTAGAGCTCAACTCTTATTATATCATCTGCGTCTTTTTGTTCCATGGTAATTCTGTAACCCATTTCTGCTTGTGAATTATTATGTCTTGTATTTGCTTTTGAATGCTACATTTGCACAATCAGCTCAGCATTTGTTAGGCACCTATGTGAAAAATGGTTGAAGAAATGTGAAGAATAAATCATGTTCTGCTCTTTGAGAGACTGCAATCTAGAGGGAGAAATAGGATGTACATAGATAATTAAAATACAATTTGGGAAAAATGTAAGCCTTACAAATTGGGGCTCTTTAAATTTAGGATCTTTAAGATAAAGAAATACTTCTTCAATGATTAGGAGAGATAGAAGATAGAAACAAAGATTTTATTATTTAAAGGCTCTGGGAGTACACAACATACCTGGAGATCAGTCAACACCAGGTGAGAGAGAGAAAGAGGAGCCCATGGGCCAGTGCCTTTGTTGGGGACCAAGGCATTATCCAAAAAGGATTCCCGAAGGTAGTTTTAATTGATGAGTTTCCAATAAGCAGGCATGAGTTCTAAGAGGTCATGCTCTGACTGAAAGACAGTCACTGTGGTATGCCTGCACAGTCCATGAAGAGACTGAGGATCAGCAGGGCCAGTTGAGTAGGTTATATCTAAGTGTTCCATAGGGAGGTAGTTGCCAGGAAGAACTTGTATAAAGCAGACATCTGGATTGACCACACTGAGGAACCTGGGTGGGGCTGTAAAGAGTGACTGAGCTCTGCTTTTAGTATGAGGAAATTAAATTCAAAATGGATGTCAAGGCAACATAAAATCATAAGAATTGACTGCAGACCTCTGGAAAAGGAGAGGTTATTAGGAAACAAGGAATCTTCGGAAAAGGTTGCATTTCAGGGAGTCTTGAAGATGGTGTAATACTTGTAAAAGTAGAATTAAAGTAGGTAATTACTAGCAGAAAGAACTAAGAGAAGCAATGGAATAGGGGAATGGCCAGTGAAGAATCTAGTCAATGAAAGAAGTCTAGAAAGGGAATTCAGGAGGTGGTATGATTATTGTCTAGATGTTACTTACATTTAGAAATGTGGATTTTATAAAGTTGGCATAAGTAGTCAGTAATGAGTCTGAAAGAGGTGTAACAAGGCTAAGGGTTTCCTTTAAAGAAGAATGCAGTAAAAATTTACTATTATTTTGGCTACCAAGAACCCAATTACCATTCTAATTTGGGCATAATTCTCTATTATGTGATCTTAATTTGAAGTGGAGTTCTGTCTCCCACTATGGAAACCAGATAGAGGCCAGACATTTCTTCTCCCTACTTGAAGCATGAGACACATCCCCTTAATTCAGCCAATTAGAAACTCCTATGTAATTCTTTGATTTGAGGGATTAATGCAATGATGTAGTGATATACAGCAATCTATAATGTTAACAATGTGTCCAGCCAGGGTACTGCTGAGTATCCATTGTATTGGCACCAGTGACTGTGTCTGCCCTAACTCTTCTTGCAATGTGACCTTGACTATATTTCTCCCCCTCTGGCTTTCTTTGATCTGTCCTAATTTCCTGAGCTTTGTTCTATAGCTTTCCAACTCATCCTGAGGGCCTTCTGGTATTCTGTACACAATTCTTTTTCTGCTTGCTTTAGCCCAAGTCATTTCAGTGGCTTACAATGATGGAAACAAATATTTATCTAGAATCTCTGCACAGAATGGAGTGGCAGATGCCAGAAGTTGGACACCTGCTATTGTACAGGTGAGAAGTGATGCCACTTGAGTTCGTACAGTGGCAGTCAGAAGTGAGAAGAGGTGCCGCATGTAAGAGAATAATGGAATTGAATATGCAGTTGAACAGCCTGTACCATCTGTCACTGCTTCATTACCAAAATAGATTATGTGTGATTTGGCTGGTTAGGTGAACATCTTACCCTTTTCTGTACTTCATGTACTGTCTTCCTAAAGTTTTCAGGTGAAGAGGATGCTTTTCTCAGGTGGAAGATGACTTTTATTTTTAATCAAGGTTGATTCATTGAGATGTAACTAATTGGGGAAAAGAATAATGTATTAAAGAATAAAACATAATAAAGTTTCAGGTGAAGCAATTGGCAAGCAGCAATATTATTAAATAGGAGTGGTAAAGGAGGAAATAGTAAAAGGAAGATAACGATTATTAGATATTATTCAGATAGCTTTTCTCCTAGTTCTGTTTCATTAGAGTGCTAGATACCTATGTCTCAGTCCTTTTTGTACTGTTCTAACAAAATACCTGGGATGATATAATTTCTAAAGAACAGAAATATATTTCTCTTAGTTCTAGAAACTGGGAAGTCTGAGATCAAGGTACCAGCAGCTTTGGTGGTCTAGGGAGGGCTGCTCTCAGCTTCCAAGATGATGCCTTGATGTCGCCTCCTCTGGAGAGTAAGAATGGTGTCTCCTACGATGTTCTGTCTCCACAGCTTTTGTTAAACTTTCCCGGAATGCCTAGAGCCCTCTTGTCCTATTGTACTCATTGCCACATTTGTGTGCAGGACATTCATCACACATGATGAGTCTGTCTTGTTCCCCAAAGGTTACAACAACCTCTCCACTGTTGTTGTTTTTATAACAGAAACATAACTCACATGGAACATTTATGCTTTATGAAGTGATATTTTTAAGTGATATGTTTTAAGAAATAACTATATTTTTCACTTAGTCTAATAATTTTACTTAGTAGTTTTAATTTTAATAGTATTAACTTTTATGTAGGTAGCATAACTGACATAAAGCATTTATAGGTAACATAACTCACATAGGGCAGCCTTTTTGCTATGAGTTGTACATCTCCAGGAAAAATTCCTTTGTGCTAAGCAAACATCTAAAAATCTCATTTTAGAGACTTCCTCTTATCTAAAGTACTACTTCTTAGCCGTGTCGCCACTAAAGTTATGATTGATGACCCTCCCCGTCTTTCATCTTTCTCTTTCTTATCATTTGTTCTCTGGTTTGTTCTTTCACCTTCTGTGGAATGTTACTCTTCTGGGTCACACACAGCAGTAATCACCCATTCTCTGAAATCTTTGTATAAACCAGCATCTGTCTTCCGGGTTTTGCCATTTATTTTAAGTTCTTACTAGGTTATTTTTCAAAACATCATTTTCTTTATAAAATATGTCCTGTTAGCTGTTAGTTCTTTCCTTGTGACAAAACTACAGAGATGTTATCAATTCATATTTACATATGACAAAGACCAAGTTTTTACCCATCTCATTATCTATAGTATATGTAACTATTTGCATATTTTTGCATATATGTTTTGAAAAATAAATTAGACCTTACCATACATATTGTGCCATAAATATCTTACAAAACCAGCACACATAGATTTTCCTTATATTCTAAATATACCACAAATTTTAAACTACATTTCAATGAATAAACAAAGTTATTTAAAATTATGTATTATGAACAACATTTTAATAAACATTCCTGCATGTATTTTTGACCATGTCTAATTCTAGGGCTAGATAGCCAGAAATGAAGCTGGTGTACCATGAAGATTCAACATTTTGGTTGGTTAACATACTGCTCTCCCCAAAAAATGACCCGATTTATGTTTCTGCCATAACTCTGGGAGTTCCTGTTTGCTACCTCCTGTAGTTTAATCATTTTAATTTTAACTTTTGATAATATCCTTGCCAAAAATGATCTTACAGTTATTTTAACTTGCATTTTCTTAAATATTAGGTTAAACATCTTTTCAGCTGTTTATTTGTATTTTTTCTGTAAATTGCATATTCATATGCTTATCATTTTTTACTTTGTTTTCTCCTTAAAAATTGGTTTATAGGAGTTGTTCCTATATTATCTAAAGGTATACTATACATTAAATAATGTATTCTGAAGATTTTCTCATAATGTCATGGATTTTTGAAACTTTTGTTTCAAATATTTCTACTTTCAAGTCTTTTTCAAGCATTTGTTAATCTTTCTCTTAATTTAAATCTAGCTTTTCATCTTGTTTAGTAAGGCATTTATTTATATCTGATTGGAAGCATCTTTCGTGTATTTTATTATAATGCCTTTGATTTTGCTTTTAATTTTTGAATTCAAGTAAATTTATTTTTATGTATGTTATTACAGAAGAATTTAATAATTATTTTTCCAAGCATGTAGCTGACTGTACACATACTATTTAGTGAATGTCCATATTTCATCACTAATTCAAAATGTCTTTTTAAATCTTTCTGAAGTTTTAACTTTCTTTCATTGTTCTATATTTAATAATTCTGTTCTACTACCACTATGATTGAATTATTACACCTTTAAGTGCTATGTTCTAAGGATTAAAAACTATATTTTTTTCACTCAATGTAATAATTTTACTTAGTTTTAATTTTGCTAGTAGTATCATTTTAATTTAATATAGGTAAAATGAATCGGTGTAATATCAAATAATCTAACTGAAAACCCTGTAACGTTGAATATGTATAGAAAATACCCATGTGAATCTATGATTTTTTTCTAATAACAAATTATATTTTCTAGCACCATTCTAGAAAGGGAGATTGAAGAAGTATTATCTTTAGCAATGAACCCTTTTAGAACCCTAATTTTAGTCTCTAAATATGGCTCTCCACAAATAACAAGGTTTCTTAGAGATACGTCAGTTTCCAGGTGTGTAAAAGGCAATGTAAAAGGTGAGCCAGGAAGATCTTGCTGTGCCAGAAAGCAAAGAAGCTTTCAAGGACTAATGATGTCTTTTCAACACAGCACAGGAATCGGCCTGCGGGACTCTCTTGGCCAAAGATGGAGCAATTTTATCACTGAAAGAATAATAGTTACAATTCTTTGAAACACATGGATACATAATGATATCAAAGAAGCGAAAACGCAACAAAACAAAAACCTTACTTGCTATTGGCAGAAGTGACTATTACAATACCTTTTAGACATAGACATTGCTAATTAAAAAGAAAGAAATAAGCATTTATTCTTTAATTTTAATTAGAAATATATTCCAGGGTAGATAAATTACCTCAATTAAAGAATATTTTTTTCTTGAAAAAATGGAAACTAATGACTATGTGACAAATAATAAAATCAGCAAAATCTGATTTAGGCAAAGACCATCAGTGTATGCCAAACCATAAAGGTTGCTGAGGAACTCAATATTTGCATCCTAGGAAAGCACCACCCTAGAGATTACTTTAAGGTTGCAAAAGACAAACATGTAACTGAACAATGGAGAAGTCAGCTTTTGCCACCAGAACCCAATGATCGACCATAACACTGATAGTGGAAAAGGAGATGTTTTGTTACTTCTATGATGCCATAAGCAGAATCAGCATCACCTATTAAATATTTTTGTCAGAAATATTAAACCTGAATCTAATCAAGCTTTTACATCTATCTTCTATTTTTCAGGAAGTACAGAGCATAGAGGAAAATGCTAAACAAGAGGATGAGGAAACGTTTAGAAAAATCTCAAAGATCGGGTCATAATATAGGACAATTGACGTAACTATCTTGATCAACAAGTAAATAATACGAGAAGAAAAAGGGTGTGTGTGGCCGGGCGCTGTGGCTCAAGCCTGTAATCCCAGCACTTAGGGAGGCCGAGGCGGGTGGATCACGAGGTCAAGAAATCGAGACCATCCTGGTCAACATGGTGAAACCCCGTCTCTACTAAAAATACAAAAAATTAGCTGGGCATGGTGGCGCGTGCCTGTAATCCCAGCTACTCAGGAGGTTGAGGCAGGAGAATTGCCTGAACCCAGGAGGCGGAGGTTGCGGTGAGCCGAGATTGCGCCATTGCACTCCAGCCTGCTGGGTAACAAGAGCGAAACTCCGTCTCAAAAAAAAAAAAAAAGAAAAAAAAAGAAAAAAGAAAAAAGAAAAAGGGTGTGTTGTGTGTTGCGTGTGTGTGTGTGTGTGGCTGAAGTGGTAAAGTGGCAGGGGAAGTATTAGTCTTTGTTGAAAGACACAACCAGACTGGGCACGGTGGCTCACACCTGTAATCCCAGCACTTGGTGGGACTAAGGCAGCCAGATAACAAGGTCAGGAGTTCGAGACTAGCCAGACCAACATGGTGAAATCCATCTCTACTAAAACTACAAAAATTAGCTGGGATTGCACACTTGCAATCCCAGCTACTCAGGAGGCTGAGGCAGGAGAATCACTTAAACCCGGGAAATGGAGGTTGCAGTGAGCCAGAATCATGCCACTGCACTCCAGCCTGGGTGACAGAAGTAGACTCTGACTCAAAAAATAAAAAAATAAATAAACGTAATCAAATGTCACATGTCAGTCTTCTTAATTCTAGTATGAACAAATGAACAATAAAGCCATTTTTATGGCAGTTAAAGAAATATGAATTTGAACTGGATAATGTAATTTGTTAGATATGGACTGTTGTGGTTATGCAGAAAAAAATATTTTCTTTTTTGGAAATACGTACTAAAATAGGATAGAAATGCTATGATCTTAATTTACTTTAATATATTACAGCAAGCAAATAAATGAATAAATAAATGTGGTTACATATTGTGAAGTCTAAGTATTAAACTTAGGGCTGTTTATTTTAAAACACCTTATAAAAATAAACTTACTTTACTGTGTCTTTGAAACTTTTCATAGTAAAAACTAGAATAAGTATAAACATTTACATTTTGTAAAAAACAGATTTATTTTTAGAATTCAAATAAAGCATCTAGGATGTTGAATTGGGGGTTTATCATATATATATATATATATATATATATATATATATATATATACACACATATATGCTTACTATATACTTACTATATTGTGTCTTACATATATGCTTACTATATTGTGTCTTCCCATTCAACAACATGTCTCTCCATTTATTCCAAATTTAAAAAATTTCTTCAATACTTTTATGTTTTTTTCATGCAAGACTTAAATATTCCCTATTAGGTGATTTTCTCAGTATCTTAATTATTTAGTTACTGTAGTCTATTAGCAATTGCTATTGATCAGAAAACAGTGGCCTATAAGGAAGTTGATTTCGTTTCTAGCTGTCTTGCTGGACTCTTTATAGTGTTAGTAGTTTTGCAACTTTTATCTTTTTCTTTCAAATAATTCTTTTTAATTGTAAAATGTGATGTGCACACAAAGGCATGTGTAAAACAAAAGTATACAGTGTAATGACATTATTAAGCAATTATGAATGTAATCATTGAAGAAGAAAAAAAAAAATTAAAAATTACCAGCATCCAAAGGAATAGTAATGCTGTGTTCTTTCTATGTCACATATTTTGACTGCTGTATTAACGATTCTGAAATATAAGTTTCTAGGTCATAATTTTTTGGCAATACATTCTGACTTCTTGAATTTTACTCATGAAACTTAGTATCAGAAAAAATGGCAAAAGCCAAATATTTTCTCTCTTGTTTCAGCTTATTTATTAGTTTCAACTGGTGGAAATATATTACATTAATCTAGAATATTTTGGTACAGTTTTAATTATTTGTATGTACATGTTTATGTATATATGTATACATATGTATACATATACAAGTATATCTAGAAAATACAAATTTAAACAATTAGGTCTAAATGTCAGATGCTTATAAATTAATTTCACAAGTTATTTGTTTTCTAGTACACATTTTCAGGGTTTGGTATTAACTAGGTGCTTCATTTTAAAATTCTTTTTGTGAAAGGTGGATATTGTGTTATTTTTCAACTCAGTGTAGTAAGTTTCAGATATGCTAGATTTGAGTATAATTCCTTAAATACTTGGCCTCATAAAAATTTTATTTTCTTTGCCTAGGACACAGATATTTTAAAATTAACATTTTTCTTTTTCATTAGCAATTCCCTAAAATAAGGTGACACACCTGCTGTTAGAACAAGGTCATCTGGATTAATCAGATTTAAACGGGAGACAGAGCTGAGATACAACTTGTAAATTATGAAGAGGCTTTGTAATCAAGATATAAATACCAAATTCTATAGAACTTCTCAAAACCACCAGAAATCATTATTTTGATTTCTTCCTTTTAAATATCCTCATCAAGATGCAAATATATAGTACTTATACTTTGCTAATTATAATTTATCAATCAAATATTAAAAAGTAAATGCATTTTGGGAGTTTTCAAGTAAGTATTAGTAAATTTTGGTTCTGCAATGTTCATAGTAAAAGAATTGTAAATGCAAGGATTAGCTCAGGTTTGCCTCCACATATCCAAGAAATAAAGGCTTCCTTGGTGAAGAAGGCAGAAAGAAAAAAATCTTGGCCCATGAAGAGCTAGACAGAGCAAGGTGGTAAGATTTACTCTTCAACATGGAGAATGAGGGCAGACGTATGCTATTTGTTTTTTTTTTTGTTGTTGTTGTTGTTAATATAGGCACAAAGAGCTTTCTTCATAAAGCAATGCTTGTCAAAGACTTTTCCTACCAAAACATCCCTAAGAGGTAGAGATTGAGCTAGGTTTGTAAATGCAGCCTAAAATTCTCCTCCATGAATACAAAAATATCTTTTAAATCTAGTTTATTTATAACAGCAATTTTCATATTGTATTTAACTGCATAGTATGTCCATATTTATTTTAATTAAATTTAATTTGATATGCTCTTGTCAGTTAAAAATGATATTCTGTAAAGATGTGTGTTTACCCTGTGGCTTTAAGAACCTACCCTGAAAAATCGAACTATATACGGTGTGTATTTTCCAATTTCTGGTAGTACTACTCTCATTACCCAAAACAACAATAACCAACATTTATTTAATGCTTAATATGTTCTAGATACTGTTCCAAACTCATTAAATATATTATCCGTCCAACAAGGAGTGATGAATAATGGTTATTAATTTTTTATTTTGTGTTTATGAAGAATCCTTATATAATGGTAATTTTCACAAACTGTGATAATATCTTAGACTTTGTTTTCATGTTTGTCAATCAGACCTTTGGCCCTACCCTAAAAAGAGGGTTTGTGCTGTTAAAAGCAGTTCAAATTGCCCAATACTAACAAAAGATCTGAAATAGACATATGATAGATTAAATCTTACATGGCAATTTTGTAAGTTAATATTTCTTAGTGATTTTACATCTTCTGATCACTACTAAAAAGTTAATTTTTGTTACTCATATATCAATAATTTATATTTATCAAATAAGTTTAGTAACTAAATACTGAATTTCTCCCTCTTCATTGCTTTGTAATATTCTTTAAGATTTTGGGTCAAAGGAATTAAATAGGCAAGGTTGAAAACAAATTAAATCTAAAGTGATTGTAATGATGGTCAGTATTTGAAGTCTGCCATAGCAAGATGAGCACATCTAACAGAATCAAGTGATTTAATTAAATAAATTGTACAGTATATGGCAAACACCTTGCTATGTAAAAGCACTAAGTTACTTTCCTATGTAGGTTTAGTCCAGTTCGTTATTCAGGTTCAATGTCTATGTATGCCCTGCTAGCAGAAAAGTGGCTTTTTGGAAAACTGAGACTTTTAAAAGTATCCTCAAGAGACAGTAAATGAGTGAGTGGTTTGATTGACCGTTTTTATATTTGGGTAAAAAAACCATTTCTTAAGACTGGTTTAATATAGCAAAAATCTGAGTTGAGGTTGTAGATTGTAATAGAGTATGCTAAAAAGTAGTTTGTAACCTAAATGAATGCTTTAATCTCCTTAAAGTCATTAAAATGCATTATATACTTTCATTTTGATTTGAAATCACCTATTTATGTCTCTGATATTCCCAAACTGCTTAATAAAACTGTAAAATTTTAATAGAGTATGCATGGAAAATTTTGGAATAGGGTCCATTATGAATTTTTGGCAAAGAGTCGTGACAGATCTGAATACATTTTTACTTGATTTTAAAGGATTTCTTATAATGATGAATTTATTGACATATAATTGTACATGTTTTGGGGAAATGTACATATTTTGATACTTGGATACAATGTGTAATGATAAAATCAAGGTAATTAGGATAGTCATCAAACATTTATCATTTCTTTGTGTTGGGAACATTTCAAATCTTATCTCCTAGCTGTTGTGAACAATATAATGCATTATAAACGCTAGTCACTCTACTGCACTATCGAACACTGCAATATTTCCTTCTGTCTAACTGTATTTTTGTACTCATTAAGCAACTTCTCTTTATCCCCCAGCATTTGGTGTTATCACTCTGTGTCCATGAGATCAACTTTTTTAGCTCCCACATATGAGTTAGGATATGTGATATTTGTTCTGTATGTGGCTTATTTCCCTTAACATAATGACCTCTAGTTCCATCTTGTTACTGCAAGTGATAATTTCAGTCTCTTTTTATGGCTGAGTAGTATTCCACTGTGTATGTATGCACTACATTTTCTTTATCTGTACATCTGTTGATGCATACTTAACATTGATTCCATATTTTGGTAATTGTGAATAGTAGTGTAATGAACAGTAGATATGGGAATCTCTTTGACATACTGATTTTCTTTCCTTTCCTTTGGGTAAATACCTACATGTTTTTGAGATTACTGGATTTTCTGGCAATTCTATGTTTAGTTTTTTGAGAAACCTCCATACTGTTTTCTGCAATGGCTGTACTAATCTACATTCTCATCAACACTGTGTAAGAGTTATCTTTCTCTGCAATGATGAGTTTTGAAGGAACATTCAGAATACGGAGATGTTAAATAAGGAGTCAGTATTGAGGACTTAGGCAAATGAATCTGCCTGTAATAGAAGCTGTAACATAGTGAGTGATCAATAAACTTACCAAGTTGTAGGTGATGTTTGAGGCATTGCAGATTCTGCAGTGAACAAAGAGGCAAAATTTCCTGACCTCGTGAAGCTTCATTCTGGTGGAGAGATACAGATACTAAATGAAAAAGTAAAACATATCATATGTCAAATGCTGTAAATGTGAAGAAGAAAATAAACTAGGAAAGAAAGTAACAGAATTTTGGGAGTGATGGAATTTGAAATCTTAGAGTGTTTAGAAATTGTCTCTGGAATTTTGCTATTTTAGCAGACTTGAAGCAGCTGAATAATTTTTGGAAATAACTCTGGGAAGAGCATTTGTGTCATGAAGAATAGCAAATGAAAAATGTCCTGAGATGGGAGTTCGTGAAGCATGTTTTAGGAATAGCACTTTGGCTTATGTGTTGGAAACAGTCTATGGGAGAGATGATGGTGTCTCAGACTCAGAGAAGTGGAGGTTTTGGGATATATTTTGGAAGATCACTGGGAAGATTTTCTCAAGAATGGTATGTGAGATGTAAGATGAGTCAAGCATGAGTAAGATATCTGACTTAACCCACTGGATGGTTGAAGTTGTCATACTGAGATAGAAAGATTGCAGAAGATTTGGGGAGGGGTACTAAGTGAGTAATCTTTGGCCTGTAGGAATTTGCCAGGAAAGAATGAGGGTGTGAAAATAATGATGTTTTAGGCAAAGTAATTTTTATGTGCAATAGCAATGAACCTTGAAAATACTTTATTTAGGAAATGGAGAGACATTTTGAGTGATGTAAGCACAGTGTATACTAGGGATTGGCAGACTATGTCTAAAGGATTAAATCCAGCGCACTGCCTGCTTTTGTAAGACTAATGAACTGTACAAAATGGTTGAAAAAAAATAAGAACAGTTTTTCATGACATGCAAATTATATAAAATTCACATTTCAGTGTCCATAAAGAACGTTTGATTAGCACACAGCCATGCTCATTTATGTGTTGTCTATAGCTGCCTGATGTGGTTTGGCTGTGTCCTCACTCAAATCTCATCTTGAATTGTAACTCGCAGAGTTCCCATGTGTCCTGGGAGGGAAACCAGTGCAAGCTGGTTGAATTATGAGGGCAGGTCTTTTCTGTGTTGTTCTTGTGATATTGAATGAGTCTCACCAGACCTGATGGTTTGATAAGAGGTAACCCATTTGCTTGGCTCTCATTCTCTCTCTTGCCGCCACCATGTGAGACATGCCTTTCACCTTCTGTCATGATCATGAGGCCTCCCTAGCCATGTGAAACTTTAAGTCCAATAAATCTCTTTCTTTTGTAAATTGCCCAGTCTCAGGAATGTCTTTATCAGCAGCATGAAAAATGGACTAATAAACTGCCTTTATGCTAAAATGGTTGAATTAAGTTGTTCTGATGGGGACTATATGGCCTGCCAGGGTGAAAATATTTACTACTCATTTTTTACAGAAAAAGTTCGGTGACATTGGTGTACATAAAGGGAATAACATGAGTTAAAAATGGAGCATTTTGGGGGAGTCACAGATTGTGAAGTAACTGGTATGTCTTGCTAAGAAGTTGAAATGATTCTGCTTGAACAGGTCCTTCACATCCTTTGTTAGTTGTATTACTAGGTATTTTATTCTCTTTGTAACAATTGTGAATGGGATTTCACTTATGATTTGGCTCTCTGTTCGTCTATTATTGTTGTATAGGAATGCTGTGATTTCTGCACATCGATTTTGTATACTGAGACTTTGCTGAAGTTGCTTATCAGCTTGAGGAGATTTGGGGCTGAGACTATGGGATCTTACAAATATACAATCATGTCATCTGCAAATAGAGACAATTTGACTTCCTTTTTTCCTAATTGAATACACTTTATTTCTTTTCCTTCCCTGATCGCTCTGGCTAGAACTTCCAATACTATATTGAATAGCAATGGTGAGAGAGGACATCCTTGTCTAGTGCCATATTTCAAAGGGAATGCTTCTAGTTTTAGCTCATTCAGTATGATATTGGCTGTGGGTTTGTCATAAATAGCTTTTATTATTTTGAAATATGTTCCATAGATACCTAGTTTATTGAGTTTTTAGTATACAGTAGAAAACCATTAAAGGTATATCACAATTCAGAAAAAATTTCTAGTTCAACCTAATTTTCAGTTGAAGAAATAAACACTGAGAGACTTATGTAATTTTCCCAGAGCTTTCCAGCACTTCAGTGTGAAGGCCAGTCAAGGACTGAATAAACTCCCAGAGTCATAATTTTGCTCTTGCTCTTAACAGCTACTGTGGCACTTCTCCATACAAGGAAGTTCCTCCAAAAATCTCATAGAATACTTATGTCTGCTATAGAATGTCAGATAAATAAATAATTTGGTTTTCATGGTTTAACCTAACTCACATATTTATTTCATAATCAATAAAAAAGTTCTTTAAGAAAAGAAACTTCATACTATTTGAATGAAATGAAAATAAAAATTGAGCGATTATATTAATAAATTTTGAATTTAAGCAAAGCTGAATTTGGCTGAAATTTGGCACTTCTGCCTCTCATTTGACTTGGTCTCTCTTTATCCTGCCCTATTCCTCTTAAGCAATGAAAAAGACAGTGTTAGCAACAAACTGTAACACATTCCCTCATTATTGTTGTGGATTCTTAAAGTTGATGACTGGGGACATGCCACTAATTCTAGATTGTGTTGAATGGAAGAGGTGTTATGGGTTGATAAGTTACCCCAGGGAGTGAGGCCAAGGAACAGCATTAGGAAAGATTTTGTTATTGTCAGTTTTATGGTTAAACAGTACATTACATATTTGAAAAACACAACTGTCAGAAAAAGGATGGGGGGCAGGTAATAAATGAAAATGGAATATATCACAGCAAACAGGTGGGACATGATCCCAAAGAGGAATGTAATAATTACAAGAGAATAATACTCCTAGCTGTCTCTCTCAAGTCTGGTGGTGAGTTGTGGTGGGTGCTTGGAGAAACCTTCTGATCTGTTTTCTCTAAGAAAGAGAAATTGAAATCCACTTGGGTAATTTGAGAAAAGTGACCCGGCATTTCCTGATGAATCAACTTACTGACAGCTGACTACAACTATCATTCAGCTCATTGTTTAAAAACTGAAGGTACCCTTCTGGTTATTTCTCAGTTGACTTGAGAGAAATACTACCATGAATCTCACAGAGCAGAGAATGCCAAACAGCAGCTTAAGAATTCTGTGTGGACTTAAGTCATGGTGACATATTGCTGTAACAGCTATCTGGATATGATGGAAACAGATTGTTGCCGTTTGTCAAGTATATTAGAGCTTGCTTTGTTCTTTTGAGTATATCAAATGTGAATGTAGATGAAATGCATTTTTTAAAAGCTAATATGGAACTCAGTAATCCTGTATTACTAGTAAGACCCTTCTGGAGGTACACAAGGATGTTTATGGGAAGCCTTATGGTCCAGTAAGATGGAGCTGTGTTTGCAGGTAAAACATATACAACTGAATGCCTCATGGGGCACACAGTATTTTCCATTTTAGACCATTTTTCCAAATGGCACTAATCCTACATGAGTGAAATGGCAGCAACATATGTGGTAGTTTGATCATCAATGACCCTACCATACCAGATGTTCTGTAGAGATACCAAGAGATGGCTTTGGATGGCTTTGATTATGAAATAAATGTGTAGGTCAGTCTGAAACAATGTTCTGATATGATTGTCCTCAGTAAGAAAAGACAACTCAAACAGTGACACTAAAGGGAATGATTTCTAAAAAGTTGGCCACAAAACTCACTTTGAGGTGATACTGAAGCTCTAAGTAAATAAACTAATTGAATAGTTATTGTATTGGAGTACTATAATCATTGACAACTCTGGGAGATGGTTCATACTCTTGCCAAGGAAGGATTATCAGATATTCTAATTACCATTGAATCTGATGTTTTTAAAGGCCAGTGGCCAAGAGTGGTCAAAGTCCAGACTGGGAAGCGACACTATGGGAACACTCTGCTAATTCTAAATTGTGGCAGGTTGTCACTGAAAAATGAGACTTCTATCATTGTTTTCTAATGATCTAGGTGTCACAAATGGAAAGTGAATATGCTTTCTGGTTGTAATTGGTTTGGATAGAACAGATAATGAACACACTATGTCATAATTATGGGAGGTAGAAGGAAGATATTAAAAAATGACACATGGAAACCTGTATCTGTAAATATTTGGACCTATATACTGGTAGCTGGGATATGGTTATATCAAAAACCAGGTGGAATCTAGAATATTCTGAACAACACCTCCGAAGGCATTGGAAACATGTGACACATGGAAAAATATTGTTTCTGTTGGGAGAGAATGGGGAATGACACTATAATTTTAACTAATTTCATGGTGTGTTAAATGTTACTTAAATCTTGCTGTCACAGCTACACAGTGTAACAAATGGCTTGTTAATTGATAGAGTTTTACAATTAGAAAACACTTTGGGAGGCTAACTTGGAGACCATAAATATTATGTTTGAAAACCAATTGGCCAGAAATAAAAGTGAACTCAGATTTGTTTTAGAAATAATTATATACACAATTAAATGCCTCCATCAATACGTATAAGTGATTCAAGTAACTATAGTTGATAGAGAAAAAAGAGCAATCAAACTTTTAAGAGAATAGCAAAAGGCTTGTGAAAAAGATACAGTTACAATTAACATGCTTTGTAGAGGACATTCCTACATCCCATTGGATGTTTCAAAACATGATAGTTCTCAGAATGTTAGTAGACTTGTCTGTATAAAATATTTTAAGACAGATAATGAAAAGATACTTGAGAAATAGGTACCAAGGGAGTATTCACTAAAGTCAGAGTGTGGACTGGAAAGAAAAGTGTTAGCCACAGACCTACAAGCCATTTTTGCCCCCTGCTGTGGGATGCCCTTGGAAAGAAAGATCCATCAAAAAACTCTGTAAACATGCTAAAGAAAGATCTCCTGCTATTTAATAGTGGGAGAATTCTTACATATGGAGAACTTCAGCACATGTGTCTGGTCTGTCTAGGATTGCTTGTGTTAAATAAACCTGGAAATACGTGAATTTATGGGGCAGGCTACCTGAAAAACATCACACAAACTATGTAACTATCTGAGTATAAAATGGAGATATTTCATGACAGTAATAGCTCACTTTTATGTAAGCAATGCTTTTTATGCAACACTTAGAGCTCATGTTAAATCTAGATCAGAGCAGATACTAATGCATCACAAAACGACCTGACAGTGACACTGGCTGTCCCAGCTTCTCTCTCCTTTCCTTCTCTCATGATTTTCTTTCTCTTTAAAATTATTAGTATGGTTTGATTCTGGGTAAGATCTCTGATCTTTGTAAATCTGATTTGACAACCCAACCCTGTATTTGTTTCATACTCTCTTCCTCAATGTCCATGATTTACCACTATAAACCTTTGCAATTGGCCTCCAAGGTTTTTCTAGATCCAAATCTTTATTCTGTCCTCTAGAGCAATATCAAAACTTGCCTGTATCTTGGTCCAAGTTCTCTAGACCTTCCTCTCAACTCAGAAATTGATCACTAATTAATATACATTTATTTTTTGTTTTATGCTCCCTGGTCAAAGAAACTAATTGAAGTCACATATCTTAACACAGAACTAGACTGGCAGAATGTGTTCTTTTCTGGGTTCTCTTCAAGTGAAAGGAAGCTCTTTTTCCCTTTGAACCATCCATGTAATTTTTTTTTTTTTTTTTTTTTTGAGACGGAGTCTTGCTCTATTGCCTAGGCTGGAGTGTGCAGTAGCACTATCTCGGCTCACTGCAACCTTCGCCTCCTGGGTTCAAGCAATTCTCCTGCCTCAGCCTCCTTAGTAGCTGGGATTACAGGCACATGCCACCACACCCACTAATTTTTTGTATTTTGTTTTTAGTAGAAATGGGGTTTCACCATGTTGGTCGTCAGACTGGTCTCGAATTCCTAATCTCAGGTGACCCTCTGGTCTCGAACTCCTGACCTCAGGCAATCGTCTGCCTTGGCTTCCCAGAGTGCTGGGATTACAGGCATGAGCCACTGTACACAGCCTATGTGACTTTTTACATGTCTCTCTGAACACATTCAGCCTTGAAGTAAAATTGCTTGTAAACATGTCTTATTCCTATAATAAGGACACCAGTATATGTCACTATTTTCTAAATCTCCCACAGTGTTTAGCAGAATATATTTTCTCTAAAAGCACTGATAAATATTTGACAAGTTAAACTGAGTGAACAGATAAGGCCTTTTCTGAAAGGAGGGAAATTGTAATGATAACATTTTCAGCATAAATAAATACATTGTACTCCATCTTATTTTCTAAGTTCCTACCTTGGAAGGAGAAATGATACCTCTCCTCTTTTACATTCCTTTATTATGAGGAAAAAGACAAAGTTTCCTGCATTTATTTTTCTCTTCTGTGGGGTAGGCGGCAACTTGAAGGAGTTTTTAAAAAAATGTCCAATAGGTTTCAGAATTTTTTAATTTTTTTTTCTTCTTTCAGGTTCAAGGTGTACATATACAGGTTTGTTATACAGGTAAATTGTGTGTCACAAGGTTTTGGTATACAGATGATTTCATCACCCAGTTAGTAAACGTAGTAGTTGATAGGCAGTTTTTTGATCTTTACCCTCTCCCACACTCTATTCTCAAATAGGCCCTAGTGTCTGTTGTTTCCTCTTTGTATTCATATATACGCAACGCTTATCTTACACTTATAAGTGAGAATATGTGGTATTTGGTTTTCTGTTCCTGTGTTAATGCGCTTAGAATAATGGCCTCCAGCTCCATCCATGTTGCTGCAAGGGACATGGTCTCACTCTATGACTGTATAGTATTCCATGTTGTATAATATGTACCACATTTTCTTTATTCAGTCCACTGTTGATGGGCATTTGAGTCCACGCCTTCACTATTGTGAATAGTGCTGCCATAAATGTATGAGTGCCTGTGTCCTTCTGGTAGAATGATTTATTTTTGTTTGGACATACATCCAGTAATGGGATTGTTGGGTCAAGTGACAACTGGGTTTTACATTCTTTCAGAAATCCCCAAACTGCTCTAGAGTGGCTGAACTAGTTTAGAAAGCATTTAAGTGTTCCCTTTTCTCTACCACCTTACCAGCAAGTTTTCTGACTTTAAAAAAAATAACCATTCTGACTGGTGTGGGATGGTATCTCATTTTAGTTTTGATTTGTATTTCTCTAATGATTAGTGATGTTGAACATTATTTTTGTACGTTTGTTGGCCACATGTATGTCTTTTTTTAACAAGTGTCTGTTCATGTCCTTTGCCCATTTATTAATGGGGTTGTTTGGTTTTTGCTTGTTGATTAGTAAATTTGCCAGTACCCAAAAATACAGGAAAAGATGGATTTAGGGAGTTAGAGAAATGAGGAAGCCTGTAACATATTACTGATTTCATGAACCAGTGTATGAGATTTAATGAAAAGTCACTGAAAAGGCAACAATGAGGAAAACTGCTGTATATAGAAAATGGAAATTTATTTCTGAAAAAACATTCACATTGAGGTTCAACGAAGATCAAAATAGTTTTTCTAAAAAAATTTGTAAATTAGGCCTGTATTGATATAAGACCAGAATAGTTCATATAATTTACAAAAGATATTATTGTTAAAAAACAGATCCCAACAAGGTGTGAGTTCTTCTTCTTCTTCCTTTTTTTAAAAATATACTTTAAGTTCTGGGGTACGTAGGGAGATCATGCAGGATTGTTACAGAGGTATACACATGCCATGGTGGTTTACTGCTTTTGTCTCCCAGTCATCTGCATTAGGTATTTCTCCTGATGTTATCCGTCCCCAATACCCCCAATATCCCCACCTTCTACTATACCTCCCCTAGCTCTTCCACCTCTCAATAGGCCCCAGTGTGTGATGTTCCCCTCCCTGTGTCAATGTGTTCTCGTTGTTTAACGCCCACTTATGAGCGAGAACATGCAGTGTATGGTTTTCTGTTCTTGTGTCATTTTGTTGAGAATGATGGTTTATTTCATGGTGTATATGTGCCACATTTTCTTTATCCAGTCTATCATTGGTGGGCATTTGGGTTGGTTCCAGGTCTTTGCTATAGTAAACAGTGCCATAGCGAACATATGTTTGCATGTGTCTTTATAACAGAACTATTTATAATCATTTGGATATATAACCAGTAATGGGATTGCTGGATCAAATGGTATTTCTATTTCTGGATCCTTGAGGAATTGCCACACTGTCTTCCATAATGGTTGAACTAATTTACACTCTCACCAACAGTATAAAAGTATTCTTATTTCTCTACTTCCTCTCCAGCATCTGTTGTCTCTTGATTTTTTGATGATCGCCATTCTAACTGGCATGAGATGGTATCTCAATGTGGTTTTGATTTTCATTTCTCTAATGACCAGTGATGATGAGCATTTTTTCATATGTTTGTTGGCTGCATAAATGCCTTCTTTTGAAAAGTGTTTGTTCATATTCTTTGCCCATTTTATGATGGGGTTGTTCATCTTTTTTCTTGTAAGTTTAAGTTATTTGTAGATTGTGGGTATTAGCCCTTTATCAGATGGGCAGATTGAGAAAACTTTTTCCCATTCTTTTGGTTGCTGGTTCACTCTAATGATAGTTTTTTTTTTTTTTTTTTTTTTTGGCTGTGCAGAAGCCCTTAAGTTTAATTAGATCCCATTTGTCTATTTTGGCTTTTGCTGACAATGCTTTTGGTGTTTTAGTCATGAAGTCCTTGCCTATGCCTATGTCCTGAGTGGTATTGCCTAGGTGTTCTTCTAGGGTTTTTATGGTGTTACGTTTTATGTTTAAATCTTTAATCCATTTGAAGTTAATTTTTGTATAATGTGGAAGGAAGGGGTCCAGTGTCAACTTTCTGCAAATGGCTAGTCAGTTTTCCCAGCACCATTTATTAAACAGGGAATCCTTACTCCATTGCTTGTTTTTGTCAGGTTTGTCAAAGATTAGATGGCTGTAGATGTGTGATGTTACTTCTGAGGCCTCTGTTCTGTTCCGTGTGTCTGTGTCTCTGTTTTGGAACCAGTACCATGCTGTTTTGATAACTGTAGATTTATAGTATAGTTTGAAGTCAGGTAGCATGATGCCTCCAGTTTTGTTCTTTTTGCTTATGATTGTCTTGGCTATGCGGGCTCTTTTTCAGTTCCATCTGAAGTTTAAAGTGGTGGTTTTTTTTTTTTTTTTTTTTTTTTTTTTTTCCGGTTCTGTGAAGAAGGTCAATGGTAGCTTGGTGGAGATAGCATTGAATCTATAAATTACTTTGGGTAGTATGACCATTTTCATGATATTGATTCTTCCTAACCATGAGCATAGAATGTTTTTCCATCTGTTTGTGTCCTCTCTTATTTCCTTGAGCAGTGGTTTGTAATTCTCCTTGAAGAGGTCCTTTACATTCCTTGTTAGTTGTATTCCTAGGTATTTTATTCTCTTTGTGGCAATTGTGAATGGGAGTTCGCTCTTAGTTTGGCTCTCTGTTATCGTTGTATAGGAAAACTTGTGATTTCTGCACATTGATTTTGTATCCTGAGACTTTGCTGAAGTTTCTTACCAGTTTCAGTAGATTTTGGGCTAAGACGATGGAGTCTTCTAAATATACAATCATATTGTCTGCAAATAGAGACAATTTGACTTCTTCCTTTCCTAAATGAATACCCTTTATTTCCTTTACTTGTCTGATTGCTCTGGCCAGAATTTCCAATACTATATTGAATAGGAGTGGTGAGAGAGGGCATACTTGTCTTGTGTAAGTTCTCAAATGAACTGAAAGGGAATATATCAAGGAGGGCCTTGAATACCATATTAAGGATTGTGTCCTTAAACTGTTTCTCATTTATGAGAGAGTTGGTTTGCTTCTGAGGGATGAGTTCAATATAGTGTTATAATGTAATAAATTTAATTTTTTCCTTGGTTGAAGAAATGTTGGGATGAACATGTAAGCGTTTGTATAAGAGACTGACATTGATTAAATTGCTCTTATGGTGCTCCAGGCAGCATTTGTTTACATGCTCTCATAAGGGGAGTGTGGAAGTTCTTGATATTTGTGTGATCCAAAGCTCTTGTGTCCATTCCAAATAGACACTTTTAAAAATAGTCACTGGAGAAGAGTTAAGTCATGCTATAAAGGCCCCTCACTGGGATTTTAATTAAAGATAATTTATGCTTAGGGAAGAAGATTATTAGTAACTATTAATAACAATGTCAACTGCAGTTTTGTAATTTTCAGTAATTACTCTTTAATATTGGTGAAGTTATATTATTTTCACTTTCTTTTTATTTTTGTCTAAAGCTTTGGTAATGCTTTTTTCTTCTTGTTGGTGATTGTATTGATCAACTAATTACTTAATCATTCAAGTCAGGTATGTGACTGGCTGCTTGGTTGATCAGTTAACACAGGTAAAATGAGCTGGTTAGTCCCTTATTAAAAAATGTGTGCTATCTAAAACATAACTTAACCTTCTTTTTCTTCTTTTTCTGTTTCAGTGGGTACTCTTAGTTTTCTTTGTCTTATCTTCCCCCAAGAGTTAAGATTAAGTAATTCCTAGTGAAAAAAACAAAAGCAAAATTATCCCATCCCTTAAAGAATTCATATGAAAAACTGGTAGAAAGATGAAGTCACATACACTGGGGAAGAACCAATTTTGGCATTGCAAAGGCCACCCATGAGATAGTGAACATTTTTGTGCTATATTGAGTGCATGGTGAAAAGATACTCTTAAAATATTTTAATGGAATTTTTAAAAAATGTCAGATTCTGAGGCTTTTAAACTTATTTTCATGCACTGAATTTAAAAATTTAGAAATATGTAAATAGGCTTTTTTTTTAACGAAAAATCAAATTCGAAACTTTTCATTTGGTGGAACACTTTCATAATGTTTCCCAATTGGAATAAACTTTTTAAAGGTCAGCTGTTCCTCTTGGATAGGGTTGGGTTTAGTTCTACTGGTGTCTAATCTTTCTAGGCTTTAGTGGCAATATCAAGAAGCTTGATATGCTGTATATCACTTGAAATTTTGAGCCATGGCTTTAATTTTTTTTCTAAGAGCTAAAACCAGAAAATACATCATATGCTTATATAGTGCCATCTATCCTTATTTAAGAGGATTTACACAAAAGCTATTAGATCTTATTACAGCCAGAAGCACTATGTTTGCATTACTTGTAAATAAGAAATTATACTCATATTGTGATGTAAGTTCATAGTACAGTTTTATTAATCTGTATCTTTCCAAAAATAGTTTTTCTTCAAGTAATGTTTAATATTTTTATCTTTTACATATATTCAGTAACATATCTATGTTTAAACATTGTTTCTCTAGTTCCTTGCAAATATTATAAAATGATGTTTCTGAATTTTATATTTCATCAATTCGATGATGACCACAAATTTGTAGCTTCAAACGGACAAACTGAATTACTCTCCTAAGCTCCAGATTCACACACCCAATTTTTTAAATCTTGTGTTTATTTTTATTTGATTCATTCGTTTTATTACTATAGAATTTTGAAAGTTTTAAAAGTTTTCTGGTTTCAAGTTTTCTATTGGAGAAATGCCTTTTGAGTTAAATATAGGGAAAGAATTCAGTCTTTTAGTGTTTTTTCTTTCTGTTTTTAAAATTAATTTATTTATATATGTATATTATTGCACTTTAGGTTCTGGGGTACATGTGAAGAACATACAGGATTGTTTCACAGGTACATACATGACAGTGTGGTTTGCTGCCTCCATACCCTTCAGCTATATCTGGCATTTCTCCCCATGTTATCCCTCCCCAACTCCCTGTCCCCCACCGTCTCTCCCCTAGTCCCCACCAACATATCCCAGAGAGTGATGCTCCCCTCCCAGTGTCCATGTGTTCTCGTTGTTCAACACATTCCTATGAGTGAGAACATGCGGCATTTGATTTTCTGTTTTTGTGTCAGTTTGCTGAGAATGATGGTTTCCAGATTCATCTGTGTCCCTACAAAGGACACAAGCTCATAACTTTTTATGGCTGCATAGTATTCCATGGTGTATATGTGCCACATTTTCCCTGTCTGGTCTATCATAAGTGGGCATTTGGGTTGGTTCCAGGTGTTTGCTATTGTAAACATTGCTGCAATGAACATACGTGTGCATGTGTCTTTATAATAGAACTATTTATAAACCTTTGGATATATACCCCCTAATGGGATTACTGGGTCAAATGGAATTTCTATTTCTAGGTCCTTGAGGAATCGCCACACTGTCTTCCATAATGGTTGAACTAATTTACACTCCCACCAACAGTATAAAAGTGGTCCCATTTCTCCACATCCTCTCCAGCATCTGTTGTCTCCAGATTTTTTAATGATCGCCATTCTAACTGGCTTGAGATGGTATCTCAATGTGTGTTTGATTTTCATTTCTCTAATAACCAGTGATGATGAGCATTTTTTCATATGTTTCTTGGCCTTATATATGTCTTCTTTTGAAAAGTGTCTGTTCATATCCTTTGCCCATTTTGAATGGGTTTGTTTTTTTCTTGTAAATCTGTTTTTGTTCTTTGTAGATTCTGAATATTAGCCCTTGTCAGATGGATAGATTGCAAAAATTTTTTCCCATTCTGTTGGTTCCTAGTTCACTCTAATGCTTGTTTCTTTTGCTGTTCAGAATCTCTGGAGTTAGATCCCATTTGTCTATTTAGCTCTTGTTGCCAATGCTTTTGGTGTTTTAGATATGAAGTCATTGCCTTTGCCTATGTCCTGAATGGTTTTGCCTAGGTTTTCTTCTAGGGTTTTCATGGTATTAGGTCTTATGTTTAAGTCTTTAATCCACCTGGAGTTAATTTTAATGTAAGGTGTCAGGAAGGGGTCCAGTTTCTGATTTCTGTACGTGGCTAGCCAGTTTTCTGAATACGATTTATTAAAGAGGGAAGCCTTTCTTCATTGCTTGTTTTTGTCAGGTTTTTCAAAGACCAGTTGGTTGTAGATGTGTGACATTGCCTCCGAGGCCTCTGTTCTGTTCCATTGGTCTATATCATTGTTTTGGTACCAGTAACATGCTCTTTTAATTACTGTAGCCTTGTAGTGTAGTTTGAAGTCAGGTAGCATGATGTCTCAAGTTTTGTTCTTTTTGCTTAGAATTGACTTGGCTATGTGGACTCTTTCGGTTCCATATGAAGTTTAAGTTGTTTTTTTCCAGTTCTGTGAAGAGGGTCATAGGTAGTTTGATGGGGATAGCATTGAATCTATAAATTACTTTGGTTAGTATGGCCATTTTCACAATATTGATTCTTCCTAACCATGAGCATGGAACGTTTTTCCATCTGTTTGTCCTTTTTTATTTCCTTGAGCGGTGGTTTGTAGTTCTCCTTGAAGAGTTCCTTTACGTGCTTTGTTTGCTGTATTCCCAGGTATTTTATTCTCTTTGTAGCAATTGTGAATGGCAGTTCGTTCTTGATTTGGCTCTCTAGAAGTCTGTTATTGGTGTCTAGGAATACTTAGATTTCTGCACACCGATTTTGTATCCTGAGACTTAGAGACAATTTGACTTCCTCCTTCCCTAATTGAATACCCTTTCTTTATTTTTCTTTCCTGATTTCTCTGGCTCTAATACTATATTGAATATGTCTATTCAATATGTCTATTTCTCTGGCTCTAATACTATAAGAATATGTCTATTCAATATAGTATTAGAATTTCCAGTACTATATTGAATAGGAGTGGTGAGAAAGGTCATCCTTATCTAGTGCCAGGTTTCAAAGGGAATGCTTCCAGTTTTTGCCCATTCAGTATGATATTGGCTGTGGGCCGTTGATACCTTGTTTATTGAGAGTTTTTAGCATAAACGGCTGTTGAATATTGTCAAAGACCTTCTCTGCCTCTATTGAAATAATCATGTGGTTTTTGTTGTTGGTTCTTTTTATGTGGTGAATTACATTTATAGACTTTCGTATGTTGAAACAGCCTTGCATCCCCAGGATGAAGCTTGCTTGATCATGATGGATCAAGCTTTTTTATGTGCTGTTGCAATTTGTTTGCCAGTATTTTGTTGAAGATTTTGCAACTATGTTCATCCCGGATGAAGTTGTTGAGTCTCTACCAGGTTTTAGTATCAGGATGATGTTGGTCTCATAAAATGATTTGGGAAAGATTCCCTCTTTTTGGATTGTTTGTAATAGTTTCAGACCAAGTGGTACTAGCTCCTCTTTGTATGTCTGGTAGAATTCAGCTGTGAACCCAACTGACCTGGGCTTTTTGTGGTTGGTAGTCTATTAACTGCTGCCTCAACTTTAGTCCTTGTTATTGGTCTATTCAGGGTGTCGACTTCTTCCTGGTTTAGGCTTGGGTTGGTGCAAGTGTCCTGTTATTCATAAATTTCTTCCAGGTTTACTGGTTTATGTGCATACAGTTGTTTGTAGCAGGAGCAAGTGTCCAGGTATTTATTAATTTCTTCCAGGTTTACTGGTTTATGTGCATAGAGTTGTTTGTAGCAATCTTAGATTGTATTTAGTATTTCTGTGGAATTGGTGGTAATAGCCAATTAATTTTTATTGCATCTATTTGAGTCTTCTTTTTTATTAATCTGGGTGGTGGTTTGTCTAATTTGTTGATCTTTTCAAAAAACCACCTCCTGGACTTACTGATTTTTTTTTTGAAAGGTTTTATGTGTCTCTGTCTCCTTCAGTTCTACTCAGATCTTAGTTATTTTTTGTCTTCCTGCTAGCTTTTGAGTTTCTTTGATGTTGCTCCTCTAGCTCTTTCGATTTTGATCATAGGGTGTCGATTTTAGATCTTTCCTTGCTTTTCCTGTGTGCATTGATTGCTATAAATTTTCTTCTAGACACGGCTTTAAATGTGTCCCAGAGATTCTGGTATGGTGTGCCTTTGTTCTCATTGGTTTCAAAGAACATGTTTATTTGTGCCTTCATTTCATTGTTTATCCATTCAACATTCAAGAGCCAGTGTTCAGTTTCCACTGAAGTTGTGTGGTTCTGAGTTAGTTTCTAAATTCTGAGTTCTAATTTGATTGCACTGTGGTCTGAGAGACTATTTGTTATGATTTCCATTATTTTGCATTTGCTGAGGAATGTTATGTGGTCAATTTTAGAGTAGGTGCGATATGGTACTGAGAAGAATGTGTATTCTATGGATTTGGGGTGGAGAGTTCTGTAGATGTCTATTAGATTTGCTTGGTCCAGATCTGAGTTCAAGTCCTGGATATCCTTGTTAATTTTCTGTCTGATTGATCTGTCTAATATTGACAGTGGAGTGTTAACGTCTCCCACAATTATTGTGTGGGAGTCTAAGTCTCTTTGTAGATCATTAAGAACTTGCTTTGTATGTCTGGGTGCTCCTGGATTGGAAGCATATATATTTAGAATCATTAGCTCTTCTTGTTGCATTGATCCTTTTACCATTATGTAATGCCCTTCTTTGTCTCTTTTGATCTTTGTTGGTTTAAAGTCTATTTTATCAGAGACTAGGATTACAACTCAAGCTTTTTTTTTTTCTCTCTCCATTTGCTTGGCAAATCTTTCTCCATCCCTTTATTTTGAGCCTGTGTGTATCCTTGCATGTGAGATGGGTTTACTGGATACAGCACACCGATGGGTTTTGACTTTTTATCCAATTTGCCAGTCTTCACTTGAATGTCTAATAAGTATTTCAAATTGAATGTTTTCAGATAGAAGTAGAGACTCTCTGATCTCTCCTACTCCAATTCCAAATCTAATTTCTTCTTAGCCAGTATATCCCAATAAGGTATACCAATTGTACAGCAAAAAGAAGGGGAAAAAAGTCATTTTTGAATTTTTTATTCCTGCAATCAATATATCAGTAGACTCTACCTGTGCCCCCAAATAATTGTATTCAAAATCTCAAAATTTTTCTTAATTTATCTTGTTACAGTCCAATGGAACAACTAAAATTTTCCCCAAGTTCTGCATTAGCCTCCTGACTAGTATCTTTGACTGCAGTCTGGCTCATAATAGCTTCCATAAAATAGGTAAGTGATCTTTCAAAATAAAAATCAGATTGTGTTGCTCTTCAGGCATCTAGGATCACCTCCCCCTTGACTTCTACCCTGCATTTCAATAGAAGAAAAGGCTGGCCAACTGGCACCTCCTAAAACACCTTCTTGTAAATAGCAGGCATGGTGTGGGGGAATCTCTCTGGAAGACCTTGTTTTTACTTAAAGAAGATCAAAACCCCACCCCACTCGTCCATCAACCAAGACTCTTTCACCTGTGATTTCTAAAGCTGTAAATGCAAGACCCTTTCATATGTGATTTCTAAAACCCAAGACCCTTTCACTTGTAATTTCTAAGGCTGTAAACCTAAGATTCTTCCATGGGTAATATCTAGAATGTAAGCCTATGTAAAAGCAGTGCTTCTCTTTGTTAGTGGAACTTGGTTGTTTAGACAAATTGTCGCCTGGCTCCTGGCCGTAATAATATTAAACCTCTTCCTTCCCAGTTTGAGAATTCTGTTTCTTGCAGCCACTCCTGCTTCAGTCTCTTTGACTGCAGTCTGCCTCATAACAGCTTCCACACAACAGGCAAGTGATCTTTCAGAATAACAATCAGATTGTGTTTTTCTTCTGCTTAAAATGTCCAATGGCTTCTCACTGTACATGAAAGTTTATTTTAAAAATTATATGAAGCCTGCACCCAAGAATGCTAATACTTACCAGTAGTCTGTTTCTTTATCTTCTTCTAGTACTTAGAGCTAAATTACATTTCCTATCTTCCCCACCTCCCATGTGAAAATGGACCAAGTTTGGCCAATGGAATATAAGCAGAAGTAGTGAACATCAGTTCCAGGCCTGGTCCATAAGGCTCTCCCAGGTAGGATCCTCTTGTTTCCTTCCTATTGTGTGACGGAATACATGATATTCCCATAAGATGAAAGGATGGTGGGTTCCTCATTGCCTCCATGGAGCAAACCTCTCGCCCAAGTAAATTCTTACTGGAATATGACCTATGCAAGAAATAAATCTTGCTTTGTTAGGCTTAAGTTTTGGGCCTATATGATGGGCCAGCCCCTGTCCATCTCTACAACCTCATCTGTTTATACCCTCCCCTTTCACACCTCCATTACTCTGGATGCACACAGATCTGAACCTATTGTTGTATGGATCTTTTGCCCAGATCAACGCATGACTCCTTTTTTCTC
The DNA here is from genome assembly GCF_048565385.1 of Saimiri boliviensis. NCBI lineage: Eukaryota > Metazoa > Chordata > Mammalia > Primates > Cebidae > Saimiri > Saimiri boliviensis. Next base: position 66,183,112 of record NC_133458.1, on the reverse strand, counting down.
TTCAATTGGATATCAACTCAAATGCCATTTTCTTCAAAGAGCCTTTCCTGACTTCTCTATCTAAAACAGCATCCCACAGTGGTCAGTTTCTATGACATGTCTTCATATACTAAGACATCTCAGCAATTATCAGTACCTACAATTGTCTTAATGTGTTCTATTTTTGTTCCTATCTTCCTAGAATATCAGCTCAGTCAGAAGAGGGATTATTTATCTTCACTGTTGTAGGCTAAAACAGTGCTTGGCATGTAGTGGGCACTCAATATGTATTTGTTAGCTGACTGACTAGTGTGCATAGATATGCTATTTGAAGATTGGAATTGTATCCTGTAGCTCAGATGTATGTAGAGCATATAACTCATATAAGTCAATCAATATTTTTAATATAATGTGTCACTAAATTGCAGGTAAGTAACGTATTACAGAAAGACTTAGGATTTGCAGACAGAAAGGCTCAATTCAAGTTTTGAACCTATTGTGTGATTCTGAGTACTCTATCTTTCTGAGGCTCTATTTCTGCACTTTCCGTAATGGAAATACAATAGTATATACCTTATTCTGTCAATCTCATGAGATAGAATATTTGTGAATAAACAATAAAAACTGTATAGAGTTCATATTACATAAGAATTAATCCCACAAGTCTGTTTTTAAACATGTGCAAAATGTTTTATATGTTGATAGTTTGTGTGTCTAAATATTTTGTGGGTAGACAGTGCCAATAAATGATATGCATATTAGAAATATTTTTACATATTACTAAAATGCAAGATTCTCTGAGATGTATAACATTCTGTCTTGGTAATCAGTGTCTCAGGACTTCAAAGTAAAGAAATTGCTATCCATTTAACAGGTAGTTCTGTAGATACAGTTTTTCTTTTCTTTTTTTTAATTGCATTTTAGGTTTTGGGGTACATGTGATGAACATGCAAGATTGTTGCATAGGTACACACATGGCAGTGTGGTTTGCTGCCTTCTCTTTAACATGGTGTGCTATTGTCTGGTGAGCATGAATTAAGCAAGTGCCAATAGATGTGTGAAAACTTGAATTTTTATTCTGGTAGAAATGTGAAGTATCGCTTCATAAATTCTATTTAGCATTGTTTTGAGAGATCCAGGCTAAAATTGCCCTTAATTTGCCTAAAATCTCTCCAAACTCAACAAGCTGGGAACAAAGAAGTGTTGTGGTAATAAATATTTAATGTTCACATCCATGTGTCACAATCAGGCTGTTATCTGTGTGCACTTTTACCAGGAAACAAAATAAAACAGAAAATACAATGCTTGTAAAATTTATGTGAGGAATGTTCTGTGGGAAATTAGGCTTGGTTGCTGTTTAATATCCTTTTTGGAAACAAGAAAGACATTCCCCCCTGAACCTACCTCAGAGAGGAAATGAGTTATGATTGGCTGTTACTGCCATTCTTAGTTCTGCTTCGAAGTATGCACAACAGTGGTCAAAAAATCTCTTGCCTTTGAAGAAGTCCCTGGTTGTAGGCAGTTCTCTCTGTGTCTGTACACTATGACCATTGTGGGCCATGCTAGCTCATAGTTAGGACGGGCGGCATCCCAGCTTCTCAGAATTTTCTCTCTTCAGCAGAGGGCTGAAATGCAATGTGACATATATTACAATTGATTTTTTTAAAGCATCGCCCTCAGGGAAGAAATACAGTAAAGAGTAGAATATTCCTTTGACTGTGCCTGTCTCCAGGTATGTTAAAACACCCATCTATTACTTATTAAAAATGATCGAAATAGGCCTAACCCTGAAAAGAGATCATGTCTGAGTTTGACAAGGTCCAAAACAAAGTAGTTTTTAAATTCCATAATGCAAGTTTTCACAAAACACGTGTTAACAGCTTTGTCTCACTCTGGAATATTAGCAAAAGGAAATTTTCTTGATTTTTGTTAATGAAATCTGTAAATCAAGGAACATTTGAAGAGAGACCTAGGAGAGCACTTCTATAAATGTTTTATGATTCTTATTTAAAAGGGCATAAAGGAACCTGAGAGGTTTTGTGTCAGGATGGGATTGAAATGCATTATTGCTTACCAATGAGCACATACAGAAGATTTTTTCATAAATTGGATTCCAGCTAACCTAATACCCTAATATTAAAAGGCTTTTACCTTATGAATGTGCATTATTAGCAAACTTTATGGTACTAAGTATATTGCATTTATATGTCTAGTGGGGCCTGATCTAGCCTTTGAAACTTGTGCTTAATTAAACACCAGTGCTCCATCAAACATCTTATTCTGGAATGAGGGAGAGAATAAGATCATATGAGACACTGCTGCAGATATGATATAGATTAGATATAAGCATTTGTTTATACTTAGTTTTGAGCAAAGGCAATCCTACAATGACTAATTTGACCCCTTTTTCATACTTGGCAGTTTCTGCTACATTAAACGTATCTTTTATCAGAGAAAAACAAACCAAAGTGGTCTCAAATCCCAGCTTCTAGGATAAGTCCCATAGAAACTTTGGAAGATGTATATGTACATGATCAGAAAATTTAGGTGGTATAGTAGATGTAAGATGAAAATTAAAAACTTACCCTCACATTTCTGTCAGGTCCTAATCCTAAAGTTTACCACTTTTGAAAACTTCTTGGTATATAAATCTACAAAAACATTGTATACTTGAATATATCCATGTGTGAATACATCCTTTATATATGCATAGGAAAATATGTTTTTAAAATTGTTCTTGAAGGGAAGGATATACTAACAGTATATTACAGTTTTTCATTTTAGTTCCCCTTGGAGAGTTTTCCTTAGCAATGAATATGGATACACCTCAGTCTTTTCAGTGTGTGCAAATTCTGTTGTATGAATGGATAATTATTTAATCAGCCTCTTCATTGATAAACATTTTTTTGCAGGTATAAATAATGTGACTCCGAATACCCAAGCTCTTATCGTTAGCAAGAATATACATAGAATAAATTCACCAAAGTTGAATTGCTGAGTCAAAAGGCAGGTACATTTTAAATTCTGGTGGTTTTGCCAAATTATACTATAGAAGATTGTAGCTAGTTTGGAGTCCCACCACTGGTATCCAAAAGTGACTTATTTTCTACTCTTGCCAAAAGTGGCTTTTAGTTTCTGGTCTTGCATAACAGCAGACTTAGGGGTTTGGGCAAGTATTACCTGAGTGGTGAAATTTTGCAAGGTAAATTAATAGAAAAGAAAGCAACATTGTTTCCTCCACATGTTTGTGGATGAAGTTATGGAGTTTAGTGGATTTCGAAGCAGATTTAAAGAGTTTATCTTTATTGTCATTCGAAGTTAGTAAATGCCTGCAAACCACAGTTAGCCTCTCTTGATGCAAGGCAGTTTGTCTTCTTGGCAGCATAACGATGTGAATGTTTATTTAGTCTCAGGTGAAACTTTTCTTGATGTCTGCTATGATTTTTGTTAGTCAGTTCATGTTTACTTACTATAAGGTTGGCAAAAACGTAATGGCAAGAACTGCAACTACTTTTGTGTCAACCTAATACTTAATCTTTTTCTGTAAAGGAAAAAAGGGGTTACCAAAGGTAGTAATGTTTGATATATTTCCTAGTCTTTTCCTAATAAAATATTTAGCAAAATAGAAATAACTATTCCAGTGGCCATGAAATAAAAAAGGAGCTTTATAAAATTTATATTGCTCTTTAGCTTCATTAATTTTATTATTTTAAACTGAGCATAAAACCTTTCCCTTGAAATAGAGTGGTCTTTGAACTGGTCCTTTAACCACATCTCTCTTCATTGGGGAATCTGGTTCTGGATAAAGTGTGATTTTTTTCATCCCAGAAAGATTTTGTTTTAATTCTTATTATTCTTGTTTTTATTTTATTATTGGGAAAAGAGTATCAATTACCACTGTGACCTTTTCCTTCTCAAAGATTTTTGCTAAATTCAGGGAACTAATGGAGTACAAAGCAATTTCTTCTTAACCCAAAATGTGTTTTACAATCACTTTTATCTCAAAATGTGATATTAAAAGTTTCATTTTGGATTTTCTCTTTACTTAGGGAGAACTGTTTTCATGAAAGCATTTGCATTTCAATCACTTGGAGGTTTGGCTATGAGAACAATCTTTTGTTCCTAGTTAATTTTGGTGGGTCCTTTCATTAGCTGTTATCCAGACAGCATTTCCACTTGGTTGGCTTCTATCTCTTCTCTCATCTGGTCTTTCATTAGGCCTGGATGACCTGAATTGGCTCTGATCTCTGTCTTTTATTTCACTCTGGCTCCCGTGACTCCCTCTGTCTGTTTATGTTGGCAGTGGGCGTTCATTCTGTTCTTGGCGGAGTTCTCCAAGTTCCCCTTGTGGTATGGTGCTCATATCTTCTGCTGACAATGTTGAATCTCCTTTATCTATTCAGCTACCTCTTCAGCCAACCTTCACTTCAGTCAAACACACATTTTACTTTTTATTTAATGACGTGTGAGTAATTTTATGGCAAGAACTTCTTTTGTACTTTTATTTTTTCCTTCTGAAAGTCAGTTCTAGTGTCGAAATAAATAAAATCACAAAGATACAACTAGTTAAATCTTTATATTTTCTGACATCTTTTGCATGCATCAGATTTAGTGCTAGATCTAGTCTTTGACAAAATAAAGTGAAGCTAAAAAATACTGTGTCCTCTCCTCGAAATAATCATTCCTCTAAATATCAAGTACTTGTTGTTAAACAGTTATTTTACTTCTGCACTGGAATCTTTTAATAAAAACTCATCTATCTATCCATCCATCCATCTGTCTACCATCAAAATTCAACATAAGACGACTCTTACTTTAACCTCATTCCGAACAATTTAGCGAAACTCCCCCAAAATTCTTTATATCAGTCTCTTCTATAAAGTGACTTAGTTTTGCTAGAATTTGAGTACCAATCATTATCACTTAGCAGATAACTGACCTTGTGTAAACCACTTAACATTGAGTTCTTAATTTTATTATCCCAAAAATGGGCTTTTGAAAGCTATGAATTAAATAACTTACAGGAAACAGCTTTAAAAAATAGACATGCTGTATAAGTGTTAAGTATTACTATTATTATTTTGGGGCAGAAAATAGAACTTAGAATTTTATGTCCTTAAATATCTCCTATAAACCACTGGCAAGCTTGCAATTGGAAAAGCATTAACCTGTGTAAATTCTTCAGTTCTTTCAAGCCCTTCTATGACTTTTAACTTTATTCAGAGACCAATAATAAGCTGCCGAGAGATTTTAAACCAGAGAGTGACATAAGCGTACCTAAGCTTTTGAAACGTCACTCAAGCTGTAGTGTGAAAATGGAATCAGAGCTGATAAGAGTTGTGGCAGACAGAGTGAAGAGATCGTATAGGAGACTGTTAGAGTGATCACACAAGGAAATAATGACATTTTGAATTTAGAAGGAAAGAGCAGCGAAAATTGATGAAGTGTCAGCTTTGCAAAATTTTGAGGAGAAGGAATCAACTAGAAGAGGAAGGAGAGTTAAATTGGTTTTTGCTTGATCAGCTAGCAGGAATTTTGTGACTTCATCCCATGACAGAAAACATTGGAGGGTTATAGTTAGCAGGATTTTGCTGCTTTTTACTAGCATAGAAAACACAGAAGGGTTTTACCTGGCAGAATTTTGCTGCTTTTCATGGAGATAGGAAACACAGAGGAGGAAAACATTTGTGGCAACAATTATGCATTCATTTTTGCGTAAGTGGTGGTTGAGACATTTAAGCAGATAAATGTCCTTGCAATTGTATATACTTTTCTGAAACTCATGGGGAACATTGAACTAGTAATAGTAATTAAGGCATGGGAATAAATGAGGTTATTAGGGAGAGAGTTTGTAGACTAAAAACATAGAGGTTATGAGCATATCAACTGTTAAGCAGCAAACAGAAGAGATCCATTCTCTGCCCATCTGAAAAAAGGCAATGAAGACCATAAAGTGTGGCTCGTAAAGTGTCTATATCAAGGGAAGATAGAGTTTCACATAAGAGAGAGTGCTCAGCAGTGTTACATCATGCATCAAATAAGATAAGAATTCATAGTGTCTGTTAGATTCACAAGAATGGATGTCATTGGTCACAACAGCTAGAACTAGGTGAACTGATGGTGGAAACTGGACATCAGTGGAGAAGTAAATGGGAGGAGAGGAGTAGGAGACAAAAAGAATGGACAACATTTTAAAAGATTGTGGCTGTGACGTAGTATGTGCTCATTTTTTAAATGAAAGTCAATGAGAAGGGCAGTTGTGGAGGGAGATACAGGATCCTCTTACTTTTACATAGTAGAACTCTGAGCATATTTCAATTTTCTTTGGGTGAAGGATAGAGAAAACAAAGCTATAGGGAAAGGAACAAAGGGATAAACAGTGAGAGAGGCTCCTGAGAAGGCAGGCGTGGGTGGGTCTAGAGTGCTGGGAGAAGCATTAGATTTGGGAAGTTGATTCCTCTTCTCTCTGACAGAAAGAAAGGAAAAAGAATAGGTGAAGTTGCAAAGAATTGATGATTTCCCTCTACAGCTTATAGTTTTTTCTGGGTAGGTGGAGGGAATACTCTTTGCTGAAAAATGAGTTGGTGAGTTGGTGGAGTTTGAAAATAATGGAGAGTTTTCAAGTACATATTTTGCAGAGTGAATGAGAAAGCTAAGGAAGGAAACATCAAAAAGATTGTCTAATTTGCATTCCCACCAACAGTGCGTAACGGTTCCCCTCCCCCCCACTCTGATCAACACTTGTTATTTCTTGTCTTTTTGATAATAGCCACAGGAGGGAAGTGAAATCTCCTTGTGGTTTTGATTTGCATTTCCCTGATGATTAGTGATTTTGAGCACCTTTTCATATATGTGTTGGCCATTTATATGCTTTCTTTGAAGAAATGTCCATTCAGGTCCTTTGCCTATTTTAAAGTTACCTTACTAGTATTTTGTTGCTGATGAGTTGCATGAGTTATTCAAATATTTTGGGTATTAATACCTTATTAGATAAAAGGTTTGCACATATCTTCTCTTCCTCCGGTTGTCTGTTGTTTTTTGTGCAGAAGATTTTTGGTTCAATGCCATTCTATTTGTCAATTTTTGCTTTTGTTGCCTGTGCTTTTGATGTCATAATGAAACAATCACTGCCCAGACCAGTATTAAGAAGTACTTCCTGTGATTTCTTCTTGTGGTTTTATGGTTTCAGATGTTACATTTAAGTTTTTAACTCATTTTCAGTGGATTTGTGTATATAGTATGAGATAAGGGCTCAGTTTTACTACTTGGTAGGTAAATAGCCATTTTTCTTAATACCACTGTTGAAGAGACTCTCTTTTCTCTATTATATCTTCTTGGAAAACAGTATGAAGGTTCCTCAAAGAATTAAAAATAGAAATACTTTATGATTCAGCAATCCCACCTCTGGATATATATTTTAAAAAGGAAAAAGAAATCAGTATCTCAGACATACCTGTACTCTCATGCTCATTTCGTCATTATTCATAATAGTCAAGATATGGAAACAACCTAATGTCTATTGATGGATGAATGGCTAAAGAAATGTGATGCACATGCATACACACACACACACACACACACACACACACACACACCCCTATGGGATATTATTCAGCCTTAAAAAAGAAGGAAATGTTGTCATTTTCAATCATGTACATCAACCTTGAGGACATTATGCTAAATAAAGTAAGCCAGACACAGAAAGATAAATATTGTATGATCTCACTTGTATGTAGACTCTAAAAATGTCACACTAATAGAAACAGAGTAGAAGGATGGTGCTAGAGGAGGTGAGAGGAGGATATTGGGAGAGTTTGGTCAGGAGGTACAAAGTTTCATTTATGCAAGTTAAATAAGCTCTGGATAGCTAATTATAACAATGTGAGCATAGTTAACACTATTGTATACTTAAAATTTGCTATGTGGGTAGATATTAAGTGTTCTTAACACAAACTATGTAACTATGTGAGGTGATAGATATGTTCATTTGCTTGATTGTGGCAAATATTTCATAATATATGTGTATTAAAAATTATGAAGTTGTATGCCTTAAATAGATGCATTTTAAATTGCCAACTATAGCTTAGTAAAGTTGAGGAAAAAAAGGTCAGGCAGCAAGTAGTACTTTGCCAGCAATGGAGACCTAAAATATGTTGTGATATCAATTTGCCAGTTTGTATAATTTTTGCTTAAAGCATCTCTTAGTCTGGGTGCAGGCATAAAGATAATTAGAGATTGTGAATTGATCCTGTACTGGCATTTAGTTAAGAGAAACTTACGGAAGAAAAACAAAAGGTGTTTTACAGACACTGGCAAAAGAGTGGTTTCTGTGGTGGACCACAACCATGGAGTCTAGGGAAAACAGAGAAGGAAGTGAAGACTGAAGATTAGAGGCCCCTTTGAAAGGATTGAGGATTCATGGTCCTTTTATAATACTTTAGATAAGTCAGATCTTTTTCTTAAATATCTCTGCAAATTTCAAGTCGCATGGAGTCTTTCAGGCCTATGTAATTTATTAGTACATTAAGTAGTATGTTAATTAATGACATCTCAAACACAAATTTCAAGGGGAGTATGGTGTTTTTTAGAACTCTGTGTTTTGCTTTTCTTTTTGTTTTTGGTCCTGCAAGAAGACAGAATATCCATTTGTTATTTGGTAGAAAAAATGGTGCAAGGATACAGAAAATATGTTTTCAGAATTTTAAACAACTTACTAGATGAAGGTTTCTCTTCAGTTCTGCTTTTTTTGTCCTGTAACTTAAAATAGTTATCTCCAATCATATACCTTTAGAGGTACATTTGACCCTAAAGTTTTACTTTAGCTCATGCTTGTTTTTGAGTGTTTGCTCATCCTTTGTGCTGATAGTTGGTGAATCGCTGGTAGAGACATCTTAAGCTTTGAGAAGCATTATGTCTTGTTAGTCACATGCACTTTTAACTTGAAAAAGTGGTTTGAGACTTCTACCAAGATGGCTGAATAGGGACAGCTCCAGAGTGCAGTTCCCAGTGAGAGCAATGCAGAAGGCGAGTGATCTTCACATTTCCAACTGAGGTACCAGGTTCATTTCAATGACTGGTTGGACAGTGGGTATAGCCCAAAGAGGGCAAACTGACGCATGGTGCGGCACTGCCTCATCTGGGAGGTGCAATGGGCAGGAGGCCTAGTCAGTGAAGGCCATCAGGGACATCTGGCCACTCTGGAGCTCTGGTTCTGATGCTGCACTTCTCCTGCAGTCTTTGCAGCCTACGGACCAGGAGATCTCCACATGCCAACAGGTGCTGTGGGTTTCCAGGGCAAATCTGGGTGGCTAATTTAGCCAGTGCTAGAAGTTCCCAGCACAAAGCTGAGCAGCTGTTTTGACTGGTGCCTGGAGCACCTGCGACACAGAGTCACCCATACACCCGAGAGAAAGGGGGCTCAAGGCAGGGAGCCAGGTGATCTGGCTCCATGGGTCTCACCCCCACGGAGACCAGCAAACTGAATCCTACTGGCCATCTGAAAGTCACCAACTTCAGAGACCAAAGGTAGATAAAACCACAAAGATGGGAAGAAACCAGTGCAAAAAGGATGAAAACACCAAAAACCAAAATGACTCTCCTCTGCTGAGGAATCAACTCCTCACTAACAAGGCCACAAAACTGGATGGAGAACAAGTTTGATGAATTGACAGAAGCAGGATTCAGAAGGCAGGTAATCACAAACTTCTCTGAGCTAAAGAAACGTGTTCTAATCCAATGCAAAGATAAGAACCTTGAAAAAGGTTAGATGAGATGCTAACTAGAATAACCAGCTTGGAGAAGAACATCAATGACTCAATGGAACTGAAAAACACAGCACGAGAACTTCGCAAAGCATACACGAGTTTCAATAGTTGAATCGATCAAGCAGAAGAAGGGATATCAGAGATTGAAGATAAACTCAATGAAATAAAATGAGAAGGCAAGATTAGAGAAAAAAAGAGTGAAAAGAAATTAACAAAGCTTCCAAGAACTATATGATTATGATAAGAGACCTAATCTGCGTTTGATCAGTATACCTAAATGTGTTGAGAAGAATGAATCCAAGCTGAAAAACCATCTTCAGAATATTATTAAGGAGAACTTCCAGGCAGGCCAACATTCAAATCCAGGAAATACAGAGAACACCACAAAGATAATTGTCAAGTTAGCAACCACAATAATCATGAGATTCACCAGGGTTGAAATGAAGGAAAAAATGCTAATGGCAGCCCGAGAGAAAAGTTGCGTTACCCACAAAGGGAGCCTGTCAGACTCACAACGGATCTCTCAGCAGAAGCCTTATAAGCCAGAAGAGAGTGAGGGCCAATATTCATCATCCTTAAAGAAAAGAAATTTCAACGAAAAATTTCATCTCCAGCCAAACTAAGTTTATAAGTGAAGGAGAAATAAAATCCTTTACAGACAAGCAATTGCTGAGAAATTTCATCACCACTAGGCCTGCCTTACAAGATCTCCTGAAGGAAGCACTAAACATAGAAAGGAACGAGTACCAGCCACTGCAAAAATGTACCAAATGGTAAAGAGACACAATGAAGAAACTGCAGCTAATGGGCAAAACAACCATCTAGTATCAAAATGGGAGGATCAAACTCACACATAACAATATTAATCATATATGTAAATGGACTGAATGCCCCAATCAAAAGACACAGACTGTCAAATTGGATAAAAAGTCAATACCCACTGGTGTGCTGTATTCAGGAGACCCATTTCATGTGCAAAGACACACATAGATTCACAGGGATGGAGGAAGATTTACCAAGCAAATGGAGAGCAAAAGAAAAAAGCAGGGGTTGCAATTCTAGTCTCTGATAAAATAAACTTTAAACCAACAAAGATTAAAAAAAGAAAAAAAGCAAAGAAAGGCATTACATTAATGATAAAGGGATCAATGTAACAAGAAGAGCTAACTATCCTAAATATATATGCACTCAATATAGGAGCACCCAGAGGCATAAAGCAAGTTCCTAATGACCTACAAAGAGACTTAGACTCCCACACAATAATAGTGGGAGACTTCAACACTCCACTGTCAATATTAGATCACTGAGACAGAAAATTAACAAGGATGTCCAGCACTGAAATGCAGATCTGGACTAGCTCCCCTAATAGACATTTACAGAACTCTCCACCCCAAATCAACAGAATATACATTATTTTCAGCACCACATTGCACCTACTCTAAAATTGACCACATAATTGGAAATCCTCCTCAGCAAATGCAAAAGAACGGAAATCATAACAAGCGGTCTCTCAGACCACAGTGCAATCAAATTAGAACTCCGGACTAAGAAGCTCACTCAAAACTGCACAATTACATGGAAACTGAACAATCTACTCCTGATTGACTACTGGATAAATAATGAAGTGAAGGCAGAAATAAAGATGTTCTTCAAAACCAGTGAGAATGAAGATACAATGTACCAGAATCTTTGGGACACATTTAAAGCAGTGTCTAGAGGGAAGTTTATAGCACCAAATGCCCACATGGGAAGTGAGGAAAGTTTTAAAATTGATATCCTATCATCAAAATGGAAAGAACTAGGGAAGCAAGACCAAACAAATTCAAAATATAGGAGAAGACAAGAAATAACTAAGATCAGAGCAGAACTGAAGGTGATAGAGACACAAAAAACCCTTAAAAAATCAAAATGTCAAGAGGCTGGTTTTTCGAAAAGATGAACAAAACACATAGACCAGTAGCCAGACTAATAAGAGAGAAGAATCAAATAGATGGAATAAAAAATGATAAAGAGGATATCACTACCGATTCCACAGAAGTACAGACTACCATCAGAGATCACTACAGACACCTCTATGCAAATAAACTAGTAAATCTAGAAGAAATGGATAAGTTTCTGGACACTTACACCCGTCCAAGACTAAACCAGGAAGAAGTTGAAACCCTGAATAGACCAATAATAAGGGCCAAAGTTGAGACAGCAATTAATAGCCTACCAACCAAAAAAAGTTCAGGTTCAGATGGGATCACAGCGAAATTTTACCAGACAAACTGGTACCATTCCTCTGAAACTATTCCAGATAGTACAAAAACAGAGAATTCTCCATAACTCATTTTATGAGACCAACATCATCCTGAAACCCGGCAGAGACCCAACTAAAAAAGAATATTTCAGGCCAGTATCCGTTATGCACATAGATGGGGAAATCTTCAGTACAATACTGGCAAACCGAATCCAGCAGCACATCCAAAAGTTTATCTATCACGATGAAGTCTGCTTCATCCTGGGGTTGCAAGGCTGGTTCAACATACGCAAATCTATAAATGTAATCCATCACATAAGCAGAACCAAAACAACAACCACATACATGATTATCTCAATAGATTCAGAGGTCGTCTTCAACAAAATTCAACAGCCCTTTATGCTAAAAACTCTCAATAAAATAGGCATTGATGGAGTGTATCTGAAAATAATAAAAGCTATCTACGAGAAACTCACAGCCAATATTCTACTGAATGGGCAAAAACTCGAAGCATTCCCTTTAAAGTCTGGCACTAGACAAGGATGCCCTCTCTCACCACTCCTATTCTACATAGTATTGGAAGTTCTAGCCAGAGCATTCAGGCAAGAAAAGGAAATAAAGGGTATGCAATTAGGAAAAGAGGAAATCACACTATTTCCATTTGCAGACAATAAGATTGTATATTAAGAAGACTCATTGTCTCAGCCCAAAATCTTTTTAAGATGATAAGCAACTTCAACAAAGTCTCAGGATACAAAATTGATGTGCAAAAATCACAGTCATTCCTATACACCAGTAACAGAAAAACAGCCAAATCATGAGTGAACTTTCATTCACAATTGTTAAAAAGAGAATAAAATACCTAGGAATACAATAACAGTGGACATGAAGGACCTCTTCAATAAGAACTACAAACCACTGCTCAAGGAAATAAGAGAAGACACAAAGAGATGGAAAAACTTTCCATGCTCGTGGTTAGGAAGAATCAATATCATGAAAATGGCCATATTGCCCAAAGTAATTTATAGATTCAGTGCTATCCCCATCAGACTACCATTGATCTTCTTAACAGAACTGGAAAACACCTTAAACTTCAGATGGAACCAAAAAAGAACCCGCATAGCCAAGACAATCCTAAGCAAAAAGAACGAAGCTGGAGGCATCACACTACCTGACTTTAAGCCATACTATAAGTCTACAGTAATCAAAACAGCATTGTACTGGTACCAAAACAGAGATATAGACCAATGGAATAGAACAGTGTCCTTGGAGGCAATGCCACACATCTACAACCATCTGATCTTTGACAAACCTGATAAAAACAAGCAATGGGGAAAGGATTTCCTGTTTAATAAATGGTGTTGGGAAAACTGGCTAACCATATGCAGAAAGCTGAAACTGGACTCCTTCCTTACACCTTATACAAAAATTAACTCCAGATGGATCAAAGACTTAAACATAAGACCTAACACCATAAAAACCCTAGAGAAAAACCTAGGCAAAACCATTCAGGACATAGGCGTAGGCAAGGACTTCATGACTAAAACAACAAAAGCATTGGCAACAAAAGCCAAAATAGACAAATGGGATCTAAGTAAACTCCAGAGCTTCTGCACAGCAAAAGAAACAATTAGTAGAGTGAACTGACAACCAACAGAATGGGAAAAAATTTTTGCAAACTACCCATCTGACAATGGGCTAATATTCAGAATCTACAAAGAACTAAAACAGATTTGCAAGATAAAAACAACTCCATCAAAAAGTGGGCAAAGGATATGAACAGACACTTTTCAAAAGAAGACATTTATGCAGCCAACATACATGAGAAAAAGCTCATCATCACTGGTCGTTAGAGAAATGGAAATCAAAACTACATTGAGATAACATCTCACTCTGCCAGTTAGAATGGGGATCATTAAAAAATCTGGAGACAACAAATGCTGTAGAGGATGTGGAGAATTAGGAATGCTTTTACATTGTTGGTGGGAGTGTAAATTAGTTCAACCACACTGTGGAAGACAGTGTGACAATTCCTCAAGGATCTAGAAATAGAAATATAATTTGACCCAGCAATCCCATTACTGGGTATATACTCAAAGTATCATAAATCATTCTGTTATAAAGGCACTTGCATACATATATTCAATGTGACACTGTTGACAATAGCAAAGACTTGGAACCAACCCAAATGCCCATCAAGGATAGACTGGATAAAGAAAATGTGGCACATATACACCATGGAATACTATGCAGCCGTTAAAAAGGATGAGTTCATGCCCTTTGCAGGGACAGGGATGAATCTGGAAACCATCATTCTCAGCAAAATGACACAAGAATGCTGGGAATACTCTGAACCCCTCTGCGGTGACTGAGCAACCCCAAGCTTCTGAAAGAATTGGCAAAACTTAAGCTATCTGAAATAACAAAAGAAATTGTTGTTGATTTTTAACCTGTAAATTCTCTTATAATTTGGTTTCCCTGAAATGAGCTATTTGCTTTGTGATGCTTGTTACTTACTGTATTGATTGTATTTGAGAAAATGAAGGATAATATGAAGTGCTGAGATATGACTTATAACTTTGGCTCTGCTGAGCTGCAGCTTGTAACTTTGGCTCTGCTGAACTGTTCTGGTAGAAACAGGAACTCTGTGAATGGGACTAACCACATAGATTGACTGCCAGAGAGAAATGACAGCATGTAATAGGCTTCTCATTGCAGAGAGCCTATAAATGGATGTGTAATGGAGAGGCTTATTACGCAGATTCCTTTCCCAGGAAAGGCATATTGATTAGGGCCCTGGAAAGGGAATGCGACCCTTATGGAGAGCCTATAAACGGGTGCGTGTGTCTCTGTGGTTGAGATAAGGATGTAAAAGTCTTTCTTCTCCCACTGCTCCTCCAGGCCTTCGTGGAGGCCCCCTCCTCTTGTAGTTTTGTGGTCAGACTGGTTGTCCCATGTCAGATCCTGTTCCCTCTGCAGCTGTGAGCCCAGTATGTTCTTGCTGATAATCATAAATTTATGTTTCACCTATATTCTTGCTAAGATGTGTGATTTCTATGCTGACACACAGAAAGTTATGTTTACATTGTTCAGCTTTTATAATACCACCTGGTGATTTTTGTGCACCAGTTTTTGCAAATTTATTCTTTATGTATAATTATCACTGAAACTTTGTGTAACCTCACTGCTCCTCCCCTACTGAAAGAGCACAGTAAAAACCTGAGGTTTTCAGGGGAATGTCAAACATCCACAGAGCAGCATTATGTGATGTCTCCCCTCGGCCCAACTTTAAGGAAAACTATTTCTTTGTCTCTCTTTTCACCAACCATTCGATCATTTTGAGAGATCTTAAGCCCACGTTGATGTATTGAGAGCTGATCTCGCCAATACAAGAACAGAAATCCAAACACCACATGTTCTCACTCATAAGTGGGTGTTGAACAATGAGAACACATGGCCACAGGGTGGGGAACATCACACATTGGGGTCTGTTAGGGATTGGCGGCTAGGGGAGTGGATACCATGGATTGGGGAGTTTGGGGAGGTATAGCAATAGAAGAAATGCCTAATGTACATGAAGGGGGGATGAAGGCAGCAAACTACCATAGCATGTATATGGTTATGTAACAAAAGCTCTGCACATGTACCTCAGAACTTAAAGTATATATAAAAAGAAGAAAAAGTGTTTTTTAAAAATTCCTCAGACATACCCTAAAATAATCCATGGCTACCAAATTATAAGTAGTGGTAGTAGTGAGGTCTTTTGAGGTGTTATGAAAGGAACATTTTTAACAGAGCCATTCCTAGGGCTTTTAGGGCTTTAGAAGTCATGGACTGAATTGTGTTCCCCAAAATTCATGTTGAATTCTTAACCTCCAGTGTGGCTGCATTTGGACATAGGACCTTTAAAGAGGTGATTAAGCTTAAAAGAGTCAGAAGGATGAGATCCTAATCCAAAAGACTGATGTCTTCATAAGAAGAGACAGACACCGTTGGCTTAGACACCCAGAGAAAGGCCGGGTAGGGACAGAGCCACAAGACCATCTGCAAGCTGAGGAGAGAGGCCTTAGGAAAAACCAACCCTGCCAACACCTTGGTCTTGGACATCCAGCTTCCAGATCTGTGAGAAAATGAATTTTGGTTGTTTAAGACACCCATTGTGTCATATTTTGTTAGGGCAACCTGTGCAAACTGAGACAGTAGGCAAATATTTGTTATGAACCATCTTTTCAGATGAAATGTAGTGTTCCTGGTTACTTTCATTTCTTATCAGGAGAAAGACAGCAAAGCTGTTATTACTCAAAGTATCATGGCTCTGTTTACTTTGAAACATTATAGATCTTTTTGCTTCTGCAGTTTCCTGATGCCATCTATTTAATGCTGGTTACATCATCACTCATCATGCTGCACCATTCATCATTCTACCTATAAATAATACTGACTTCCTGCAGTTCTCTAAAGGTTGTCACTGTGCTTCCTTGATAATAACCATAAATGCAAAGCTGACTCAAATTGTGCAGGAAAATGTGAAATATACATAATTCATTTTCTGGACATGTAAAATTTATCTTTCAAGAGCTTGTAGAGTAAACATAGAACAACACATCCTCCAACCACATCTTCTTTCCAACTCTTTAGGTGGCAATCACAACTTTCCTCGACTGATCCTTTTCAATGATGACCTCAGTCCTGTCTGTATGCACTCCTGTCTTCCCTACACTGCCACCAGTGAAAGAATAGCTGAGGTGCTATAAAAAGCACTCCGAGATTTAAGAAGTCTTTGTTCTTCATCTGGCCTAACTTAAGACCTGCAGGAGAAAGCATAACATCCCATGACTGGAAGTAAGAGAGGACATTAATAAGGGTCTGTTAGGGCTGGGGAACAACAGTCTCAAAAACCTTCAGTGGAAATAAGCATGACATTTGTACTGCAGGCTAAGGAGAGGCTGAGGTGTCCACGCTTGTTGCCATGTGGTTGTGTGGGGCACAGAGTAAATAATGCCTTCTACCTCAATCACCCCTGGGTGCTACAGAAAGGAAGGTGGCAACATCATTGGAACACACTGGTAAGGAAGGATGTACAGAAGGCAGGTGTTACTTAAATCCAAAGCTTGTTGTAAAGGGTAGGTATCCTATATTCTTTAACTTGTCTATTTTAAGACTTGAGCAAGACACCCAAAATCATGTGTCATGGCAGTCAGGGGGAACAATTCTGGAACAGAGGCCATCCATTGAGATGTGAGGTGAGACTAGATGTATGAGTCCCAGAGTTCCTCTTCCTCTGTGCCTTTGGTCAACTCCAGGCTGTAGAGGAGACAAGAGTCCCAAAGAAGAGAAGGAAGGACTACAGTCCCCATAGCTCCTTTTCCCATCTGGGTGGCCTTCTGCTTTGATGTTCTTGCTAGCCTCAGCCAGTCTCTGATAACCAAAGAGGGCTTTGAAAACTTCGAGGCATGGCAGGGCATGGTGGCTCACACCTGTAATTCCAGCACTTTGGTATATGACTCAGGTTTTGACCTTGAATTTACATGTAAAACTTGCCTTCAATAGCTTCAAATTCAGCAATTGAGGTTTGACTTGATAATAGCATTTTCTTCTCTTATAAATATGTCATCTTTTACATTTTCCCCTTTATGCTATGAACTAGAAAATGCCAGTATTTTTACTGATGGAAGCGATCTGAGTCACCCTGACTTACCCATGGCGAATTCATATGCGTTTGTGGCAAGTTTTTTCTGCCTCAGAAGAAAGAATTCGACTGAGGGTACATGAAGTAAAAAAAGAGACTGAGGCAGGTTTTAGAGCAGGAGTGGAAGTTTATTTAAAAGGCCTTAGAACAGGAAAGAAAGGGAAGTCCAGTTGGTAGAGACCCAAGATGACACGTGAAGGTTAAAGAGAGAGAAGGTCAAGTGTGACATTTAGCCTTGATTCTGGGACTTCATAGGCTGGCCTCATTCCCCTGATTCTTCCCTTAGGGTGGGTTGCCCACAGGCACAGTACCCTCCTTACCCTTGGGAAGTGAGCATGTGCAGTGTGTTTAGGAAGTTGTACATATGCCCATCTGAGGCTTTCTTCCTTTTTCCAGTGAAGTGACCCTGGAATGTCACATTCTGCCATTTTGTCTCTTATTGTTCACGCTCAGGAAGTTGCTTCTCCCTGGCATCTGCTTTCAGTTAACACTTTAGTGCAGTAGTTGTGGACCATCAGGAAATGGCCTCTCTGTGGCACTGGCTCCCATTTTATTACTTTACAGAGGCAATGTGGTAACTGCGAAACCATCACCTAATGTGTCTTGTGGGTTGGGGAGAGCCGTCTCCTGCCCTGCTTATGCCTAAATACCTACTCTAACAATATTGACATTTATTTAATATTTAGTAAAATTTACAGAAAGATGAGAGTCCTAAATTTATTACTACCCCAAACCACACTCAAAATTTAGGCTTTGGTAAGGAACTGTTTGAGTCTCTTACTTAAGGTGTTGTGATGGTTAATGCTATGTATCAATCTGAGTAGGCCTAGATCTTTGGTCACACTTTATCTTGGTATGTCTGCAAGGGTGTTTATGGATGAAATTACCATTTGAAGTCATAGACTAAGTTAAGCAAATTGCCCTTCCTAATGTGGGTGACCTTCATCGGATGAGTTAAAGGGATGAATAGAACAAAAAGGCTGACCCTTTCTTTAGTAAGAGAGAACTCTTGGCCTCACCATCTGGATTGAGACATTAGTTCTTTCCTGTCTTTGGACTCAAACAGAACAATGGCTCCTTGTGGATTTCGAGTCTGCCAGATTTCAGACTAGATTTTATAACATGAGCTCTCCTGGTTCTCAGGCCTTCTGACTCAGATTGGAACTATACTCCTCATTCTCCTGGGCCTCTAGCTTGCCAACTACAGATTTTAGGACTTCTCAGTCTCCATAGTCAGGTGAACCAAATTTTTATAAGTTGGATATAAATCAAATACTGTTGGTTTTGTTTCTCTGGAGAACTCTAATCCATAGATTTTGGTACTGATAGTGATTCTAGAGAAGCAGAATTTTAAGGATGTTCTCTGAATTGGTTGTGATGTTTCTGAAGTTTGATCTCTAATAAAATTAGATTCAAACATGCTAATAGCACTATTTATAGTGGTAAAGACCCCACCAAGGCTTAAAGTTGGGCATATTTAGTAGTGCTACACCATCAACCTGATGGCAGGTTGATTACATTGTACCACTTCCATCCATCATGGATGAAGTAACATTTTGTTTTTACTTTAATAGACACTCTGGATATAAATTTGCCTTTCTGGCACATAATGCTTCTGCTAAATCTACCATCCGGGACTTAAAAAATGCCCTATCTGCCATCATGTTATCCCAACATTGCTTCTGATAATAGAATTCAATTTACAGAAAAGAAGTGTGGCAATTGATCCATCATCATGGAATTCAACAGTTTTACTATATTTCCTAGCATCCTGAAGCAGCTGGTTTGATGGAGCTGGGAAATGGCTTTTTGAAGACTCAGTTACAGTGCCATCTAGGTGGCAATACCTGTAGGATCTGGGCAAGGTGCTCCAGAAGGGTGAACATTTGTAAGTCGGTATCCATGCTTTGGTTCCAGAACCCCCTGCAGATACTAAAATTCATGGATACTCAAGTTCCTGATGGAAAAATGGTATATTATTTGCATATAACCTATGCATATCATCCTGTATCCTTTAAATCTCTGGATTATTTATGATACCTAATACAGTGTAAATGCTATGTAAATTGCTGTTGTACTGCATTGTTTAGAAAATAATGACAAGAAAAATAAGTCTGTACTTGTTCAGAAGATGTGTGTATTAGTCCATTCTTGTCTTGCTATAAAGAAATAGCCAAGACTGGGCACTTTATAAAGGAAAGAGGTTTAATTGACTCTGAGTTCCATAATGGCTGGGAAGGCCTCAGGAAACTTACAATCATGGTGGAAGGGGAAGCGAACACATCCTTCTTCTCATGGTGGCAGGAAAGAGAAGTGCTGAGCAAAGGGGGAAAAGGCCCTTATAAAACAGTCAGATCTCATGAACTCACTCAGTATCATGAGAATAGCATGGGAGTTACTGGTCCCATGATTCAGTTACCTCTCATCAGGTCCCTCCCATGACATGTGGGGATTATGGGAACTAAGATTCAAGATAAGATTTGAGTTGGGAACACAGCCAAACCATACCAAGATGAAATTTGATTTCCAAATATTTTTGATCCATAGCTGGTTGAACCTGTGGGTGTGGAGCCCATGGATACAGAGGGCCAACTGTATGTTATGTGGTTGAATATACAATATGTGGTGCTGTTTCTCCCATAGTTGGGATTCATGGGTCTAGGAATCAAAGGATGGAAACGAGAGTGGCTCCACTCACTATTGCCCATAGTGATTCACTAGCAAAAATTTTGATTTCTTTTTCCATGACATTATGCTCTACTCTCCTAGAGATCTTAGTTCCAAATACAGAGATGCTTCTACCAGGAGATAAAACAATGATTCCACTGAACTGGAAGTTAAGACTATAGCAGGACACTTTAAATTCCTCATGCCTCCAAGTGAACATTCAAAGAAGCAAGTTGCTATGCTGATTGGGGTGATTGATCTTGAATACCAAGGAGAAATTTGACTGCTACTTCACAATGGAGGCAAGGAAGAATGTGTCAGGAAGACAGGTGATCCCTTAGGGCATCTCTTAATATTACTATACACTATGATTAAGGTTAAAGGAAAACTATATCAACTCGATCTAGGCAGGACTACTAATGGCCCAGACCCTCCATAAATGAAAGATTGGGTCACTCCCACCAGGTAAAAAAAAACCATGACCAGCAGATGTGCTTACTGAGGGCAAAAGGAATACAGAATGATTAGTGGAAAAGTGCAGATATCTTTGTTTCCTTTTCTCCATTATTTTCTAATGATATAAGATGGATTGATTTTACATTGCAGGTCTTAAGTATTAATTTTACATCATAGTACAGCCATGCCTCACTTAATGACAAGGATAAGTTGTGGGAAATGTGTCCTAAGGTGATTCTGTTGTTGTGCAAAGTCCTAGTGCACTTACAGAAACCTAGAGGGTACAGCCTACCACACACCTAGGCTGTGTGGTACAGTTTGTTTCTCCTAGATGACAAACCTGTACAACATTTTGCTGTACTGGATACTTTTGGGAATTGTAACACACTGGCAGACATTTTTGTACCTAAAGATATGTAAGCATAGAAAAGGTACAATAAAAATAGGATGTAATCTCTTAGGACCACTTCATGTATGTGGTCCATTGATGACTCAAGTGTTGTTATGTGACACATAACTATATTTAAGTTATGAGAGAAGAGTGAATCTCACGGACCTTATCTTCTCTTCCAGGCAGAAAGTTAATGTGTTTTTAATTGTATATGGGATAATTGTATTATGTTGGGTGGAATTATGACCTTGTTATTGCCTTTGGCGATTAAACACGGTTTAAGTAGGTGTGTATGGGTGCTAAGTTGACAAGGAGTTGACTTGGGATGGCTAATACTATATGTGAACTTGACTGGACTGTGGGGTGTCCAGACATTTGACTAACATTCAGTCTGTCTGTGAAGGTATTTCTGGATGAGATTAACATTTGAATTAGTAGACTGAGTAAAGCAGGTCCTCCCTAATGTTGCTGGTTCTCATCTAATCAGTTGAAAATCTGCAGAGAACAAACTGGCAGACCCTTCGCTGAGTAAAGGGGAACACATTCAGTGTGACATTGAGCTGGACATGGGTCTTTTCCAGCCTTTACACTTGAATAGAAACATTAGCCTTTCTTTGGTCTCAGTTGGCTGTCTCTTGGGATAAAACTATACTATTGGCTCTCTTAGTTCTCACACCTTCAGCTTGAATAGAAGATATACCAGCTCTGTGTCTGTGTATGTATAGGATACATACCTCTGTATCTATATCTATCTATCATCTATCCGTATCTACAGGATAAATGATACATACATACATAACATACACCTCTCTCTCTCTCTCTCTCTCTCTCTCTCTCTCTCTCTCTCTCTCTCTCTCATCAATTGTGCTCTTTGGGAGAACCATGACTAATACAGGCATCTTGTTAACTTGTTAATTGATGATATCAGGAAAGAGAGAGTAATGGTGGCCTCAGCTTTGTCATAACAGCTTTTTGGGGCTGGTTGGTTGGAAATGTAGCCCCAAACATGTGAGAGTCTATGACTAAGACATGAAAATGTCTTTTAGGGTCTTGAAAGCATGGAGAGAAAATGCTCTAATATTATAAATGTTGTTACTATGATGCAATGCAATTAATAAAATGCTCTCATTACTGTATACTAGAAAACAAATTTTTGTCTTAACTCTGTCACTAAATTTTTATGTCAGAAAGATGTCTTGTCTGAGCTCTAGTTTCTGCCTATGGATATTAGAGAAATTTGAGATAGATTATTCCATGATCTCATTCAGGTTTTAAATTATATAATTCCATAGTTGTAAAACTAAGAAGTTTTAAAGTATACAGTACATTCATTACTATTTTAAAAAATCAGCTCAACATTTATCTTCCTTTAAGCCTAGTAGAAAAATGCTAGATGCTCCCACTTGTGGTATGTATTACCATACCTACTTGCACATATGTCTGGAATAATACTCATAGTAATCTGATATATAGGCATCACTCCTTCCTACTGGGTGCAGTGTTTCTCTAGGCAGCTGGTCTACCTCATTATTCACCAGGTCTCTGGAATCCAGACTAGGAACTGCAATGTGGTAGGTCTTCAATAAATACTTTTTTGAAATATGTATTAATGTACTATTTTTCAGAGTGTGTTCTATGTATGCAACAGTCTGCTGAAATACTCTAAAAGAGTTCCATGTTATAATTTTGGTAAGTGCTGCCTCTCTTTCTCCATATTAATATTTACAGTTTACCATTCTCCATATTAATATTTACAGTTTACCATTCTAAATATTTAAGAAGTTCTGCAGAAAGGGTACTGATTTAATTCTGTTTCAGCTGAAATTCTAAATGCACTGGGCTATAAAATGAAAATGATGGTCCATGAAGGATAGTTTGTGAACCAATATATTAGTGAGTTAAGCATAAAATTCTGTTATATATGATCTTTGGAAATTTTGAAAAAATTCCTTGTTGAGAAAATGGGATTTTCTCAACATAAATTCCATTAAATTGAGAAATTTAATATAAAAGATTTGATATGAAGTCAGTTTAAGTATATATATATATTTTTTGAGATGGAGTCTCACTTTGTCATTCAAGCTGGAGCTGGGGGTTCAGATCTTGGCTTGCTGCAGCCTCTGTTTTCTGGGTTCAAGCAATTCTCCTGTCTAAGCCTCCCTAGTAGGGGAGATGACAAGCACATGTTACTGCACCTGGCTAATTTTTTTTTTGGTATTTTTAGTAGAGATGGGATTTCACTATATGGCCTGGCTGGTCTCAAACTTTTGACTGCAAGTGATCCACTTGTCTCTGCCTCCCAAAGTGCTGGGATTACAGACATGAGCCACTGTGCCCAGCCTGTTTAACTCATCTTCAAATATTATCTCTTTGCATTATTATTCTAGTTTCACAGGTCTTCTCAAACTGGCAAGTGTTTTCTGGCTTATGGCATTTGCACAAACCTTACTATCTTCTCAGACAGCTCTTTGCTAAACATACATTTAACACCCATTCATTTTTCATTTCTCCGCTGATATGTCACTTCCTGAAAAAAATTGTTGTTCTCTCTTGCAGAACATTGTTAGTTTCCTTTATAAAACTTATTGCTGTTGCTGGCTTTGTTTAATGTTTGATGTAATTTGGCTCTGTGTCTCCACCCAAATCTGGTTGTAGCTCCCATAATTCCCATGTGTTGTGGGAGGGACCTGGTGGGAGATGATTGAATCATGGGGACAGATCTTTCCTATGCTTTTTTCATGACAGTGAATGGGTCTCACAAGATTTGGTGGTTTTAAAATGTGAGTCTTCCTTCACAAACTCTCTTTTTGTTTGCTGCCATGCACGTTAAGATGTGACTTGCTTCTCCTTGCCTTCCACTATGATTCTGTGGCTTCCCTAGCCATGTGGAACTGTGAGTTCTTTACT
The DNA here is from genome assembly GCF_048565385.1 of Saimiri boliviensis. NCBI lineage: Eukaryota > Metazoa > Chordata > Mammalia > Primates > Cebidae > Saimiri > Saimiri boliviensis. The sequence continues at coordinate 66,159,017 of NC_133458.1, read as the reverse complement.
AAAGCTCTTTCCTTTGTAAATTGCCCAGCCTTGGGTATGTCTTTATCAGCAGCATGAAAGTTGACTGATACTGTAAGTTGGTACCGGGAGTGGGGCCCTGCTGAAAAGATACCTGAAAATGTGGAAGCAATGTTGAAACTGGGTAACAGGCAGAGGTTGGAACAGTTTGGATAGTTTAGAACAAGACAGAAAAATATGGGAAAATTTGGAACTTCCTAGAGACGTGTTGAATGGCTTTGCCCAAAATGCTGATAGTGATATGGACAATAAAGTCCAGGCTGAGGTGCTTTCAGATGGAGATGAGGAACTTGCTGGGGAACTGGAGTAAAGGTGACTCTTGTTACATTTTAGCAAAAAGTCTGGTGACATTTTTCCCTTGTCCTAGAGATTTGTGGTATTTTGAACTTGAGAGAAATGATTTAGGATATTTGGCAGATAAGATTTCTAAGCAGCAAAGCATTGAAGATATGACTTGGGTGCTGTTAAAGGCATTCAGTTGTATTAGGGAATCAGAGCATAAAAGTTGAGAAAATTTGCAGCCCAACAATGTAATAGAAAAGAAAGTTTCATTTTCTGGGGAGCAATTCAAGCTGGCTGCAGAGATTTGCCTAGGTGACAAGGAGCTGAATGTTAATCCCCAAGACAATGGGAAAAAATGTCTCCAGGGCATGTCAGAGGTCTTCATGGCAGCTTCTCCTATCACAGGCCCAGAAGCCTAGGAGAAAAAAGTGGTTTCAGGGGCTGGGTTCAGAGTTCCTGTGCTGTGTGCAGTCTCGGGACTTGGTGCCCTGTTGCCACAGCCACTCCAGCTGTGGCTGAAAGGGGCCATGGCTTCAGAGGGTGCAAGCCTGAAGCCTTGGCAACTTGCACACGGTGTTGAGACTGCCAGGGCACAGAAGTCAAGAATTGGGGTTTGGAAACCTCTGTCTAGATTTCAGAAAATATATGGAAATGCCTGGATACCAGGGGCGGGGTCTTCATGGAGAACCGCTGCTATAGTGGTACAGAAGGGAAATGTGGGTTTGCAGCTCCTGCACAGAGTCCCTACCCAGGCACCACCTAGTGAGGCTGTGAGAAGAGGGCTGCCATTCTCCAGACCCCAGAATGGCAGATCCACTGACAGCTTGCACTTTCTCCTGGGAAAAGCCACAGATGCACCATGCCAGTCCATTAGAGCCACTGGGAGTGAAGTTGCACCCTGTAAAACCACAGGGGCAGAGCTGCCCAAACTATGGGAACCCACCTTTTGCATAGACATGACCTGGAGGTGAGATGTGGAGTTAAAGGAGATCATTTTGGAGTTTTAAGATTTTATTGCCCCTCTGGATTTTGGACTTGCATGGGGCCTATAGCACCTTTGTTTTTGGGCAGTTTCTCCCATTTTAAATGGCTATATTTACCCCATATCTGTACCCCCATTGTATCTAGGAAGTAACTGACTTGGTTTTGATTTTACAGGTTCATAGGCAAAAGGGACAAGCCTTGTCTCAGATGAGACTTTGGACAGTGGACTTTTGAGTTAATGTTGAAATGAGTTGGGACTTTGGGGGACTGTTGGGAAGACATGATTGGTTTTGAAATGAGAAGACACCAGATTTTGGAGGGGCCGGGAACAGAATGATAGGATTTCGCTCTGTGTTTCTACCCAGATCTCATATTGTAGTTCCCATAATTCCCATGTGTTGTGGGAGGGACCCAGTGGGAGATAATTGAATCATGGGGCAGATCTTTCCTGTGTGCTTTTCTCATGACAGTGAATGGGTCTGATGAAATCTGATGGTTTTAAAAACAGGAATCTCCCTACACAAGCTCTCTCTTTGCCTGCTGCCATCCATGTAAGATGTAACTTCCTCCTCCTTGTCTTCCACCATGATTGTGAGACTTTCCCAGCCGTGTGGAGCTGTGAGTTCTCTTTTCAACCTCCTTTTCTTTGTAAATTGCCCGGTCTTGGGTATGCCTTTATCAGGAGTGTGAAAAAGGACTAATACAGTCTTCCTCTTTAGACTCTATGAAAACATGAGTCATTTGTATTTTGTGCACCATTTTTACCCAGCTCCTAGGCCATAAAGGAGCTTGATAAATACTTTTTTAATGTAGATAGATATATTTAAGTTTATGTAATAAATGTTTCTCTCCCCCTTTAGGGGATAATGTGCATATGGTAAAGGATTGTGTGTATTTGTTTATTGCTATAGTGACAAAAATATGAGTATAGTAAATAGTATTTGATAACTATTTGTTGAGTAAACTAGTTGATCATTGAACTCTTGGTTATGTTTATTTCTTAAAATATTATTTATTAGAATAGTCCATCTAATGATAGAATGCTAGGAATAGGGTTTATCATTTTCCCCTGGGATTATTTTAGGTCTACAGATGGGAGAATGAACAGGAAAAAAAAAAAAAAAAGCAAAATTATTTGCCTTGCTTATCTTGCTGTTTGTGGCTCAGGAATGAAATTTTGTCACTAGAACAGAATTTAAATATAAATCCAAATTTTAGAAGGCTCTTCTTATGCTATTTGTATAATCAGAAATCCCTATATGAAATTGAATATACAGGAAGTAGAAAAGAATTCAGAACTGTGAGAGTTTTATTATTTCATCAAGTATTTATTGAGACTACCAGGAATTTTATAGTATTCAGGTAGAATGGTTATCAGCATGTGTATCAGAGCAACAAAGGTCCACAGTTAGTTTTTCATTATTAACAGTGATAACAATAAAAACATAGATGTGTCGAGAGACTGTAACAATTTTTCTAAACAAAAGGCTCAACAATCTCACTGTCTCTGAGGCAAGTGTGGAATGAACAGTGCATTAGCTTCTTCAAGCAAGAGGAAGGCTTAAACCCAGTGGAACTGGGACTTAGTTTTCAGCAGCACTGCTTATATGTACAACTGTAAATAGCCTTCTGTTTACTGATTTGTGAATTTTCTGCTCTGCTGGTGATTTTTTTGTCTTTTTCTCTCTTTTTGAAAAAGTCTCTCTCTTATTGGGTTGGTAATTCAGAAGATATTTTAGCTCCAAATCTTGGGCAGAGTAGAAAGCTCAGGAGCTTTTATTTCAAGATTTATATCTTGGCCAAAACAAAAAACAAACAAACAAACAAATAAATAAAAAAATAAAAGAAATCAGGATGTTAATTTTCTCTAGGACAGTGTTCTTGAGGCAGCAGAGAGTTGGGGGTGAAGTGGATGCCATGCCATGTGCTTGAAAGCAATCATTCTGAATGGGTGCACCTCCACAATGACGTAAATTTCTAAGACCCCAAATGAGTGAATTACAAAGGAAATAGGAAACAAATATATATGCAAGAGAGGATAAACATAGTGTATTTCCCATTTCTGATTTTTTTTTTTAACATTTCTGGAGGCTTTTAGACGTCTGGTAGTCCTAAAATCTCTGAATGCTCCTCAAAGGAAGAAATAACCTTTACTCTAGGGGTTTCTTTTGTCTGAAGGATGAAGTGCAGACAGTGTACCTCTATTTTGTTGTAAATGCCAACTTCTTATCTGGGTTGTTTTCAGTAACCAGCTTTGGTTGAGAATGTGCTTAATGCTTATGATCACGATGGATGTTCCAATTTTAGCTCTTAGATGCTTTCTCAAAGCTCTTCAGTAGGTTTTTCATTACTTGAAAATGCCATTTGTTTATTTAATAAACATTGCTTGAGCTCTGGCTGTGTAATAGCATTGCTCCATGAGTTAGGGGTACCATCCTGAACTAATAGGCTTATTAAAGTGGAGCAAAATAAATAAATACTATATGCTGGGTAGTGATTACTGCTGAAAACATGAATCAGGACAAGGGGTATACAATGTCAGGGGTTGCTAGCAAGATGTCACTGAGATCTAGAATTACAAAGAAAATGTGGTAACCATACAGCATGGAATACTTTGCAGCCCTAAGAAGAGTATCATGTCCTTTACAGGGACATAGGTGGATCTGGAGGCCATTATCCTTAGCAAACTAACACAGGAAGAGAAAACCAAATATTGCATGTTCTCACTTACAAATGGGAGCTAAATGATGAGAGCGCATGGACACACACAGGGGAACAACACACACTAGGGTGTTTTGGGGGATGGAGGGTGGGAAAAGGGAAAAGATAAAGAAAAATAAATAATGGGTGCTGGGCTTAATACCTGGGTGATGAGCTAATCTATAAAATAAACCTGCATAACACAATTTACCTATGTAACAAGCCTGCACTTGTATCCCAAATTAAAAAAAAAAAGTTGTAAAGGAAGTGAAGGAGCTAGTTGTCTTGGAAAGAAACAATAAAGAAGATGGAACAGCAAGTGTAATGGCTCGGAGATGGGCCTGTTGTCTTCATGGAACAGAGGGGAGGTGAGTGTGTTTGAGGTGATTTGAATGACGGAGCACAGTAAGAGCTGAAATTAAAAAGGTAACTTGTCTTCATGTTGGCCTTGAGGTCATAGCAAGGTTTGCATATTAGAATCACCTGCAGAACTCAGTAAACACTCCAGACCAATTTAACCAGAATTTCTGGGGGATGGCCCCAGACAGTGGCAAGTTTTTAAGCCACCCAATGTGCAGCCACGATCAATAAATATTACTATAAATAGGGAAATGATATGATCTGAATGCCATGATGGGGTGCCTACTTTAGAACATTCCCTCTAGCTGCTAGTTTGAAGATTTTCTGAAGGAGAAAGAAAAGAGCAAGGATTATATAAGTTGGAAGGTTATTGCAAATTCCAGGATAGAAATGTTACCAGTGGCTGGTGGTGAGAAGGGGAGAAATTGTAGATATGTTCTGTGCTCAGTGTTGTGTAAGTTACATTCTCTAAAAGTTCTGTATGCTACTCTGTAATAAGTAGCTTGTGTAACCAAAATATGAGAAATGTCCTGACACTGACTCATTTGTAGCCAGCACAGATATGATGGTTCAAAATAGGAAAAAAATGGCACAGAGGTTCTGGATTGTTCTGATTCTTGATATTGACAATGATGTCAGGTGTATTTAGCTTGTGGAATCCATTAAGTCTTAACATTCATGATTTTAGCACTCCTCTGTATTGTTTTACGCTTCTATGTAAAATGAGGTAGGCACCTTTAAAGAAATTTAAAAATGTGGATGCATCGGTGATACTTTTCTCTTGTTCAGTAGCTGCAGGATAATGCAAGTGATTGTGAACATTTGGACATCCTTCCTTTCCAACTCCTGATGAGCAACATCTTTATATATGTTAGTTTTCTACAAAGACCTATGTTGACCTTTGCCATAATAATGTTCTTGTAAGACGTCTGTTCTTTTGTAGTGAGGTTACTAAGATGAAGATCTCTCCCTCCTCATTAGTGTTGGATGTGGTGGGATTGAGACCCTTGTGGAAGTGAGCTGTGTCTTTTGCTTGGTGAGAAGGAAGAAGGGGGCAAGTCTAAGGGCACCAAAAGAGAAGAGAAATCAGTGATTCTGAGAATCTTTGCTCTCTGCACTACTGACTTTGCATTGTGACCTCGCACTTAGCTAATCCTGCAGTCATAAAATCTGACTGTACTTTGAGGGAGTTCAGCAAGAGCTAATACTTGAAGAAGTTGAATAGATCCAAAAGACTCGGTATAATTGGAACACATTTTGGAATACAATAGTGTATTTTTTTTCTTTGGTGCGTATGTGTGAATAGAATAAAGCAAAGTGTGCGTTTCTAAATGAGAATGAGTGGAGTAAAAGATTCCCATGTTGTGGAAAGAAATTGACATACCAGAGATGAGACACTCATTTATTGGGGAATACAATGCATTAAAAGAGCATTTGCAAGAAGCCAAGTCACATTTTATTGGCACTATTCCATGGATCTATACCTAGAAAGAGTAAGCTTAGAAGGGTTTGCCAGCATTTGCTTGGCACCATGTATGGGGCACTTGGAGGGACATGTTGGATGCTAGTGCCTTGAGTTATATTAAGAAAAGCATCATTTGGATACATGTACTCAGTTCTGTTGCCTATTTAAATACTTTAAGAGCTGATTTTGAAGGTGGAGGTTTTTTTTAGTACCAAAAGGGATGTCTACATATATGTATGCCTATTATCTTCCAGTACAATATCTGATACTCCTGAAGTGTCCTCTAATCAGCTTAAAAGCAATTTCAAAGAGGATTTCTTTTCTGCTGTTTAAAAAACCCTGACACTAAAAGCTCAAGGGAAGGAGAGAGATCTTTTCTATACATCAAGGCATTCAAAGATACCAATCACTGGCTTTTCCCAGGCTGACAGTGCACTTACTTTTACTGCAAATGCATTTTATTGTAATAGAGTGATATGAGAAAAGATGTTTTGCCACACATGTACAGGCAAATATCACACCACAGGGCTTGTATTAATTGACAGCCAGACCATATGCTCTGCTTAATCAAATGCATCGCCTTTATGAAAATTCCTTTCCTTAATAAACCTAGTATAGCTATCTTTCATTTTTTTCCCCCTAGGATTTAGTGTAGGCACTCAAGCTAATCAGTAATACTAACATTTAATGTTTTGAAAACACAGTCATTTTCTCCTTTTTCTTTATGACTTAAAACATATGATGTAGAAAACATTGAAGGTTTTGAACATTGTTCATATTTCTGCTTAACTGAATGGAATTTTTGGGGCATCAAAAATGTGTTCAACATCTATAACTTTCAGGTTTAAATTCATTGTTGCTCGTTTTGCACCTGTTTAGTCAAATAGATCATTCTAAACAAAATCCCAAATGGAAGCAGGCTTTTTTACTTTAATTCTCACTCAGTGGCACCAAATGTAGCCTGTGTTTGAGCTACCATAGGAACAGAACTTTGAGGATGGGATCTCTGTATTGGTGCTGAATTATCTGCAAGTGTTTTTCTGAACTGATAAAATATAAAAGCATTAATGATCTAGTCTCCATTGATGAAGGGGACACTAGTAGCATGCCATGCCATGGCAAAACAGAATCTTAAACTATCAACTGTGGACAACTGCAATCAAGTGATTGTAGAAGGCAGGGCTTTGCATGGCCAGATACTTGCTGCCATTGACATTTTGTGCAAAACACAGGTCATAATGCTGTTGCTCAGCTATGTCTAAGTGTTCAGGGGAGCATAAATAAGGAAATGGGTCACACATGGTGGCTGTCACCTACAATCCCCGTGCTTTGGGAGGGTAAGGCCGGAGGACCACTTGAACCCAGCAATTTGAGGCTACAGTGAGCCATCATCATACCACTATACTTTAGGCTGGGCAACAGAGCAAGACTTTGTCTCAAAAAGAAAAAAAAAGAAATGGTTGGCTCAAGTCTCAAAATTCAAGGAATGGACTAGAATGCTTTTATGACTGCCCTAAAATAAACTTTTCCCTACTGTAACCACAGGGCTGAGATTTCTGAAAAATCAATTCCAAAGTCTAGTCCTAAACTTGCCTGAGTTTCGGTGCAAATTGAATTCACAATTTTTCAGAGTTTCATATGTTAAAAGTTAGTAATTTGATCTGGGAGAAGTGAAAACCAAAATAATTGAGATGGGGCATACAAATGGATGCTCAGAAAGTGGGGAACATGGAAACCAAAATTCTGCTGAGTCTACTTTGCCAGAAGCAGCAGCTCTTCATACCTTGCCTGTGGGTATTAGTCTCCTCTTTCTGAAGAACATGAAGCTGCTTCTGAGGTAAAAGCATTGCAAGGCCCTCCAGATCCTCCTTAGAACCTACCCCCAGATACTATCTTCTAGATCTATAACCAGACTAAAATCCTGGGCCAGCCCTGGAAGTTAGGTACAAAATGTGACACATGAAAGGTGCCATATATGCCAAAATAACTGCAAGATTTTACTAATTTACATTTACGGAATCCTGGGGTGCATGTATGGAAACAGATAATAGAATTGAGAGTTTGGATTATCTCACCAGGCAAGAACAGTGAAATTGGAACAGTGAAGAAGAAATAAAATATTGGATTGGTCTGACGCTGTTGATGTGGATGAACCAAGGAGAGATTCTGGGTTTAATTTTGTATTTTAGGCAGGTAGCATGACTCCTAGTTTTCCTGGTAAGTTTACTGAAACATGGGTCCAGAGGTGGCCTGCCCAAATTGAATTTGAAATTTCAGGAGTTCCTTGGTTTAACATAGAGGAAGATTTACAAATGATTAAACAGGTTGAAATGCAAAAGTGGACTTGTTATGTAAGAGTTGTGCACCCAATTCTGAACTCTATCCCTCAGAAGGGACCAGAGAACACTCCCTCATAAAGCTGTAAGAAAGAAGGAAGATGCTCTTAAACAAAGCTGTAAGAAATACTTGTTAAAAAAAAAAAAAAAGTCATTATGCTTGGAGAGCTCTGTGGTTGCCATTCTCTATAGCTCAGGATTGACAGTGAAAAAGATGTCATCAAACTACAGTCCCTGAATTCAAGGAGATGATGGGGTCCTTGGGTGGCAGGGACCAAAACCTGGCACATCATTGCCAGAAGTAAGGTAGGTGTATTTAACATACTGGACAGCAGAGCAAAGCAGTTATCAGAATTTGACCTATGGAGAGAAATAGTTAATGATCATGATATCTGTAAAACTGGAAGACTTACTCAGCCTCTTCTAGTCTTACTTGAATTGTTTAAATGGCAAACTCTAGGTGTGGAACAAAAGTCTGATTTTAATCAAAACAATAGAGTCTTTCCCCCTCAATCAATTCCCAAACATGATTCAGTTTTCAGACTGAGTCCTTTGAGTAAAGAGGAGGCCAGGTCCCTTTGAGGATGGATTCCTTTGACAAATCATTTTATAATGGCAATCTTAACATTTCTCAGAGGTACCTATTGCTATTTACCAGGGTCATAAATTGAAGAAGGAAAAATCACCAGTGTTTTTGAGAATTACTGGACTCTGCTGACTGACCTACAGTGACTTGGAGTTAATCAACAAATGCGGTCAGCAGCCATCAATAGACTTCTTAATCAGGCCCCTATTCTCTTCAATGGAACTGATCTTCCAACTTTAGTCTTCTGTACTTCTATTTTTTTATCATCTTCCACAGTTGGATAAGGTCTAATCTCTATAATAAATCCCTTAATCACAGCACTCAGATTTCTGGAACCCTAACACAGCAATTATCCTAGTCTTTAATATTTACATGAATATTAACATTTGCCATATTATCAGTATTGTTTATTGTTTAATTTCTTCTAGATAGGAAATCGAAACTATTAACAATGGCTGTTTTAAAATTTGAAATGTAATTTTTTAACCTTTTTTTTTAAATTCCTCACCTGCTGAGTCAAAAAAGGCAATTCTAAACAAAATTCAAAATAGAAACAGGCTTTTTCTCTTTAATTCTTACTCAGTGGAGCCAGCTGTGGGTTTTGATTTTCTGTTTAGTTATGTTGTTGACTTTGGGTGAACCTATAATTCTCATGCATGTGTTTGAGAATTGACATTGAGTCTAATATTTCAGAATCATGGGGAAAAATACTAGCTTTTCTGTATGGATTTGTGTACCTGAATTGTTACAACATATTTAAATGTTAGTAATGCCCCTAAACATGTGCATTCTCATTGTGTCTGATGCATAGTATTTTTGGTAGGCCATGACCACACATTAGAAAAAACATAGAGTTTCTGTACAGTTTTCTGTACTGTATATATGGCCTTACATATTACAGGCTTGTTAAATTTAACAGAGAGTAATGCTCCCTTCACTGTATCTTGCACCTAGCAAGAAACCTAATAAATAAAACCACTTGGGTCCTGGATAGAGAATCCCATTTAGATTTATGATAGTAGATTCTGCTTTTGACTTAAGACCAGTATATCCATATTTTCTTACAATAAAAGAACTGGGTTAGATAGGAGCTGTCAAATAAATTTTAGAATGCAGAAATCCTAACAATTACTGAATTATATCAAAATGTATATTATAATGTTATATTTGCATAATACCCAAATACTTTGTTTTCTTAGTATAACTGAATCTTTAGTATAAATTTTCATATGAATAGTTCATATGAAATGATTTAAAAAATTACATCGTACTACATCAATTTTTTATATGTATTCTTCTTAGTCTACAGAAAAAAGTAGGCAACTCCTTATTTCTTTGAAAAAGATAAAAATTGAGACAGTTTTTAAGATATCTGAGATTGCCTTATTTTTGCCACATGGAATAGGAAAGGAAAATGTGTCCTTTCCACATTTGAAATAGAAGTCATTCAAAAGACAAAAGTAAAAAGAAAAATAATTTCTTGCAGTTTGGCCTGATCAGGTGCAACTATCATTTGGTGAGTCTTTTAACTAAACATTCACAGTGTGAATCTGGCCGGCATGTAACTTGGCTATAAAACTGTTAACAGTCAAATAAAAACCATCATAATAATTGTCTGCACTGTTTACTTAATTGGTCAAGGACTTAAAACTGGTATCTTTGGTGGGTCGAAATACGTTCTCTAAATGTGACAGTCCACTCAAAAGGAAGATGCAGGCTTTCAGAGAGCTGCCCACTGTTGAAGAATTTTTATCACGGACTAATCTTACCTAGTGACTTAGGAGATGCCAGGGATCGCATGAGGTTTAAGTCAGGCCGGCTTCCGTCACTTTATCCCCTACATCCTCTTTTCAGCATTTTGCTGCCATAAAAAAGTTACATAAATATTCCCAGGGTGTAATCAGTCAGGCAGCCCATCGTGTCCTTTCAGCTGCTTGCCAGGTCATTCTGGGGAAAATGAAGGCTTTATAGGACAGGATAAGGCTATGCATTGCAGGAAACATTAAAAAGATGTCGTCTCTTGTGCTAAAATATTTATTTCACTAACATGATAAAAATCATTTTTCAAATAGCAGATTCTGGGCTTTATCCTATCTGGACTCACTAAGACTGCGAAAATGTGGTTAAGTTTCTAGACAGATTCTTACCTTCCTCTATTTATTCAAGCCCCAAAATGATGAGAGGAAAATGAAAACCTTGATCTATTTATGTTTTCATTTCAATCTTAACAAAATGTTGCTCAGTTTCCTTTAGTTGTATCTATATTCAAATAGTCATTCTTTTTTTTCTTGTAAGCATTTTATATTGGGATTCTCTTTGTTTTACACACACGCACACGCACACACACACTTTTTTCCTCAAAAGCAAGCATTGGGAAATATTCATGTGTGCTGTCTTTTTGAATACTAGATCAAAATACATGGATTGAGAGATAGTACTAGGTTTTACTACCTCTTTAAGATTCAAATCATTCTGTAGGCAGAAAGACCTATTAACCGAAGCACTGAGAATTTATCTTAATTCCCCACCAAATGGGAAAAGAAAACAGGAGGAAACTGACAGGAAGATTATGAGGGTAGGAAAGGCAGCACTTCGGAGTTAGAAAGTGGTTTACAGGATAAGAGTCATTGAAATGGGTACCTCAGTGTACCTATGTGGGTGTTAGTGCATATTTTTTGGTATTTGTTGCAGTAATAGGTTGTGTTAGATATTGTGTTTCAATAATACTATAGTTGGTACTTGGAGATTTATTTATGTGCTTATAAATGCCCCTTAAAATTTGATATTTAACACAATGTTTGCTAGAAATTTAGACGATCCTATAAACAGACGTGTGAATGGCCAGTTAGATGATACCATTCAGGGATGAATGATATCCATGAAGATGGGACATGTATTTTATTATTAGTGCTAACCAGAAGCGTGACAGGTTTTAATATTTTTTTTCATTGAATGTATGGATGTTGTTAGCTCAAAGGACCTTATTTGTATTCAAGGCCACTCTCATCTGCTGTCATAGAGAGAACTAAAGTATAGAGAAGTTGTAACCTACTCAGGGTGACACATAAGACACAGAGTTAGAATCCAGGTCTCTTGAAATCAATACTCACTTCAGTTTTATCTCTATTGTTATCTCTGTCTTGCGAAAGCATAAATCGTGCCGTAAAACTAAAATTTGTTTAATTAACAACACACTATAAGAAGTAATTACTATGACACTTTTAGGGCCATCAGGAGAAAGAATATTATAATGTTATTAGCTCACTTTTGTATATTTTTATAAGCTAGACTTCTCTTTAAAGTTTCTAGTACTGAATGAAAAAAATATGAGAATAGGAGTAGTCTTGGTTTCTATATCATAAATGTTGACCAAAGAGTCACAACTATGTATTATATGGAGAAAAGTGACATCATGAACCACAATGAATAATGTCCTTGACAAAAACAGTGAGCTTCATCGAGCTCTTTCTTACAACATCCCTTAACATAGATCTTTAAGAGCAAGTCGGCCACGTCAATTTGTAGAGGCCACAGTGGTATTTGTAGGTCGGTTGCTTTCTACGATGGTCTACTTTTGCTTAGGGATAAATTTTAAAGAACAGAGGAGAGGATAGGTTAGCATATGTTTTAGGCAATTCTCCACAAATACTGTTTTACATTCAAGCTTTTGATAGATATTGGCTGCAGTGAATTTGGGGTTATGCTCCTAACAGGTATTGAAGTGATGTTCTTTGGCTTTGCTGATTATGTACACGGACATGTGCTTGTCCACTCAGTCACACTGAAGACAAGGTTGATATCTTACTGCAAAAGATGAGATGCTTACCTAGGGCACACTCCTGAAGAGAAGGCCATATACCTTTTTTTGTATTATGGGCTGAGATGAAATTACGGCAGCCAAGTTTTTTCTCCAGGTGGTACCTTAGGAGCTCTTTCTTCTTCTTTTCTTTTGTGAAAGAGCTATTTATTAGAGAGAGAAACAGAGAGGTGGGGGTGGGGGTGGCGGGGGTGTGGGGGGAGACAGATCTCACACTATTATGGGAGAGAAACCCAGAGTGGGAAATCTCCTTAAAACTCTTTTAACAAACACTGGTGAGTAGAAACCTTAAATTTTCTCTCATAAACAATGGCCAAAGGAATTTCAACTTAAGCAGGTATAATTAAACACATAATCAAAAATATTCTCAATAAAATATAGTAAACTTTCTGATAGACAGTCAAAGGTCAATCAGGAGGCAGATATGACACTAGTAATTTAAACAGGAAAATGGAAGTTTTTGTTTTAAAAAAAATTAAGGTAAATTTACATGCAATAAGATTCATTGCTTTTAGTATACAGTTCTGACTTTTGATAAATAAATGAATCCAGTCATGTAATCACCACCATAATCAATACATGGAATACCTCCATCACCTCAAGAAATTTCCACAAGCCCCTTTGCATCAGTCTGTCTTCTTACCCCCTACTGTGGCCACCACTGAATTACTTTCTGTCCTTGTAGTTTCACCTTTTCCGGAATGTGATGTAAATGGCATCACACAGCATGTAATCGCTTGAGACTGGTTGCTTTCACTTGGCATATTGAATTTGATATTCATCCATTTTATTACATATATAAGCAGTTTGTTCTTCCTTGTTGTTTACTAGTGTCCCATTGCAATGACAGGCCCCCTTGTTTCTCCATTCTGCGGGTGAGGGACGGTCGGGTTACTTATGCTTTTGGCTTTATCATGAATAAAGCCATGTACTGTGTTTATGTACAGGTTCTGGCATGAAAGTAAGTTTTGCTTCTCTCATCATAGAGGTTGTTGTAGGAATTGCTAAGTGTTTTCTAAATTAATTGCATTCTACCTTCAAATAATACTATACTCTGTCATGTATGATATGAAGACCTTTTTCCCAATTTCCCCTACCACCTTTCCTGCTGCTAAGAATATGTGACTTATCACCTATTATGATTTTACCTATGTGATTACTCCCCAAGATATTGCTGTCATTCTTGCTTTAGACAATCAATAGATGTTTAGAACTTTAGAACACTTAAAGCTTGGGTTTTATATGAATTTCATTGCCATTTTCGGTGCTTTTATTTCCTTGCATAGATTGAAGTTTTTTCTAGGATTATTACTTTTACCTGAAGAAATTTCTTTAATCTTTCTTAAACACAGGACTGTTAAAAATATATTCTGTTTTTATCTGAAAAGTCTTTCTCCTTCATTTTGTAAGACATAGTGTATGATATTGTAAGACAACATTGCATATACAATTCTGTTGATGGTTTATTTGCTTTCAGTACATTAAAGTTGCCATTCCATTGAGTGGGCAATATTTAATGAAAAAACCATTAACTCGCAAAAGTGGGTAACTGCCAAGAAGGGTAAGCATTGACTCTAAAGAATATGGGAGTAGTTACCATCTCCAGGGATGACGGAGAATAGCCAAGGAAGAAAGAAAGAATTTAGATGTCCCCTCCTAACACAAGGCTGATATTGAGACCCCATAGGATAGGGTGTGGCTGAGTATTTCTGAGGGGTGGAGAAGTTCTGTATGGCATTAAAGGATGAAGCTGGTCTGCAGAAAGCTGCCATCTGAAGTGACAGAAAACGTTGAAAGGTGAGCACCCTGGGCCTTCTGTATGCCACCAGCAGCCACATTAGAGGAAGTGGAAAAAAATCATACTAGGACTGAAAAAAGAAAGAACCCCCTTTCCAGTCTCTCCAGTTCCCTCTATTGACAAAGCCTAAAATGTGCCACTTAACAAAGGAGGAATGTTTATAAGGTCCACTTCAGTTGTACAGTCTCCTTTCTCCATTCTGATTCTATTTATTTGGACCCTCTCTTTGCTTTTCTTGCTTAGTCTACCTAACAGTCTATTGATTTCATTTATCTTTTCAATGAACTGACTTGTTTCATTGATTCTCTGTATTGTTTTTTCAGTCTCAATTTCATTTAGTTCTGCTTTAGTCTTTGTTACTTCTTACCTTCTGGCAGCTTTGAGTTTGGTTCTTGTTTTTCTAGTTCCTTGAGGTATGTTGTTGGGTTGCTAATTTTTGAACTTTCTATATATTTTTTAAATGTGGGCACTTGATGATATGAACTTCCTTCTTAGCACTGCTTTTGCCGTATCCCACAAGTTTGGGTACATTGTGTCTCCACTTTCACTCATTTCAAAAAGTTTTTTGATTTCTGTCTTAATTTTGTTGTTGACCCAACCTCTATGAAAAACAAAATGGAGATCTCTCAAAAACTTAAAAATAGAACTACCATGTAATCCAGCAATTCTACTTCTGGGTTTCTACCCAAAGGAAAGTAAATCATTATATCAAAAAGGTGTCTGGCTGGGTGTGGTGGCTCACGCCTATAATCCCAGCGCTTTGGGAGGCTGAGACAGGTGGATCACCTGAGGTCAGGAGTTCGAGACCAGCCTGACCAACATGGCAAAACCCCGTCTCTACTAAGAACACAAAATTAGCCAGGCTTCCTGGTGCATTCCTGTAATCCCAGCTACTTGAGAGGCTGAGGCAAGAAAATCACTTGAATCTGGGAGGTGGAGGTTGCAGTGAGCAAGTGTCCTGCCATTGCACTCCAGTCTGGGTGACAAGATTGAAACTCTGGCTCAAAAAAAAAAAAAAAAAAAAAATGTGTGCACTTGTATGTTTATTGCAGCACTATTCACGACAGCAGAGATATGGAATCAACCTAAATGTCCATTGGCAGATGATTGGATGAAGAAAATATGGTATATAGTAAGTTTTGTTTCTCTTACCCTACTATTCAGCCATGAAGAAGAATGAAGTCATGACTCTTACAGCAGCATAGATAGAACTGGAGGCCACTGTCAAGTAAAATAACTCAGAAAGTCGGTACTGCATGTTCTCACTTATAAGTGGTAGCTCAAACTTGTAGACGTGATCACAGAGAGTAGAATAATAGACTTTGGAGACATGGAAGAGTGAGAGGATATGAGGCCAGAGGGGGATTGTTGGGTGAGAAATTACTTAATATAGATACAATGTGTACAATTGAGGTGATAGTTACACTAAAAACTCAGACTTCTCCACTGCAATACATCCATGTAACAAAGCTACATTTGTACCCACGAAGCCTATAAAAATGAAAGAAAAGTAAGATCAACTTCATTCTGTCAATGTAAGATAAATATGGATTTCAAGCTAAGAAGTAATAAATTGATAGCTTGCATACATGCCAAAATAAACTAGTTGCAAAATGTACACCAAGATACTGAATGAAACTTATCCACATAGACAACTAGAAAATTGGATAAAATATAGAACCTTTCCAGAAAACTCCAGAAAAGAATATTTTACTGCCTCTTTCAGTTTCTGGTGGCTCCAGGCATAATTCCAGGCTCTGCCTCCATCTTCATACGGACTTTGTGTGTGTGCCTGTTTGTGTGTGTGTGTGTGTGCGTGCATGCGTGCGCATGCACGCACACACACACATACGTCTCTGTATGTCCTCTCTTCTTATAAGGACACCAGTAATTCTATTTAGAGTCTACTCTAAATCCGAGGTAATTTCATCTTGTAATTCTTAAGTGATCATAGCTGTAAAGACTATTTCCAAATAAGTTCACATTCTAAGGTTCTGGATACACACAGATTTTAGGGGCCACTATTCAAATCAGTGCAGTCATTACCCAAAACTTAACTGCATTTCTATGTACCAACAATGAATAATGAAAAGTGAAAACATTGAAATAGCAATTAAGGATAAATTGAATAACAGATGTACAAGTCCTCTATACAAAAATCTGTCAAACATCGCTGAAATTAAAGAAGGCCTAAATAAATGGAAAGATGTACCAGGTTATTAGATTGGTAGACTCAGTATTGTTAAGATATCAAATTTCCCCACATTGATCTATAGATGCAATGCAAGCTCAATCAAAATTCCAGTTGGCTTTTTGGCAGAAAATAAAAAGCAGATGCTTCAATTTATATTGAAATGCTAGAGACCTAGTATAGCAAAAACAATTTTTAAAAAGAAGAAAAATATTGGATGACTTATGCTGCCTGAATTCCTGATTTACTATATGTAAAGCTACATTAATCAAGATAGGATTCCTATTGGCAATGGAACCAAGTGGAGATTTCTGAAATTTCCTCAAACAAAGCTGTTTAATTGATCAATGATAAAAGTGACAAGATAATTCAATGAGGAAAGGGTAGCTTTTTTTCCCCTGTAACTAGTATGCACACATTAGAATAGGCATATGAAAAGAAAAAAAAGTTAATGCTTACTGTGTACTACATAACAAAATTAATTACCACGGGATCAGCAATTTAAGTACCAGACCTAAAACTGTTATATGCCCAGCAAAAAGATAGAAGACAATCTTTGTGACCTTAGGATAAACAGAATTATTTTTTGTTTTATTTTGTTTATTTTGGACAAGATACAGAAGGCCTAAGCCATATAGGATAATTATTGATAAGGTAGACTTCATCAAAATTAAAAATTTTGGCCCTTACTGACCAAAGTGACTGTAACATTTTCCTCCACTTTCATAAATTTTAGGCAGATTTCCTTATCCTTTTAGGGCTCTGACCCTCCTGTCACCCCAGCCCTGACTGAATCCTGATGGCCTAACTGTGGAAGGACCTCTCCTTTCTTTTTAGAGTGTTTGCTTTAGAAAATTAATACTTAAAAATTCTTACTTTGCCCTTTTGAGGTGTAAATATTTTTAAAAGCTGCTAGCCTGTTTTATGACAGAGGACAATCTTTAGGACCTAGGAGCCATCCCTTAGAAGTGTAATCATGAAAGAAGACAGCATCCCAATCTGCCATTCTCGGTGGTGGGTAGGAGCCTAACTTTGATGGGCCGCTTGCTCCAAGTTCTAAAACTACCTCCTGTGCTGAAGGCATACGAAAAGTTTTACATTTGAGTGAAACCAGTCGGCAAGCACAGGGGCCTGTGGTTCCTCACCCCAGCTCTTCAAGTATCTGGATAAACAAAATGTGGTTTATATACACAATAGAATTTTACTCAGCCTTAAAAAAGAACGGAGTCCTGCCATTTGGGACAACATGGCTGGACATGAAAGACATTATGCTAAGTGAAATAAGCTAGTCACAAAAGACAAATACTGCACAGTTTCACTTGTATGAGTTCCAACAGTCGAACTCATAGAAGCGAAGCCTACTCTAGCCCCTACTCTACCAGGGGCTAAGGTAAACGGGGAGTTGCTTAATAGGTATAAAGTTTCAGTTATGCTAGTTGAGTTCTAGAGGTCTGCTGCCCAGTATAGTGCCCATAGTTAACAATATGGCATTGTGCACTTCAAAATTTGTTAAGAGGGTAGATCTAATGTTAAGTGTTTTTACCAAAAATGGACAACACCCTCTCCCAAAGAAAAAAAACAAAAAAGTGAAGGGATACAAGGCAACTTGGAAGTTGGCGAATATGTCTATTTACCTTCATTATGGTGTTGGTATCATGGGTGTTCACATATGTTCAAACTCATTAAATTGTACATGTTAAACATGTTCTTTACATATCAATATTCAATGAACATGTTTAAAAATATTGTGAAATTAATTGTGAACAAAGAAAATAGGCACTGCTTATTTCCCAACTCTTCCTTCTGACCTCAGTTTGAATTTACTGAAACATTTTAAGCACTGATCTCTGGTAGTTGAGCGCTGGTCCACTGTGCTCCATCCTGGAGCTTTCTGCCCTCCAGAATGATCTGACCTGGTCTCTCCCTGGGGAAGGGAGAGAAACAAGAAGGTGAAGGGAAAAGCATTTATCTAGCTTTTCCTTTGTGGGACACTGTGCCATGTACTTGCAATTTTCATCTCATTTAATGCTTAAAACCACCCTGGTGGCCAGGCGTGGTGGCTCACACCTATAATTCCAGCATGGTGAAACCCCATCTCTACTAAAAAAAAAAAAAAAAAAAAAAAAAAAAAAAAATTAGCTGGGCATGGCGGGGTGGATTCCTGTAGTCCCAGCTACTAGGGAGGCTGAGGCATGAGAATTGCTTGAATTGGGGAGGTGGCAGTTGCAGTGAGCTGAGATGGTGCCATTGCACTCCAGCCTGGTGCCTGGCAACAGAGGGAGACTGTGTCAAAACAAAACAAAACAAAACAAAACAAAACAAAACAAAACAAAACAAAACAAAAACTCCCTGGTAGTATTAACACACTTTTCTTTGTTTAGGGAGAGAAAGCTATGTCACATAGCTAGTAAGTGGCCCTAGATAGATCTGAACAGCCATCTGCCTGCCTCTAAAGCCCACCCAGAGTACATTGCACTGCTTTACCACGTGTGACTTGCTCCCTTTTTTCCAGATTGTTTCTTCTTGCACACCACCTTGTAATTGTTTACCTTTCTGTGTTCCCCGTAGTCTGTGAAGAATTCTTTCATTTATCTATTATTTCAGACGCATAAAATGCTTCTCCCTCCATCAGTGACATTGAATGAATTAGCTCACAATATAGAGAGATCAGAACTGTACTTAGAATTTCAGATTTACAACTGAAGCACCTACTGTAAATAACACTGTATTCTCATAATACTAATTCTAGCAAAACATCCAAGTTGAAATAAGAAAGAATCACAGTAACAAAGAAGAGAGTAAATTGATTATGTCTCAAGCTGAGCTATTGCTGGGTCCTTTTGAGTTCAAGGAGATAATGTTTATTAGTTTTGTGATATGATCTAAACTGGCCGTTCCATTTTGGGGAATAATCAGTGTTTAACTTGCCAGCACAGAAATTCTTTGCTGCAGTTACCTTTGATATCTTTTGATCAAATTATTGCAATGACTTGTACTTAGAGGTGGAAGACTGCACAGAAGTGGCAGCCAGTAATATTCGTTTGCTCTATTTAGCCGTATTTTTCTACAATAGCTCTATTTTCTGGAGACTGTGTTAATTATTTACTTTGCGGGAAGTTCAGTGATGATTGTGATCTATGGAGTCTCATGTGACTGGGGTCTAAATTCCTTGGAAAGCATGCAACCACCTGTCTCCTAGTGCTTTATTATACCAGTAAGAAGGTCATCCAGAGATACTCTGCTTACATTTATATAGTTGAAACTCTGCATTTGGAAAGAAAAAGAAACTACTTTATTTGAAACATCCAATAGAGACAAATATTTTGACCTCTAGTATAAAATGTAGAGTTGTGGCCAACACTGCTTGTTGTCTGCTACCATACTCCCTTTTCCTTCGCTAGCAATATTCTGGTTTTATTCAGACCTCAATTACCAAGCCCTTGGAAGTGGGGCTGGTTTTTCTAATCCAATATGGCAATCCTGTTCCCTTACGCATTGATTGGTCTCAATATGAACATATGATTTAGTTTTAACAAGTGAGAAGTAATTGGAAATCTGCTGGGAGGAATTCTGGAAGACACTTTTCTTCTTGATAAGAGAGAGTTGTATGAAGAGAAGACCCTCCTGTGTCTTCTCTCTCTTCCTGCTTTGGATGCCATCATGCAAAGTATTTTCCCTGTCTTAGTTCTCCCTTAGGTACTTCATCTACTCACACCTTAGCTCTCAATGGGGCTTGCTGGGTGATGGCCCCAGGCACCTTGCAGCTATTAGAAGGCTGAGCAAATCAGTCTCACAGTCCAGTGCTTTGGTATAGCTGCACTATTGAGCCACTTCAGGAATTACTTCAAATTTTTTGTTACACAAGGAAATGGAATAACTTTATCATTTAAGCTTCAAATAATCAGATGTTTTGTCACTTTCTGTGGAAAATGTTCTGGTCACTGATTTGTTGGTTAATACAGTTGATTGCTTTCCTTCCTTCCCTACCCTCCTCCATAAGCCAGAATGTCAGCATTACTGCAGTGCTATTTTACACTTGCATTTCACTGAAGAGTTAAATTTGCAGTGCTATTTTACACTTGCATTTCACTGAAGAGTTAAATTTGCTGCATCCTTGATCTTTCGAAGTTTTTAATATTCTTGGAGTCCTTAAAAAGATGGAGCCAATACAAGGTAATTACCTAATTATGTATTTCTTAGTGTCTGTTATCACTCAGTGAAGACATGTTACAATAATGAGGCCTTAAGTTGTTGTCTAGATTCAGTGCTGACATTTAAACATTGCTATTCATGTCCTTAGATTTTGAAGTGACTAGGAAGGAATAGAGAATTGAATAATTAGCATCTGATGTTTTACTTGGTTTTGGCAAGAATGCATATGTGTGTGTGATTTTTAACCAGAGCAACATTTTCTACTTAGAATATACCTTTACTTAGTCCCTATTTTCTAAAATATTTGTTATAGGGTTTCTCTTTTTTTAAGGATATACATTAACTTTCCAGAGCCTTTGAAAACCACTGTAAATAATTTATACTCTTACAAATGCCTGCCTGGGTTACAGAGAGCAGGGCATGTGTGGGGTTAGCCCACTTATTCTGACTTGTTGGCAGCCTAGCTGCACCTAGAGGTCCAGGGAAAAAACCTTCTCCCTTGTTATATATACTGAAAACAGGACGTATGCCTTCCAAATATTCTGAAGATTTATGCTTCTGCCAGGTGGAGATGGCCTGTACTGCCATCTTAAACCTTGGCCAGAAAGCTACATGTCCCTTGGTGTTGTATTAAGGCATAGTTATTTATATCAAAATATGTTCTGTTTTATTTTTCTCCTCTTTAGTATGCAAGCCCTTTCTTCAGGTAGGTAGAATGTTTCTGCAACATGTAATGTGTCTGTAAATACTTCATTACTGCAAGCAAAAATATCCAGTGCTCTTGATGTGGGTCAGCATAACCAGTGCCTTTGTATGGACCTCCAAACCAATCGAGCTTAGGTGGTACATGAAAGAATTGAAGTAGAGTTCACAACAATACTGCTTTGATGCTTCTTTGCCATGGTTTTTATCTGGGAGAGCACTCCCAAAATCATTTCTGGTATGCTTGTGTACTAGTCTCTGACCATGTGGACTTCAGTGTTAATTTTGACTTGGGGATATGTGCTTGTAGATTTCCCATACATATAAAATATGCAATTTTTCTTAAAATGCCTTTTTATTACCTGCAATAAATGCCCAGTAATATCCCAGTAAACTTTGTATTACATTTTTGATTTTAGTCTTTTATCTCTAAAGAGTAAGATACAATTATATTGAGTGGTTGCACTTCAAATACCATATTAACCTTTTAAGGCTTTCATTGACTTTAAACTTGTATAGTATACCTTTAGGCTACAATAGACTAATAGTCTTTCTGTTATCCAGAACTTTCCTTTTTTCTCTTAAATAAGAGTCATCAGGTTTTTACTGAAGTGACAGTAGAGACTGAGATTATGGGCCGTGATCACCAGTAGCCCACATATTATGAATAATGTCTCTAATGACATTGAAGAGGTTATAACAATGATATTGGAAAGAAAATGGGGGAGTTGTATTTTACCAGGAAGGACTAAAGATTGTAGTAAAATGGAAAAGAAGTTCAGAGAGATGAGATAGTGATGATGATTGAGATAATCTAAGAATTTGTATGCTGAATCTTAATACAATTTTATGCTTAAAACAGTGCTTTGTGGGGGGTATTGGAAGAGAGACTATTTACCGAACAGGACAGAAGTATTTCAATATTTCATAAGTTGATATGTTCATTCCAGTAAATGTTAAATAGTTGTCCTGCCTCCAAGTAGTAAATATCCTTCAATTCCGAGAGCTCAAAATGTGGCACATGACACAACACAGAGGGTTGATACCTCTGCTATGCCTTTGTCTCTTCTGACTCCTTATCCAGAAACATTGTTTTAGCTTCCATTATTGTCGTGTGTTTCTGTTAGCTTTCTGGCCTACACAAAAGTTTGTCTTTTTTATTATGGTTATAAATATGAAAAGGAAATATTGATAAGTGGCTACAGCAAAATGCTTAAGGTATACATTCAAAAATACCAAACACAGTGGAAATCTCCTTGGCTATATCGTTTCATTATAAAGGCAAGCTTTTCTATCAGTGATGTGTGTTTGGGGCATAAAGGTTTACAGATTGACAGTCAACTTGACCTGAAGTCCTATTCTGTTCTCATACCCCTCCCATCTTGCTTCCATTGTTACCACTCCACCAACATGAAGGTTACCAAAGATTCCCTGTCTCTAAAGCCAGTGGACAGTCTTAAACTATCTTTCCTGTATTTGCAACAGTATTTGACCAGTGGACCCTCCACTCATTCTCAAAATGCACTCTCCCATTCCCTTTATATGGACACCATGTTCACACTTGCCTCCTAACCCTCTTGTCCTTGTGTCTGAGTCTCCACTGTCCACTTGCCTTTCTGGTCTTGACTGTTACATTTTGGAAGGCCTCATGACTGCCCTTTTGTTGCTAACTCTACATTATTTCCTATAAGATTTGAATTACCTCCTCTGCTTTAAACATTGTATTCTTATATCTGCCAACTTCATATAGAAGTCTGGTCTGCTCTTTTGAGCTTCATAACAAAAGAATCAACTCTCTCTTTGACATCTGTTTAGATATCAAATAATTTTGATCTTAACATATATGAAAGTAAAGTTTTAATTTTTTAGTTTTGGATTTACGATTCCAGCATTCTATATTTCATCAACTGTCACTAACACCTTTGCATTTGCTCTAGCTAGAAATTAAGGTATCAATTTGATACCAATTCTTCCTACACCCTCACATAAACCCATCACCAAGTTTGGTAAGTTTTACTGCCAAAGTGTGTCTGGCATCTGACCACTGTAACTACTGCTCTCACTAGTATACTGCAGGCCACAAGCCTCTTTCCTTTAGCTGCTGCATTAGCTTTCTATTTGGTCTTTCCATTTCGATCTTGCCAAATTAGAATTTACGTTCCACAAACCAGACAGAGCAATCTGTTTTCTGTTTTTAAAATAGAAACCAGATTCTGTCATTCTCTTCTGGGCTAGTTTGGGTTTTCCAGGAGGTAGACATCAAGGTACAATTTGATATGTATGGATTTTATTTGGAGGACACTTATAAGAAACATTAGGAAGGGAGTTGGGGAAGGTTAGAGGACCATCAGACCAGGAGTTAGAATTATTCCAACAGAGGAGAGGAAAAGAAGGCGGGTGACAGCATCCCAGACAGTATTCAGTCTAAAAATAGTGTAGCAAGGTTGTGGAAGAGTCTTGAAGTTGAACTGGCCAAAAAAGTGGTCTGTAACTCCCAGAAATTGTTCTGCTCTGTATGGATGCTGTGCTTAGTCACCGCCAGGGAACAGCCTATGAGAAACATGGCCTTCGAGCAAACGCCATAGTGGGTATCAGAGTAGCAGCTGGGGTCTTTGGACAATTACGCTACCTGTTGTTGGAGCTTTGTGAAGCATTTTGTTATTGACCACTGTAATAGTTTTCCAGAACTGCCATAACTAATTAACACAAACTCAATGGTTGAAAACAACTGAAATTTACCCTCCCAGAATTTAGAAGGCAAGAAATCCAAAATCAAGACATTGACACTGGCAAGGTTTACTCCTCTTCGAGGCTCTAAGAGCCATGTCCTGCCACTTAACCTAGCTTCTTGTGTTTGCTGGCAATCCTTAGCATTCTTTGGCTTATAGACACATAGCTGTAATCTCTGCCCATATCTTTACACTGCCTTTTTTTCTCTGGGTGTCCACTCATCTTATAAGGATAACAGTCATTAGATTTAGGGCTCACCCTAATCTAGTACAACCAAATTACATCTGAAAAGACTCTGTTTTACCATAAGTTGCATTCTGAGGTTCTGGGTGGACATGAATTTCTGTGAGAACCTATTCAACGTTTTACATTGCTGTGTCTCCTTAAGTCTTAAATAAATATAACACAAATTGATTAAAATGAGTGAGGTTTGATGAAGATGACTATTATACAAAAGATGCAGTTGGGATGATGTAGGAAGGAAAAGGAAATCCTCAAGTCAGCAGGAACACCGAAAAAAGGGCTCTGGGAGACCTAGAAGTGGAGTATGATATACTGTAAATAAAGTGAAGGGAGAGTAGAAGAGATAACTCAAAGTAAAAACCTGTAGAACCTAACTGACTTAATAGGAGTGATTCGAGAAAGAAGGTGTAAATGCTTGGTCTGATCAGCAGACAATAGTGGAAGAGGAAAATATATTGAAAAGACAGCAACTTTTTGGCAAACAGATGAATTAAAATTTGGTTATGAATTAATGGAGAAATATTCAATTACATATAAATAGAGGCATGGGTTTAGGTTAAAAAGGTTGAATTCATAATGAAATAACTTTCCAAATAAGGAAGGGTGGGGAATGGCATGCGTTAATTATGTAAATCTTGGATTGGAGTGTCCTCTTCACTAAACATATAGGCACACTTTTTATGGTTATCTGTACTTTTCCATTTGTAAACATCCTGTGCAACAAAGCAAAACAGTCAATATTACCCAGTCACTAGGCTGAGGATGAAGTTGTGAAATTGCTCCTGTCTTTGAAGAGTCAAAATTCTGGGTGGGAAGCAGAAAAAGCAGAATGTATTATTACTCTGCTTTATAGACTGATGCAAACCCTGATGGACAGTACAAGATCCTAACATAGATCTTCTCAGGAGATTTCTCATGAAGCAAAGCTCTGTTGCCCTTCATGTGCATACCGCATATACTTAATGTGCATATTGCACACAACTGAACTGTTATGTGCCATTTTCTTCCACAGGGCTTCCATGTTCTCAACCTGAGCAAGATCTAAATCAGAATTTCTCAACCTTGACATTATGGAATTTTTTGAGGGAAAAAGGCTGCTCTATGCATTTTAGAATGATTAATAGCACTCTTGACCTCTACCCACTAGATCAAGCTTATCCAACCTGCAGCCCACAGGCTGCATGTGGC
Source organism: Saimiri boliviensis (assembly GCF_048565385.1). NCBI lineage: Eukaryota > Metazoa > Chordata > Mammalia > Primates > Cebidae > Saimiri > Saimiri boliviensis. Next base: position 66,133,465 of record NC_133458.1, on the reverse strand, counting down.
TCAGGATGGCTTTGAATGTGGCTCAAAACAAATTCGTAAACTTTCTTAAAATATGAGTTTTTTTTCCAATTTTTTAAAAGCTCATCAGCTATTGTTGGTGCTAGTGTATTTTATGTGTGGCTCAAGACAATTCTTCTTTTAGTGTGGACCAGGGAAGCTAAAAGATTGAACACCCCTGCACTAGATGTTATTAACATCCCCCCTCCCCCTTGACTGTAGTTGAGTCCCGACATTGCTAAATGTCCCGTTGAGACAAATTCACCCCTGTTTGAGAACGACTGGTTTAAAACATGCTTGTCACATGCAAGATAGACTTGGTCTGCAGAGTAAGAGTTCTTAACATAATAAAAAAAAATGTTTCAGATAAATTACACATCAGGTAAAGAGGATTTGATTCCAAAGCCATAAGCATAGTTAACTTTGCTGATGACAGATGTACTGCAGTGAGGTTGCTGTAGTTGCATTTGGGAAGTCTTTCAATCACTAGCCAAGTTTTGGAAGAAAGCTATAGCAGATGGCCAATTCTTTCCCAACTTCTGACCCTTGAATTTTATTGAAAAACTTCGAATAGGAAGATTACCTGTGTACTGTTCATGACTGCAAATCAATGCCTAAGAATTGTCAGATTAGCCTATTTCATATGTCCCCTTGCCTATAGTTTCCTAAACGTCTGGGATAAAATCACTGAATGTTGGCAAAGCCCAGAGAATCTTTTTGACTTATCCAGTTCTCTTTATGCTCAGTCTCAATAATGTAGATCTAATTGATGGTTTTCGCTTTTTACCAGAATATAATGTCAACTTTTGGAGGCTTTCTGAGTCGCAGTTGGAATTTCTTGGTGAATCTTGTTGATATGTCTTTTTTTTCTTATCAACAGTATCATCACAGCAGGTCTCCTCTCCTTTTATGTGAGTTCAGTAGAGTTACCGCCCTGACAAAACCTACTTTCTTTTTTCTGTTTCTCTTGAGCTTTTATATGTAGCAGTGTTCTGTGAGGATCTGGAAGATATCAAAACCGCTGACACCCTTTCTGAGCAGATTGAGAAGGCAGCCACATTTCGGGGTTGTACTTAGTTGGAAAGTCTTGCATGCAGGGAAGCATCTGGGATGTTTGAAAAATGCCATTTGTGTTCCTAGTTGGAGAGCGGAGGCTGCTGACCGGTGTGAAATGAGGCAGGCATGCTGCTCTGCATTCAGCGTATATATTTTTTTGTTTTCTTTCTTTTTTCAAAGATATATATCTTCCACTCTTTTTATCATTGAAGCACTTTAAAGTATCACTGTGCATCTCCTTATCTCTGGACTGGATGAAAGATGAGTAACTGGAGTGCAACATGATGTGTGGGTACCTGGCATACAGTGCCTGTCATACATCACACTTATTCCCTGCTGCCGTTACAAATGCTAAATGGCAGCCTCAGAAGAATTATCCTTGTGGTGTCTCCAGTGGGAGTTTCCTTGACTGTTTAATAATCAGATCTGACCAGATGGCGATGAGTCTGGGAACTCTTTCTGAATGGATGGTTTTTAATCATTCCTGCTAGGCTTCCTAATTCTAAGTGAACCAATCAGCTTTAGGCTGTGCACATTATAAGAAATCTCGCAATTTTTCCTAAAAACTATTATTAATTGTGATTTCCCATAGTTCAATAGGAGGCACTTTCTCCTGTCTGCAGTAATTTTACTAAGTGACTGAAGGGACAGATTATAACGGATTGACAGCCACAGAGGCTGGAGAACTGATTACATGGGTTTGGACCCTGCCGATGCTTTTGTGTATATTTAGTCTATTTTAGAAAGATCACTGGTGGGGTCTGAGGTTCTATATTATTCTCATACATTCTGAGCTATGAGCTTCTGAGGGAGTGTCTCCATCCACCTTGTGATGCTGACTGCTGTAGGCCCCCACTCAGATTTCTCTTCAGAGCAAACATAGGCATGCACATATTCACTAAGCTGTTGCCTGCTGATGGCTCATAGCTGGATCTTCCTCCAGAAGGAGTTGCTTTCAGCTTCCTTGGCAGAAGGAAACTGCTTCTATGCAGACCGCTCTTCACTGCTATCTCTCCCAGATGTACCCATAACCAGTGATTGCTCTAGGCAGGGATGCAGAGGCATAGTTTTTTTGCCTCAATCCTGGAAAACTCTGCAGGACCCTCCAAGTTCCAAAGTTCTGTATGGGATTGGCTGAGGCCTTGGTGGCAACTGCATTGCAATTCAACTTCTTCCCGTTCCTACCACCTACCATCATCTGTGATGGAGTAACCATCACAGATGATATTTCCCTAGAACAGTACCCAGTACATTTCCCACACACCTGCTTCCCAGAATCTGCTTCTGGAATCTGAACCAAGTAAGCCATTCTGGAAACTAAAACTTAAAACTAAACAGCTGTGAAAATTATGTCATCTACTAATTTTGAGCCTATTTCTCAGTCATAGCCTGAGAATGACTTATCACAACATGGTAATAGGTTTCTTTTAATACTGGAGGTACTATGATTTTTTTTTTCCATCAAGTAAAAGGTTATGCTATTCGTGCACAAACATTAATTGAGCTTTTTATCCATGGCAGATATTGGGCCAGAGGTGGGTGACATTAAAATGACAGAGCCTCTGCTCCTGAGCAGCTCACAGTGTAGGGAGAAGATACATATATTTCCTTCACCCAAGAACCTATAATACTGTGATAATGCAATGCAAATAATATGGCCATCTTCTGTGAGTCAGAAAATGCAGGACTGTAATATTAATAAGAGAAAAATTTCGTAGGGGAGGAAATGCCATTTGGGTAATGTTTTAGAGCAGGGGCTGTTAAACTTCTTTTGCAAACAGCCAGATAGATATTTTAGGCTTTGCAGGCTATGCATTTTTTGTTGCAGTTAATTTACTGTGTAAATACATGAATGGGGTTATATTTCAGTAAAATGTTATTATACCAAATAGAGAGCAGGCTGAATTTGGCCTGTGTGCCAAAGTTTGCTGACCCTTGTTTTACAGGATAATTAAGAACTCCCTTGCAGACAAGAGGCAGTGGTGAGGAAGGAACACACATACAGCCAGATGACAAAGTCACAGGTTGAAGTCTTCCTCCCTCCTCGTTTGTCCCCACCTCTTCCTACCTCCTTCCCTCTCTCTCTTTCTTCTCAGCCTCCCTTCATTCCCTCCTTCCTTATTTTTGCCTCTCCTTCTTCCTCTTCCCGCCTTTCTCTCTTGGTGCTATTCAGGAGAATGGTGATTCCAAGTTTCTTTTAACTCTTCTTTTATTACTTATAAATATACTAAGTTTTTGTTGGTCTTAGTTTACTTGAGATTACAAAAACACCATAGAATATGTAAGTTGTGCAATGTTTTAGAAATTCTGCTCTATATTGGAATGAACATTGCATTTTCATTTCAATGCAGTTGTTCACAGTACTCTGATCCTTTATTGTAGTTTGGTGAAACAAATTATTTTTCTCTGTTGATTATGCACAGTGTTCAAGTCTTTATGAAAATAGTTGTCTAAATTTGTGTTTAAGTTTCAAATTGAAATTTGGACATTTGGGAGATATAATGTTGTATAGAATTTGAGTTGCTCTCTTCACATCTGTTTATCATCTATTTTATATCATTAACTTGAGGACGTTTTTCAGTGGGAATGAGGCTTAAAAATACTAAAGCTATTTAGAATGAAAACTATTGAGTGGAAGAAGTTATAACTTCTCAGATTCTACACAAGACTTTCTAAACTAGTTATGTGAATAAATTTAAAAGGAAATTGTGTATGTTTAATGTAGGTGACACATAAGATTTCAGAGGTTTTGAAATAAGGAAAAGTTTAAAAATATCATTTTGTCAGAGATTATTGAAATAAAAGGGAAAAAATGCAAATGAAGACCTTCAGATTTGCTAAATAAACATATTTTCCTCAAAGTGTAACTTGTTGATCATACATTGCAAATAAAATCTATTTTGACCACATTAAAATGAGTCAGGTGTGCAGTGCTGATGGAGTGGAAGATGATCAATCACATTTTGGAAGAATAAAGGAAGCTAACATTTTTTATGCAGTGCATACTCATCACAGAGTCTGCATAATGATTTAAGGCTCACATTTATTTGAAAATAAGTAGAGCACTGTGGAGTCATAGCAAGTTAAAGCTCCTGTATATTTTTATTATTTCCTAAATGATTTTTCATTCCACTGCCACATCTTATGCTGACGGCCTTGCTTTTGACTTCTTCTGAAAGGCGATTAGTCTGGGCACAAAGCTTTTATTGGCAGGAGACATTGCTGAGTGGCAGAATGTGGTCAGTTGCACATGGTCCCCACAGGTGACGGGTCCTATACTACGTGCTCTTGGCATACTTCTTTACTAAAGCATCAGGTGCAGCAAGAGGATGATGGGCTTAGGATGGAGACAGAGGAGAGGAAGAGATGCTGGAGGAGAGCTAATGCTGGGTGTAGGTTCAAACCGGTTATCTGATGGGGAGCAACTGTAACATCTTTTAGCTTCACTTAGTTCCAGTATATTACAAGCTATAGCTCAGGAGCAAGTGGGTGTTTACTTGTTTCTTTAATCATCATCTGGACTCTTGAGAGCCATTCTGAATGTGCCTCTCTAAATCCCCAGATCTAACCTTTCCATACTGTTTGACACTATTCCATGTGACTTGACCCTATTGATTCTGTGTCTGATTCATTTCTCCTCCTTTAGTCCACCTTGGAACTCTGACCCTCTCTGACACTCTGAGTATGTTTCTGACCCTCTTCCTTTGTCTTTCCTGAAAAGCCATGTTTTCCCAAATTGGGGGTCACATTCCAAAGGTAGCTCAGTGGCTCACAGACAGGGCATAAAATAATATCTAGTATCACGGGGGTTAAATTACATCTAATCACATAGTGAAAATTCAATTGTATTTCCTTTTAAATTATTTGTAATTCTTATTTTACATTGTGGAAAGTTTGTCTCATTATGTAAGGTTGTGGTAAGCCTTTCTTAAAAAACACTTTAACAAATAACAGCTCCCAGGAGGTGAAGCAGGCACTGAAATATCACAGGTAGTAATACTGGATTACAGTATAAACAGTTAGAAAGACATTTATTTTTTTTTAATGATTATTGAAAAGTTTTATTTATTATATTGTACTTGAGGTTCTGGGGTACATGTGCAGATCATGCAGAATTATTGCATAGGTACAAACATGGCAAGGTGGTTTGCCGCCTCCACCCCCGCTTCACCTATATCTGGCATTTCTCCCCATGTATCCCTCCCCAACCTCCTCACCCCCCACTGTCCCTCCTTTAGCCACCCCCACAGACCCCAGTGTGTGATGTTCCCCTCCCTGTGTCCATGTGTTCTCATTGTTCAACATCCACCTATGAGTGAGAACATGTGGCGTTTGATTTTCTGTTCTTGTGTCAGTTTGCTGAGAATGTTGGTTTCCAGATACATCCATGTCCCTACAGAGGACACAAACTCATCATTTTTTATGGCTGCATAGTATTCCATGATGTATATGTGCCACATTTTCCTTGTACAGTCTATCACTGATAGGCATTTGGGTTGATTCCAGGTCTTTGCTATTGTAAACAGTGCCGTGATGAACATATGTGTGCATGTGTTAATGGGATTGCTGGGTCAAATAGAATTTCTATTTCTAGATCCTTGAGGAATTGCCACACTGTCTTCCACAATGGTTCAACTAAATTATACTCCCACCAGCAATGTACAAGTGTTACTATTTCTCCACATCCTCTCCAGCATCTGTTGTCTCCAGATTTTTTAATTATCACCATTCTAACTGGCATGAAGTGGTATCTCAATGTGGTTTTGATTTGCATTTCTCTAATGACCAGTGATGACAAGCAGTGCAATACACAGTCAGCTCATTGCAACCTTGAACTCTTCAGCTCTAGTGATCCTCCTGCCTCAGCCTCCAGACTTACTAGGACTACAGAGTGAGCCACCATTCCTGCCTACTTTTCTTTCTTTTTTTTTTTTTAGAGATGAGATCTCCCTATGTTGCCCAGCTGGCCAACAGGTTGTAAGCTCCTGGCCTGAAGCAATTCTCCTGCCTCAGCCTCTCAAAGTTCTGGGATTGCAGTTGTGAACCACCACACCGGGCCCTATGTATAGGATTGTTGAGTAAATTCAATCTACCTCTAGGGCTTTAAATACTGCTAATATATTGAAGTCTCCAGAACATGTATCTGTCCTGAGACTGAGGGTTATTGGTTCATTACCGTTAGAGTGTCCACAGAGTGTCAAATGTGAACTTAGTTTCATTACAAAACGATTCCTACTCCTATATTTCCAATTCCCATTAATGGCAATTCTCCAAATTTCATGACTTCTTTCTCTCAAGTCTCTTTTATTCTGTTCTCTTCTATCCATATCTATCAACAGCCATAATTCTGACCATCACAATCTGTTTCTTAGACTCATATACTTCCTTTTAATTGAATTATCTGCCCTTTATATGGATTTCTCTCTCACCAATTCTGCTAATTATTATTATTATTATTATTATTATTATTATTATTACATTATTATTATTTGAGATGGAGTTTTGTTCTTGTTACACAGGCTGGAGTGCAATGGCCCTATCTCAGCTCACTGCAACCTCCACCTCCTGAGTTCAAGCAATTCTCCTGCCTCACTGCCTCAGCCTCTTAGTAGCTGGGACTACAGGCATGCACCACCATGCCCAGCTAATTTTTTTGCATTTTCAGTAGAGATGGGCTTTCACCATGTTGACCAGGATGGTCTCGATCTCCTGACCTTGTGATCCATCCACCTTGGCTTCCCAGAGTGCTGGGATTATAGGCATGAGCCACCGTGCCTGGCCTCTGCTAAATTATTTTCACCCAAGTTATCTTTTTACTGTATAATTCAATGTGTGAATTCATTGTTTAAAATCCTTTGCTGATTTACGTTTCGGTAGTATTAACTTCATAAACTTAATTGAAAAGTGTACTTTCTTTTTCCATTTTCTGGAAGAGATTGTGTAGAATTAATTTTTTAAACATTTGTTAGAGTTATAGAAGGAAATCACGTGGACTTGAATATTTCTTTTTGGGGGAATTTTAAAATTATAAATTCAACTTTCCTTAGTAACTCTTTTAAGGTAGGTGTACTGGTGATAATTATTCTAGTAATAATTCTTTATCTGAGGATGTTTTGATATCTTTTTCACTCCTGAAAGCTATTTTCATCAGGTATAGAATTCTGGGTTGAAAATTCATTTCTTTAAGTATTTGAAAAATGTGCTACTTCATTCTGGCTTTCATGATTTGTAAGAAAAAAAAAATCCACTGTTATTTAAATGTTTTTCTCCAATAGAAAAGGAATCATTTCTCTTCTGCAGCTTTCAGGATTTTTTAAAATCTGCCTTTCATTTACAGAAAATTCACTTTGTCTTTTCATGTGAATTTCTTTAAATATCTTCTATTTTTTATCACTTGGCTTCTATAATTATAGGTTTATGTGTTTTGCAACATTTGAAAAGTGTTCAGCCATTATTTCATTGAGTAATTTTTAAACCTTGTCCTCTTTCTCCCGTTCTTCTGAGATTATAATTTCTTGAGTGTTAAATGTTTTATTATAGCTCAACAGGTCCTTGAATGTCACTTTTTAAAAGTATTTTTTCTTTGTTACTCAGATTGGGTAATTTGTATTGTTTTATCTTCTGGTTCATTGATTCTTTTCTCTGTCTTTTCTGTTCTGCTTTTGAACCTATTTATTAAGTTAAACAATTTTAACTATTCATCAGTTCTAAAATTTATATTTGGTTGTACATGATGGCTCATGCTTATCAATACAGCACTTTGGGAGGCCTAGGTGGGAGGATTGCTTGAGTCCAGAAGTTTGAGACCAGCCTAGGCAACATAGTGAGACCGTGTCTCAACAAATAATAATAAAAATTAGTCTGGCATGGTTTTGCATACCTGTGGACGCAGCTACTTGGGAAGCTGAGGTGGGAAGATTATTTGAGCATGGGAGATGAAGGCTGCAGTGAGCCATGATCGTGCCACTCCATTCCATCCTGAGCAACAGAGTGAGACCCCATCTCAAAAAAAGAAAAATATATAAAATTTTATATTAGTTTCTTATTGTATGTCCTTTAAATATATAATTTAATTCTTTTATTTCAGAAATGTCTCCTTGAATTACATATTTCCAGTATTTCTCCTGTTCCACTTATTCAATTTCTTTTATGAATTCTTTAGAGTATCCATGTTAGATTGTTTTTGCCTTTTTGTTATATTTATTATTTTCTCTAACTTAAAAAAATTATTCATTTCTCTCCCTCTGTTTTACAATGGTACATTCAGTGATACTGATTTCTGTTTATTCGTTTGTTCTAGTGTAACCCTCATTTCCTTTCATCTACGTCTGTCGCTTAATGGTCCCTAAGTCCATCAACATTGACAGCACTTTAAAATTTAGATTTATGTTTTATTTAACAGCTTGTATAATTTCGTAGTGTTTTTTTGATTATATTGGATCCCAACTCTGTTTTGTTGTTATATTTTTCTGATGTGAATTATTTTCTATTAGTGTATGATTTAGATTTCTTCTCCTCCTTGATACCTTGCAGTATTTTTAGTTGCATTTTGCTGCAATCTTTTAAATTGTTTATTTTAAGTGAAAAGCTGTTTCCTGTATTTTAGAAAGAAATGAAAGTCAGGGTTGCTTTTCTTGCTTCGTAATTCCAGGTTTCCTCTTAGGTTGCACTGTGATATGCTTAAAAAAAATTTATCAGCATAGCTGAATCTCTGATACTTTCTGAGATCCACCTCTTCTACTCTCCTCCTTCATTGGAATCTAAATCATCTGTCCCTCTGACACCCAGGAGTTTTTTATTCTGAACAAGTGGTGTTCTGTTTTGAGCAATTTCTCTTCACTTTGCATATTCTTTGAGAATGTCACTTTGCATATTCTTGAGATCCCAGAGGGCCCAGTCTGTTCCAACACCTGTAGACCTTTTTGCAATCTCCTTGTACTAATCTGTAAGTAGGAAACCTTACAGACTTCCCGAAGTCTCCCTGAAGTTACGGCTGTGCTAAGTTTGGTCTTTTAAACACTCCATCCTGAGTGGAACCCTCCTCCTTTAGGAATGAATACTTTTTCAAAATTCCTGGGTTTCTTGACCCTTAGTATTTGTCAGAATTCTGTTTGCATCCTCTTTATTTATTCCTGCACAGCTGCTATTCCTCCGAGAATTTTGGTACTCTCAGTGTTTCAAACTCTCTTGCTCTTATACTGGGATGTATAGGATAGTTCATCACTTTGTTTTGCAGTCTGTTCTGTTTGTTGCTGCATAATAAACATGCAAAGAGCTTATTGCCTTAGAAGAATAATTATTATATCTCAAGATGTTTTTGGGTCATAGATTCAGGCATGGCACAGCACAGCTTAGCATGGGTGTCTTGTCTCTGTTTAATAATGGTGTAACCTCAACCGCTGGTGAAATGGCTTGAATGGTTGAAAGTTGTAACACTTGAGGACTGGCCAACCATCCTTTTTTCTCTTTCTCTCTCCACATTAGGTTTCCTTACACTGGAATGACTTCAAGATAAAATTCTAACATAGCAGTGAAGTCTCCAAGCGACCAAGATGGAATAAGTCAGCTCTCTGAAAAACTAGGCCTGGAACTGGCATAGCATCACTTTCACATACTCCATTATTCAAAGCAGCCATAAGACAGCCCAGACACAAAGGCAAGGAAAATAGACTCTCCTTCTTAATTGCAGGAATGCCTGTGGCCTCCTTTAACCCATCATAATATCATAGTTACTCTGTTAGCTTTTAAAATAATAACTTTTTAAAGCTTGCTCTCTTTCTTTACCACATGAGAACACAGTGAGAAGGTGGCCATTTGCAAGCCAAGAAGAGGGCCCTCACCAGGAGCCAAAACTACTGGCATCTTGATCTTGGAATTCTCAGCCTCCGTAACTGAGAAATAAGTGTCTGTTGTTTAATAACAGCTTTATTGAACACAATTCACATATCATACAATCCATCCATTTAATGGTCGCAATTCAGTGCTTTTTAGTATATGCACAGGTTATGTAACCTTGCACAATCACATCATTGCAAAAAGAAAACCTCCACTGATTAGCAGTCATTTCTAATTTCTGTTAGCTTTTTGTTTTTTAAATTGTACTTTGGTCTCTGGTGTACATGTGCACATCCTGCATCCTGCACGACTGTTGCATAGGTACATATATGCCGTGGTGGTTTGCTGTCTCCATCCCCTGTCAACTCGCACATCACCTGCTTCAGGCATTTCTCCCAGTGTTACACTTCCCATCCTCCCCACCCCCTCCTCGGCTGTCCCTCCCCTCCACCCACCCACCTAGTCCAGTGACTGTTGTTCTATTCCCTGTGCCCAAGTGTTCTCACTGTTCATCACCCACCTGTGAGTGAAAACATACGGTGTTTGTTTTTCGGTTCTTTTGTCAGTTTGCTGAGAATGGTAGTTTCTAGATTCATCCATGTCTCTACAAAGGACACGAACTCATCTTTTTTTATGGCTGCATATTATTCCATGGTGTATATGTACCACATTTTATTTGTCCAGTCTATCACTGATGGGCATTTGGATTGTTTCCAGGTCTTTGCTATTTTAAACAGCACCTCAATGAACATACGTGTGCATGCATCTTTATAATAGAATGATTTATAATCCTTTTGGTATATACCCAGTAATGGATTGCTGGATCAAATGGAATTTCTACTTCTAGATCCTTGAGGAATTGCCACACTGTCTTCCATAATGGTTGAACTAATTTACACTCCCACCAACAGTGTAGAAGTGTTCCTTTTTCTCCACATCCTCTTCAGCATCTGTTGTCTCCAGAGTTTTTAGAGATCATTCTAGCTGGCGTGAGATAGTATCTCACTGTGGTTTTGATTTGCATTTCTCTAATGACCAATGATGATGAGCATTTTTTCATATGTTTGTTGGCTGCCTATATGTCTTCTTTCAAAGAGTGTCTGCTCATATCCTTTGCCCACTTTTGAATGGGTTTGTTTTTTTCTTGTAAATCTGTTTTAGTTCTTTGTAGATTCTGGATATTAGCCCTTTGTCAGATGGGTAGATTGCAAAAATTTTTTTCCCATTCTGTTAGTTGCAGGTTCACTCTAATGATTTTTTCTTTTGCTGTACAGAAGCTCTGGAGTTAATTACATCCCTTTTGTCTATTTTGGCTTTTGTTGTCAATGCGTTTGGTGTTTCAGTCATGAAGTCCTTGACTATGCCTATGTTCTGAATGGTTTTGCCTAGGTTTTCTTCTAGGATTTTTGTGGCATTAGGCCTCATGTTTGTCTTTAATTCATCTGGAGTTAATTTTAGTGTAAGGTGTCAGTAAGGGGTTCCAGTTTCTGCTTTCTGCACATGGCTAGCCAGTTTTCCCAGCACCATTTATTAAACAGGTAATCCTTTCCCCATTGCTTTCGTCCGGTTTGTCGAAGATCAGATGGTTGTAGATGTATGGCATTGCCTCCGAGGCCTCTTTTGTGTTCCATTGGTCTATATCTCTGTTTTGATTACTGTAGCCTTATAGTACAGCTTAAAGGCAGGTGGAGTGATGCCTCCAGCTTTGTTCTTTTTGCTTAGAATTGTCTTGGCTATGCGGGCTGTCTTTTGGTTCCATATGAAGTTTAAAGTAATTTTTTCCAGTTCTGTGAAGAAACTCACTGGTAGCTTGATGGGGGAAAGCATTAAATCTATAAATTACTTTGGGCAATATGGCCATTTTCACAATTTTGATTCTTCCTAACCATGAGCATGGAATGTTTTTCCATCTGTTTTTGTCCTCTCTTATTTCCTTGAGCAGTGGTTTGTAGTTCTCCTTGGAGAGATGTTTTACATCCTTTATTAGTTATACTCCTAGGTATTTTATTCTCTTTGTAGCAATTGTAAATGGGAGTTCATTCATGATTTGGCTCTCTGTCTCCTGTTGGTACATAGGAATGCTTGTGATTTCTACACATTGATTTTGTATCCTGAGACTTTGCTGAAGTTGCTCATCAGCTTGAGGAGGTTTTGGGCTGAGATCATGGGGTCTTCTAAATATATGATCATGTAATCTGCAAATAGTGACAATATGACTTTTTCTTTTCCTAATTGAATGCCCTTTATATCTTTTTCTTGCCTAAATGCTCTGGCTAGAACTTCCAGTATTATATTGAATAGAAGTGGTAAGAGAGGACATCCTTGTCTAGTGCCAGTTATTAAAGGGAATGCTTCCATTTTTTTCCCATTCAGTGTGATATTGGCTGTGGATTTGTCATAAATAACTTTTATTATTTTGAGATACAGTCTGTCAATACCTAGTTTATTGAGAGTTTTTAGAATAAAGGGCTGTTGAATTTTGCAGAAGGCCTTCTCTGCATCTATTGAGATAATCATGTGGTTTTTGTCTTTGGTTCTGTTTATGTGGTAGATTACATTTATAGAGTTGTGTATGTTGAACCAGCCTTGCATCCCCGGAATGAAGCCTACTTGATCAGGGTGGATAAGGTTTTTGATGTGCTGTTGGATTCGGTTTGCCAGTATTTTATTGAAGATTTTTGCATCAATGTTCATCATCAATATTGGGCTATAGTTTTCTTTTTTAGCTGTGTCTCTGCCAGGTTTTGGTATTAGGATGATATTGATCTCATAGAGTTAGGGAGGATTCCCTGTTTTTGTACTGTTTGGAATAATTTCAACAGGAATGGTATCGGCTCCTCTTTGTACATCTGGTAGAATTCAGTTGGGAACCTGTCTGGACCTGGACCTTTTTTGGTTGGCAGGCTATTAATTGCTGCCTCAGCTTCATACCTTGTTACTGGTCTATTCAGAGTTTCAACTTCTTCCTGGTTTAGTCTTGGGAGGGTGCAGGTGTCGAGGAATTTATCCATTTCTTCCAGATTTACTAGTTTATGTGCATAGAGCTGTTTGTAGTAATCTCTGATGGTCGTTTGTATTTCTGAGGAATTGGTGGTGATCTCCCCTTTATCATTTTTTATTGCATCTATTTGATTCTTCTCTCTTTTCTTTTTTGTTAATCTAGCTAGTAGACTATTTTGTTGATCTTTTCAAAAAACCAGCTCCTGGATTTATTGATTTTTTTTGCAGTGCTTTTGTGTCTCTATCTCCTTCATTTCTGCTCTAATCTCAGTTATTTTTGTCTTCTGCTTGCTTTTGAGTTTTTTTGGACTTGCTCCTCTAAACTCTTTCAATTTTGATGAAAGGGTTTCGATTTTAGATCTTTCCTTGTTTCTCATGTGGGCATTTATTGCTATAAATTTCCCTCTAGACATTGATTTAAATGTGTCCCATATATTCTGGTACATTGTGTCTTTTTTCTCGTTGGTTTTGAAGAACATTTTTATTTCTGCCTTCATTTCATTGTTTTTCCACTCATCATTCAGAAGCAACTTGTTTGGTTTCTGTGTGATTGTGCAGTTTTGAGTGCTTTTCTTAATCCTGAGTTCTAATTTGATTGCACTGTGGTCTGAGAGACTGTTACGATTTCCGTTCTTTTGCGTTTGCTGAAGAGTGATATACTTCCAATTATGTGATCAGTTTTGGAGTAAGTGCAATATGGTGCTGAGAAGAATGTGTATTCTGTGAGTTTGGGATGGAGTGTCTATTAGGTTGGCTTCATTCAGATCTGCATTCAAGTCCTGCATATCCTAGTTGACTTTCTGTCTCATTGATCTAATACTGCCAGTGGAGTATTAAAGTCTCCCCCTATTATTGTGTGGGAGTCTAAGTCATTTTGTAGGTCATTAAGAACTTGTTTTATATATTTGTATGCTCCTGCATTGGGTGCACATATATTTAGGATAGTTAGCTCTTCTTGTTGCATTGATCCTTTTTACCATTATGTAATGCTCTTCTTTGTCTCTTTTGATCTTTGTTGGTTTATAGTCTATTGTATCAGAGACTAGAATTGCTACCCCTGCTTTCTTTCTGCTCTCAATTTGCTTGGTTAGTCTTCTTCCATCCCTTTATTTTGAGGCTATGTGAGTCTTTGCATGTGAGATGGGTCTCCTGAATATAGCACACTGATGGGTCTTGACTTTTTATCCAGTTTGCCAATCTGTGTCTTTTGATTGGGGCATTCAGACCATTTACATTCAGTGTTAATATTGTTATGTTTGAATTTGATCCTACCATTTTGTTACTGGCTGGTTGTTTTGCCTGTTAGTTGACGCAGTTTCTTCATTGCATCGTTGTTCTTTATCATTTGGTATGTTTTTGCAGTGACTGGTACTGGTTGTTCCTTTCCATGTTCAGTACTTCCTTCAGGAGCTCTTGTAAGGCAGGTCTTGTAGCAATTAAATCTCTCAGCAATTGCTTGTCCTTAAAGGATTTTATTTCTCCTTAACTTAGTTTAGTTCGGCTGGATATGAAATTCTGGGTTGAAAGTTCTTTTCTATAAGGATGTTGAGTATTGGTCCCCACTCCCTTCTAGCTTTTCAGGTTCCTTCCGAGAGATCTACTGTGAGTCTGATGGTCTTTCCTTTGTGGGTTACTTGACCTTTCTCTCTGGCTGCCCTTAGGATTTTTTCCTTCATTTCAACCCTGGTGAATTGATGATTATATGCTTTGGAGTTGCTCTTCTTGAGGAATATTTTTGTGTTGTTCTCTGTATTTCCTGGATTTGAATATTGACCTGCCTTATTAGGTTGGAGAAGTTAGAACATGGCCTTTTAACTCAGAGAAGTTTTTTATTACCCACCTTCTGAAGCCTGCGTCTGTCAATTCATGAAACTCATTTTCTTTCTTGTTTTGTTCCCTTGATGGTGAGGAGCTGTGATCCCTGGGAGGGGAAAAGGTGTTCTGGTCTTTGATGGTTTCATCCTTTTTGCACTGGTTTCTTCCCATCTTTGTGGATTTATTTCCCTTTGATCTTTGAAGTTGGTGATTCTGGGAGGAATCTCTAAGTGGAGGTTCTTTCTGTTGTGGTTGGAGCTATATATTTTTTGGCCTGTAGAGGCACCGCTGGGCTGCCTTGGATTGGATTTTGTTTGCAGGTGAGATTAGCCCCACCTTCCCAATGGTGTCTCTTCTTCCCAGAGCTCCATCTTCCCAGTTGGGGTCAAACTGGTGTATTTGCTGCCAAGCTCTCTAGCTCAGGCTTCAGTTTGAGTTTTGCTGGGAGTGGGGCCTGCCAGGCCTTATGGCCTGTTTGCCTCTTTTCACCTCTGCCTCTTCCTATGGGATGAGTTATTCCATCCCGCTGGTATTGGTCCAAACTTCTGCCCGGTTCCTTGCCACCAACTTGTGGCACCATGTGGGAGCTGTCGCTCAGATTTGCATCAACAACCCATGGCAGGGCTGGCAGGGCTCTCATGGACTGTGGGTTGCAGGAGGGATGAGATAAGCACAGGATTTGAAATGGAACACCGAGGGGGTGAAGTCCTTGACCCTCTGAGCTGGCTGCACATTCCAGGTCAGGACGTGCCCTACCCTGTCTCGTTTCATCCTCCCCCGGCAGCTCTCGCCCTGCTTCAGCTCCTTCCCTGGGCTGTTTTCAGAGTCCTCCCAGTCCCACCGAAATGAACTGGCACCTTTCTTGGAAGTGGGAAGTCCTCTAGCCCTCTGCATCTCGTTTACTGGGAGCTGCTTCCAGTAGTGTCTTCTCTTGGCCATCTTGCCTCACTTCTGTTAGCTTTTTAAAGAGGATTGTGAAAATCAAAACAAACCATGACATCAGTATTATCATCTTACTCAAACTTACATCATAACTTTTTAAAGGGCATATTTCTGGTTTCTGAAATATGCCTTATTATTTTAGTGTAAATTGACAAGTTATAATTGTATATGTTTTTGGCATATGAAGTGATGTTATATTTAAAAATATGGAATAATCAAGAAAAGCTGATTAACATATCTGTCACCTCAATACTTATCTTTTTTTGAGGTGAAAACATTTAAAATTTACTCAAAGAAATTTTGAAATGTATAATACATTATTATTGACTGTAGTTACCATGTTGTACAGTGACCTCAAAAAATTTATTGTCCAGTCTAACTGAAACTTCATATCCTTTTATTGAGAATAAGGCAAAAATGTAATTTTATAAATATATCAGGAAAATAAGATATCTTCCCTATTACCAACCAGATATTATACAGAACGGATAAAATGATGAAAATAAAAGGAGTTTCAAAAGGTTGAACATTTATATTAAATAATACATTTATTCCACATGTATTATTTATTATTAAGTAGTATTAAGAAGAGAAAAATAGAGCATTTTAAGACTATATTACCATAACCGTTGTATATTTCTTAGTTGTGATAGTATCAGTCTTCCAGTATTAACCTTTAAATATACATATTTTCCTCACATTTTAGGCAGAGCAGATTCTAAAATTTTTCCGATAAAATGAATATTCACCTATACAGTTCTATTTTCCCTTTTGAACCCATTCAACGAATCTAGAACATAGGGAGAAACAGATTTGCAGAAGTGCCTCATTAGTGATAACTTGGTCCTCCCATGTTGCTGCTTCTCTTCTGCCTTTCACCTCCCATTCCTGCTGTCACATCCTGGCCTGAACCTCTGCAGCAAGGCTGTCTGGGTCACAAGCTGTTAAGGATGTGGCTGACGAGTTTTCTAAACACCTGTATCCATGCTCATGTGTTCTGCCTGAACTCCGTTTTTATAAAAGAACTGTCCAAACTCCTAGCAAAGAAAACCCCTCTACTCATACACGAGGTCTCATTTTCTCTCATTCTCCTGGGAAATTCACTGTAGCAATTCTTTCTCTTTCTTGTATTATCAGTTCTTCCTTTCTGTTTATCCTGTGGATGAGCATATAGTGATTTTTCATTCTTACAAAAACAAACCAAACTGCTTCTACTTTTTCTTCCTCCTATCACCACCATTATTGCTCTCTTTTATAATAAATATTTTCAAAAGATTTGGCTCTTTGCATTGGCTCCAGTTCTTCTTTTCTCTTTTGAATTGAGCCTACTTCAGTCAGATGTTATACACAGAACTCTTTGAAGGTTGTCCTTGGGGGGTCACCAATGGCCTGCAAGTTGCTAAACCTAATGGCATTTCTTAGTTCTTTTCTTAACTGACCTATCTACAGAATTTGAAACAGTTGATTATTTCTTCATCCTTTGAATATTTTCTTGCTTTGGCTCCCAAAATATTACTCACTTTGTTTATAATGACTGCTTATTTTGAGTCTCCTTTGTTGGTTCTTCTTAATCTTTCCACCCTCTCTAACATCCAAAGCTAAGACATTTGACCTCCTTCCTCTCTACACATAGTTCGTTGGTGATACTATCCTATCTCATGACTTTAAATGCCATCTATATACTGACAGATCTCAAATTTATATCTTGGGTCAAGACCTTTTTCTTTATTTGATGATCATATTCAATAGTGATTCATTCATTATTTGGGCATCTTATAGACAATTCAAAATTAATATGTTTTGACTTGAACTCACCCTTCTATCGTTTGCATCTCAAAATCATCCTTTTATTTGCTTTTTAAAACTAACTACTTAGATTCATCCTTGAAACCTTTCTTTCCCTTTTAATTGGCATCCATTCTGGCAAGATATCAAGTGGGTTTACCCTTAAAAATTTCCTATTGAATCTAGAAACTAAACCACCTCTGTTGCCACCATTTTTGTTCAAGACATATATTACTTCTGATTTTTGACATAGCCTTCTAGCTATTTCCTCTATCCATGTTCTTGACCCCTTCATCCAATTTCTGGTGAAACTGTCAGACTGTTCAAATATTTTTTATGATACCGATACATGTGGTGGATACATGATTCTGTGCATTTAGTAAAATATTAGTTAAAATACTTTTTATGATACTGATACATGTGGTGGATACATGGTTCTGTGCATTTAGTAAAATTCATACAAAATGCATTTTATTCCCTGAAATTTTAAAAAAGAAAACAATAAAAATGTAGATAATTTCACTTTGTTTAAACCTTCAAATTTTGAGTGAAAGTCCTTATAATTGAACTGTAAGGCCATTCTGCTTCAGTTATTCTGAATCCCTTGTGTCCTCAAACACAGAAGATATTCTCTAGCATCAGGATGTTTGCACCATAGTCAAAAAAGGTAAACTCTTATGTCACTACTGTAAAAATGTATGTTTTATAGCAAATGATATAATTCAGTTTTTATAAATAGTCAAGGAAAGTTTACAGAGGAGTTTTTTTTTTTTTTTTTTTTTTTGCAGGGAATAGGTCTAGTCATAAATCTATAAAACCAAATTTATATGCTATATTATTTGTTATTATTAGTCATCTCCATAAGCTCACTTTATTTTGACTAATGCCAAATACTGAGAGAGGAGTATTAAAGTATTTCACAACAATAGAATCACTCTATCTAACATCAAGACTGGAGTAAATCAATTAATCAAAAATGTCTTCTAAGGCAGTAAAGAAGAATATCTGTACATATTGAAAACCTTTTATTTTGGCTTATTATTAAATATACATTTGTTTGGTAATCCTGTGATGCAGGGCTTTTCTAGGAGTATGGGCCCTAAATTGGAGTTCTATTATTCATATAGCTTAAATCATATCCATTATGTAAGATCTGTTATTTTTGATTGTGGACTTTTAAGCGGAATGAGAATTTAGAGACATTTTTGAAAGTGATCTTAATGTACAATAATATGTCTAGGTTTTTGCAGTTAATATTTCATTTCCCAATAATTTACATTTGTTTTCTTACACCTATTTTGACAGAACATTTTAAGGCAATCATATTAAAGTCTCAGGGTGTTTTATTTAGTTTCAGTTAAGTACGAACATTTTACACATTTATTTCATTTGATATATTTTATATACAATATTATGCCTAATATCAATACCAAGTATAACAAACATAAGCATGTTTGGGAGAAACATAACTGTCTCTTGCTAAGCCTACAACTCGATTGATGTGAGCAGAAGGGTATGAACATACAGTGGAAGGAAGCTGTCAGTGGTTAGTGTTTATGTGGATATGGATATATTGTATATTTGACAGAGGAATAGACAATGTCAGTTAATCTAGAAGGTCAGTTAAGCAAGCACTTACTGCATTATCATGTTTCCATTAATGTCAACTTTTATTTACAATCCTTTTTTGCTTTATGCTTTTTATCCATTATTTGATGCAGAAAAGTTGATGACAGTTTTATAGCCTTTGAACACTGTCCTTTTATCCATAGAAGTATCATTCTTTGTTCCTTTGAAGCTTGTATCATAAATTTGAATTTGCCTCTTACTGATATTGCAACCTTGTTTAATATGTTTATCTCTTTGTTTTATTTTATGGCCTGAATTTCTTTGATTTTTTTCTTTTTTAATTTGGAAGGCTTTCAAATTGCTAGAAATTGATTCTAAGACTTTAAAAAACTTTCAGGATTCTGTATTACTCAGAATATCAGCTATAATAACTATTGACTTCTGTATAAGTTGGAGACTTTGACAACTTTAAGTTTCTTTAATCTCTCTTATTTATATTTTGTACCTAGATTTTCCACCATTACTGTACTTCTCTCTCTCTCTTGCATGCATACTCACTAACAAATTAATCACTTATGGGCTATAGATTTCGATTTTTGTGTTCTTTTACTGGTGCATATCTTCAAACAGTTTTTTTTCCCTTGAAATGGCACATAAATGATGTAGTTCATACATTATTTTTTAAATAAAAAATTTCTGTCCCTTGTCAGTTTTCCAGAGTGATGACTTAGTAGACTGCAGATTTCATGAGTCAGAACCAATTCCTTTTAATACATGCAAACGTTGGTAGAGATTATCTAGCATTTAATGAAGTCAAGCAGAAAAAATTATGTGATCAAATTGCTTTTTTCTTTGTGGGTGAAATGTCTCTTCTCTTCGGATGCTTGAAGGGTTCTTTCTTTGTTCTCAGAAATTGAATAATTTCACCAGATTCAATTGAAATGACATTTCTTATCAAATAACTTCACCAAGTTTTTAATAATTTGTGTCTTCTCTCTTTTTTCTTAGTATTGATAAAGTCTTGTCAATTCTGTTTTTCTTTTCAAAAAATCAACTCTTAGTTCAGGTGATCTTTTCACTTGTTTTTCTTGACTCTATTTCACTTATTTCTTCTCTGATCTTTGTTATTTCCTTCCTTATAATAACTTTGGGCTCAGTTTGTTCTTTTCCTAGTTCCTTGAGGTGTCAAGTTGGGTTTATTTGAGATCTTAATTTTTTCCCTTATGTCGGCATTTGCCACTATAAAAGCCCCTCTTCGAACTGCTTTTGCCATACCCCATCAGTTTTAGCATGCTGTGTTTCATTTTTTGCTTGCCTCAAGTTAATGTTTGATTTTTATTTTGAGGTAAATGCAGTTTATATTTGACCAGGGAAATACTTTTTAAATATGCTTTAGATATTATTTTTAATCCATCTGTTCTGTTTTCAAATAGGATTTGCCAGGAAATCCTATTCTGAAATGTGGATTTGCGCTGTCTATTCTCAATGTCTCTTCCTTTCCTTTGCGTCATATTCTGAGTGATTTTTAAAGCCTCTTATCCAAAGCAGTGATTTGATTTTTTGACACTTTTGATTCTACTTTTATTTTTCAATAGCTTCTAAGCTTATATTTTAAGCTCTTCGGAGATTTAAACAAAATATTTTAACTTAACCTCATAATCTTCCTTTTCATGTAAGCATATTTGCTTATCACGTTTGAGTCTGTTTTATTTAATTTTATTGAGAGATCAAAGCAGTTTTTAAAATGGTTTTCTTTTGCTGCTTTAGTACATCTTCAAAAGCATGCCTTTGCACCTGTACTTTGCATATTATGTTTAGTTCCGTATTTATGTTGCAGAATTTCTTCATGAGTTTTTATACAACTGACTGGAGGTTACGAATACCTAAACAATATTGAAACTATTTTGTTGAAAGGAAACTTCATGAAAAATAAAATTAATATCAACTTCACATTTTTGGGTTTCAGCTGAGGTCATTTTTTTTTTTAAATTGAAGCAAAATATTTTCTGCCATTTTTGAGTTATGTGTGAAAATGAAAGTCAATTTAATTATTTTAAAAATATACTGACTGTTAAAAAAATCTATATTCATACAGAAGGCAGTTAGAATCATATATTTCAAAAATACAAAAGGAAAATTAAGCTATAATTAAATCAAAATGATACATTATCTTATAAATTATTATGCAATAATGTCTGTGTTGGCAAAGTAGTACATCTTAGTTTTATAAATCTCAGTGCCCCAGTTTGTTTCTGACATTGAAGAAACATACAATGTTCAGTTTAGATCAGAGCAATTCACCTAGTGAGTTAGAAAATAGATCTTGTTTTGCTAGTAAGAAATATATGTACAACAGACCAGTTATGACTTTCCTTCCAAAAATTTTTGTGCAGAGTATTATTTTTTCAACAATTTCTTTGTACTTTAAGCTAAAATAATCTTACTGCAACTTAAAACTTTTCCCTGTATTATTGTATTTCTGTGAAGTGGAGATGTCATTTGACTACAGTAGATGCTGTCTTTTCAATCCCTGGATAAATGTAAAGGAACCTGAGAAGAATACTGCACAAATGCCTTCCCATGTAGCTCATACAGTCTTCTACTCTGATTACAGTGGGATATTATTTTATTTCTTCCATCCTGTACTCACTCCCTTTTAGTTTAGAATCTCATTTCTTTTATAGTTTAAAATAGAAAACCGAGTATATCACAAGAGTTCAAATTAACCAAAGAACAGTTTTTGCTATGGATACAGATTTTACAAAATCATTAGTGAATATTGACAATGATTTTCTTTTATTTTGTAGTATGCTTTTAGCTCTTTTTTTCTGAAATGCATCTGTATGAACATACGAATAAAATTCTAGATTGTTGGTATTCTGTTTTTACATTACCAAGCATTTAGAAAAGTACAAGGAAAGAAAAGTGTCAACATCACAACAGAAAAAACACAAATTAATCCAATTAAAAATGGGCAAAAGATCTGAACAGATATCTCTCAAAAGAAGACATACAAATAGCCAACAGTTACGTGAAAAAATATTCCACATTTCTAATCAACAGAGGAATGCAAGTTAAAACTACAATGAGATGTCTCTTCCCAGTTAAAATGGCTTTTTATTTAAAATTTAAAAAAAGGCAATAATGGATGCTGGTAAGGATGTTGGAGAAAGGGAAACCCTTGTACACTATTGATGGGAAGGTAAATTATAGCCACTATGGAGAACAGTTTCCTAAAAAAAACTAAAAATAGAACTACCTTACAATCTAGCAATCCCACTGTGGGGGTATATCCAAAACAAATAAAATCAGTATATTGAAGAGATACATGCACTCCCATGTTCACTGTAGCACTATTCACAATAGCCAAGACATGAAATCATCCCAGTGTCCTTCGATGGATGACTGGATAAAGAAAATGTGATGCATATACACAATGGAATATTATTCAGCCATAAAAAAGAATGAGATCCTGTCATCTGCAACAACATAGATAGAACTGGAAGACATTATGTTAAATAAAATAAGCCAGGCAGATAAGGACAAGCATTTGATTGTTCTCACGCATATGTGAGAACTGAAAAAAATAAATTCATGATGATAGCAGAATGATAGTCACTGGAGGCTGGGAAGTGTAGTGAGGAGGGGAATAGAAAGAGGATGGCCAATGGTTACAAAAAATGTAGTTAGAAAATGAGATCCGGTGTTCTGTAGGACAACAGGGCAAATATAATTAACAACTTATTAAATGTTTAAAAAATAAATAGAGAAGTGGATACGAAATGTTCCTAGCACAAAGAAATGATAAATACTTGAGGTGACAGATATCCCAATTATCCTGAATTAATCATTGCACCTTGTATGCTTGTATCAAAATATTGTGTGTACCCCATAAAAACATACAACTATTATGTATCCATAATAATTGAAAAGAAAAAAATTTAAAAGATCAAAATTTTGAAGCAAAACTATTTTAATTTTTATTAATCTTACTGAGTCTGATTTTGAAAATTTCAGACAATATATGTTGAGTCTGTTGGTACCAGTCAGAAGCAAATCTAAGCTTCTGTTTATTGTAGTTATGTGATTAAAATAAAAATTAAAGAATATAAGTCTATCTTTACATTAAAAAGCAAAAAATATGCACAGGAAATATGCACTATATGCTACATTTCTGTTGGTAGCAAAATTATTCTTCATCATAAAATTTTGGTCCAACACAATGATTAATTAATGATTAATGAAAAAATAATGATTTTTATGAATCATTAAGTATTCTGTTTTTAAAGCATTTTCATGTTACTTTAGTGAGCCATTTTGGGTATAACACTTTGGATACTAGCTAAAAAGAATGTTTAATTCTCATCAATATTAGATTTCTCATTCCTTTGACTTAAAGCGAGTTTCTTATAGTCTTCAAATCTGGTACGGATATGTTTTATAAGTTTAAATGTCAAGTTGTTGACACACTCCATGGATTAATGCAGATAGATTCTGCCTCTGCTACCAGTCTACCATATTCCATTTGATCACTCTGTGATGAAGATTTCTCTCAAGCCATTTGAAGAGAAGTATATTGTGGCAAAGTCTTTAAGGATAAACTCCCTCTCTTTCAGTGTATTTTCTGGAGTTATACCCTTGTCTTTATTTTCTGTATATCTTTTGGCTTTATGAGATTTTTAGTAAGCAAGAGAAAATCATGATTATAATTTTGTTAAAACTGAGAAAATGTAATTTAGGTAATTTTGCAGTTGGCTGGTTTTTTCTCATAGCTCCTGTTGAAGTGTTTAAAATTTATTTAGCAAAGCTTGTAATGTCATCATCTACACATTAAAAATAATTCTCCATTTTATGTCCATGGGTAGGGAGCAATGTAGTTTTAAAGACATTAATCACTTCATTTCATGTCATGAATAATACATTTATGTTCTTGGTTGTACTTTATCTGATAATATATGTGTGCAGCATGTTTCCTCTTCTGCTTGCATGTTGTAGCACTTATGATGTATTATGTATAGGCGGTTCTCTTTAGTTTTTCAGAGCCTGTGATCAAATCATTCTGCAGTGAAGTGGAAAAGTGAGTCATGCTTAGGGAGACTGGGGTCTTTGTTAGAGGAAAAACCTGGTTCTAACTGTATGACGATGAAGGTATAACTAAAAATAGCAATTTATATATCATATATCTAAATATTTAAAAGTTATAAACCAAGGTAACAAAATGATTACAAAATATGAGCTATCCTTCCTTGATGAATATGCATTTATAATGAACTGGAAGAATTGGAGATTCTTAGAATACTTAAATTTTCACAGGGATAGCCAGATAGAGGCCTATGGTTTCTTAGTTCTTTTGCCAAGATCTATTTTGCATCAGAAGGTGCTTGGCGCCTTATGTACACATGTGTGTACACTTTGGTCCACATAGGCAAGCTTCCATAGCTGCCTACTTAGTAATTCCAGAGTTCCAAGTTCCCAGAGCCTTGGCCTTGCAGTTTCCTTACCCATGTGGAGGGGTAGATCTGAAGGGAGGCCAAGAGCAGACTGCTAAAGCATGCCCTCAGGCCAGCAGCCCTCAAGTTTACATGGTACTGCTGAGAGTACAACAGAGAAATTTAGTCATTTGCTTTACTTAATGGTTGCATTGCTTTAAAGGTTGCATTTGTGTAGATTGTGCAATCCAAACACAAAACAGACTTTCTGTCCACATATTTACAAATGGATGTTTTAGAGGTAAGATGAGTAATCAAGGAAAATATGACTTGTGCTAAGATATATTATAAATCATGTAATTTAAGGAAACTGTTACGGCAACTAATATACATCTGTGTTTTTGTGCACTGTAGTTATTACTAGAATGTTAATCACAAAGTTCAGTATGATTTCCTATTTTCTGTCATTTGACATTTGTAGTTTTCACAGAATATAAGTTTTTAAAATATGTCTGAGCATATATACATCTTCACTTAGAAAAGTTTTTTTCTAATGGTTTATATATTAATCTGCTGTAAAGATGCCCTCTGATATGAAATTCAAAAGTCAATTGCATACATGGAAATAGGTAACCAGTAGAATTAAATGACTCTGCATTAAATTAGATATTTGAGCAATTTGTCTTCAAATCTAAGCAGATAAAAAAGTAAAGACAATTTTCAACTGCTAGTAATTCTGAAATAGGAAAGATAATGAACTCCTCCTGGAATTACACCATAGGGAGAAACCACATTCTTCTTTTTTAACATTGCTGGAATATTCTATCACCACTGTCCCCAGTCAGAAAGAAATATTTGCTCAGATCAGTTGTAGATTATTATATTCCACAACAGACTGAATAGTGTGCTACAAGTACATAGGCGAGGACTAAGTGCTCCTTCCGTCCTTGAGTTTCATCAAGCCAGATACCACATCCTTATTTGAAAGCACATTCCTTGTTCTGTAACAAGTATGCTGTAGACAAATGGCAGTGACAAATCAACTTTCTGTCAGGCCAGCCAAAGACTGTCTGCACTCTTGTGTTTAGTAAGAGGACCAAAGGGCAGGTTCCTCAAGAAAAGGCAGGTTGTACCTTCACCTGAACAAATATGTAGGGAAGTATAGGAAGTGAGATCTTGGAGCAACTTTGTGAACATTAGTTTGGGTCAGTTATTGGCTCATTTTGCCTGTAGCAGTTTTGTTGTAAATCAGTGCTTACTGACTACAAGTGGTAGTAGCATCTGTTCCAGGCATGCAAAACTCAGTTCCTAAAGGGGTTTTATTTGCTACTGTTGTCTTCCTTGGTTTTTAAAAAGTGCTTGTACAATTTGTGATGGCATTACAGGGTTCACTTTGTAGCAGGAACTTGGTCTCAGTAACATCCTGGCCTCATCTCTGTGGTCAGAGGATTGAATGAGAGAATTTTTTATTAATGCAACTTGCTAATCAGTGCCTCAGCCCACTCATGTGCTGGAAGAGAGAAATTTTTGCATTTGCAAGTTAAAATCCCTACTGACTAGAAATCCTCAGAAAGAAAATTCAGCTGCCATCCGGTGGGTTTAGCAGTGCAGTGACATTTATGTGCACACATTTCCATCATCGAAAGTAAAATAAATTACATGAATTAATTTCAATTACTTTATCAAACACATTTGCAGGATTTAATGACATTTAAATAATTACACATGGGCTGTAGAAAGGAACATGTGTCTGAAATGAGATTCAGTTCTAAGAGAGTAGCAGATTTTTTTCTCTGAAGAGTTTCTGTACTGAGAATGAAGATAAGTGTTCAGTCTTTTTGAATCTTGTTAAGTGCCATTAAATTTCAGAAATAGGCCCAAAATTACAGATTATAGATTTTTGCGTAGAGCCTACCATAAATTGAGTATTGGCAGATCAAGTGACAGTCTCTCTGATTGCAAGCTCTTATTATAGAATTTTTCTTCTTTTATCTAAATGATTCAAGAAACTATATGCATGTGGAAACTGCATCAGATTTCTGATTTATGAGGCTAGAATTGGACAAGTTTTACTGACAGTCTTGATGATGGAGTGCAAGTCTCATAGTCAGCCCTGAGGAGTTCGGGAGCCTTTTTGACCTCCTTTCCTTCTGTCAAATCCAAGTTAAAATGGGCATTAATGGTGTATTGTATTTTGAAAGTAGATAAAGTCGGTAGGAATGGTTTTTGAAAAAAATGGTAATAATGGTAATATGGAGTCATATGCAATTTCATACCTTTTTGAGCATCTGCAGAGAGATTTTGCATTATTTCTCCCAACTCTAGTAGTTGAGAACCAGGTCCTGTCCAGAGTATGGGTGCCAGACCCCAGTCTACTGTACACATCTGAAAGGTTGCTTGGTTGACTTCTTTCACTCATTGCCATTAATGACAATTTTCTTATGTTTTTAAATCTAAATTCAGTTTTTATAATAGTTCCCAAAGAAGACTCCAGTAGACATTGAGACTTTAACTTCAGACTAATGAATGTAAAATAGCAGAAGAAAAATAAAGTAATGAGACACAAAGGAGTAGCCTTCAAACAAATATCCAGTAGAGTACCTAATAAAAGATGAGGAAAGGGAGTTGTGATGATGAGTTCACAAGACTTGGAGAGTCATTCATGAGCGGCTGCAGGGAATAGGAGCGAGAGCATGGGCTTTAGCTCCAAGATTGGTCAGATTCCAATCTCAACCTTTGACTGATTTTTATGTGAATTAAGAAAATTGCTTGCTTTGGACCTTAATTTGGACCCCAAAATAGAATAATGCCATCTATCTTTAAGAATTTTTGTGAGATTTGTAAATAAATATACAAAACTATTGATAACACCCAATATCTTTTATATGAGCACTTAATAAACTAGCAAAATATTAAGTGTCAGAGATTATACACATGAAAAATGTGGAAGTGGCATAACTCAAAAAAGAAATGAGCATTTACAGTTAAAATTCCAGATAGCTATTGTATTTCAGAAATGTGGGTAAATGTAGAAATGATAAGATTTTATATAGAGAAATAGAAGAGAAGGTGGTGAGAATGTAGGCTTGAAATCCAGACTACTTGTGTTTAAATCTCATTTTTTTCATTTAAGAGTTATGTTTCATCAGACAAACTACTAATGTATTTCAGTTTACTCAGTTGTAAAATGAGAATAATGACTATCATACCTCCTTCATTGTTCTAAGAACTGAATTTGGTGATACTTGTAAATCTAGGACCTAGCGCATAGCAAGCCTTGGGTAAACAGTTTTCTTCATAATTTTGTTATTCCTGGCCACTCTTTGATTCCTTTCCTTTCTGCACTTTCAGACATGGTAAAGAGGAAGATTACCTTAAAACTATTAAAAAACACCCTACATCACTGGTTGATTTCTAGTTTGGATGTAAAAAGTCACAAAAGACCATTAGTATTAAATTAAAAACCCAAACAAGCCAGATAAAGTATAAAAGATGATAGTTTAAAAAACACCATCAAGCTGACCACGTAAAGAAATCCAAACGAACAAGACATCAGAGAGTGAGGAGCTCTTTTATAGGATAGAAGAGATTTATTACTGTTACCTTTGCTAGAAGAAGAATTAATCACAGACAGGATAGACAGAAACCAGCTGAACTGCTAATACATGTTTAATAATTGTGTGTGGGCTCTTGTAATAAATTGGAATTACAAGGGCCACAGCCATAGAGCAAATTGCTATCCCACCATCAGTTGGAAAATAACAGTTAAAAGTATATAATAGCATCAAAAAACCTTAGATAAGAAAGAATAAAAGATGTAAATAAATGGAGAAGTATAGCATTTTCCTACATAGGAAAATGCAACATCATAGAAATGCCTGTGGTTCCTAAATTGATAATAGATTCAATGCATTCTCTATCAAAATGTCAACAGGCTATTCTGAAAAATATGCAAGACAGTTCTAAATTATATATGGTAATGAAAAGAAAATAGAATTGCAAAAACTTTATTGAAAAAGCACAAAATTGGAGAATTTAGACTGACTTCAAAATTTACTATATAAACATAAAGTAATCAGGAAACTGTGGGATTGGCATAAGAGTGGACAAATTAATAGAAGAGAAACAAAACACAAATACTCAGCAAAGTGATTTTCAACTTCAAATACTCATTCTCGTGATTTTCAAAGAAGTGCCAAAGCAATTCTTGGCCAAAGTCTTTTCAACAAATGTTACTGATATCTAGATACCTAGATATCTGATATCTAGATATCTATATGGAAGAAAATATGTTTTGACTCTTATTCCATAAACAAAAATTGATTCAAAATGGATCCCAGATCTAAACATAAAACCAGACTTATAAAGCTTCTAGAAGAAAAAAGAAAAATATCTTCATGACCTCAGGTTAGGCAAAGATTTACTTGATAGAACACACACACACACACACAAATCATAAAAGACAAGAAGTTAATTATTAAAATTAGGCTCAATTTAAAATTCTCATCAAAAGACTCGATGAAAAGTTAATAAATAAACTTCAAACTGGGAAATAAAATTCAAAGATTTTCTGACAACAGACTTGTATGCAGAATAGTTAAAAAAAATTCCTACCAATCAACTACAGAAAGACAACTCAATTACCATATGTGCAACAGACTTAGAGACATCACAAAAGAAAAATCTATGGATGAACAATAAGTACATTTAAAAAGTCTTTAACGTCACTAGTTATAAAGCTCTGCAAACTCAGGCAACAATGAGATGCTATACTAAACCACAGGAGTGGCTGGAATTAAAACAAAGACTGAAAACCTCTAATATGGTGAGGATGGTGGAGTGAAGAATCTCTCATATATTGCTGGTGAGTGTACAGTGAGAAAAATGGTTATGAAAACTGGTGGTCTCTATGACCTAGCAATACTACTCATAGGTATTAGTATGGCTTGTAAAAATACAGCAAACATAGCAACCAGATTTATATAGCCGAAACTAGATGCAAATCCAAATATCCAACAATTGGAGACTTGATAGACGAATTGTGGTATGTTCATGCAATTGACCACTATTTAGCAGTTAAAACTCCTGATACACAAAACAACCTGGAGGATCAGAGCAATATGGAGGATAATCAATAACATTATGTTAAATGATTAAAAGGTATACACTGTAGGATTTCATTTGTATGAAATGTGAATACAGGCAAAAGCAATCTATGCTGATAGAAATCTCAATTGTTGTGGGGATGGAGACAAATAGACTGGAACACAGCACAAATGATTTTTAAAAATGTATTTTTTGAATGTTGGTTATATGGCTATATATAATTGTCAAAGCTCATCAAACTGAACATCTGAAGTTTGTGCATACTATTGACTATTAACTATATCTCAAAAAAAGAAAAAATAAAAAAGTGAGTAAAAACAAGCAGAGAAAAAAGTATCAGATCATTGGTTAAAAAGAAAAAATCACAGAACAGCTAAAACCAGTTTTGATTTCCAAATGGTGAAAAGAGAAGTCAAAGAATAACACATAAAGAATGTGAAAATAATCATTTGCTCCATTTGCTCGTTGACAGAATAGAATGATTCCCCCAGTACAAAATCCTTTTGTCCTGAAATATGTCACACTCTCGGTGCTCAGCCATCCTGAACTGTGTCTTTGATCCCTAATCTTTAGTGCAGCTGATTTCGTATGTTTAACTTGACTAACATTTCTGCTTTGTTGTAAATAAAACAAACTCTGCAACCACCCAACATTTTATGCATCTTAGATTTTCATCAGAAAGCAACTGCATGCAATACAACACATCAGGTTTTTATTGCTTGACATCTTATTTTGCCAAATATGTGATAAGGTTATATGCGGGGATATTTCAGAAGCAGAAAGTATATACTGGACTTCAGTGAGGTTGGATGAAAGATATTTGTAGCTCTGCGTAAGGAATAATTTGATGGAAGCAAACTCTACTTAATAGAACGTAAATTTTCCAAGGCTGTAAATATTCTAAAATGACTTGATAAATAATTCTGTGTACTCTTGTATTTTAGAAATGCAGTTTCCTGCTGCATTTTAAAGAGCTGTAAGTTCACTACCTTCAAAATACGTGCATCCTTAGTTGTCAGCCTGTTTTAAAGATATATGATGTTCAAATGCTTTGGAATTATTTTTATTACTATGTTGGTGTAATTATGCGGAGTGCGGAAGTCAGGAGTGACAGCTATTGAGGCACCACAGTAAGTTTTTTATGCTACTGTCACTCCAGTTTAACCTTTTGCCTGAGGAAAAGATATTCTCCCTTTCCTAGATTAGCTGAAAAGCATCTAAATACATAATTTGTGGTGCTGCACTCTTTTTATTCAGATCACCTTGGAATTCAAGTTACGTATGGCTTTTAGCAAGTTTTCTCTTGCTAGAACTTTTGAAAAAAAAAAAGCCCAGAGTTCTGATGGCATTGTTGTATTGAACTCTTATGTTGACTTAAGGTGCCTCCATTAGATATTTTGGAGCTGCCTCCATTCTCAGGGTGAATTCTTGAACTGATAGAGTGTTCTGCCCTGGGACCATAGCTCTGGTCAATAAAGCAGAACAGATGCTACTTTTTTCTTTGAGGTTTTTTTTTGGGGGGGTGGGTGGGGGGGGTGTCTCAGGGGTCTGTTTACTACACTGAAAAAAGGGCTCTCTTTTTCCTTTTTTGAGTGTGTGATGCTTAGCCTATTTGGGTGGAGAGAGAGGATATTAGCAGAAGTGACTTTTTCTCTTATTTATCCAGCTGATGCTGAGTGGCTTTCTATAACACCTAGATAGAAAAAAAAAAAAACCAGTGTATTATAGATATACACACATATATATACATGTACATATAAATATACAGATGCATATATACATATACATATATAACCTCTTGTCCACATGATTTGTCAAGCTATCATAGAAGAATATAGCTGGTTAATTGACCAGGTAAGAATTACTCTTTAGCTGTAATTGTCTAGTTCACAAAGCATTTTGGAGGACAAATAAGCAGGATAAATCAAACTGGACATGTGCATAACTTTGACCAAAAAATTTTACCTCTATCTTATAGAACTCTTTGTACATTCTTAAAGATATATTACATTAAAACATTTTTGTGATATCAAAAATTTGAAAGTAAATTAAATGCCCATCAATAAATTATAGCACATTATTTCTGTCAGTATTGTGCAAATTACAAAAATAATATAGATTTCTATGTAGACAGATAACTTCAAGAGATACTGGTAAAGGGAAAATGCAAGTCACCAAGCATAATCTCATTTATAATAAACAAAAAAGCCCACAAACAGCTGCCCTTTATGAATGCCCAAAAACTTCAGGAAGAAATTTTAAGCTGTTATTTGTCTAAGGAAGAGAGGGAAATTAAAAAGGAGTGAATGGTAGAAAAGTGGTATCTGGTCTATCAAACGGAATTGCAAATAAACAATTAGAAACCCTAGGAAGCCAAAAGAAATACAGCTCTATTTGGCTATCGGTTAAAACTCAGAGGGTTCTATACCAAAAGGAACAAGAGGAGGGATGGAGCAAGATGGCAGAATAGAAGCCTATACCATTTATATTTCCTGCAGAAACACCAAATTTTAATAACTGCATAGAAAAAAGCACCCTCACAAGAACCAAAAATCAGGTGATCAATTATAGTACTTGGTCTTAACTTTGTATCATTGAAAGAGGCATAGAGAAGGGTTGAAGAAACAGGAATCATGGACATCACCCCTTCCCAATTTCCTGACAGTGGCTCTGCAGCACAGAGAGAGACTGTGCATCTGCAGGAGGGAGAGCGCAATGACTGGGAGACATACACGGAACTCAGTGCTCCTCTGTCATAGCAGAGAGAAAAGCCAGGTTGGATTCAGCCAGTGCTAGCACATGGAGGAAGCATTTGGACCAGACTTAGCCAAAGGAGAATCACTCAGATCTTCAGCTACTTAGAAAGCCTTGCCACCATGAACCAAAGTACTCTGGCGTCATAGGTACACTTTAAAGGCAGTACTTTAAAGGACACAAGGACTGCAATTCCTAGGCAAATCCTGGCACTTGGCTGGGCTCAGAGCCAGAGGACTAGGAGGCACATGACCTAGGGAGACACCAGCTGGGGTGGCTGAAGAAGTGCTTGAGCCAATTCAACTCCAACCCTAGGCAAAGCAGCTTGCAGCAACAAAAGTGTCTTCTGCTGCTGCTTAAAGGGAGGAAAGCAAAGAGTAAAGAAGAACTGGGTCTTACATCTTGGTTACCAGCTTAGCCACATTAGGATATGGCAGCAGTCAGGGTCGCAGTGTCCCCTTTCAAGTCCTATCTCCTGTATGACATTTCTAGAAACATGTTGAGCCAAAAGGGAACCCATTGCCTTGAAGGAAGGACCCAGTCTTGGCAACATACACCACCTAATGACCGAAGGGTCCTTGGCGCCTGAATAACCATCAGAGATACCCAAGTAGTGTGCCGTGGTCCTTGGACTCTGAGACGTGCTGACTATAGACGTGACTCGGCACATTCCCTATTGCGGTGGCTACAGAGGAAGTCGTTTCTGTTTGAGAAAAGTGGAGAGAAAAGTAAATGGAACTTTATTTTTCATGTGAGGTACCAGCTTCACCACAGTGTGGTAGACCCCTAAGCAAACATGTGGGGTTCCCGATTCCAGAGCTAGGCTCTTAGACAACCTTTCTGCATATGCCCTCGGGCCAGAGCAGAGCCCACTGCTTGGAGGGCTGAGTTTCAGGACTGGCAGCATCCACCATAAGATGAATGGGGAGCTTTTGGGCTTTAAGTGAACATCAGTGGTGACCTGGCAGAACCCCACAATGGGCCACTGGTGGTGGTGGTACTCACAGGGAGGCTCTTCTGCCTATGCAAAGGAGAGAGAAGAGTGGGAAGGGATATATATTGTGGTTTGAGTGCCAGCTTAGCCACAGGAAACGAGAACATACGGCAAATTTCTAAGGTTCTTCACTCCAATCCCTGGCTCCCAGGCAGCATCTCTGGATGTGTCTGGGGCCTGGGGGAACTCGGTGCCCTGAGGAGAAGGACACAAACCTCACTGGCTTCAGCTGCTGATTGTGGAGCCCTAGGGCCTTGAGTGAATGAAGGTGGTAGCCAGGTAGTTGTTACAGCGGGCCTCGCCCAAGACCCAGTGCTGTGCTAACACTAGGTCTGGCCCAGCACAATCCAAGTGGTGGTGGCTACTGTGATGCTTTCATGACCACACTTCTAATTCCAGACAGCTCAGCACAGACAGCACTTTGTTTGGGAAAACGTAAGGGAAAAGAGCAAGAGTCTCTGCCTGGTTATCCAGAGAATTCTTGCAGATTTTATCCAAGACAACCAAGGTGATATCTCTATTAGTTTGCAAAAATCACAGTGACATTGGGCTTGGGACCCAAGTCCCTTCAAATACTTGGAAACGCTTTTCAAGAAGGATGGGCACAAAATCACTGATTGGTAGAGAAATGCAAATCAAAACCACAATGAAATATCATCTAACACCAGTCAAATGGCTATTACTAAATTGTCCAAAAAAAAAAAAAAAAAAAAAAAAGTGCTGGTGAGACTGGAGAAAAAGGAGTGCTTATACACTGTTGTTGGGAGTGTGAGTGAGTTCGACCATTGCAGAAGACAGTATGGTGATTCCCCAAAGACCTCAAGACAGAAATAACATTTGACTCCGCAATCCCATTACTGGGAATATGCCCAAAGGAATATAAATTGCTCTGTTATGAAGACACATGCATGCGTATGTTCATTGGATTACTATTTGCAGTAGCGAAGGTATGAAATCAACCTAAATTCCCATCAGTGATAGACTGGATAAAGAAAATGTGATACAAATACACCATGTACTACTTTGCAGTCATAAGAAAGAATGAAATCACATTCTTTGTAGGAGCATGGATGGAGCTGGAGACCATTATCCTTAGAAAATTAATGCAGAAACAGAAAGCCAAATACCTCATTATAAGTGAGAGCTAAATGATGAGACATAGAGGAGAACCACACACACTAGGACCTATTGGCGGGTGGAGGATGAGAGGAGGGAGAGGACCAGAAAAATAATGAATGAGTACTAGGCTTAATATCTGAGTGATAAAATAATCTATACAGCCCACCCCCATGACACATGTTTACCTATGTAACAAACCTGCATATGTACTCCTGAACTTAAAAGGTTTTAAAAAAATGAGCAAGAGCCCTGAATAGACATTTATCAAAAAACACTTGCTAATGACAAACAGGCATGATAAGGTGTTCCACATTATTAGTCATCAGAGAAATGCAAGTCAAAACTACAGTGAGATCTCATTTCACTCCAGTTAAAATGGCTTTTATTCAAAAGACAGACAGTAACAAATGCTAGCAAGGATGTGAAGAAAAGGGAACCCTTTTACACTGTTGGTGGGAATGTAAATTAGTACAACCACTATGGAAAAAGTTTGGAGGTTCCTCAGAAAACTGAAAATAGGGCTACCATGAAATCCTGCCATCCCAATGCTAGGTATATTCCCAAAAGAGGGAAAATAAGTATATTGAAGAGATATCTGCATTCCCATGTTTGCTACAGCACTGTTCACAGTTACCAAGATTTGGAAGCAAAGTGTCCATCAACAGACCAAAGGATAAAATGTGGTCCTTATGCACAATGGAGTGTTATTCGGCCGTAAGAAAGAATGAGATGCTGTCAATTGCAACAACATGGATGGGGCTGGAGGTCATTATATTAAGTGAAATAAGCCAGACACAGAAAGACACGGATCACCTGTTTTCACTTATTTGTGAGATGCAGCAATCACAATTGAACATATGGAGATAGTAGAAGGTATTTACCAGAGACTGGGAAAAGAAGTAGGGACACTGGTGGGAGATAAAGATGGTTAATGAGCTTAAAAATAATCAGGAAAATAAATATCTAGTATTTGATAGCACAACAGTGTGACTATAATGAAAATAACTTTGTTGTGTATTTAAAAAGAGCTAAACAAGTATAATTGGACTTTTTTGTAACACAGGTTAAAAGCTTAAGGGGATGGACACCACATCTCCGTAATGTGATTATTACACATTGCATGCCTGTATTGAAATAGCTCATGTAGCCCATAAATATATACCTAAACTGTACCTACAAAAATTAAAACTGAAAAATATTTTTAAATGAAGAAAACAGAAACGGTAAGACAATTTGCTGTTCCTGCCAACAATGTCTAAGTAGCAGCTCAACCAGCTAATAGTTCTGGGTCCTCCCTCCTACTCTAGTATGGTTCTGCCTCCTAGTATCTCTTTATCTCTGCTAATCAGAATGCAAAGAGACTAAGACGTATCGGCCAGCATGAGTCAGACACCATGCCAGGTTCTTTCAGATACGTAATCTCATTTAATTTTCCCAATAGCTCTGTGAAGTTGGTAAGTTTCCTCCAGATTCAGTAACTTGCCTAAGGTCACTCAGCTGGTAATGAAAGTCCCACTGACTGCAGAGCCTCAAACTGTTTCCAAGACATAATACTGCTTCCAAAGGAGGACACAGCAAGCTGTGAGGCGTTGGGGGAAGTACAGATATGTTGTCTTTCTAAAGAGAGGTCAAATTTGTTAATAGTTGTATTAATTTTTAGTATGCTTGAATTAGAAAAAAGATGTTTCTTCAGTGATGCAATCCTCACTATTTTTTTTTTTTTTCTGATACATATCATGTAGGTTTTTCTTTTTTTTGGATTTATAAAAATTTCCTTTCCCTTAATAAATCCAAGAGAATAGGCTTATTGCTTAGATTTTTATAAAATTATTTTCCAGCTGCCAAAATTATCAAATTACTTTTGGAATGTGATCTGATTTCCTCTGTACTTGCTAAATGAAGCAATTCTTTTGTGTATCTGTCTTTTTATTTAAACAGTTGTGCCTTTAGAAATTCTGTCTTTTGGATTTTACACAGGCTTTAAGAACCAACTTTGGCTATGCTAGGAGAAAGTCATTTTTTTTTTTTTTCATTGACACATGGGGAAAGGTACTTTTAGATAATATATTTTGAGAAGGAGTCTTTTGCCTGTAGTCATTCTGCCAACTGCCATGGGAATTTTCTAGTTGTTTTCCTCATTTAGTTAACCAATAAGTATTTATTCATGGCCTATTATGTGTTCAGCATGTTACCTGTAGACTATTTTAGACGTTTTAAGAGAAATATGAGAATAAATATATGAATCCAGCACTTAGAAGCCTACAACCAAACTGTGAAAATAAAACTAACATATGAAGAATCAGAGATGTGGGTGCCTAATTGGGCATCAGGAATTCAAAAATCAAACAGCCTTGTATGAAGCAAAGTAGTCAGGGAAGAGTTCATTGAGATTGTGGAAATCGAGACTAGAAAATTGGTAAAATGGAGGACATAAATAAGAACGTATTATTTGCGTGTGTGTGTGTGTGTGTGTGTGGTAGAGAATAGAATTAAAGGAAATGTGGAAATTTGTGTATTTAAAGGACAACGAATTGATTAACCTCATTACAAAAATAAATAATAAGAAATAAAGAAAATAAGGAATTAGATATGGTAACCAAATGGTATGGCTCTAAAACACTGTTTTGGAAATTAGTCCAAGAAGTTTAGGTTTGAAATCATGATAATGAATCTTTTCATGATTAAAAATAAGATAAAAGGAATTTCTAAAAAAAGATGTAAGAGGAAAAGCAGATGACAGTTCACTAAAGAAAAGGCAAGGTCAAGATAGATACATGCAGAAGACAAAAGAGAATAAAAAGGAATAAAACACGCCTAAAAGATCTAGAATCCAAGGAATCCAGTAAAACAATACAAGAGCTAAAATATACAATGTCAATTTTAAGAAGGAACCAAACTTATCTGATAGGGCTGAAAACTCACAAGAAGAATTTCATAATACAATCAGAAGTTTTAACAGCCTATAGACCAAGCTGAAGATAGAATATCAGAACTCAAAGACAGAGTGAATAAATCAACTAAATCAGACAAAAATAAATAAAAAATAAAACTTCTAGGACATATGGCATTATGCAAAGACACCAAACTTATAATTCATTGGCATTCCTGAAAGGGAGAGAAAGCAAGCCATCTGGAAAACAAACTTAAGGATATTGTTCACAAAAATTTTCCCAATCTGACTGGAGAGGTTGACTCACAAATTCAGGAAATTTGGAAAATCCCTGTGAGATACCATACAGGATGACCATCCGTAAGACACACAGTCATCAGATTCTCCATGGTCAATATGAAAGAAAAAAATATAGGCATCTAGAGAGAAGGGGCTGGTCACCTGCAAAGGAAACCTTATGAGGCTAACAGTGGACCTGTTAGCAGAAACCTTGCAAAGTGGAAGAGATGGACTGCCTCTATTCAGCATTTTTAAAGAAAAGAAATTCCAGTCAATAATTTCATATCCAGCCAAACTCAACTTCACACGTGAACAAGAAATAAGATTCTTTTTATAAAAGCAAGTTCTAGGCAATTCTTTGCCATCAGACCTGCATTACAAGAAGTTCTTAAGAAAGTTCCAAGCATGGCAATGTTGTTATTGGTCATGAGAAAAACACACTTTAAGTACATTCAGCATTAGCACTGTAAAGCAACCACAGTAAAGTCTGGATAACGGCTAGTTAACAGCACAATTACAGGATTAAATTTGCCCATATTAATATTAAGCTTGAATCTAAATGAGCTAAATGCTCCACTTAAAAGGCACAGAGTGGCAAGTTGGCTAAAGAAGCAAGCCGCAGTAATATGCTGTCTTCAAGGGACTCCTCACATGTAGTGACACCCACAGGCCCACAGTATAGAAATGAAGAAAAATGTACAAGCAGATGGAAAAGTAAAAAGGTAGAGGTTTCTATTTTAATCTCAAATAAAACAGACATTAATCCTACAGTAATAAAAAAGACAAGGGCATTGCATAATGATAAAAAGCTCAACTCAAGAAGGGTTAACTATCTTAAATATATGTGCACCCAATGCTGGAGCACTCAGATTAGTAAAACAAGTTCTTAGAGATGTGTGAAGAGACTTTGATAAGCAAAAAATGACAGAAACTTTTGCACCCCACAGACAGTATTAGATCATCAAAGCAGACAAGTAACAAAGATATTTGAGACCTAAACTCAACATTTGACCAAATAGTCCTAACAGATACCTACAGAACACCCCTTCAAAAACAACAGACTATACATTCTTTTCATCTCACAGCAAACATTCCCAAATAGACCACATAATTGGCAATAGTAGAGTTCTCAAAAAATAAAAAAAAATCATACCACCACACTCTCTGATCATAGTGCAATAAAAATAGAAGTCAATACTAAGAAGATATCTCAAAAACCATATAATTACATGCAAATTAAACAGCTATCTCCTGAATGACTTTTGGGTAAGCAATGAAATTAAGGCAGAAACAATGAAATTCTTTGAAATAATGAAAACAAAGATAAAACATATCAGAATCTCTGGTACACAGCTAAAGCAGTGTTAAGAGGAAAGTTTTTAATCACTAAATACCTCGAAAAGTTAGAAAGATCTCAAATCAGCAACATACCATCACACCTACAGGAACTAGAGAAACAGAAGCAAACCAATACCAAAGTTAACAGGAGGAAAAAAATAAAACCATAGCTGAACTGAATAAAATTGAGATGCAAAACCATACAAAAGATAAACAAAACCAGAAGTTGGTTTTTTGAAAGCATAAATAAGATTGATAGACTAATAGTTAGACTAATAAAGAAAAAAGAGAAGATACAAAATAACAAAGTCAGAAATAACAAAGGTGTGATTACCACTAACCTCACAGAAATACAGAAAAAACCATCATAGATTGTTATGAATACCTCTATGCACACATAGTAGAAAATGTAGAAGAAACTATACATTTCTGAAAACACATAAATTCCACAAATTGAAGCAGGGAGGAATTCAGACCCTGAATGGACCAATAATGAGTACTAAAATTGAATGTTATAAAAAGCCTACCAACCAGAGAAAGCTCTAGACGAGATGGGTTTGCACCTAATTCTACCAGATGCATAAAGAAGAGCTGATACCAATTCTACTGAAACTTCAAAAATAATTGAAGATGAGGGACTCCTTTCTAACTTGTTCAGTGAAGTCAGCATCATTCTGGTACCAAAATGTGGCAGAGACCCTTTGATGACCAAGAAAACATCAAGCCAATATCCTTGAGTAATATAGATGCAAAAATCTTCAAGAAAATATTAGCCAACCAAATCCAGTAGAATATCAAAGAGCTAATCTACTACAATAAAGTAGGCTTTATCCTTGGGGTGCAAGATTGGTCCAACATATGCAAATCAACAAATGTGATTCATTATATAAACAGAACTAAAAACGGAAACCACATGATTATCTCAGCTGATGCAGAAAGCAAAAGCTGGCAGCATTCTCCTTGAGAATCAGAACAAGAAAGGATATGTCCTCTTACTATTCCTATTCCGCACAGTACCACAAGTCCTAGCCAGAGCAATTAGGCAAGAGAAAGAAAAAGCATCAAAATAGGAAAAGAGGAAGTCAAACTATCCCTCTTTGGAGACAATATGATTATTTACATAGAATATCTTATAGTCTGTCTTCTTGATCTCATAACTTCTGCAAAGTTTCAGGATATAAAATCAATATATAAAAATGAATAGCATTTCTATATACAAACAATGTCCAAGCTGAGAGCCCAATCAAAAATGTAATGCTAGGCCGGGCGCGGTGGCTCAAGCCTGTAATCCCAGCACTTTGGGAGGCCGAGGCGGGTGGATCACGAGGTCGAGAGATCGAGACCAACCTGGTCAACAGGGTGAAACCCCGTCTCTACTAAAAATACCAAAAATTAGCTGGGCATGGTGGCGCGTGCCTGTAATCCCAGCTATTCAGGAGGCTGAGGCAGGAGAATTGCCTGAACCCAGGAGGCGGAGGTTGCGGTGAGCCGAGATCGCGCCATTGCACTCCAGCCTGGGTAACAAGAGGGAAACTCCGTCTCAAAAAAGAAAAAAAAAAAAAAAAAGTAATGCTATTCACTATGGCCACACACAGAAAGTAAAATCCCTAGGAATAAAGCTAACCAGGGAGGTGAAATACGTTTACAAAGAGACTAGAATGTTGGTTACCCGAGGCTGGCATGAGTATTGTGGGGAGAGGGAGGAGTGGAAATGGCTAATGGGTACAAAAATATAATTAAATAGAATGAATAAGATCAAGTATTTGATAGCAGAACAAGGTGACTACAGTCAATAATTTATAACACATTAAAAAATAAAAAAGTATATTTGGAATGTTCTTAAGACAAATGATAAATGCTTGAGGTGATGGATACCTCAT
This sequence comes from Saimiri boliviensis, assembly GCF_048565385.1. Lineage (NCBI taxonomy): Eukaryota > Metazoa > Chordata > Mammalia > Primates > Cebidae > Saimiri > Saimiri boliviensis. The sequence continues at coordinate 66,092,677 of NC_133458.1, read as the reverse complement.
TTACCCTGATGTGATTATTACTCATTGTATGGCTTTATCAAAATATGTACTCGATAAATATATACACCTCCTATATACCTATAAAGGCTAAAATTTAAAAATTAAGTTAAAAAATCTACAAGGTGAAGTAATGTGTGCTGATGTAGAAGATGCAACAAGTTATTCAGAAGATCTAGCTAAGATTGTTGATGAAAATGGTTATACTGAACGATAGATTTTCCAAGTAAAAGAAAAATGACCTTATATTGGAAGAAGACACCTTCTATGACTAACATAGAGAAGCCAATTCAATACCTGGCTTTAAAGTCTTAAAGGACATGCTGTCTTTTGTTAGTGACTAATGCAGTTGCTGACAAAGTCAAAGCTAAATGCTCTTTTATCATTTCTAAAATCCTAGAGACACATAAGAATGATAATAAATCTACCTTGCCTGTGCTCTGTAAATTGACAAGTTTAAATGACAGCACAACTGTTTACAGAATGGTTTACTTGATATTTTAAGCCCACTATTGAGACTTTGCTCAGAAGAAGATTTCTAGTCACCCAAGAGCTCTAATGGAGACGTACAAGGAGATTAATGTAATTTTCTTGCTTACTAACATAACATCCATTCTGCAGCCCACAGATCAAGAAATTATTTCAAATTTCCAGTCTTATTATTTGAGAAATACATTTCATAAGGCTATAGCTACCATAGAAGGTGATTCCTCTAAGGGATCTGAACAAAGTAAATTGAAAATTTTCTGGAAAGGATTCATTATTCTAGCTGCCATTAAGAGCACTCATGATTCTTGGGAGCAGGTCAAAATGTCAACATTAGCAGGAGATTGGAAGAAGTTCATTCCAGCCCTCATAGATGACATGGAAGGGATCAAGACTTCCATGGAAGAAGTAACTGCAAATTGGCTAGAAATAGTAAAAGAACTAGAAATGGAAGTGGAGTCTGAAGATGTGACAGAACTGAGGCAGTCACATGAAAAAACGTGAATGGATGAGGAGTTTGCTTCTTATGGATGAGCAATGTTTTTTTTGAGATAGAATCTACTGGTGTGATGCTGTGAAGGCGCTGAAATGATGATGGATGGAGAATATTACATAAACTTAGTTGTTAAAGGAGCATCAGAGTTTGAGAGGATTGGCTCTATTTTGAAAGTTCCACTGTGGATAAAATGCTGTCAAAGAGCATCACATGCTACAGAGAAATCCGTTGTGAAGAAAGTCTGCCAATGTGGCCAAATTCATAGTTGTATTATTTTCAGAAATTACCATAGCTACCCCTACCTTCAGCAACTACCACCCTGATCCATCGGCAGCCATCAGCATTGAGGTCAGACCTTCCACCCACAAAAAGATTACAACTCACTGAAGGCTCAGATAAGCATTAGTATTTTTTTTTTTTTATCAATAAAGTATTTTTAATTACAAAAGAAAATGAATGAATACCATTTAATAATTAAGTTAAACAGAGATATTTGATCCATAGAGAGCAAAATGTAAGCTTATGGAACAAGACCAAAATCATTAATGTTTTGATTCTCTTTCTCATCCCCACCTTTACCTTTAAAAGTTGATTCTGGCTCTATGCATGGAATTTCCTTTCCTCTTCCACTCCTGAAGGATATTTGAGTGCTTCCAGAGTAGGCTTTAGGAGCTTTTGTAATGTAGAGCCTAGGGGAAAAGGAAGGAGTTAAAAGGTCAAATGATGCAGGGAGGAATTTGGGTTGGAGTTTGGAAAGAAAACATAAAAATAGTTTTTCATGTAAGGTGATTGGATAGATTTTAGAGGAATTTGAACTGTTTTTTTCTATGCAGTATTAAAAATGTTATGACCATGAATTTTTATACAGTTTTTTTCCTGAGCTTTGCATTTTTTCCCTGCTCTTTTATTGAAGGGTCAAATAATGTTTTTATCTTTTTATTGAGAAGTTCCAAACCTTTAATAAACACAATTCAGAAACTGAAATTTAGCTTCTTCCTTCAGGCACACCTCGTAGAGACCTCTGAATTCATTTTCCAATATTTTATTCTTAATGAAAGAAGTCTTTTGAATTGTTAGAGACGTAGACTTTTCATCAGATGTCATTCTCATGAATACATAAAATCATAAAATGTGAAATTATAAGTATAATAAACTAGTTAATACAATAATTCTTTTGTCTTGGGACCTTTGTATATTTCTGAAAATTTGGAGAATCCCAAAGAATTTTGTTTATGTGGGTAATAGCTATTATTTACTGCATATAACTTGAAAGAATTTAAAATATATAATTTATTTTAAAATTATACTAAAACCAGAATTTATTAACATAACAAGTATTATGAAAACCATATTTTCCAAAGTAAATATAGTTATTAGAGTGGCATTGTTTCACATTGTGTAAATTTCTGAAATGTCTGTCTGAGGACAGCTGCATTTTTATATCTGCTTCTGTATCAATCTACTCCCATATATTGTTTTGGTAAAAGTACATGGAGAAAATTTGTTTTCCTATATGTAACTGGAAAATGTGGAAGCTTCTTCAAATAATTGTGGATATTCTTCAATACTACATTGAAACTTAACAAGTGGTAGTTTTCTTAATGAGTGTTAGTTATCAGAGCTGCAATGTAGAATCTGTAACTATACTGTATTAAATAGTTTCCTATCTCTGCCTCAACAAAGTACCACAAACTGGATAACTTACAAAGAAGTGTATTCTCACAGGGTTCTGAGGACTAGAAGTCTGAAATCAAAGTGTCAGCAGGACTGTACTGCCTCAGGAGGCTGTAGTGGAGATAGATTGTTTCTCTCTTTCTTTCTTTCTGTTTTTTTTTGAGATAAAGTCTCACTTTATTGTCCAAGCTGGAATGCAATGACTTGATCTCGGCTCACTGCAACTTCCACCTCCCGGGCTCAATTCTTTTGCTTCAGCTTCCTAAGTAGATAAGATTACAGGTGCCCACCACACACCCAGCTAATTTTTGGATTTTTAGTAGAGACAGGGTTTCACCATGTCGGCCAGGCTGGTCTTGAACTCCTGACCTCAGGTGGCCCACCTCGGCCTCCCAAAGTGCTGGGATTACAGGTGTGAGCCACCATGCCCGGCCCTTTCTGTCTTTTCTATATTTTGTGGCTGTCAGTATTCCTTGAATAACAACTATCACTCCAATCTCTGCCTCTGTGCTCACATTGCCTTCTCCTCTTCTTTCTATATAATCTGCCTCTGTCTCGCTTTTATGAGGGTACTAGTCATTGGATTTAGGTCTCAACCAGATAACCCAGGATATGCTGCTTCTCTCAAAATATGCAACTTAATTACATCTTTTACATGTAATTTACTTATTTATCTTATAAGGTTAATAATTACAGTTTCTGAGAATTAAGACAGGCAAATATCTTTTTCAGGGTGTCCATTCAGCTCACTTCACATAACAATGACCTTGTCCTATAGTGTCACATTAAAATGTATTAGTTTATCTTGTACTCTGAATGGTCTTTTATCATGCATGATTTTATAACATCATGTGTTAGTTATTTGGAAAATACTGATTCACCAAGTTTGGAGAACTTCCAAATATTGACATGTTTTATTATGTAGTATCATAAACTTAATATAACCACAAAAATTATTCTTTAAAGATTGGAAATGCATGGTGGCAGATGCCAGTTTTCCAAAATTCTGTTTTTCACTTGGAAACTTAATCTTATCATTGTTGATAAATCTAGCCAGCTCTTTACCTTGTAGCATCAGACTGGTTTTGTTTATGGTTAAGAAATTTTCTAAAAAGTAGCCCGAATTTGAAGACTTACCATTTTCTTGTTTGTCACTCTTTCAAGTAAAAATAGAATTCTATGAAAAAGTAGCTAGTTTAGCTCAAACAATTGCATAAGTGCTTTTCTTAGAGGCAACCATTATACTTCAGTATGCAGCCAGGCCCTTTGTATATAATTCCTCCTTTGTCACACAGATTTTAAAACATGGGTACTCAAAGGGTTGAGATGTAATAATATCAATGATTTCTACTACTTTACCTAAGGTATTTTTAAGAGAAATTGGCTTTCCCCACTTACTTTTTAGTACTCTGTGTGGTGGTGAAAAATATGACTACTGGCATAGTTTGGTACCACTTGATTCATGCAGAAGTGCCAATAATTTTAACTATGATTGCCCTTGAACCATTAAGGCAAATGTCAACATAGTGAAAGAAAACAAATAGCACATTAAAAATTCTGCAAAATGGCGGGGTATGGGGGGGTCATACCTGTAATCCCAGCTATTCAAGAGGCTGAGGTGAGATCACTTGAGGCCAGGAGTTCAAGGCTGCAGTGAGCTATGATTGCACTGCTGCATTCCAGCCTGGGTGACAAAGCAAGACCCTGTCTCAAAATTAGTAATAATAATAATGAAAATCACCTTGACCCTGCAGATCCCTAAAAGGCTTCAGGGACCCCTTGAAAACTTCTGTGTTGAAAGTTTTAGAATTTTTTTTTGCATTTAGAATCTGGCTTTTAGAGTTTTTGACACTTGCCTTTTTCCATATAGCATCATGTTCTTTATTATCAATAGTGTTAATGATACAGCATTTCTTTTTTTTTTTTTTTTTTTTTTTTTTTTTTTTTTTTTTTTTTTTTTTTTTGAGACGGAGTTTCGCTCTTGTTGCCCAGGCTGGAGTGCAATGGCGCGATCTCGGCTCACGGCAACCTCCGCCTCCTGGGTTCAGGCAATTCTCCTGCCTCAGCCTCCCGAGTAGCTGGGATTACAGGCACGCACCACCATGCCCAGCTAATTTTTTTGTATTTTTAGTAGAGACGGGGTTTCACCATGTTGACCAGGATGGTCTCGATCTCTCGACCTCGTGATCCACCCGCCTCGGCCTCCCAAAGTGCTGGGATTACAAGCTTGAGCCACCGCGCCCGGCCGATACAGCATTTCTTTAAAGGAGACTACTACTGTAGTCTCAGGTTTTGTTTCAAGTCTGTGATACTCTCACAGTGTATTTTGACATTGACCTTCCCATGTTTTTTTTTTTTTTTTTTTTTTTTTTTTTTTTTTTAGAAAGTGTCAAAAGAAGGATTTCAGACAATAAGTAGGAAACAGCTTATACATGTGCAGGCAAAGGTTAACATCTATATGATACTGAACTGTGTATGCAAAGTTTTTTTTTTTTCTTTTGTTGTAGGTGCTTTTGTGCCTTTCAGGAGCTTTTTATAGCTTTTTCTTGTAGGCTTTAAACACATCTAAGTCTGCATACAAATATTTATGATCATAACAGGAACTTCTCTTTTATTATCTAATTAGTTTGTGTTGTGTTAATATGCCATATTAACTTATATGAAGATTTAACATTATGTGTTAGTATTTTACAAATTAGTAAATGTATTGTAATCTCAGTCTAATTATCATTAAGATCCCCCCTCCTTGGAGATAAACAAATTGATTAGCAATAAGAATAGCACTGAATGCCTGATAGAGTAATTACATATGGGGTAAACTGGCTCTATATGATATTAAAACATACAGTGATTAAAATAGCATACTGTTGAAAACCAAAAAGTCATTTAACTAAAGAGAAGAAAATGAAAATACCTAGAAACAGATTAAAATCCCTATGAAAATTTGCTTTATTATGAAGTCAGCATATCAAATTTGTGAAGAAAAAAGGGACTTTTCAATATGTGACCTTGGCAAGTGGTACAAAGGTTTCAGTTATGCAAAATACATACTTTCTGGAAGTACACCATACAGCACAGTGCCTATAGCTCACCTTACTATTTATATACTTAAAATTTGCAAAAAGTATAGATATTATGTTGTGTTCTTACCACACACACATAATTATAACAATAAAGAGGGGTGGGAGAAAACTTTTGGAAGTGACATGATGGATATATTTATGGCTTTCATGGTATGATAATTTTATGACTGTATACTTGTTCCCAAACTCTTCAGGTTGTATACATTAAATATGTAAAGTTTTTCACACCAATCATGTCAATGTAAGTGATGTTGGGATAACTGGCTAGACCTACAAAAACATTTAAAATTGCATTCATTTTCACCCTATACTTAAAGAAAAAATAAAAATAAATTAGAAATGTAAATTTAAAAAATAAGATGTACAAGTACTAGGAGGAAAACTGAGTGAGTTCCTTGGTAACCTGGGAGTAGAGGACACTTTAACTCTTATTAAAACACAAAAGCAGTAAAGGAAAGACTTATCCTTTGGACCGCTGATAATCTCAATGGCAAAATAACCATTAACAAAATCAAAGTTAAATGATAAACTAAAAAAAAATTTGCAATTCAATTAGAAATGAAAAGTTAATATGATACAGACCTTCTAAAATAGGAATTATTACTATGAAGAAAAATGAGCAGTTCATGGAAAAAGAGAGCTAAATGACCCTTAAACATCTGAAATATTTCTCAAATTTGTTCCTAAAATGTAAAATGCAAATTGAAACTACAGTGAAATTCCATTTCTATTAGATTGGCAAAAATTTGTATTTGACACCATATTCTTTGGTCAAGCTTGTGGCAAAACAGGTGTTTCTAGATGGAATATAAAATGGTAAAACTGTTATGAAGAGAAGCTTCACAATTTTTAGTAAAACTATGAATGCTTTTACTTTTTGACCTAGCAATCTCTCTGATTGGAATTTATCTCAAAGGTACTCTAGCAAAAACACAAGACATTTACATGGAGCTATTCATTGCAGGGATGTTTATTTATCTAATGCTTTTTCGTGGATATTTGAGTTTGGGAGTATGTAAAAGATAACTATATCCACACAATGAAGTTTTACTCAGTTCTGAAAGAATGAGGAAATTCTCTGTGTTGCTATGGAATAATATAAGTTGGAGAGAATGTGTTTAGTGTATTATTGTTTTCTTATCTATAGATATTATATTTGCCTATATATATATTTGCCTAAATTTTAAAAATTGAATAAATCAGAACTTTAAAAAAATATGGAGGGCTCGTAAATAAGAAACTAAACTACACTGAATATGCCACATTTTGTGTATTTGACTTTGAAACCATGTAAATGTGTTTTTATATAATTTGTGAAAATTAATACAAAAAGCACAAAAGGGCTGGGTGTGGTGGCTCATACCTGTAATCCCAGCACTTTGCGAGGCTGAGGCAGGTGGATCATTTTAGGCCAGGAGTTTGAGACTAGCTTGACCAACATGGCAAAGCACCATCTCTACTAAATACAAAAATAATTAGCTGGGTGTGGTGACTTATGCCTGTAATCCCAGCTGCTTGGGAGGCTGAGGCAGGACAATTGCTTAAATCTCAGGAGGTGGAGTTTGCAGTGAGCTGAGATTGCACCATTAAACTTTGGCCTGGGCAACAGAGCAAAATTGTCTCAAAAAAAAAAAAAAAAAAAAAAAATCACTAAAGCAGGAGCTAAAATAAAAAATGAGCTAATGAACCTAACTTTGGCACTTTGGTTCAATATGGTCATATAAACCACATAAAGGAGAATTGTAAGTGATCCTAAATTCCAGTCGATTTACTGTAGATACCTAAGGATAAAATGATATACTTAAAATTTTTAAATACTGTTTTTAATAGTTGTGGTATTCATTACAATATTGGTGAAGTGGCTAGAATGTCTGGGTTATATAGCTGGGTTCATTGTCTTGTGCCCGGAAATTTAGGACATGGATACACACAAGGAGTTTAGGATCAGAGGTTTAACAGGCAGAAGAAACAAGAAAGAAAAACAGCTCTGTCTGTTGAGAGACAGGGGTCTTCCGAGTAGAAAAGACCAGCTGGTGGCGGGTGTGCTGAGATTTATAGTCCAGCTTGAGGAGGCAGTGTCTGATTTATGTAGGGCACACAGATTGGTTTGATCAGGTGTGATGTTTACACAGAACATGGGAAAGGCTGGTCACCCCACCCTAATCTTACTATGCAAGTGAACCGTTCAGTTTTTTGGTGCCATCTTGTCTGCTCCTTATTGTACATGTGGCTTACAAAAAGAAGGGAAGATGGAGCCACCATCTTGAACATAATTGGCACAAGGGCTGCTTTTATGTCTGCAGCTTGATGATACAGGCTGCTCTTTGTTACAAAGTAAAATAATTTGGGACTGCTTTTTACTAAAAGGAAAACCTTACCAAGTACTTCATACTTTCTCTATCTGCCTAAGTAATTTCTTCTTAACTTCTATTGCTTTCACCACTGTGGAACGGTAACCCTCACTGCTGTTAGAGGATGTTGGATGATGACTCTTTCTGGCTACTTCCTACTGCAAAGGGGTGTTGTGTGGGGAAGAGCAGCTAGGGCTCCTCCTGGGGTACATCTAAGGTCCTTGGAAGAAGACATATCCATGTTTGGCTCTGCAACACCATTTGGAGTTTGATTATGTCAGCCATTCCGATGGGCTGTAACACTGCTTTATGTCCAACAGATGTTGTTGAAACGTTAATATAAAAATGAATGAGCAGGGTTAGTCTAAAATGCAGGCAAAAAACTTAAAAACAATTAATGATATAAGGATTTAATTATATATGATAAGCTTTGGTGCATAATTTCTCTTTTCAGTCCTCATTTTTGGTAAAAATAAATTATGATAGGACTGTGTTGTTTGTAGAATAAACTTCAGTTTTATCTTGGCCTGATTATTTGCATAAAGTGCAGCAAGAATCATTGTTTCTATACAGACCTTTTGGATTGGCTTTGATGGTACTCTGTTCCACAAGGAATCTCAGATAAGACCTCTTAAAGCCAAGGCTAGCCATGGGTTTTTAATCCTCAAATACCTATGAGCTGAGTGATCCTCTCTTCTTAAGGTCCCAAAAAACACTTGGAGCTCCTGAACTTGTTGGAAAGTGACATAATTTACTGACCACAAGTTAGAAACCCTGTATGGGGACTGTGTAGGCAAGGGTATAAGGCCAGTTCTCCCCTTGGGGCTTTTATCATCTCTGCAAGTTGAAATGTACTCCCTAAAGGGAATAATACCCTTCCAATCAAAACCTTGATAAAATAGCCAGTTTTTCCAATTGTGTCCTGTTGCAAAAGAAAAATGGATTCTTACTGCACTAATGCAAATAACTATACTACCATAAGAGCACTCACAGAGAGTTTACAAATTTTGGAGGAACCATGCAGAGAGAAACAAATATGTTCCAAATTTTGTTCACAGGCGTATACCTTACTCAATTATTAAAGGCTGTAAATAGTTCAAAATAAGTATCCTTGACTCTGAAAAATAAAACTTGTATCAGCAATATTCCAACCAAAAATTAAAGAAGAGGCCAGGCGCGGTGGCTCACGCCTGTAATCCCAGCACTTTGGGAGGCCGAGGCGGGTGGATCACGAGGTCGAGAGATCAAGACCATCCTGGTCAACATGGTGAAACCCCGTCTCTACTAAAAATACAAAAAAATTAGCTGGGCATGGTGGCATGTGCCTGTAATCCCAGCTACTCAGGAGGCTGAGGCAGGAGAATTGCCTGAACCCAGGAGGCGGAGGTTGCGGTGAGCCGAGATCGCGCCATTGCACTCCAGCCTGGGTAACAAGAGCAAAACTCGGTCTCAAAAAAAAAAAAAAAAAAAAAATTAAAGAAGATTTGCTTCAGTTTCCTGAGTTCAGTGCATTTAGTTAATCCTTGTTTTGCTTGATACTTATGAACATTTTAGCTCTTCATAAATCTTATATGTTTTTCTCTATTCCAGTGTTACAATTTTCAGTACTATTAGGGAACTTTATTTGAGAATACCTGTTAAAGTCCTATAGCTTGATTATAAACCATCTTTTGAGAAGGAACAAAGCAAGACCACCATTGTCTGCAAATTACAAAATATGCAGGGTAGTAGCAAATGACAGAATAACCAGGGTAGTTACAGTTAAAAACATTACTGACAGAGTTTAGTTATCTCTGTGGTTTACAATAACTTCACCCTTAATTATGACTGTTAGCATAAACTTCAGAATTTTAGAAATCCCATGCAATTTTGGAACATATATTAGTATTATTCACCAAAATATAACATAAGGAGGTTGAACATCGCTTTCACAATCCTATGTAACTAAACATATTCACATGATCCTATTTATCTCTTCTCTGGATGTTTCGGGGGCACTCTGAACCATCCAGAAAGCCAAGTATCAGGAAAGATAATTTTGAAACTTGAAGTTTGATTCTGGGGAGCCTATTAAATATGAGAGGTTTAAAACTGTATCTTATAAAATAGAATTCTAGATTGCCATAAATTATTTATTTTGCCAAAATGATGACTCAAAAGGCAAAAACCTTTCATTAGCCTTTACTATTACATGAAAATCCTGCTCAAAGCCAAATTTTACCATTGTGTTAGTTTATTAATGTTAACCTCTATTTTGTTTTTAAAAATCCTTATAGATGATTCTATCTAATTTTAACCAATTATATAATTAGGTGAATTCTTTACAAATCCTTTTATAATCCCTTTTGCTGAAGGGCAGATTAGCATCTCTTTATATGTCTTTATTTCAACACAATTTATGAAAATGCCATATCATACACTTTTGAATTTAGTTAATTGATTTTGTGAGATTAAATTTTACAATCTTTGTATAACTTGCTTAAACTCTAGTGTTATCTTATCAAATCTGAGATAATCCCTCATCCCTGGGCAAAATTTACATTTCCATAATTTCTTACAATCTTTTACTGAAAAACCCATTTCATTGTTTTTATATACTTTGCATGTAAAACTGTTTAGTGGTCTCAAATACATGTTACACTGTTAACTCTTTTTTTTTTTTTGAGACGGAGTTTCTCTTTTGTTACCCCCCAGGCTGGAGTGCAATGGCGATCTCGGCTCACTGCAACCTCCGCCTCCTGGGTTCAGGCAATTCTCCTGCCTCAGCCTCCTGAGTAACTGGGATTACAGGCACTTGTCACCATGTCCAGCTAATTTTTTGTGTTTTTAGTAGAGACGGGGTTTCACCATGTTGACCAGGATGGTCTCGATCTCTTGACCTCGTGATCCACCCGCCTCGGCCTCCCAAAGTGCTGGGATTACAGGCTTGAGCCACCGCGCCTGGCCCACACTTTTAACTCTTAGCAACTTTTGCTTTTGGCGAAAACCTGGTTAGTAAGCGATTTTAATTATGTACCAAGTGTGGTGCCTTGGAAGAAGACAGAAGTGCAGATAAGGTCTGGCTTTTTCCAGCATCTAACTCCACATGTACCAGGCCTTACCTAGCTGTAAACAGGCATGATACAACCTTGAAACATTTAGCAAACCAAGTGCCTAACTTGTATGACTTAGACCACCTATTTGCATTTTGGTGACACTTGCATTTTACCAATAATCCTTAAGACTATTTTTATTTCTTAAAGATTAAAGTCACATAAACTGAAAAATATTTGTTTTAAGTGCTTATTTTTCTTAAGCCATTCAATTAGAGGTCTTTTTATGGACATTACATACAACAGATATAGCAACACAAACATAGCAGATTCAGCACTTGTAAGATTTTTCATTTGCCAGTTTCTTAATTGGATTCTTGGCTTTAGGGTGGACCCGCTGGAGGAACAGGGCCAGGATAGCATGCATTTTTAGGGTCTAATAAGCTGGCACACCTGAAGGCAAAGACAGATCTCCAAAATTAGGTGTGCCATTTTATACTAGATTTTGGATCCCCAAAAGGAGAGAGATGCTATGGGAGAAGACAGTGCAGTGCTTCTACCATGTATTTCACTGCCAGGCAACTCAAAGCCAGTCAGCTTATTTGGTAATCAGCCCATTGCCCATGCGAGTCTCATCTCTCAGTGGAGTGTGGGGATGTTTCCATATCTGGCCCAGAGCATGGGTGTCTGATCCAAATGTGCAGAATTAAGTATCTCTTCATCACTACTCTTAGCCATCCCATAAAGTATGATTTCTTCTTAGTTACTACACACCAAAGCTCTCCTATAATATGAGGTAATTTCTGATGCCTCAAAACTTAAAACTGTCAGATCACACAATGCAAAACAGAACAGAGCCTTTGATTTCGAGAAGGAACTATCTACTCTTAATTCCTGGGTTTTATTAAAAAAAGAGTTTGCTTTTTTTTTTTTTTTTTTTCTTCAAAACAGGGTCTGTGTCGCCTCCTCTGTTTGTTTTCCTCAAGGAATCTCAGACTGTCAGACCGTTATCTTAGGGCTTCTCCTGTGTGCATTAAGAGTGACAAGACCAAAAAAAAAAAAAAAAAGGGAATATTTCACTCAATTGAGAAGAATAAACCTTTTTTTCCAGAAAAACAAGATCCAAGAAGAAAAATATACAATTCTTTAAAAAATATACCTATAGCTAGAATATCCACTTTTAATTAAGCTGAGCACTCTTTAAGAAAATCTTTTAAAATCCTTTAAAAGGATATTAGCCTTGCTAAGCAGTTAAGATTTTCTGCTTTTGAACTTTACAAGAAGTAACCTCACAGGTGAAAGCCACAAACCTTAATTAGGTTGTGACTTCACCTTGAGTGTACAAGGTAATTTTAAAGGGGTAGTAAGCAGTTTGAAAGCAGTTTGAAATCGTGATTACACAATTGTGATAGAGACAGTGAAAAAGATCTGATGCAACTTCATTTTGTTACCAGCTCCCAAGCTGTCCTTGCCCATCCCTGGGTGTAGGCCAAACCAACTATGGGAGGAGCCTGATCTACAGTCTATAGCCCAAAAAAGGATGATAATAGCACCCTCCCAAGATATACTTCCCTATTGCCTGGGGACCAGACCAAGAAACTAGCCACAAGATTAGAAACCATGGCTCAAGAGTCACACACCTGGAGGCTACAAGACTCTGATCCTCCCATAACTGCTCTCAAGATCAGTTCTTAAGATATGTTGTAAACCCTGCCCTTGATGGATTAGCTGGTTCCACCCAGATTGATAAACTGGCTTATCTAAATTTGTGGCCCTCACCCAGGAACTGACTTAACACAGGAAGACAGCCTCATTGCAGAGTGGCAGAGACTAAAACAAATATTGCCATGTGGTTATAGCACATGTTCTAAAGGACATGAAACAAGGTGGAGGCCTGTAACAAAGTTTGGTACTGACCATTTGTTGAACTGGCTTGAACAGCAGACTTACTGCATCCTGGGCCTGCATCCCAACCTAAAGTACTCTTTCTTTGGATAGACCACCACAAAAAGACAAAGTACACCAGATTGGCTACAGTGTAATACCAACCCCACAAATCCTCTTTCGTTGATTAAAACTTTACCGAGAATATAAACATTTTTCCTTATTATTTCTTATATCAACTTGCACAGGGAGAGAGGAACCAAAAGCCTGACTGGTAAAACAGCAACAACAAAAATAACAAACTTTACCGTTTTGCTAGCACGTCAGGCTTCTGGGCTCCCTTTTCCCAAGCTCAACTCTAACCCAAGCCTTTTAAAATTTGAGGAAATCAACTTTTCCCAGTTTGGAGGAACATTATGAAAGAATAGATGGAAGCCATTTTAAACCATGAAAGAAGGAAAAACACCATAGAAAAATCTAGAGTTTCCAATTAAAGTTGTCAAGAGATACTGTTTTCCTTCCTATTGGCAATGTTGTTTCCCCTACTTTTTCCTTCCCTATTTTCTCTTTTTCCTTTTTACCTATTATAGGAGACACATTACTCGTACCTCAAATTCTCTGCTGCTTGCAGAACTGCCTGTTTTTCAGCTGTAGTCAGGGTTTGGCTTAGAAGCAGCACAACATCCCTTCATGAGAGGTCAGCCATCTGAGTTAAATTTTGGAAAGCTTCTGTGTATCTAGCAATCAGGGTAGTTAGAAAATTTACCTAAGTCTCCCTTTATTTTCTTAAGGTCCTATAATGAGAAGAGAACTTCAGGGGGCCCCAAATAAGGGGGATTCTCAGATTGTTCCCCTGGAAGTTGCTTATCTAACTTTGGAGAATCATTCTCTGCAGATCTGCCTGATGTGACTACTAAAAGAGCTGGGTTGATTCTGTAATGCCTGAAAAAGTCAGTAGTACTAAGAAGGCCATGCCATTGCACAAAAGAAAATGAGCCAGTGCAAAATTTAGCCTGTTTATATTTATCTTGAGTGTTTAGTAGACTTGTTTTTCCTGTCTTGTGTTTTTGTTTCTATTTTACTTTTCTCTCTTTTCTACGTTTTTAAATAAAAGTTTTTAAAATTTTTAAGTTTCTCTTTTTCTTAAGTTTTTAAATGAAAACTTTAAACAATATATCAAGTAGTAACCCCATGATAAAGTCAAGTATTTGTCTTCTGTAATCACAATAGATAAGACTCAACACACCCACATCTCCTAACCCGTGCCACATTTTTCATCTCTTTATCACTTTTTTTCATTCCGGATAAATTATTTCACTGTATCTCTAGCTCCATAATTCTCATTTCAACTATACCTTTCTGGCTGTTTTAAACTTTTGTTGAATTATTTATTTAAAATTTATTTCTAGAATTTCTATTTTTCAATTTTGTCTGTTCATTTCTGATATTTTCTTGATTTATGCTTATTTTTTTCTATTGCCTGTTTTATTTCTTTAAACATTTCATGCATAGTTCTTCTGACTGCTAGGACTGACAATTTCAAAATCTTTGTCTTGCAGGTATTAATTTATTATTACTCTTTTATTTCTTGTTTTGGCTGGATTTGACTCAAAGTTGCTTACTTTCTTATGTCTGTGCAATCTTTGTGAAGTTACTCATGATTTTTAATTTTTATCTCTGGAAATTTTGCAGACTAACTCTGTACAATTTTTGTGCTCTTAAGTGTCTTGGGTTCCAAGCAGATAGTTCAGACTCAGATTGTCTTTCAAGAGTCAATATTCCCAAAACCATACTGCCAGAAGACTCAGCCACAGAGCTGCCTTGGCTCATCCTACTGCCACATGTCCAGGTGGCCCACTCTTTCTTACTTGCTATATCTTTGACTTTGAAGGACTGGTTTCACTTTCCTCACATTGGCCTCTGATGTATAGCTGTTCTTGTTCTCAGCTGCCAAAGCCTTGGCTTTAGATTTTAGAACATTAGAACACTTTAGTTCCAGTTACTGCTATATCAGGTATATATCATTATTAGCCAATATTTGTTACCTTATTTTTTAACCTCATAAACTAGACACTAAAATATGAATATTTTTTCTAGACATTGTACTTATAACATTGTATTTGCTCATCATTCCTTGCCATATACGTCCTGACTGAAATAGTGACTAATGTGGGATATGCAAAACACTTAATAGATTTTAAATGACCTCGAGTCCTCATGGGGGTTACAACTGCTTTCAACATTAATGGCAATTTCTCTAGCTTATTTAAGTAAGCAAACACAGTAACATCTTCTTGCAGTGGACCTTCAGGGGACAGAAGATTTCTGCACTTGATACAGGATTTTACTTTATGCCAGGGGCCTCTCCCATAGACTTTATTTCTATGAGAAAATCATGGTATATAGCTAGAGCCAGCAATTCACAGATTAATAGACAAGAAGATTTATTGAACTAAACAGCAAAAAGGAAAAGCCATTTGTGATAGAATAGTATAACCAAAACATTGTTGTCTTCCCTAGTCTATACATAAATCAGTGCCTTATCATTTCTGTGCAGTCATGCTTAACATTTTTTTATCCTGGAATTATTGGCAAAATCTTTGCAATACAGATCTTAGGATACATTTTTTATGTCACATCTAATAAGCATTTAAAAAATGTCATTCTTCTATTTTTTCTCATTTTTATTCTGACTGTCTACTAGAAACTTCCAACCCAGTAACTCACTTTGTGTATCATGAACATACCCCAAGCAGCCCTGTCCAGGAACCTCACTCGCAGATGTGACACATTGCTCTGCCTGAAGAAAATGGGAAATTCAAAATAAATAGATCACTCAGTGTTAACCAGCACTTGCTTTCTGTTGTAGGAAGTCGAGTTTTAGGGGCCATTATTACTAAGGGGAGGTAAAATCTGTTTGAGGCCAATGTAGTTTTGTTATCCCCAATTTGATATTTAAGGGGTAAATGTTTTTCTACTATCTGTCGTTCCATTTTCTATTTCCTTCTTTTTCTTTCGTATTTCTACTGCTCCTCTAATCTCATCTCAGAAACTGCTGCTGATGAGATGTGTATAATGTAACTTTTCCATCTGGGTCATATTGCATCCCCATCATCAGTAAAATTGTTTTGGATTACTTCCTAGCATTGTGATACAATTGTGAAAAGCAGTGAAAATGAGAGACAGAAAATATCCAGAACTCATATATCTTAGCTCCTTAGGTGTGGGAAAAAACCCATGTTTGGGACAGTTTGTAAAGCAGGTGGTATTTTAGAGAGGAAATGATTTTCTGGTTAACCAACGTATTAGTCTTTTCTCACACTGCTGTAAAAACTACCTGAGACTGGGTAATTTGTAAAGAAAAGAGGTTTAATTGACTCAATAGCGTGTAGCTGGGGATGCCTCAGAAAACTTAAAATTGTGGCTGAAGGTGAGGGGAAGCAAGGCATATCTTAAATGGCAGAGGGAGAGAGACAGAGAAAAAGGGCAAGTGCCACTTTTAAATAATCAGATCTCGTGATAACTCTGTCATGAGACGGTACTATGGAGATGGTGCTCAACCACTGGAAACCACCCCCATGATCCAATCACCTCCAACCAGGCCCTGCCTTCAACACATGGCAGTTACAATTCCACATGAGATTTGGGTTGGGGACACAGAGTCAGACCGTATTAACAAGGCAAGTGAGAAGTAAAGCAATTAATTTTAAAGTTAAAGCAAAGAAGCCATATTTATACCTTGCTTTTGTGGAATACTTCACATTAAAATACTTCACATCACATTTGGCAAAATATGGAACATAAAATGTGCACAAGAGGTACAGATATGATTTGAAGACTAAATAAATTTAATCTAAATTTTCTCATAAGCTAAGAGACAGAATAACATTAGCACTATAGAAATCCTTGGGTCACTCTCCCAGCTTTCATTTCTCTCATTGTTTCCGAAGAGAACACCAGCATTCTGAAATTATACATTTATGTAAATCAGTCCCTCTTTTTTCCGCCAAGTTTAGTAAAATATAGGTTCTTAATGTAATATTTTGGCTTTTAAAAAAATCACATAAATTGAATCATAACTGTATGGTCTATCAGTTGCTTATCTTGTTTATGCTAGTTAAAATTCTTTTATTTTTGCTATCATATATTCCATTGTGTTTGTGTGTACACACATGAATATATATGTGTGTGTGTGTATATATATATACTGTATATAGTTTTATACACAATATCCTAGCAGCAAATATTTGCAGTATTTCCAGTTTTTCTTTTGTGATGATTAACAATGTTGATGTAAATAATAATAATAATAACAGATAAAAGTATAATACTTTGTTCCAGGCACTATTCCAAGCACTTTATATATATTAACTCATTTAAATATCAACACAAGCCTATGTAATAAGTACTGTTGTTATTTTCAACTTAAGAGTTGTGGATGTGAGAGCATAACAATGCTAATAAATTAACTAAGGTAGAGTTAAAAAGTAGCAGAGAGGAGATTTCCATCAAAGATCCTGGCTACATTATCCATGGTTCTTAACCACCGACGCTCTGTTTTGTAATCTTGCATTGCTTCGGAAACACTTGTGCAAGGGCTTCTCTATGCTTTAGGCATAGACATGGAGCTTCTGGATTGCAGGTTTTACACACATTCCACTTTACCAGGTAATGCTTAACTTTCCCAAAAGGTTGTTTCAGTTTATCTTCCCACTAGCAGTGGAAGAGAATTTTCATTAATTTATATTCTTTATCCTTGCCAGCACATGGTATTGTCCCGTTTCTTAAATTTTACAACTTTTGTAATTATGTATGGAAATTTCATTGTTATTTAATTTTTTTTCTGATTATTAATGAAGCTGAAAATTGTTCATATAAGAATTTTGTGTTTTCTACTCTGTAAAAAGTGTTTCTGTGATTTTAACCTTTTTAATTTTTTTACTCTTTGAAAGTTTACCTTTTTCTTCTTGATTTATAGGGTTTTTAAATATTTTGGGGGTCATATGCCTTTGTGGCTAATGTGTTGCTAATCTCTTCTAGTTTATGAATTACCTTTTAAACTTTGATGAATGGAAGTTCTTAAGTTTACTGTAGTTTAATTTATAATTTCCCTTATGGTATATGTTTTTTATATTTAACCTAAAGTCATAAACCTGTTTTTCCTCATGCTATTCTACTAGTTTTATAGATTTCTCTTCAAATTATAAATATTATAACTTTATTTTTTTGTGGGGAGTTAGCAATTCACTTTTATTTTTCTTCTATCTGATAACTAATTGGCCCAGAACTAAGTATTGGAGTCTATGTTTTCCCCACTCAGCAGAAGCTCCCATTCTATTATCAATTATCTTGTGGGTATGTATGCATGTGCACATGCAATTGTGTTTATGGATTCATGGCATAATTCTCCCTTTACTTATTTTTTTTTATTGCCTTTATAAAAGTTAATATTTTTTTTCACATTGCTTATCCAATTTTTGTTAAATTTATTTCTAGTTACTTGGTACTTTTCTGTTGCTGTAGAAAAATGATATCATTTAGAAAATTATATTTGCTGTTAATGTTGACATACGAAAATTCAATAGTATTTTATATTTTATTTAAAAGTATTTATGGCTAGTCATAGTGGCTCATGCCTGTAATCCTAGCAGTTTGGGAGACCCAGGTGGGAGGATTGCTTGAGTCCAGAAGTCTACAACCAGCCTGGGCAACATAGTGAGACCTTGTCTCTACAAACAAAACAAAACAAAACAAAACAAAATAGCTGAGTTAGATGGTGTGCACCTGTGGTCACATTTACTTGTGAGGCTGAAGTGAGAGGTGCTTGAGTACCTGGGGTTTGAGGCTACAGTTTGTGCCACTGCACTCCACCTAGACAACAGAATGAGACCCTGCAAAACATAATATATCTATGGTTGATTTCCAGCAACACTGTAACTCTCTCTCCTTTTAAGCAAGAAATATGCTGATTTTGTAAAATTAACTCAAATATTCCAAGGTAATGGGGGTCCAAATCCAAAATCACTACCTGTCTAGCCAGTTTAGCACACACCATAATTACATCAATAATATATTGAAGGTTACCTGTAGATTACTTTGTTTTAGGTGGACAATTACATAATCTGAGAGAATGACTTACTTTCTTCCTTTCCAGTTGTGAGAATTTATAATTTTCTTCTCTTATTCCAATGGTTAGAATCTCTAACACAGTGTGGAATAAATGTAGTGATAGTAACCATTCTTGTGTTATCCCTGATTCTAAAGAAAATTGTTTTATAATGTAACCACAAAGTAAGACATTTACTAAGGAATTTCATAATGCTTGTAAACGGACCAAAAAGTTACATCTATTTCCATTTGAAGTTTACCATTAATGGATATTGAATTTTATTGATTGAATTTTTTTTACGTTTAGTTTATTGAAGTTGTCATATCATTTTTCTTTTCAATCAGTAAATGTGTCAAAATGCACTGATTGATTTTATAATATGAAACTCTGCATAAATATAAACATAATACTTTCTTTCCTACAGAACAATTAACATAGTGTTGCCAGACTAAATATAGGACACTTAGTTGAATTTGAATTTTAGGTAAACAGTGAATGAAAAGCATATTTTTATTTGCTAAATCTGGTAATCTTACATGAATATGAGAATTCTCTAAGTTCTATCATTTCCCTTGTTATCTGTATGAGATCTATAAATTATTTTGAATCTGTTCCCATCCACCTACATACTAGATATTCTTTTTTAGTGTTTTAATTTTTAAATATTATTGATACATCATAGTTGCATAGACATTCTTATTTTATAATTTATTCACATATTTACCAGTATCTTTGTCCATTATTTTTCTGTTATCTCAGATTTCTATCTGGAATCATTATCCTTCCTTCTGAAGCATAGCTTTAAATATTTAATTCTCATGTTAACCCTCATATTTGGCTGATATTTTTGTTGAGTATAAAGTTTTAAGATGATAGTTATTTCATCTCAGCACTTTGAAGATAATATTCAAGACATCTATTTTTTTCTGCCTACGGTTGTAAAGTCAGCTACCAATATAATCACCTTTTCTTTGTGAGTAATTTTTCTTTCCCCTCGGCTTCATTAAAGTCTTTTACCCCCGTTTCACAGTTTTGTTATTATCTGTCATGTTGAAAATATATTTTAATTACCCTTCTTAGTATTCATTGTTAATTCTTAGAACTGAGAATTAGTGTTTTTTTTTTTTTTTTTTTTTTTAACATTCTACTATGCTCTGAACTATTATCTCTTCCTGTGATTGCCAATCTCCTATTTTTTCTATCTCTGTTTGAAACAACAATTAGATATTGATCAGACCTTTTCAGTCTATGCTCCTTCATTTTATTTTTTGTCCTCCTTCTCTTTGTCTCTGTAGACTATTTTCTGGACAATATCTCTTCCAGTTCATAGTTTATCTCTGCTATTGAATTTAATTCAGTTACTGACTTTTTAAGTTTAGTTAATATAGTATTTGTTTCTTGAGGTTTTATTTGGTTCCTTTTTAAATCTGAATGTTCATTTTTATAGTCTCCTAGTTGCTGGTCAAAGTATCAAACTTCTCTTTTGCTTCTTCAGACATGTAATATAGAGTTATTTCTTAGTGCGTTTCAAATAATTCCTTAATGTTTGTCATCTTGTTTCTGCTATTATTTCCAGGCTTCTACTTACAATATCTTGTTTTTGTATGTGTGTTTTATGATTTTCAGTTCTGAGTTGTTTAGCCTTGTAACTTTATATGTAAGAATTATTTGAGTGTTGTGTCAAGAGAGATTTCTTTTTTTTTTTTTTCCAGAAATGTTGCATTTACTTCTGCCAGTTGTTCATGGCCAATACTAAGCAAAATTACTCTAGATAAGTTTATTTTGAGGATTTAAAAATTTTATAGAAAGCATAATTTGCCATTCAACAAAAATAAAAGCAAGAACAAAGCTCCAGTAAACAGTTTCCGGCTATCTGGAGTGTCTTATCCTAAATTCCCCATATAGAGTGCTGCCTTTGTCATCTGTCCCTAACTTCACAAACCTACTGATTAGAATAGCAAGGTCTCAAAGCCTCAGGTAAATGCTAGATTTATTATTTTTTATCTGTTAAAGTAAGCAGTAGTGCTTTAATTTTGTTTGGGGGCTTTTGAATTTCTAACTTTCATGCCAGTTTAACAATGTTTTGAAAGAAAAATGCTGTAGTTTAACTGGAATTTTAATTGGTTCAATTGAGATAATAATTCAGGGTATCCACTCAGCCATATTTATCGAAAGAAAAATGTATAACTATTTAATAATCGTAATGTTAATCATAATGATCATAGATAGCATTTGTTGCTTATTTATTATGCATAGGTATTAAGCATTATTTGATGCAATTTTGTAGCAAACATTTAAGATACTATTTTTATTACAATTACCATTAATAACATTGAGGTTCAAGGTCACAAAATCTTATGTAGTGGATCTGGAACTCTGACTTATGTTTGACTTTAAAGCCAATGATTGTAAACATCGTGATATATAAACTCTACCATTTCTGTAATGTTTCCCAAATAACATAGCAAAGTAGAAATGATGTGCATTGCCTTTGAGTAGAGGAATCTTTCAAACCAAACGATCTTGGAAAAGAGACAAATAGCTTAAAAGAACGATTTTTTATATTTGGGTTATACGTGCTCCTAAATGATTGCTTATTTGTTAAAACAAAGTTTATTACTTTTGCATTTGTTTAAAAATTACAGTATTAAGGCCAGGCGCTGTGGCTCATGCCTGTAATTCCAGCACTTTGGGAGGCCATGGTGGGTGGATCACTTGAGATTGGGAGTTTGAGACCACACTGAGCAATGTGGAGAAACCACATCTCTACTAAAAATACAAAATTAGCTGGGTACAGCAGCCTATGCCTGTAATCCCAACTACTAGGGAGGCTGAGGCAGGAGAATCACTTGAACCTAGGAAGCAGAAGTTGCTGTGAGCCGAAATTGTGTCATTGCAATTCAGCCTGGGGAACAAGAGCGAAACTCGGTCTCAAACACACACACACACACACACACACACACACACACACACACACACGCACACATATAAATTTTAAAAAGTGCTCCCTTCTAAAGCAATTTTAGGAGTCACACAAGATGGGGCAGGGGATTCAGAAATAAGGTAATTTGCATCTTGCACTGAAGCATCTGGTTGCAAAATGCTTAATAGAACTGCTGATTGAGTAGGAAATAATTTTTCAATGTGTATTTTCATAGTATTTCTTGGAGGAAAGCTTCATATACAAGATAATAATTTTAAAGGAACAGTACAGTGATTTCATTCTCTATTCTGTTGAGTACAATTATTTTATTTCAGATTGTTACCTTTACCAAATATGAAGATATTAAGTGTTGAGAGGAAACTTGCTGGCTGATGTTAGATGTTTGTCTTTTTTTGAGTATACATTATTAAGAATTTAACCAAAAATGTTATGAACATTGAATTTCTGAATTAGCCCAAATAAAGTTGGAATAAGATGGCAATTAGCAATTTCAGATGGCAGAGGATATGAATAATTAGTCTTTCTTTCTTGAACTCTTTAATAGAGAATCAACCAACAGATTATTTAAAATTTGAATTTGAGCTTTTCCCCTTGCTTAAAAAATTCACTTATATATAAACGTTTTTGTTGTCTAAGCAGAATTTTAATTATAACACATATGGTACTAACTTTTTTCTTTAGATACTTTTTATCTCAAATGAAACAGATGCTTGGATTCTGGTGCATTTTCTAACCATCAGTGTAGGTAGTTGAGATGAGAAGAAACTATGCTTGTCCTGGCGTTTCTGGATTAACCAATTAGCATCTGATGCTTGTGACAAAAGCATTGGCTACTAAGTCCAGACCTGAAATACCTCTCTCAAACCATAATGAGACACAACTAAAGAACTGGCCATCCAATGATAAAGATTTTCCATCACTGTTGTCCTGATTTGAGTCCAAATTGCTTCCCTGGGAGGAACGTTGCCTTTCAGCTGTTCCAACGTCTCTTGCTCATGTGGTTTACATGCCGTCATATATTTGCTGGCTGCAGCATCTGTCTCTAGGAATCCCCTAAATAAATAATAAGTTTGTTCCTAAGACTGTCTCTTACTGATGCTTTTAAAGTGTTTTATTTCCTATCCCTTCAAGCTTCAGCTTTTAACAGTTATAAAGAAACCTTTCACCTACTAGACTTCAATTGGCTTAAATGTTTGCTTGTTTAGAAGCTGTATTATTATGTTGCTTTTTTATTACAGAGCTTTTATCAGTTAGTCAAATCATGAGTAAACTTTAGAGTTGAATATGAAATGAGTATTTTAAGAATCCTTACCAGAATCTTTATATTCAAATATGAAGGTATTTCCCCAATTTTATTAAATTTATGTCCTTTTTTCCCGAAGTAAGTAATAATTGGTATTGTCAAACTTTTCTGAGCAGAAGCATGTGGTATGCTTAGAGAACTTTTGGAAAAGAACACATGGATATAGTTATTTATAGGAAAGTAATTAGAGTAAATAGAGACTATTGAGATAGAAATGTTTTAGATCTTTCAAATCTTAGGCCCTAAATTTGAGCTTATGTTTTATGCATTTTTACCTACAGTGTGAAATGTGGTCATAGTATAATTATGGAGAGAAATGCTATTCTGGAAAAAGATCATATCCATTGTAGGATTTCTTTGGGGCATCTGTATTTAGGTGGCTTAAAATTAGCTGCCATGGATTTTCTCTCATTACTAGCCAGGAAGGTGGAGGTAAGAACAGTTTTCTGGATTGAGTAAAATATTTTTAATGAAGGAGAAATACTTCTCTTGACAGATGGCTCTTTTCCTCCTCAACCCAAGAAGTGAATAGTGTTTCACAATCAGGGCATAAAACACTGTATTGGCCTTTGACAATGAGAACTGTGAACAGTAAACAACATAACTATTTCTTCTTGAGTTGCACAAACAACCATTATTTTGGCGTGCATAGTTATTTAGCAGAATATTAGTTTATGTGTTCTGCTTTCTCTTGGCAAGTAGAAAGGCACATTGTGTGTGGTGGAAAAGAAGGCGTGTGCCATTCATTCCACTCTTGGCATTTTACTTTCTTCAGTGATGGCAGTTGGTAACTTACCTGACGTTAGCCGGCAGAGTGGATTCTTAATACACACAATGAAAGAAACATCTCACAATAGCTTCATTGAAGGGGCAGTAGAATCTGGAAGACATTTCAACATTGTTTAGCTTATTTTTTTCTTTACACCTGGGGGACAAAAAGCTATCACATATTTTTTCCCTTTTGGGAAGGATTAGGAAACAAAACACTTAAAATATGACATGGCGTAAACATGACTCTGCTTAGTCATCACATTGTTCCAGGAAAACATTTTAGTACATCACCCCAATTGTCAACAGAGCCTCGTAAGACTGGACAAGCAGAGACCAGGAATACTGCCTAAGAGGTAGAAACAGAAGTAGTAAAAATTCTTCAGAGTGAATGCACTGTATTTATTTCTATTTATTCTATGACAAACCTCTGAAAATGGGTGGATTTTGGCTAGTTGCTTGTATTCTCTGGTCCTCAGACTTAATCTGTATAAAGAGCAGTGGTGATCCATGGGGCAGGGAATGGAGAGGGTAAAGTTTCACTAGTACAGGCAATGAAGGGGTTCATTATCTGTAGGGAATTTAAACTGAATTAAAAGCCAGTTTTTTAAAAATGACTTTGCACAGAGAATTATAAATGATATAAGTGATAAAATACTGCTTACTATGGGGCAGGTCACTCCCACTGGCTCTCATCTCAGTATGCCATTCCCTTTCCCTACTTCATTGCAGTGGCCTTGGCAGCAGAAATGGTGCTGAATATTCATAATTACACTGCTGAATTTAAAGAAATGGGAGCTAATGCCTTTCTACATTAATAAAAATGACAGCATGACAAACCAGCAGTAATTACAGGGAATGTTATTGAACGGTGTTGATAGGCATGATGCAAAAAAAAAAAAAAAAAAAAAATCATTTATCTTCACAATCACAATAGTATTATGACAATTTTTTTCAAGAAGGAAATTGAAATGAAAAATGAAGCAATTTATTTAGGATGTACAGTCTATTGGTGTATGAGCTGAAGTTCGTGTCTTGTTCTGTCTGACTTCAAATCCTAGATTGTTATCCATTATCTGTATAGTGTTTCCTGCTAAAGAAACCTTTCACCTACTAGGCTTCAATTGGCTTAAATATTTGCTTGTTTAGAAGCTGTATTATTATGTTGCTCTTTTATTACAGAGCTTTTATCAGTTTAACTTTATTTGGTTGACTCTGGAGAATATTTTCTAACAAAATTAATTATAATTACCTGCTTTATCTTTTAGCTTCTGCTCCCATTCCTTTTTTTATTCTCCTAAGAAGGACTTTCATACTCTCCCTACTTCCTTTTGACTCCTTTGGCAAGTCCCTTTAGCTTGCCTAGTCAGGGGTGGCTTTGTTGACAAAGCTTCTAAGACACTTAAAGCAGTTTGGTGAACAAACATATAATCCATCACTTTCTAACCCATCCATTTGGAAGTTAGAGAAAGCTAGTGATGAAAATGAGTTGCCAAATAAGATGTAACCTATTTACTCATGTTAATTGTGACAGGTCTGGTGTTTGGTCACAAAGAGCACTTTATTGCTTAATACCAGTGTCCCACAGTGGGATTCCACTTGAATGGAAAATCAGCATCACATCAAGGAGAATGAAGACTGCTTTTTTCAGCAGTATCACTCATAGGCAAGTGTTGAACACTGAGAACATGTAACGTGGGGAGAAATGCCAGATATAGATGATGGGGGAATGGAGGCAGCAAACCACCTTGCCATGTATGTACCTATGCAACAACCCTACATGATCTGCACATGTGCCCCAGAACCTAAAGTACAATAAAAAAAGAGAAGTAAACAAAGAAATGCTAATATCAATTTTATTCTCTCTGACTTTTTAGATCACAGTATAATCTGTGGCCCCCCAAACAATGTAATAGGCTAAACTGCAAGTTTAGGCCATTCTTTTAGTATCACTTTGGTTTGTAACGGGTTAGGCAACTATGAAGAATGATTAAATAGCGATTTTATGATGAATATTTGATGTTACTGAACGATGATTTAAATTTTAATTTTGCACTTATTAAAATACTCTACATAATTAAGGAGATTAGATAACTTATTTTCTATTTCCTAAAAGTGGTAAGATAGAATCCTGCCCCCCATCACAATAATAGTTATTCAAAATTAGTTTGTTTCTTCCAAATATTTAATCATGACTATTATAGATCTTTATAAATGCAAAAATCCCAAATCTCTATGCTATCAATATCACGTGAGCCCAATTATTCACAATGAAAATGTGTAACCAGATGAAAAAGGGGACATAGCACCTTCTAAAGGGCATAGAAAATTACATTCTGCTTCCAAGGGTATATGTTGTGATACATAAAGCAATCTAGGGAAGGCAAATAACCAGTATCAATTCAGATACACAATTACTTAGTAACCAATCGTGTTAGTATCTATTATGTGGAGTGTAACCTTTTATTATTATAACACAAAAGATAATTAGACCTAATGCAGTATTTTCTGGAAAATATATTTTTCTCTATCAGTATATATGTATCAATCATCTATCAATCCATGCATCTGTAGTACTTGATTAAAATACCGTGTGGAAAAAAACAGGATTATATGCCTTTAATATGGGATAATGAACCCTAAAATGAGAACGAGAAGTCAATATTTTGTAAAAATGAACTATGTATTATTTGTATGTGCTATTTGCAGGAAAAAAGGAACACATATATTTAGTAGGTGAAGGAGGATGGCTGCAGGATATCAACCTGGAAACTATACACCCTCATTGATTCCTGATTTCATTATGAACTTTAGGGATGGAAGACACTATTTTACTCCTCATTTTTCCATATACAGGGTCCCTGTAGCATAGTACTACTGCCTCACTTCCTTACCCATCACTCACTCCTCCTCACTGATTGCAGTGTTTTGGGAAAGCCAACCCAGCCCTTTTTTTCTACTTTTAGAATTCACTAGCTCCACTTTTGTTCTTTGCTCTTGTGCACTCCAATGAACTCCTGTGTGTCTCTGAATGTGTGAGTCTGTCTACTTTGGGGGTGACATGCTGGGAAGCTATTCGATGCAAGTTTGATGCCACATTCTCTAATCTGCTTTATCAGTCATAAAACTGTTATTTAAATCTTGATCTATTTCCTATGCTTTATTTAAAAATCTATTCTGAACCTAAGATGGGAAGAAAATGGTATTATTTACTGACCTCATACGATCCCAAAGGTGATGCTGAAGAGTCTATGGAATGTGAAAAACAAGGCCACCCTGTTGTAAATTCAAATGAAAGTAGTACTAAATTATAGCAAAATTGACACTGTTGTGTTTTTAAGGGAAAATGTATTAAGAAATCTCTAACATATTGAGTAAATATCAAAATAAAAAACTAAAATAATTTTCCTTTTGTATCGTATGTGTGTGTGTGTGTGTGTGTGTGTGTGAGACATGGAGTCTTGCTCTGTCATCTAGGCTGGAGTGCAGTGGCACCACTTCAGCTCATTGCAACCTTTGCCTCCCAGATTCAAGTGATTCTCCTGCCGCAGCCTCCTGAGTAGCTGGGACTATGCCACCATGCCCGGTTAATTTTTGTGTTTTTATTAGAGACAGGGTTTTTTACTGTGTTGGCCAGGCTGGTCTCAAGCTTCTGGCCTCAGGTGGTTTGCCCGCCTCAGCCTCCCAAAGTGCTGGAATTAGTGGCATAAGCTACTATGTCCAACCAACTTGCTTTTTGTAGTCTTGAGAAACATTGAATTCCAGTGTATAAATCTTATGATTTTTTATTTCAAAATAAGTGATTTAGGCTTTATGCCTGTTTTTTGTGTTGTGGTTCATTATGTACTTCGATCATTCAAAGAAGTCATCATTATGAAATAAAGCCCTTTCCCATTGCTTCAGCCCTGTTGCCTTTCTCCAAAACGAGGCTGATATAAGAATTAGTGCGTGTTATTTACATACAGAACATTCCAAATAAAAGGAGAAGTACTTGTTTTAATGATTTCGCGGTTTTTATAGTTATTCAATTTCAGGGCAGGAGTATTGAGTCTCTTGAGAAGGACATTTTACAATACACATTTCTCATCTTAAAATACTTAGAAAGCATAGGACAACCTTCTTTGAGTTCATTATTACATTTCTTCAGTTTTATGTCACCTATTCTTTAACATTCAATCAACAAATGGAAAATTTCACTTGTCTTGTCAAAGATTTGATAAAGTGGAAGAATGGGGTTGTCTTGTCTTTCAATTTCTTATATATTCAGCATTTCTCCCAGTAAAGAAAGTTGTTATGATGCCAGATTTTCCATTTGGTTTACCAAATTACACATGCATTATTGCAAATGAGTTCTGCCATAATAAATCCATAGTGAAAATATTGGAGGTAGTTAAAGTGCTCTTTATAACACTTGAAATTGCTCCATTAATCTGAGGACAAAAAGGATTGAACCATTATGTTCCCAAATGGCATCAGGCAATGAATAGACAGCCTTTGCTAAACTTTAAGTATTTTTTTTTTTTTCTGATGGTTGGGTCTAGAAGCAACCAATTGATACTGGTTAATGGAACTCACTGAATAGCATTTTAATTCAAGTTTAAATCTTTATTTATGTTAACTGGCAATAGAGATAAGAAGTTTTAAAGAGATATGCTAAGTTATCTTTGTGAGTAAACAAATGTCAAATGCTTACAAAATAGTAATTATGTATCTTGACTTAAAGAGAATTGCTGATTATGATCATCTAATATAAATTTCCTTTTGTTAATTCCTTTGAATTATTTTAGCACTTATTTTCTTATAGTGGTTATTTGACCCTCAGAAATATGACTTTACCACCATCACTGTGTAGCAGAAAGAGCAAAAGCTTTAGAATCAGACAAAATCTGGGTATGTCTGGCAATAATGAGCTGTACATAGGACTTGGGCCATTTCCTCTTAACTGCTTTGAATCTGAAATCTCTTTGCTGTTAAATAGAGCAAACAATAAATACATCAGAGAAAAGTTATGAGGATTTAAGAAATCTGAAAAGCCTTTAGCCAAGTCCCTGATACGAAGTTGGTGCTCAACACTTTAAAAAATAAGTCTCAGCCGGGCGCGGTGGCTCAAGCCTGTAATCCCAGCACTTTGGGAGGCCGAGGCGAGTGGATCACGAGGTCAAGAGATCGAGACCATCCTGGTCAACATAGTGAAACCCCATCTCTACTAAAAATACAAAAAATTAGCTGGGCATGGTGGCGCGTGCCTGTAATCCCAGCTGCTCGGGAGGTTGAGACAGGAGAATTGCCTGAACCCAGGAGGCGAAAGTTGCGGTGAGCCGAGATCGCGCCATTGCACTCCAGCCTGGGTAACAAGAGCAAAACTAAAAAAAAAAGTCTCATCTTCCCAACTAAGGCATTGTATACTCCTGGTAAAATAACTGTGCTGCTCTCATTGCTGTAGCAATAAATACTTGCTGCTGCTGCTGATGACAAATTCTCTTCATGAAGATTCATTTTCTGGCATAATTAGAGCTCTTACAAGGGTTTTCAGTGACTGAGAAGACAATACACATCCGACTTTAGAGAACAGCCTTGTACTCTTTGATTTGGTTCCTTTGGTTCTAGTTCACAAGAGATGAGGTGACCTGTCAGAAGAATTTCCTGTTTTATGAGTTTGGGGTTCCCTCTGTGAAGCCTGGAGACTACAGTTCCCACACTCCATAGCCTGCAGGATTCTGGTTATATTCTGACAATTAGAGACTTTCATGAAGATTCACAGTGGGAAAGAAGAGACACATCAGGTCAGGCACATGGACATCAGCAGGTGGCTGACATGGATTTTGCCTGCAATTTGGGGGCATCTTCCTCAGGAACCCCTTTTTGGTGATAAAGGCAGGTGAAATAACTGGTAGCAGCTTCCTTGTAACCTTAAAACTCTGAATTTCCCAAGAAAGCTCAAAAAGCCTACAGTGGCATCTGTTTTTCTGATCAAAATTTTATGGATACCTAGTACAAGTATCTTTCAGTTTAAATAGCTACTGTAAAAAAATTTTTAGCCATATTTATGGGCAAACAAACTAAACCTAAGGCACTATGTGTACTCACATGCATTAGAAAGACAGAGGAAAATTCCCAACTTGTTACTTTCAGATTCGAACAGATTATTTTGATAGTGGTATCTTGCACATGGGAATAAATAAGTGAAATCTTGAACAAATTGAATTACTAAAAATCACTTTTAGGTTGTCATTTGATTTCAATATCCTCTGCTTTCCTGTCAACTAAGTTTCAGTGAAAAGGAAAAAGGAAAAATAGTTATTTTGAGAGACTCATTTTGGTAAACAGGAAGAAAACTTTAGGTGGGCTCCCTTTTCTTTTTTGAGCAGTAGATATTTGAATGCATTTTTGGATTCTGTGAACTGTGAATATTTACTTATTTAAAACATTTTAGAATGTTCCTGGGAAATACAGGTCCATATGATTAAAAACAAAACATGGTTTGAATAATTTGGCTTCTCCAACTGTCAGGTAATACTACAAATTGGTTAATATAGGGAAAATCCATTTGGGTTGTGCTTTGGAGCTAGATACCTATATTCAATAGTTATGCCATTTCAGGCTGACTTACTACTACAGTGAGGATAAAGGGATGGATTTGTCAAAATCTCTAATCCAGGAAGCTACAATCTCCTGGTACCTTTTTTTTTTTTTTTTTTTTGACACACACAACATTTTATTGTAAAACGGTAGCCATTTGCATTTATAAATAAAGACACCATTCTCAGCATCCTCAGAAGGGGCAGCTAAGTTATTTAGCTTTTGGGGATTCTGATTGAACATAACAGAAAATAGTGATAAATTAAGATTTAATATGGCAAAATTCACATAATTTAGCAGCCAGCAGAGAGCATGTGTGGCTCATTCGGGAATGGATAGTGAAGGGCCACCTTCTGCAACACGAGTGACTGGGAAGTGACAAGCTGCAAATGCTTTTCTAACAATTGTTGACAATGTTGCCAAGATCATTCCTACAGCTCCCACTGTTGTGAAGGTTAAAACCCAACCCTTGGTGAGGCCATTTCAGGCTTATCTACAGTGTCTAAAGGTATCCTCTTACCTACTTGTTCTCCTGGTAACTTTAATTGTAGATTCTAGTATTTTATTTATGAAAGTGTGTTTAGATCTATTATTCAATTGTGATGACTGGTTTAATGATACCACAAACAATTCTTTTTAATGACATGTAATTTATTAGAATTGGTCACATTATGCAAGAATTTTAAGATTAACCCACGATTTAAGCAAATTTTATGGGGTTGTGGAGTTAACATGCTTTTGAGGTGTGTTGAGAAGCTGGTAAAAATGAGTGGGTGAGAGAGAGTCCGTGGTCTATGATACTCATTGTCCTCCAGTCCTAGCATAGCTCTCACAACAGTGTACAGGAGAGTGAGCGCTTATACCTGCATGAACCCATCCTCATTTAAGATTCATGCCTGTTTGTGGGGGTTCAGTATGGTGTTCTTCATGACACTTAAAGTTTATAACATTTTATAACACTCACATAACACCAACGAATTCATTATTTTATGTCTTTCTCACAATCACCTTATAAAACCGGCAAGAAAGTTATTTTTCTCTCTATTTTAAAACTGCAGAATCTAAAGGTCAAAGCACATAAATGTTTGGGCTAGGAATATCCAAGATGTTTCAGGTAAAACATAGGCTAGAATTTGGGTGCACTGACCTCTAGCCCAATGTTGTTTGTAATGTTATTTGAATAGTTTTAGTAGGCTTATTTTAATACCAAGCATGAGGAATGTCAAGTGAGAGAATCACACAGCTCTAACAGATTAAAATAAAAGATGATATTGTTGGTAGAAAATAATTGCAAGCACTGTGAAAGATACAGAACCCTATATTCCAGATTTTCTCTCAAACATCAGTTTTATATCTTTTTGTTCAGCCAAGGCTGTTCTAGCAGCTATGCATTGTTGCCAGAATGAATAACTTCAAAGAAACTATCAGTTTTCTGGCAAGGCTTTTACCCCAACACTGATTCAGTGAATTGATGCCAAGCTATTTGCACCATCTGTTGGGCATGAGTCATTGGAGGGAGGAAGGCTGGACAGCTGGAGCTGTCAGCTTTGAAATGCCACTTACAGGGGGAAATACCAGAATTCACATTGAGAGGGATAAAAACAAAATTCCCTGCTAATCCCCCCCCCCCCCAAAAAAAAAAGGCTGGTTAGATGTTGTGGTATTTCTGATAAATGTCTTCCTTTTCCAGACTTTCAGGACACTTTTATTCATTCTGACCTCTTTTTGAAGGAAAATTTTATTGTGCCACATCAAAAGAGATGTGAGCAAAGACGTCCCATGTGAGAGTACAATAAGAAATTGAAGGGATATAGTTATATATTACACTGTATCTTCTTGATCTAAAGGCCTGAAAGCAGAGCATCTAAAACTTTTGTTTGATGTTGCATTAGAAGTAGAGTTATCCATTTATACCTGTATTTATTAACTTATTCATCCATTCATTCACTGAATGACTACTGTATTCCAAGAGCTGGTAAAAGAAGGAGAATAGCTACCTTTATTGATTGTCTGTTATATATATGCTTTAAATACAGCATTTTATTGAGTACCAGCAAGAATTCAATGGTACAAGAATTATTATCTCATTTTTTTCCATGAGGAAACTGAAGCACAGAGAGTAGCAGTGATTTTCCCAAGGTTACCAGATAAGTGAAAGACTAAAGATTGGAAACCTGGCATATATTTAAAATCTGTCAGTGCCAACAGTGAGACAGGACAAGTCTCAAAGTTATTTTGGGATGGGGCTCTTTATTCATATTTCAGAATTTTCCCTACTTGAGTATTTCCATACATCAAATTTACTTTGAATTGTAGGGAGGATAAAATAAGGAAAGCCTTAAAAATACCAATAAGATTTGTTTTTTTAGCGATTGCACTCCTTTTCTGTATTTCCTTTTAATGCACATTCTAATAGGTCCAAAATACGTTTTTATCTTTGATCATGGCCTATAAGACCTTGTTATAAATTTAATCTATGGTACAATTAATATTGACATTGGTAAATTTATGAACTACCCAAATATAAAAATTGTTTATAAATTTGAACATTTTCCCCTTTGATTTCCCTTGTTAAATTGGAAAAGATATAATGTTAGTCCTTAGGCTGAGATAAGGACTATTAATTTGGTAATGAGAGTGGAATAGTGGATGATATTATATGCTGTCATTAGAGTTTGGTACAAACTTCCTGGTAAACAGTTTGGAGATATATTAAAAGAGCCTAAAATTGTTCATAATCTAAGATGCAGATTTTGTAACTTCACATTTATAAAATTATTTTAAAAAATTAGATATTTTTAGTATGAGAAGTCTTATTTCAGAATTATTTATGAAAATAATAAAGTATATATGTACAAGCCAAAAAGATGAGTTAAATTGTCTATTTATATGAAAGAATATTATTAAGCAATATAAATATTTCACGAATTTTTTTTTTTTTTTTTTTTTTTTTTTTTTTTTTTTTTTTTTTGTTGAGACAGAGTTTCGCTCTTGTTACCTAGGCTGGAGTGCAATGGCGCGATCTCGGCTCACCGCAACCTCCGCCTCCTGGGTTCAGGCAATTCTCCTGCCTCAGCCTCCTGAGTAGCTGGGATTACAGGCACGTGCCACCATGCCCAGCTGATTTTTTGTATTTTTAATAGAGACGGGGTTTCACCATGTTGACCAGGATGGTCTCGATCTCTTGACCTCGTGATCCACCCACCTCGGCCTCCCAAAGTGCTGGGATTACAGGCTTGAGCCACCGCGCCCGGCCATATTTCACGAAATTTTAATATAAATGGAAAATATTTGTAGTATGGTTTCATGTAAAAACTAAATATAAAATGTTAAATACAGAATACTTCTAATATAGCAAATAGTAGCTCTCAGAATGTCTAAGCAAGCATCATTAGCATCACCTGAGACCTTGTGAGAAATACAGATTCTTGGCATCTCGCTCAGACTTACTGCATCAGAAACTCTATGGCTGGGAATAGGTAATCTGTGTGTTAAAAAGTCTTCTAGGTAGTTCTGATGCTTGCAAAATTTCATACCATGGATATAAATTATGGAAAAAAATACTAGAAGATAATGAACCAAATTATTCACTGTGATGAATTCTTGTATTTATCACAGGAGAATTATAGGTGATTTCAAGTTTTTTCTTTATTTTCAAGGCTCTCTAATTAATTGACATGAATTTCATCATTTGAACACTGTATTTTAATTTGGAAAATTCAGATAATGCCAAAAAAAAAAAGCAGAAATTGTCAGTAATTACACTATGCTGAAAATTTGAAAAAAAAAAAAAAAATGGAAATTTTCTTTTTACCTCTCAAATTTCAACCTTTGAAGTAACCACTATTAAGAATATATACCCTATAATCATACTTTAAAATTAAAAGGAAAACTTGCCAAGCATAATGGGCTAGAGAATGCTGGATTTTATTTAAATAAAAAGTAATACATCATGGACATCTTTCCAGGTCAATAGATTATATCTACTTATTCTTTTTTATTGCATGCTTAATATTCCATAGCAAGAATATGTCGTAATTTATACTACCATTTCATTTTGATGACCATTTAAACTATTTTCAATTTATTGCTTCCATAAAACAATGCTACAATGGAAATTCTGTCTTCATGGCATTTACAGTAATAGATTAAAATATAATTGAGGAAAACTATGAAATATTCTGATAAATGAAATTGTTTGTTCAACAGATCTTTATTTACTACTGTGACAACTTACCCCTCCTTTTCATTTCATAGAATTTGCTGTATCTTATGGAGAAACAGTGGGTTAATCATCATTGACAAGCAGCTCTGTTCAATCAGGGTGCTCTGTAATAACAAAGAGTCCTGTATTCTAATAATTAAGTTACATGAATATAAATTATCCAATTTTAGTAATTACATTTACCATTCTTATATGAAAATAAAAATTGGTCGTAATGGAATAGCAAACCGAAAGACTATACATTGTTGTCAGCATTCTTATATTCGTTAATATAATTGGATTTGAAATCAATGAATTCAGACACACAGAAAAATCAAACTCTAGATGAAAACCTCTTACCTAAACTTATTAAACAATTGCTTATAAAATGAGGATTTCACTGGAAATATTTATTTCCTAAGAAATATGGTAATGTTAATGGAAAACATATACTACTCAGATTAGAATATTTTGTTAACTTAGTGAAAATATCTAGATTACTACATCCTTGTAATCTCATCTCAACTTTTTAATGGCTCTCTATTAATGATGGTATTATCTGTTTAGTATTTAGTAAAAATCAACAGAATATACTTGATACAGTTTATAAGCTCATAATTTGTAAGCTCTTATATTCTATGTAACATTGCAGATACCGCTTAATTGTAAAAAAACTATAAAAATATATACTTGTCATTTGAAAGTCTTTCAAGGCAAATCCTCTTATAACAAAATTTCACTTGGTGTAATAAAAAGTTCTATTAAAATATCTAAGCCATGTTAATTCAGTCATTTCACATGGTATTTAGGTTAGTAAGTCTTTAGATTTTACAATAAATGCCTTCATCTTCAGGTTATACTGAAATAAATTTCCTCCCTCCCTCACCTCCTCCTCCCTCTCTATTCCCTTCCCCTCTCATTCCCTTCTCCCTCCCCCTCCATTCCCTTCCCCCTCTCCCTCCATTCCCTTCTCCCTCCCTCTCCATTTCTTTCCCCCTCCCTCTCCATTCCTTTCTCCCTCCCTCTCCATTCCCTTTCCCTTTTCCTTCCCATTCCCCCTCCCCTTTCCTCCCTTACTGTTTTTTGAGATGGAGTCTCTCTCTGTCACCCAGGCTGGAGTTCAGTGGTGCAATCTCGGCTTACCGCAACTTCCGCCTCCTGGGTTGAAGTGATTCTCCTGCCTCAGTCTCCCAGGTAGCTGGGATTACAGGTGCATGCCACCATGCCCAGCTAGTGTGTGTGTGTGTGTGTGTGTGTGTGTGTGTGTGTGTATATGTGTATTTAGTAAAGATGGAGTTTCACCGTGTTGGCCAGGCTGGTCTCAAACTCCTGACCTTAACCATGCCCAGCCACTATTTTTTTCATCAGAAAAGCTAAATAGATTCCAAATACAAAAATTTTAAATCTTGTATTATCATTCTTTTTTCATATACCTATTTTCATTTTTTAGTCTCATGAAATGAAGTTTTGTAGCCTAGTTTTTTTTAGAGCATAATTTGCATGCTGATTTATAGTATTCATAAGCATAATTTTTAATTACCACAGATGCCCCCATTACATGTTTGTACATAGTTAATCTAAGTCACCTCTTTATTGTTGGACAAGAGCTTTATGTTCCTTTTTCACTCATAAATAACATCAACGTAGGACTCCTCAGGTATATACTGTTTTACTCATTATAATTTATTTTCTTATGACATGTTGCTTTAAGTTAAATATCTGGGTTAAATGAAATAGACATAAAACATTTTACTTATCTATTTTAATTTAACAATATAACACTACTGAAACTGAAAATTCAAAATTAAAAGAATTCACTGTTGAGAATCAAACTGATATATCCACTACTTATAAAAACATATATATATTATTTATACATTCATACACACATATATTTGGCAAATCCCCATTATTGATTATATTACTTAGTACTGAATCTTAAATATGTGAAAATAAAGCCTGAATAGGGAATTTGAGATACAGACTTGGATATTGAAGAACCAGTCAATCATACATAAACCTTTCCAATAAATAAGCATTAAAAAAAATGGAGATTTCCATGTAATTGCATGTGGCCCAAACCACCAATGCCTTGTTGTTCTTGTTACAAATACTCTTTACAAGTGATCCTGTTCAGTAATTTTATGCCTGTTCACTAGGCATGTCCGAATATGCTGCTTGTAATGAAGGTGGGAAAGTGAACCAGGAGAGTTTAAAAGTCTCTAACAATTATTTATGTTGACAGAATTCAGTAGCAATGAATATTCAGTTTTCTTTCTCCCCCCTTTCTGACTGTAATTGTCCTTATTACTAAAAAAAACAAAAACCAAAAAAAAAAAAAAAAAGAAAAACAAAAAACTCGAAATGAAGCAAGCACATTATACACCCATGCTCATGCTCCCAGGACCTAAGACGTAGTCTGTTGATAAACCAGTCCAACTGTAATTGGAGAAGAAAAGAGTGCACAGTGGTGAGCTGGTGGTGAGCTTGTTAAGCCTTTCTCTTTCCCAGTTGGGTTCAAAACATTCCTTTCACTTCTTAATTCATTCCAGATAGGCTACCTCTCAGGTTGGTTCCATCTCTAGTTTCTACTTGCTAGGGATATGATTTCTAGCAATATAGTCACAAAACAAAATTTAATTAAAGCAAAAGCAAATTAAAGGTCCAGTGGAGTTCATTATAATGGGTTCTTACCTGTATTTTTATTTTATCAAGAATATAAATAAACCTGGTAGCAGTTTCCTTCACTTCCTTCTTGGAAGCCACTTGCCAATTTAATGTATATATTTGAATCACACAAGGGGATACCTTGCAAAGCCAGTAATATCTTTGTGTATCAGCATTTCACGACAGACATGATGTGTTTGTAACTAATTTTGTAAGAAATATATTCATAAATGAAAGAAATACTGGTGTATCTTTTTCCATTATAATACTGTATCCTACACTTCAAACTAGGAAAATGCCTTCAAAGAATCTAACCCTTGTCTCAGTCATGAGGACCAGATTTCAGCTTGCATAGGACATTTACATGGATTTGCTTTCCAGAGAAAAGATGATGGGTGAAATACTCATGCTCTCTGGACAGAAAACAAGAACTTCTTTATCAGTTAAATCTATCTTAATGATAAATAAATATTGCCCTTAGTATATGTCACATATTTTTCTATGCGGCTAAATATATATTAACTCATTCAATTCTTATTATAACCATATGAGATGATACTCTTTTTATCTGCTTTTTATGGATGAGGAGAATGAAGCACAGAGAGATTAAGTAAGTCACCCAGGGTCGGGCGTGGTGGCTCACACCTGTAATCCCAGCACTTTGGGAGGCTGAGGCAGGCGGATAACAAGGTCAGGAGATTAACACCATCCTGGCCAACATGGTGAAACCCTGTCTCTATTAAAAATACAAAAATTAGCTGGGCGTGGTGGCATGTGCCTGTAATCCCAGCTACTTGGGAGACTGACGCAGGAGAATCGCTTGAACCAGGGAGTCTGAGGTTGCGGTGAGCTGAGATCACTCCACTGCTCTCCAGCCTGGGGACAGAGTAAAACTCAATCTCAAAAAAGAATAAAATAGTGTCACCTGAGGTCACACGGCTACCAGACAGCAGAGCGGGGAATCAAATGCCAGCTATCCAAGTCCAGAATGCATGCTGTCAGTCACTACTTCTACTGGAGGCTGATGAGGAGGCAGGATAGGGAGAGTTGGTACTGGAGTGTCTACGCTCGCTGATTCGTGTTTTCCTAATACAAACTGTACCTAAGGAAGTATGAGAGACTAATGTCCAGGCCACAGACCAGTGTTACAGTAGTGTGTAGATCTTTATATCTCAAAGTTAGCGTATACAAGAATCTTCTGAAGAACTTGTTAAAACAGATTCCTTGGCCTCATTGGCAGATAATCTGTTTCAATGGTTTGAGCATAAAGACCTGTATTTCTTTCTTTTTTTTTTTTTTTGAGACAGAGTGTTGCTCTTGTTACCCAGGCTGGAGTGCAATGGCGCGATCTCGGCTCACCGCAACCTCCGCCTCCTGGGTTCAAGCAATTCTCCTGCCTCAGCCACCTGAGTAGCTGGGACTACAGGCACGCGCCACCATGCCCAGCTAATTTTTTTTTGTATTTTTAGTAGAGACGGGGTTTCACCATGTTGACCAGCATGGTCTCGATCTCTCAACCTCGTGATCCACCCACCTCGGCCTCCGAAAGTGCTGGGATTACAGGCTTGAGCCACCGCGCCCGGCAAGACCTGTATTTCTAATAAGTTGCCAGAAGGTGCTAATGTTAGCCTAGTCCAGGGATCACATTTTGAGCAGCATGGGTGTAAGGGATACCAGGACCCAGAGAAGCAGAGACAAATCACATCCTCAATGCTATGAGATGCAGCTTTGATTAACAAGCAAAAAGTTGTCCGGTGAATTAAAAGCCAGAATGGCAACTGCCGACAAGATTGACTTTGCTATGGCAGTGGAGATTAATTTCTGCAGACAGTAGTTGTAACTTAGCCAGGGCTTCTCAGAAAATGAGGAATGAGGAGATCACAGCTCAGTAACCAGGCAGCCAAGTCAGCCCAGTTAAGGGAGGCAGATTTGACATGGGACACTTGAAAAGGATGTTTCTGGACCCTTTAAATTTTAAAGCAGTCTAACAATTTGGGTCTTGCATTATTTCTCAGGAATGAGAAACTGTCAATGGTTATGGTTCAGGTTTGTCAACTGATGGTTTCAAAGTGTGTAAATGTTGGTCTAGCTGCTCCATATTTGCTGAATATTAGAATGTCTTTTCTGTTAATTATATTAAATGTTTTATGGTTAGTTTTATTTTTTCCTTTTTACTCTTCTTCCCTTCTTTTGTTCAGATACAATTAAAGAACAACTACCATGTGCTAAGCTTCGTAAATAGATAATAGGAATTATGGAGTTTGTGGACAAACAGGAGGAAACAGACACTAAACATTCGTTGAAGCAAATACTCCATGGGGATAGGTGTGGATAGTTGTGGTGGTAACTCTGTGAAAGACTGGACGTCATTGCATGCAATACTACATCTACTACAGGGAAATTTCCATGCTGGAGAAGACCCAGTTGCCTTTATTCTGTAGTATCTATTACATCATTATATGGAAAAGACAAATGTCTCTTAACTTGATTTTTGATTGTGTCATTCTTGAACAAGAAAGCAAGGGGATGTCTCATACACCTGCAGATACCTATTCTAATTTTTCCCCATTAAATCATGTAAATGTCTAAACTACTTGAAGATTAGTGTCACTTCTCTGTTGACCATTTGACCTACAGGGACATAGCTCGATTCTGTTGTCTGCTTCAGGTTATAAAGCTACTACAGGTCAGTGACCTAGAGCTATGTAATTAATTTCTCAGCACTGAAAGCTTTATGCACGATTAGGTGCTTAAATGCGTTTTTACTTTAGGGATAATGTTATTGAGATTTTCCTATGAATTTGATTGATGGTCTAAATACTGCTTGATTTTCCAAAGATAATACTAATGGTTGTGTTTAATACAATGTTAAGAAGATTTGCTTGAAAGCCAGAGCTTCAAAAGCAGTGAGAAATCCATAAATAACATACATTGTCCTTTTCTTATGACATAGAACCATATGCTTATGTAGCATTAGCTGTTTTTGGCAGAATTTTTGGGGACTATAAGGGGTGAGGGCTAAATGTGAACTGCCACAGAAGTTACAATAGATTTATAAAGCATATTAACACTAAACTTTAATTACTGTCACAGAGGTAAGTAAAATCATGTATTAAAAGATATAATTATCTACATAGAAATTTTGAATCTTTCCACTAAAGGTTTTCTATATAATTAATAAGAAAGTTGCAATCATTTTTATGATCCCTAGCCCTCTGATGTGATAAAGCTGAAACCAACTAACTTGCTAAAAGTCTTCCAAAGCTATTTTTTCCCTAGAATTTTATACATTTACCACTAAATTAGAATATGTGTACAGGCATATTCTAAGTTTGTAGAGTATGCCTGTACACATATTCTAAGTTTGTAGAATATGCCTCAGACATATTGTAAGTTTGGTTCCAGAACACTGCAATAGAGCAAATACTGCAATAAAATGAATCACACAAATTTTCTGGTTTCCCAGTGCATATAACAGCTATATGTACACTATACAGGAGTCTATTAAATGTTTAATAGCATTATGTCTAAAAATGTACCATCCCTTAATTTAAAAATACTTAATTGCT
The DNA here is from genome assembly GCF_048565385.1 of Saimiri boliviensis. Lineage (NCBI taxonomy): Eukaryota > Metazoa > Chordata > Mammalia > Primates > Cebidae > Saimiri > Saimiri boliviensis. The sequence continues at coordinate 66,051,531 of NC_133458.1, read as the reverse complement.
AAAATTGCTACAATCATCTGAGCCTTCAACAAGTCACAATCTTTTTGCTGATGGTGGTTCTTATCTGAATGTCAAAGGCTGCTAACTGATCAGGATGGTGGTTGCTAAAAGCTGGAGTGACTGTGGCAATTTCATAAAATGAGAGAACAATGAAATTTGCTACATTGATTGACTTTTTCTTCCAGGAAAGATTTCTCTGTAGCATGCAATACTGTTGGATAGCATTTTTCCCGTAGTAGAACTTCTTTTAAGATTGGAGTTAATCCTCTCAAGTACTGTTGCTGCTTTACCAACTAAGTTTATGTAATATTCCAGATCTTTTGTTGTCATTTTAATGATATTCAAAATATCTTTATTGGGAGTAGTTTCAATCTCAAAAAACACTTTATTTGCTCATTCATAGGAAGCAATTCCTCATCCATTCAAGTTTTATCCTGTGATTGCAACAATTCAGTCACATCTTCAGCCTCCACTTCTATTTCTAGTTTTCTCGATATTTCCACTACATCTGCAGTTAATTCTTCCACTGAAGTCTCGAACCTTTCAAAGTCATCCATGACAGTTGGAATCAACTTCTTTATAACTCCTATGTTGATATTTTGGCTTCCTCCCATGAATCATGAATGTTCTTAATTGTATCTAGAACAGTGAACCTTTTCTAGAAGGTTTTCAGTTTACTTTGCCCAGATCTATCAGAGGGATCCCTATTGTGGCAGCTATAGCCTTATGAAGCGTATTTCTGAAATAATAAGACTTGCAAGTCAAAATGACTCCTTTATCCATGAACTGCAGAATGAATGTCATGTTAGCAGGCATAAAAACATTGTAAATCTCCATCGGAGCTCTTGGGTGACTAGGTACGTTCTCAATAAGCAGTAATGTTTTGAAAGGAATCTTTTGATCTGAGCAGCAGATCTCAACATCTGACTGAAAATATTTAGTAAAGCGTGTTGTAAAGAGATATGCTGTCATCCAGGCTTACTGTTCCATTTATAGAGCATAGGCAGAGTAGATTTAGGATAATTCTTAAGGGTCCAAGAATTTTTGGAATGATAAATGATTGTTGGCTTCAACTTAAACTCACCAGCTGCATTTAGCCACTAACAAGAAGACCTTTACTTCGAAGCTTTGAAGCTAAACATTGACCTCTCTCTAACTGTGGAAGTCCTAGAGGGCATTTTCTTCTAATAGAAGAAAAATCTATTGTTTAGCATAGCCACCGTAGCCACCTACATCAATGATCTTTGCTAGAACTTCTGGATACCTTGCTACAGATTTTCCTTGCACTTTTATATAATGAAGGTGGCTACCTTTCTTAAGCCTCGTGAATCAACCTCTGATAGCTTCAGACTTTTCTTCGGTAGCTTCCTTTCTCAGCCTTCATAAAATGTAAGAGAATTGGGGCCTTGTTTTAGATTATGTTTTGGCTTAAGGGAATGTCGTGGCTGGTTTGATCTTCTATCCAGATCTCTAATATGATTAATATTTATTACATATCAGCAGGAAAGCTGTTTTACTTTGTTATTTGTGTGTTTACTGGAGTAGCACATTTAATTTCTTTGAGAAATGTTTCCTTTGCATTCACAGCTTGGCTAACTGTTCGGAGCAAGAAGCCTAGCTTTTGGCCTATCTTGGGTTTATTTGTGCCTTTCTTACAGAGCCTAGTCATTTTTAGTGTTTGATGTCAAGTGAGAGGCTTGTGGCTCTTTCTTTCATTTGAACACCTAGAGGCCATTATAGGGCTATTAATTGGCTTAATTTCAATATTGTCATGTGTCAGGGAATAGGGAAATTTGAGGAAAGGCATAGAGATGAAGAAACAACCAGTTGGTGCAGCAGTGAGAACACACACATTTATCAATTAAGTTCACTACCTTCTAGGAGTGTGCCTCAGGACATTCCAAATCAATTATAATAGTAACATTAAGGATTACTATTCACAGATCACCATAACAGATATAATAGTGAAAATCTGAAATATGAGAATTACCAAAATATGAAACAGAGACACAAAGTGAGCCCATGCTGTTGGACAGCTGATGTCCATAGACTTGCTGGGTGCAGGGTTGTCACAAATCTTGCATTGGTTAGAAATGCAGTATTTGAGAGGTGTAATAAAAGCAGGTATGCTTCCGTCCTGAAGAAATATTTTGTTTACTTTCTAAGAATGAACCTATTTCTAGATGGCACCCCCTTTTTAGTCTCAGCCATCCTCATGTTCTTCTGTTCCTTGGGCTGTGTAGCAGTATGGGTAGTCCCCAGTTACAACCTTGAGTTTTGTGGTTGATAGGCAGTAGTGGCATACATGGACTCTAGACTTGGGAAAGTAAATATCACCTAAATTGTCTTAGGGCCATTTTTCACAATCACTTTGGGAATCAGAAACTAATTTGTAAATCTTCAGCTTTCTGTGAAATTTGGTGGCATGGTTGTGCTGACTGTGGCAGTTGTCTTTGGAAAGCGTGTTGGTCTTCCACATTGAACCCTCTGTGGCTTGTTACTTTTTCACTGGGCTTTAAAATTTTGCCTGCAATTCATGTTGCTGACATAAGATGGTAAAGATGCCTTGTTGTAAATCAGAGCCTTCCAAGTGGGAGAGAAAGATAATGTATGTTACCTAGGAAAAAGAATATTTATATATAAAATGTAAATACATGTACACACTGAAATCATGAAAGGGCACACATTTCTCTAGGAAAATAAGTAAAAGTACTCCTTTAGGCAAGAATTGGATAGATAGAAATACTTTGAAAACATTGAAGGTTTCTATAAATTCTAACCTTATTTAACTACTAGTTTTAGATTACATTTTGTGTTACATATTTAAAATTTCAATGAGATTTCTCTGGGACTTGTGAAACAATGTTGAATCTTGGCACTGGCTTAACTATCTGTAAGCACTAGCAGCTTGGCATAGTGGGGTATCAAGCTGCTTAAGCCCATGGAACCTTAGAAGGGTCTTTATTCCAGGCCTACTGTTTTTGCAACCAAAAAAAGCCTATCTTGTCTGGCCGTCCAGAAGGTGTGAAAGCTGATCCATTCAGTCTTCCTCTTTTTCCTTCCTGCACTAAATCTTATTTACTTACTCTGCTTCTTAGTACACCCTTCTCTGGGACTCTTTTCTGTTAAATTTGGGAAGCATTATAGCTACTTTATTTATATTCATGCCTAAAATACACATTTGTTCAGCTTTTTCTGAAGGATGAATCCAGCACAACTAAACTTAGAGATTGTGGATAAACATTTTTCTCTTTTGATGACTCTCTCCTCATACTGCGGAAATCTAAAACGAGTTCGTTCCATGCTTGCTGTGCATTTACCTGATTTCCTTTTGCCTACCTAGCACCTATTAGATTTAGGTGCTAATTTTCCCAGCTCTCTGGCTTTTACATTTTCTCATTCTGGGTTCTTTGCTGACATCGTTTGTTACCACAGCCCTCAGTTCCCTCATTTGTAAAAATGATAACATTTTCTTACATAGTTGCTGTAAGAATTAAAGGAAATTAACATATAAAAAACAGTTTAGCCCAACTTTTGGCACAGAACATGAATATTTGGGGATTTTTTTTCTGTAATTAAAAAATATATTTTTATATCAAAAAGGACATATCCAGATTACTACTAAAGTCTCTATCTGATGGACTAATGTAGAATCATATTTGTAGATGTATTCAGATTTTAAGGAACTGTGAAATACATAATATCAAGTAGCATGAGAAAGAATATAACAGCTCGAAGAGCAGTCTATTAATAAATTGAACCACATATATGCATGATGTAACATTCATATTGTCAAACTTACAAATTAAAAGTTTTCTAACACATTTCATTTTGAAGGGAAATTTTCAAATTTTAATATATAGTCAATAACACATTTTTCTTATGAAAACTTAAATATTATAGATAAAGTTAAGATTCCTGTTTTATTCCTAGTCAGTTTTCCTCGCCCTCTCTAGGATAATAATCATAATCTGCTTCATCTATAATTCTGTTATTTTTATACATATATGCAAAATACATAGAAATGTCATTTTTATATAAAATGTGTATAAATGGTGTTATACATATATTTTGTAACAATTTGTTCACCCAGTAATATATCTTGATGAACGTTCTGTGTTACTACATATAGATATCTCTTTTTAACTGTTGCTTAGAATGGATATATTACTGAATTATATTTTCTATGGTACCTTAGGGAAAAGAAGTACCCCTTCCCTTGGCCTCACGTATCACAAACCCAAATAATACATTTTTTAATAACTTAAGGGCACTTATCATTCTGGATCTGGTACTAAGGGATGTCATTGAACAACTGTATCTCAAGCATCCATTTTATGATTAATTCAATTCAGGTCCCAGGGAAATGTCTTTCCATAGCTCTTGACCTATGCCCACAAACGAAAAGTCGTTAATCCCCAAGGAAATGACTCTGTGGTGCTGCCGCTGCCATGTCAGACATGAACACTGCCTTAGTGTTTGGGGACAATTTTATCCATAGAATCCTTAAAAAAAGAGAAAGGACAAATTAATTAGCATGTCCATTTCTTCTACTTAGAATATTTAATAGATTTTTTCAAAATAGAATATTGCTTTTAATAATAGCCCTGAGTGCATATTTTTTTCTTTTCTGTTCGTTGTTCCAATCAAGGTGCAATAAATTAGCATAGCAATCATAACAGTGCCAGATGGTACTTGGGAAACATTTTACAGTATTAAACAATCTATAGTGCTATTATAAAACCCAGGTATATCACAGGTGATGTAGGATGTAATTACACTGGATGTTAATCTGTAAGACTGAGAATAATTTTCTTTTTCTAAAAATATTTAATAAGAATTAAACATTCAGAAAATGTAAATGTTGGTTTTATTTAAATAATGTTGATTTAAATAGTGAAATTAAAATTCTTGTTTTATCTTAATTTTAGCATTTAATTGTAAATACTTTAAAATTGGCTTTTCACATATAGAACTTATATTATTATTTTTAACATACCTAGATGGAGAAATAAAAGTAGATGGGTAATTTTGGGAGAAATCAAGTGAGAGAAGAAATTAAAAATGTTATGTTTATAAAGTACATATTTAGCAAGTGAGAGTGCACAAAATAAAAATGGTAAACAGCATATTTTTATTATTCATATGATTTAACAAAGACCAGAAATAAAGGAAGCTGAAATTAATAATTATTTCATTGATTATACATCTCTTGTAGAAAGTGTAAATGTCAACACTAAATTTACACTTAGTAAATTTACACTTACAGTAAAAAGTTTAAAGTTCAACACTTTTTAGGAAAACTAGAAAAACATTGTGAACATTAAGCATTAGCCTAAGACATGATGGTGAGTATACATGTAATAACAATACTAACATGACTGGTATTTAGGCTGGAATATATATTATATACTTGCAAACACTGCATGACCTATTTGGCAGCATACTGTAAATTTATCCCCATGGGTTGTGGCCTCAACTATGCCAGGAGTGATGCTCTTCTGTGCAACAAGTCAAAGATCACAACTGATCTGTGTGCCCAAAGATTGAACATTTTGATGAATCACACATCAGATTTGACATGAGATCACCTGTTGATGCATGATGAGAATGTCAGCTGAACACTGTTAAAACAATTATACACAATTTAGATGATACGTGAATAAAATGCAGTGGAATAGTTATGTGAAACAATAGCAGATCTTCAAGTAAATGCAAACCATGCTTTTGAGTGAAAACTAAACTAATTTTGAATATGTACTATTCACAGTCATTTGATTATAAACTCTTGCTCATTATTAAAAAATGTTAACAAAAATGTACCAAATATGTCAATATTTCATCTTTCAAAAATTAGAAAATTTTTTTAATTTACAGAAAAATTTAATAGAAATGAAGTTTTATGTGACACATGCAAAAATTAACATTTAGATGAAACATAATTATATGACTATAAAGGAAAAGATTTATGAACAAATAAACCTAAAACTAATTTTTTTCTCTAAAATACACACAAACTCAAAAAAACTAATTTTTTACTGAGATTATTTCTGGTAGTTCTAGATCAAGATATAATCTCAGAGATTTAACCAAAGTGTACAGCATACTAATTTTTAATTTGTTTTTCTTTATAATGCTTCTGCAGTGAAAAACTGGAAGAAATAACATTTTTATTAACCTAGATATTGATTTAAGTGTTATGGAAAATCATAACACTTAAATGGGGTAATGATTTATACAACCAAATGAAAATATTTTATAATATTTTCTACAACAGTTATAATTTATGTAGTCTATTACAGTGTTTGAATATATGAAACTGGATGTACAATTTATTCAGTTTTAGTCTATATATTATTACTTATCAATTCCATGACAATTCCAGCTTATATGTTTTCAGCAGTGAAAAATGACTCCCAATTACAATGAATAAAAACTATGTAAACACTGCAGTGGCTCAGAAGGCTATCTAATCTGACATTAATATCAACAGAGCAAAACTTGTGTGAAAAATCTGGATTATAGCATAGTCTAATAATTGTACTGAAGTAAAAGCAAAGAAGATTCATGAAATGATAAATGCATATATAATAAATTTATTTTATGTTATTGATTCAAATATTGCTCACCCATTAAGAAACTAGACCATGACAATAATAACTAAATTAGTCACTTGATATTTGGCTAACTTTCAGTAATTCAAAAAACGTAGCATTAAACCTGTTTTCAATGTTAAGATGATAAATGTATACTTGTCAAAATAGGAGAACACATTTTTAAAAAAGTTATAATCTTGTTATACAACCTTTTCTGAGTCATAACATATAACTTTTAGTTTTTTAAACATAACCGAACTGCCCTGATTTGGTCATCCGTCCCTCCTTCACCTGCCCTGCCCAGTGCTACACTGGCACTGGTTTCCTGATATTTTTACCAATACTCAGATAATCAATCATATCTTCTGCATGTCTTCCTTGCTAAACATTAGTATGTCTTACTCATTATATCATTGATTAGGATGTCCCCTTCTACTCTCAGTTGCCTTCACAACGTAAGTACCCTTACTTTCCTCAGTTCTGGGAAGTTCTTTTATTTCTTTTCTATCTTCAATTTCCTCAGTGTTGGAATAGCAAAATAATATGCAGGCACTTTTGAATCTGATTCCAACTTCTCTTTCATTTTCATATATTTTCCTCTGTACTCTGGTGTATGACATCCATGGTGTTTACTTTTTTCACAGATTACAAGTTGGGGATACTTGCTTCTGTGTTTATCTTTTTATTTGAGATTCATGTTGAGGGGAAGGTGAGGGATGAGTTGAGGGAGTTTCGCTACAACCTCTCCTCACTGGGATTCAGAGGAGAGGAAAGCCCAGACATAGCTGGTATTATTTGGCTGGACTTATAAGAAGAAAAGTGTTCCCTTTCTTCTCAGGCATCACTAGCCATCAGTGTGTGGTCCTGTCTCTGAACCAGGTCCATACTCTGTTCTGACCTGAGGAGGACAACCGTGCTGGAAGAGATGAAGCTGAGGGATAGAACAGAGAATGTTTTCTATCTGACTGTTCCTCCTGCACTGTCTCTGATATTCACTTATCACTTGATTTTAGATCCTCCAGTGCATTTCTCCTATCCAAGCCCTTTGGTTTCCTTATTCAAGCACGGTGCTATGCATGTTTTATAGATTATTGAGAGTAATTTCCTTATTAGTCCTCTAGAGAGTCCCCTTTCTTTTATCTAGCATCTATCTGTATCTAATATACATCTATCCACTCCTATATCTAACTAGCTTTTTTTTTTAGTTTTTAGTTTTTCTAAGGATCTGTGGTGTAGGAGAAAGGTGTGTGTGCTGGGGGCACTATCTAGAATCAAATACATTGATTTTTTGTATAACGCTTCCCTGCTTCCAAAGCACTTTAAGATCCATAGGAGCATTTACACCTCACAAGATGTTTTAAGTAAAAATAAAATACAAGCTCTTGCTCTTCCTCTTTTCTTCCCTTTCTTGAAATAATTATTCCAAATCCATTTGGCAGGACTAAGGAAGAGAGACATTGGTTCTGGAGTATGGAGGTGATTTGGGTGGTTTGGAGTGAAGTGTAGAAGACCACATATGATACAGATAAATCCACACAAGGGAATGGCCTAGTGCTGGGTGTTATAACCCAAGCAGGGATGATAAGGTGGGAATTTATATGGGAAGATAACCAAGAGGGGAGTCAGACATGAGAGGGGTGACATGGATTTCTGCTGCAGGGGCACCTTACAGTGGAGACTAAGCATTTGTGAGGGGAAGGGAGTGATTGCAGTTGTGGTGATGGGAAATTGGTTATGTGCAGAGGTTGTGACCAAATCAGTAATGATTCAGGATCCGGGTTTCTAACTGTCAAAGAGCACTCAAATATGGTAAGGCAAAAAACTAGAATGAACTGTATGGTGATGGACTGAAATTGAATGTATTGTGTAACCTTATGTATTCTATATAGATAGCGCTCTCGCTCTCTCGCTCTCTCTCTCTCTTTCTCTCTCTCTCTCTCTCTCTCTCTCTCTCTCTCTGTGTGTGTGTGTGTGTGTGTGTGTGTGTGTGTGTGTATTTGAATTCCTTTATTTTGTCCACTGAGAGATCCTGGGAGAAGTGACACCCTCTACCAACAAGTACCTCTAGTGTTCAGATATTGGATTGTAAACACTGTTCTGCACTACAATGAAACTAATGTTTCTTGGAGAAATAGTTACTTCCTGGACTGTTGGATAAATGTTCAAAATAAGCCTAGAATATCTTGTGCCAGAAAAAAAAGTACACAGAAAATGATTGGGTCATGTCAAATGGCCTCTTTTGGGCTCAAGCATCAAAATAAGTAGTAGTTGCAGTTGATTATAATCCATTAACAGACTATAAATCCATGAGTTTATACTGACATAAACAAATGATCATATTGAAAGATTAATTAGAAATGAGATATTTAAATGGTTCTGTAATAATGTCCCCTGAAATATTTATTAACTCCAAAGTAGTAAGTATGAACATTTTATTAGAGAGGCCTGAAAGACACCACGTGATAAAATAATCAGTTACCAATACCACTAATGAGACAAATCAAAATGTGTACCAATGTATAGGATGCATTGAGAACACAGAATCACTTTTGTTTTGTTCCTGCCAAAGATTTGTAATATGAGTCTAATTGTGAGAATATGTCAGGCGAAGCTAAATTGAGGAATATTGACAAAATAATTGGACTGCAATGTGCAAAAGTGTCAAGATATGAAAGTCAGAAAAAGACTGATATCTCCTCCAAATTAACAGAGAATGAAAACAAAGGCACACATAATTCTTAACTGGATTCTTTTACTTTAAAAAACATTACTGGGTCAATGCTGATCCTTGAATGAGGTCTGAGGATTCGATGGTGGCAGCATATCATTGCTCATTGTCTGATATTAATGGTGGTTTTATCATTATGTCGGAGAATGTCATTACTTTTTAAAAACAGTAAAATTGTTTAAAAAGTATTTAAATATAAAGAAGTACTTAATATGACAGCAGATTATTCTGAAATGTCTCAAAAAAGTAAAATTTCTGTTTTCTTGCAACTTTTCCATATTTCGAAATTGTTAGAAAATTAAAAAAATAATTTCAGTGTATTTATATTAAGATATATATTGAATATTCCTCTAAGGGCTTATCATATATTAAGCTATTCAGTCCTTGCAGCAACGTGGTGAAGTAGGTGGTATTATTATCCCCATCACACAGAATAGAAAACTGAGGCTTAGAGGAGTTAAGTAACCATCATATTTACATGGCTAGGAAGGGGTGAAATTGTTGTGAACTAAGGCATCCACATGGCAAAGCCTTCCCTTTTAACTACTATGCTTCCCAGCATCATGCAAATTCAGATATTTACAAATAATCTTATCAGTCTTGCAAAAACATTTTCTATAATTTGGATCTGGGGAAATTTTCCTTGTTCTGTAATATTTATCATAGTTTTTCTTCCATTTGTGAATCTCACAATTATCTAAATCTGAGGCTCTCAACCCATTTCACCATGAGCAGGTAACACATACATTGAGATAGTGACCCCTCAGCCCTGGTTGGGTGACCAGTGAGACTTAAGATGGACAACCATAGCTCCATGGCCAGACTCCTATGGCCCCATTGCTCCCATTGCTCCCATTACTGCCTGAGCTATGCCCCTTGCCAAATCAGCAATGGTATTAGATTCTCATAGGAGCACAAACCCTATTGTAAACTGTGCATGTGAAAGATCTAGGTTGTATGCTCCTTATGATTATCTAACGCCTGATGATCTGTCACTGTCTCCCATCATTCCTAGATGGGAATGTCTAGTTATGGGAAAACAAGCTCAGAGGTCTCACTGATTCTACATTATGGCAAGTTGCAGAATTATTGCATTATATATTACAGAAATAAAGTAATAACAGAAATAAAGTACACAATAAATTTAATGCGCTTGAATCATCCTAAAACCAATCCCCTCCTGACCCCATTTGTGGAAGAATTGTCTTCCACAAAACTGGGCCCTGGTGCCAAAAAGGTTGGGGACTGCTCTGATAGAAAGAAGCATGAGGAACATTTTTCGGATAGTATTCCTCTCTCCTTCAGATCTTTGCTATATTCGATGAAGAAAATAAAATCAGCTCTCTGTCCAAATTTAGCTGATTTGTCTATAGACAAATACTCTTTAGAAAACTGACACCAAGTGGAATAGAAAATTAAAAGTGGAATATATTTTATTTTCATTTGGTGTTCTGCTTTTATTTCATTGTATGTTAGATACCAAACATATTATTTTCATTCCTGGAATTGCTGTGTACACACATACATGTAAAACACATTTATTTGTATCTTTTGTTTAATCAAGTCAAGACACAGTCTTATAGTTGCAGTAGGTTGAATTATGACACAATTTCCAGTTGACAAGCAGTAATGTGATATTCTGCAGAATGTTAAAAAGTACTGTAAAATATTTTTTCATACATATTACTTTTGTGGGCTGCAAATGTATTACTGCTTTGCAGGGACAAAATGATTGCCTTTCTGAAATAATTTGGTTGATAATCATAATTTCTATTAAATAAATGTTCAGACAATCCTGCATTCATCACCTTAAATCAATTTAAAAGGCTTTCTACAGTTCCAGAATATTCCAGAATGTTTAATATAGAAACTAATATTGATGTCTCCCCTGATATAGAAAATGAGAAGTCTAATTTTAACTATTAATTCTGTCAGTGTTATAAAGTGACTAAAAGAGATTTAGTGCTGCTGGATTGTAATGAATGTATTACTCAGGGCTGCTTCTGAGTGGGAAAGTGATAATTTGAGTAAAGAAGTAAAGAGTCTTCTTTCTTCATGACTTAAATGTTAATATTTTCTCTTTTTCTCTCTAGATTTTCCAGTAAGCATTGTATCTAAGAAAGGCAAGTCAATTTTAGAAAAGTCGTATTAAAAAAATGTAGAAGACAAATACACTGCTAATTTGACACAAGCAATAAATAAAATATTTTATTGATCACTTTATATGGTCATTGATTTTCTAACTGTGACTGATAACTGAAACATTAAATAAGGAATCATTTGCTTTAAATCTTTGCCAAAAGTAAATTTTTCCTTCCTGTTTAAGCAAGCAAGAGAGGTGGGGGTTAAATTTGTATAAATGCAGTCAATGTATCTGTTCAAAGGCAACTGCTAATACCTCAACATAATAGATTGTAGAGAAATTAGCAAGTAATACAAATAAATGTATGATAAGAAAGTTATAGGTGATTTTGTAATTTCAAAGTACTTCTCATAAATTATAGTAAGAGGAATGTGACAATTGGGAGTCTGTTTAGGGTTAGCATATTATTGATTTAAAATTTTCTTGGTATTGTTTAGGTGCTACTACCAAGCCATACTTTGATGATCAGTTGTGCTGATGTTGTCTTTCTATTAGTACAAACAAGGACTTCTAATTAACTCTGTTACAATTATTTTGCTGTGTTTGGTTCAATGTTAATAAATTATTATGATCTTTTTGAATTCTGAAAGTGGGCCATTATCTTTGATATCCTTCCATTTTGTATTACCTAAAAATTTGGCAGATGTACCTTCTTTGTCTTCATTGTTTAATACATCTAGTGGTACATGGCCGTAGGTGGAGCCCTGACCATGGTGCCAGTTCAGTTGTGGTGGTACTAGTTCAGCCAGAAGCCACTGTCCACTTACACAAAGGAAACTGCCAAGGGATAAAAGGTAGGTGAGACTGGGTTTACAGCATTGGCTGGTACTCTATAGGCTTTGTGAGCAATGCCTGTTTCTGTATCCACAACTTTGAGGAATCCCAAACAACCTCTACTGCCTAATACTCTCCTAAACTTTTCCTTAAAACTCTCAGTGTAAGGATGTCCTTGTTACAAATCTTTCTCTAGAGTGGGATAAACTATTCCTGATCTTCTAATGACAGTTATTGTCAGTGATCCCAAGGTGCTTTATCTACTTAAAGTGCCTTAAAGTGAGTGATTTGATGATTTATCCTCATTAAAAATAACTGAGTCTATATGACAGTATACCTTCTCTTGTTGAACAAGGGAAACCCATACCTGAAGGTTTAATGTTATGGTCTTTTCCTCTCTTAAGACATCTGGTTCAGTTAGCAGTACTCTGTTCACTGTGAGTTCTATCACATGACATTAAACTTTGGCAATATGTGGTTGATATGGTTTGGCTCTGTGTCCCCACCTAAATCTCACCTTGTAGCTCCCATAATTCCCATGCATTGTGGGAGGGACTTAGTGGGAGATGACTGAATCATAGGGGCGGATCTGTCCCATGCTGTTCTCCTGATAGTGAATGGGTCTCACAGGATTTGATGGTGTTAAAAATGGGAGTCTCTCTGAACAAGCTCTCTTTGCCTGCTGCCATCCATGTAAGACATAACTTGCTCCTTGCCTTCTGCCTTGATTGTGAGGCTTCCCCAATCACATGAAACTTTAAGTCCAATTAATCCTCTTTTACTTTTGAAAATTGCTCAGTCTCAAGTATATCTTTATCAGTCACATGAAAATGGACTAATCCAGTGGTGCTTTAGACAGGACATGGCACAGAAACGTCTACATTTAATCCTCAGAATGCCAAATTCTTAAAATTGATTAAGAAGCAATATTGTCAAATGTGACAAAATAGTGTTCAGGCCAGCGGCTGTGAGCTAACAAGTTGGAAGAACATGGTGAGATACTGCGTAAGTGAACCATGATTATTCTTCCCAGAGATAATGTAAGTTCCCTCTTATCCCTGGGGTAGATAAATTCACTCCCCTGGCCTTTCCTAGGTTAAAAATGCCTGAAGATGCTACAGGACTCACAGGTATCTGGTGAAATGGTGTTCTTTTATGCACATATTAATTCCATGGGCCTCATACTGAAAAATGCAGATTCCAAAGAGCTGAGCTGGTGCCTGAGGATCTATTAGTTAAACAATCTCCTTCTTTTTTTTTTTTCAGTCATAAAACCGATTATTTAATTGAAGCTATTAAAAAAAGTCAGTATAAGTGATAAAATAACTAGGAAAGAATATTTAGCATGTTTCAAAAAATTTAAAATAGGAGCAGGACATTTTACAAAAAGTTGTACAGGAAATAAAATTCTTAAACTATAGGTGGAAACATTACAGAGTATCTTATAAAATACAAAGACAAATATAAAAGGACTATGATGCTTTAAATCTGAAAACTACTAATAATGGTCAAATATTTAGGTTTAAATTTACAGTTCGTGGGTATAAGAATCACATAACTATACACATCTCCCAAACCAGTAGGTAGTATTTTCCAATTAACCATGTGTGGTATCATCTTCTACAAAGTCTTTGGCCATCTCTGCTGTGATCACATCAATATGACTAACCTTGTTTCTGAACTTTACACCATAGAATTTGTCAGCTGACTCCAGCAGTTCAGGCCTAAAAGTAGTTGTAATAAACTGAGCATGTACAGCAAGTTCTATAATCATATCTGACACAGCCTTTCTGTGCTGAGCATCCAGAGCCTGGTCAATCTCATCGAACAAGTAAAAAGGAGTGGGGTCACATTTCTGAATGGCAAAAATCAGAGCAAGGGCTACCAAGGATTTCTGTCCACCTGAAAGCTGTTGCATTTCTCTCATTTCACCTTGTTTTCCTGTAAATGACACCCTAATTCTAACTCCAGTAAACTGGTCAACTGACAGGACAATGCTTTGTGAGCCAGAACCCCTCTCACTCTCACCACTCCCTTCTCCTTCATCTTGAGACTGACTGCCCTCCACATCTCCTTTCTTCATCACCAAGGTGGCTTTGCCACCAGGTACTAACTTCTAGAATACTTCACTGAAGTTCTTAATGGTGAAGCGTAGCCATGTTTGTGAATAATTTTGTATTCAATCAGGGGAACATTTATTTTCTCAGTTGAGGTATTTTTGCATATTTTAGAGGTTCACTGTGGATTGAAATGCATTCCAGTGGCCCTGCTCTACACTGGGAACAGTTCTCTTGCTTTTCAGATTCAGTCACCTATCTAGCGCTCAAGTTCCATAAATGCAACCCTACCTAGTGTTGCATAACCCTTTAGGAATGAGAGCCATATTAGTTATGTTAGTCTTCTGTTTGTACATGTTTATCTTTATATCTCTCACATTCTCACAGAAATGGTTACATAGGGAAGGTGCTTAATAATTGTTTATCCAATTGACTTCTATAGCATTGATAATAAAGGGGGAGAAGAAACATTTAGTTTCTTTTCCTTGTGCTTTGTTTTTTATTATTTTTCACATTATTGTTGTTATTAATATAATTATTCTCATACTCTCTGTAAATGTTTTATGTATTAGACTTTTGCATAATGCTGCCTTGGGCTTTGATCTTTTCCAAGCAGTTAGAGTTAGTCAGGTGATTGTTATGAGAAATATGTAAGTCAATATCAAACTCATTTTTTCTTTCTGTTTGAGCTAGGATATAAAACACAGATCTCCACAGGTGAAACGATAGTGTCTACTAAGTTACCTGGCCCCTCTTTTCTACTAGTAAATAAATCTTAAACTAATTTCATTCCTAACCTTATGGAGAGATATATCTCCATATCTAGTCAGTGGGCACCTATTGGAATATTTTCATCTATTGGAGTTTGGAAGGAGTGGTAGAGGAAACAGGATATAACTTTGACTTTTTTTCAGTCGCTGTGTTGCTTGTATATTCTATCTTTTCTGTTTAAAAATTATATATTCTCAAACAATAGACTGCAAACTCTTCTTGAAGAACCTCAGGTTTGCTTTTTTGAATGCTTAATTGGTGGACATGATAAAATACTGTTTTGTATCTGTAGTCAATAAACTGTTGATTGCAGATGTAACATACAGTTTTTCAAGAAAACTCTTGTATCTTTGATTTAAAGAAACCTATTTCATATAACAAAATGTTAAATCAATTCTAAGTAAAATTTTATATTAGAAATGTTCTATTTGGTTTATTTCACAAATAGAAAGCATTGTCAAATTAACGTCTAAGCTAGTTCAATAGAAGGTAATCAGCAAAGAGAAGTAACTAAATGCCACAGATGACGTCTATAGCCCAGAAATTGATTTAAAAAGTTGTAAAACAACATTGCTTTTATCAGGAAAATCCAGGTATCATTTATATTGCATCATCCCCATGGTTAACTAATACCATGTTATAAACTGTTTCTGGGCTAACAAAAATCTCATATCACTTTGAAGAGTGATACACAATTGCCCCACAATTGTAGCAGAAGAGCTTCTTGACCAGGATGGAATTTGTTACATTCTGAATTAGCCTCATGTGGTTAATGAGGTTCCTTGAAGTGTTGGTTTTTTGTTTTCTTTCTCCTCTCTAGAGGGGCACATCATACCATTACTAGGTGAAGCAATTGGTCGTACTTTTTAAGTGTGAAGAAATAATGTCTTACAATACCCACTTTTCATGTCAGCCTGTGATAAGGATCCTTTAAATGGTCTTTAACAATAGTCTCTGAAAAGATTATTTGAATATTACATTAAGATATTTCTTTTGTATTTTTAAAATTTTAGACTCAGGGTGCTCCTGTGCAGGTTTGTTACAAGAGTAAATTGTGTAATGCCAGAGTTTGGGTTTCTGTGGAACCCATCACCCAACAGTGAACATAGTACCCAATATGTAGATCTTCAACTATTTCTCTTTTCCCTCCCCACCTTCCTTCCTCCCTCCCTTCTCTTAGAGTCCCCAGTGTCTATTGTTTCCATCTTTATTTCCATGCATACATGTTGTTTAGCTCCCACTTATAAACGAGAAAATGCAGTATTTGATTTTCTGTTTTTGTGTTCATTCGTTTAGGATAATGGCCTCCAGCTGCAACCATGTTGCTGCAGAGAACATTATTTCATTCTTTTCTATGGCTATGGAGTATTTCATGATGTATATGTACCCCATTTTCTTTATCCAATGCACTGTTGATGGGTGCTTAGGTTGATTCCATGACTTTACTGTAGTAAATAGTGATGCAATATACATGTGAGTGCAGGTGTCTTTTTGGTAGAATGATTTCTTTTCCTCTGGGTAGATAACCTAAGGGGATTGTTAAGTTGAATGGTAGTTCTGTTTTTAGTTTTGTTGTTTTCAGTAGGGGTTAAACTAATTTACATTTCCACCAACAGTGTACAAGTGTTACTTTTCTCAACATCCTTACCAACATCTATTATTTTTTGACTTTTAGTAATAGACATTCTGTTAGTAATACTGTGGTTTTGATTTACATTTCCCTTATGATTAATGATGCTAAGCTTTTTTTTCATGTGTTTGTTGGCTGCTCTTATGTCCTGTTTTGAGAATTGTCTGTTCATGTCCTTTTCCCACGTTTTAATGGGATTATGTTTTTATTCTTGTTCATTTATTTAAGTTCCTTATAGATCCTGAATATTAATTTATAGAAGATGAATAAATTATAAATATATTCTCCTATTCTGTAGACTGTCTGTTTACTCTGTTGATTCTTTCTTTTACTATGCAGAATCTCCTCAATTAAATTTTAATTGTCAGTTTTTGTTTTTGTTGCATTTGCTTTTGAGGTCTCAGTCATAAATTCTTTGAAAAGGCCAATATCCAGAAAAGGTTTTTTTTTTTTCTAGTTTTTTTTTTTTTTTTTTTTTTTTTTTTTTTTGTCTGAGATTTGTATAGTTTGAGGTCTTACATTTAGGTCTTTAATCCATCTTGAGTTAATTTTTATAGATGGTAGTAAGTAGGGGTCCAGTTTTATTCTTCTGCATATGGCTTGCAAGTTTTCCCAGCACCATTTATTGAACAGGATCTTCTTTCCCAATTGTTTATTTTTGTCAATTTTGTCAAAGATCAGTTCAGGCATCTCCATACTTTTTACACAGGGGGCCAGTTCACTGTCCCTTAGACCGTTGGAGGGCCGCCACATACTGTGCTCCTCTCACTGACCACTAATGAAAGAGGTGCCCCTTCCTGAAGTGCGGTGTGGGGCCAGATAAATGGCCTCAGGGGGCCGCATGCAGCCTGTGGGCTGTAGTTTGGGGATGCCTGGATCAGTTGGTAGTAGGTTTGTGGCCTCATTTCTGGATTAGCTATTCTTTTTAATATATCCATGTGTCTATTTTTGTACCAGTATCATGCTATTTTGGTTACTATTTCTTATTTGCATTAATAACATACTGAGGCATGAAAACAAATTCAACTACTGAAATTCCATTGTGCTATTTTTGCAACCTTTTTTGTAAGTATAAAATTATCTAAAAATAAAGATTTAATACATAAATTCTACAATGTATAGAAAGCGAGAGAGATAGTCTTATAACTAGTAGTAGTTGCATTGACTACTTCAAAATATGCCCCTTTGGATTTAGCCAGATTGCTTATTTGTACTACTTACAGTAAACTATGTTGAATATGTCCTAAATAAACTTTTGGAGAATACACAAAAAGTAGAATATTCGAAACTAATGTGTTTTTATTTGATATTTTTTATTTGTTCCTTTGACACTTGTTAGAGACATTAAAATACCCTTGTACCATATTAACTCAAAAATGATAGAATTGACTCTAATCATCTTTGCTTCTGTGGATTCGATGGTAATAAGCAAATGCTGTAGTTATTTACACTGCATTGACTTCTAAATTAGAATAGAAGAGATAAGAATACTATTATCCAAGTGGAAAAAATGACCTAGCAGCTAGCATAATGTAATTTTCTATTACAAATTATAAATTTTGCATCACTATAAAACTCATTTCAAAGGTGCAATTATCTTTGAATCACCTGCCCTGTGCCATCAGAAATGATGAGAATAGAACCAGTTTAATTACCCCTATCCCACACAATGAGTTTATAAACAATAGAATGTAGGTCTTTCCATTGCTCCTGCTGCAAGATGCTCTGGCATTTGGCAGTAAAGCTTGTGTGCTGAGGAGGGTGGTAGCTTGATGTACTGCAGCCACCAGATGTGAAGCTCGTTGTGCTTGACTTTTCAGCCAGCTCTGGAGGATTATTTATAGGAAATTGGATTGTACATGCAGACAGAATTTTTAATATTCCTGCTGTCCACATTTTTCCAATTGTTTAATGGGATGATAAGTAAGCTTGGGAATGGCACAGCCCTTATTCATCATCATATAGACAATCTTGGAAATAAGAGTAGAAGAAATCATTTCTGCCCTCAGTGCATCCCTGAGGAGAGAAAGGAGGGTGCAAATGGATTTGCAAAATGGCTGCTGTTGCCCCATGCTGGTAGTGTAATTGCTTTGGTTAGTGCTCTTGCATAATTGTCTGTCTGCTGTAATAATGATATCTAGAAATTATGCCTTATTTTCTCAAATTCGAAGTGTACTTTTAACTGTGTCACAGTCAGAGAGATGTAACACAAAAGTATGATCACGACCTCATGGTTGCCTTCCAACTTTATTTTCCACTCTGTCAGTGCTTTTCAGCCTATTGCAGCATTAGTTCCCCATCTCATGACTTAGCCTCTTGATGGAGTACTGGGCAAATAATTTCAAATTCAATAAGACTACATATTAATGGTATAGTCTTTATCCACGTTACCTCTGTTTAATTCTTATAAAGATGTAGCCCTATTGAGTTCTACTGTCTTTGTCATAGGATGCAGAAAGGTATGGAATTATACTACTTTTGATACCAAGTTTATTTGATTATAGTTTATTACATTTTACAACTTCTAAGTTATCCTAATTATTTTTAAAATTTATAGCTCGGTTATCTGAATAATTTTCTCCATCTGTTGAATATACTTAACTGTATTAAACACTTAATTTTGAAATTCTTTCTGGAAGTTTATTACTCTGTTTTTTCTTTCCTTTTTTGCTGTTCTCTTTTTCCTTCTTTCTTCTTTTTTTTTTTTTTTTTTTTTTTTTTTTTTTTTTTTTTTTTTTTTTTTTTTTTTTTTGTGAACGAAAGGGTTAGAAGCATAACTCAAATCCCTTTTCGGGCATAGTATAAACATAACCCAAATCCACTTTCTGGCATAGCACTAGAGTGCTAATTTGTCCCACAGTATTCATTTTCCTTTTGTTCCAAAGGAATTGAAACCCCTATTCTTAGGTAGGCACATGCTTGTCTGTAGTAAAGTAACATTTCCGAGGCCCCTTTACTTCAGCTTGTGAGCATATAACTTAATTCTTGTCAATGGTGTAGAAGCAGAAGTGTTGTTTAGTAGTTTCTAGGATTTCCTTAATCAATAGCGAGGCCATGCTCTTTTCTCACTCTATATTCTTTCCTTTATATTGTTGTTTGGGAAGATTTAGTAAAATCGGCCTCTTAGAACTGTATAAATGAGGTTCTGAGAAATGGTCCAGCAGAGAGCTCAAAGAAGCTTCATTTCCTCAGGATTTCAGGAAGCAAAAGTACCACTCTACATTGTTTACCTCCAGTAGATTATATGTGGATGGCTGCTGCATGACTTCTGAGCTCTTTATGGTAAAGATGGTGGCTGTGGCAAGGCCTGCCGAGGATAGCCTGAACCCAGACCCACCTAACCCTGCTCCCACTTGATGGTATTTCTTTATCCACTCTTGTAACTGAACACAAAAGATGTAAAATCTCAGGAGCTTTATGATCATGCCCATTGCCTAAGAAACCAGAATGCCTACCTTGGCCAGCTTAACACAAGCTTAGATCCCACTACTACTACTTACTACTACTACTACTACTACTACTACTACTACTACTACTACTGTTGCTACTACTACTACTACTACTAATCTTGAAAGTGTACTGTTTGGCTGGAAGCTAACTCAGGCGTTACAGCAACTCATGACAGAATAGCCCTGATTCCAATAAGGAGAAAACAACATTCTGGATGTTTCCACTGCCTGAAACATCCAGACATCCTGGCTAACTTCAGTTTCTCAAGCCTGTCCATGTAATAACTTCACTGCTAGCGTAAGCAGCATTTGAGAAAGCCAGAACACTAAACCACAACCAAGGACTCTTACAGAGTCTATTTCACTCTCCTGTTGATTGCACCAGAGCAGGTGCTGGTATCTATGACTTGGAGACCAAAAGATAGATCACATCATAGGACTCTTTGCAAACATTCTCCAGTACCAGCCTGGAGCCTGAAAGCCCTACTGGATTGCAGTACTGGTAGAGCACCACATCAAGGGATTACTCCATAGGAAAAAAAAATTCTGAACCGTGGGCCTTAAGATCCTTATCTTTCTACTGAAATAGTCTACCCAAATGAGAAGGAACCAGAAAAGTAATTTTTGTAATATGACAAAACAAGTTTCTATAACACCCCAGAAATATCACACTAGCTTGCTACCAATAGATCCAAACCAAAAAGAAATCTTTTATTGCCAGATTAAGAATTCAGAAGGTTGTTTATTAAGCTACTCAAGGAGATACCAGTGAAAGGTGAAATCCCACTTAAAGAAAGTAAAAAAACCAAACCAACCAAACAAAAGCACTACAGAATATGCATGTAAAATTCTCCAGAGAAACAGATACCATAAAGAAAAAATAATCACGACATTTGGAAATGAAGACATATTTAGAGAGAAAAAAATGCACTGGAAACTTTCAACAATAGATGGAAAAAAGTAGAAGAAAAACTTCAGAGTTCAAAGACAAGGCTTTTAAATTAACCTAATCAGACAAATACTAAGAAAAATAATCAGAAAAAATGAAAGCCTCCAAGAAATTTGGGGTTATGTTATTTGGTCATAACTAAGAATAATATTTTTTTTCTGAGGAAAAGAAAAATCTAAAAGTTTGGAGAACTTATTTGAAGGAATAATGGAGGAAAGTTTCCCTGGCCTTGCTAGAGGTCTGGGCTTCTAAAAACAAGGAGGCCAAAGAATACATGGGAAATTCATCTGGTTATCTAAAGTCAAGATGAAGGAAAAAAATACCTGGGAAATTCATCATAAAAAGATAATCACCTAGGTACATAGTCATCTGTTTATTTAATGTCAAGAGGAGGTAAAAGATCTTAAGAGCTGTGAGACAAAAGCATCAGGTAACCTATAAGGAAAACCTATCAGTTGAACAGTAGATTTCCTCAGCAGAAATTTTGCAAGCCAGAAGGGAGTGAGATCCTCCTAAAACAAAACAAATGTCAGCCAAGAATTTCTTATTCACCAAAATAATAAATGAAGGAGAGATAAAGTCTTTTGAAGAAAACAAATGCTTAGAGATTTCACAACTACCAACCCGGCACTACAAAAAATGCTAAAAGGAATTCTAAGTCTTGAAACAAAACTTTGAAATATATCAAAACAGAACCTCCTTAAAGCGTAAATCTTACAAGGCCTGTAAAACAATGTAACAATGAAAAAAGATATTTATACAGCAATTAACATGATGAATGAAACAGTACCTCACATCTCAATACTAACATTGAATGTAAATGGCCTAAACGCTGCACTTAAAGAACACAGAATAGCAGAATGGATAAAAATTCATCAATCAAGAATATGCTGTCTTTAAGAGACTCACCTAATGAACCAGGACTCATATAAACTTAAAATAAAGGAATGGCAAAAGATGTTTCATGCAAATGGAAGCAGGGAGCTAGCAGACTAGCTATTCTTACATCAAACAAAACAAACTTTAATGCAACAACAGTAAAAAAACAAACAAACAAACAAACAAAAAAAACCACCAAAAAACAGATGTTCTATAATAGAGTAAGTAAAATGGACAAAAGGATAAGTCCAACAGGAAACTATCAGAATCCCAAATATATATGCACCTAACTCTGCATCTCCCAAATTTTTAAGACAATTATTATGAGACCTAAAAAATTAGATGGCAACACAATAATACTGTGGAACTTCAACACTCTACTGACAGCACTAGGTAGGTCATCAAGATGGCACGTCAACAAAGAAATAATAGACTTAAACTATCCCCTAGAACAAATGGACTAATAGGTATTTATAGAACATGCTACCTGACAACTGAAGAGTATACATTGTTTTCATCAGCAGATAGAATATTTTTCAAGATAAACCCTATGTTAGGTCACAAACACAGATTGAATACATTTAAGAAAACTGAAATTATATAAAGTATCCT
Organism: Saimiri boliviensis; assembly: GCF_048565385.1. Taxonomy (NCBI): domain Eukaryota; kingdom Metazoa; phylum Chordata; class Mammalia; order Primates; family Cebidae; genus Saimiri; species Saimiri boliviensis. Next base: position 66,028,943 of record NC_133458.1, on the reverse strand, counting down.
CTCAGACCACAGTGGAATAAAACTGGAAATTAACTCCAAAATGAACCCTCAAAACTATACATATATTTGGAAATTAAATAATCTGCTATTAAACAATTAAATGATCTGCTATTGAATAATCTTTAGGTCAAAAAATTAAGATGGAAATTTAAAAATTATTTGAACTGAATGATAATAGTGATACAACTTATAAAAAACCTCTGGGATACAACAAAAGTAGTTTTAGAGGAAAGTTCATTGGATTAAGTGTCTTCATCAGTAAGTCTGAAAGAGCACAAACAGACAATCTAAGGTCATACCTCAAGGAACTAGAGAAATAAAGAACAAACACAAATCCAGCAGAAGAAAAGAAATAATAAAGATTAGAGCAGAACTACATAAAATTGAAACAAAAACAATACAAAAGATAAATGAAACAAAAAGCTGGTTCTTTGAAAAGATAAACAAAATTGATAGACCATTAGCAAAATTAATGAAGAAAAGAGAGAATTTCTAAATAAGCTTAATTAGCAATAAAATGGGAGATATTACAACCAATGCCACAGAAATACAAAAGATCATTCAAGGCTACTATGAACACCTTTATGTGAATAAACTAGAAAATCTACAGGAGATGGAAATTGCCTGGAAATAAACGACCCTCTTAGATTAAATCAGGAAGAAATAGAAACTCTGAACAGACCAAAATCAAGTAGTGAGACTGAAACAGTAATAAAAAAAAAAATTGCCAACAACAAATGCCTAGAACCAGATGTTCAAAGAAAAATAGGTACCAATAGTACTGAAACTATTCCAAAAGATAGAGAAAGAGGGAATATTTTCCAAATTATTTCTTGAAGCCGTTATCACCCTAACACCAAACTAGGAAAGGAAACAACAACAACAACAACAACAAAAAAAAAAAAAAAAAAAAAAAAAAAAAAAGAGAGAAGAAAAAGAAAACTAAAGACCAATCCCTGATGAACATAGATGCAAAAGTCCTGATGCAAAATACATAGCTAACTGAATCCAACAGAATATGAAAAAGATAATACACCATGATCACGTGGGTTTCATACTAGGGATGCAGGGATATTTTAACATATGCAAGACAATAGAAGTGATACATCACATAAACAGAATTAAAAACAAAAATCATGTGATCATCTCAATAGCCTCAGAAAAAAAATTTGACTAAATCCAGCATCCCTTTATGATTAAAACCCTCAGCAAAATTGGCCTAAAAGGGACATACCTCAAGGTAATAAAAGCTGTCTATGACAAACCCACACCAACATTATATGGAACAGGGAAAAGTTGAAAGTATTCCCACTGAAAACTGGAACAAGGCAAGGATGCCCACTTTCACCATTCTATTTAACATAGTATTGAAAGGCCTCGCTAGAGCAAAAAGACAAGAGAAAGAAAGAATCTAAATCAGTAAAGAGAAAGTCAAACTGTCACTGTTCACTGATGATATTATTGCATACCTAGGGAACTCTAAAGACACATCTGAAAAGCTCTCAGATTGGATGAATGAATTCAGTAAAGTTTCAGGAGGCAAAATCAATGTACACAAATCAGTAGCTAACTGAATCCAACAATGACCAAGCTGAGAAACAAATCAAGAACACAGTCCCTTTTACAATGACTGCAAAAACCAAACCAAACCAAACTTTAGGAATATACTTAGCCAAAAAAGTAAAAGTTCTCTACAAGGAAAACTACAAAACACTGCTGAAAGAAATCATTGACAACACAGATGAATGGAAATACATGCCATGCTCATGAATGGATAGAATCAATATTGTGAAAAATGATCATACTGCCAAAAGTAATCTATATATTCAATGCAATTGCCATCAAAATACCATCATTATCCTTCACAGACCTAGAAAAAAACTAAAATTAATATGGAACCAAAAAAGAGTCCACATAGCCAAAGCAAGAACAAGCAAAAGAACAAATCTTGAGAGATCATGTTTATCTACACGTCAAACTGTAATGCAAGGCTGTAGTTACCAAAACAGTGTGATACTGATATAAAAATAAGCATATGGACCAATGGGACAGAATAGAGAACCCAGAAATAAAGGTAAATACTTAGAGCCAATTGATCTTCAACAAAACAAACAAAAACATAAAGTGGGAAAAGGACACCATATTCAGTAAATGGTGCTAGAATAAGTATCAAGCAGCATGCAGAAGAATGAAACTGGATCGTCATTTCTCAATTTATACAAAAATCAACTCAAGATAGATGAAAGACTTAAATCTATGACCTGCAACCATTAAAATTCTGGAAGATAACATGGAAAAAAACTCTTCTACACATTGGCTTAGGCAAAGAGTTCATGACCAAGAACTCAAAAGCAAACGCAACAAAACTAAAGATAAACAGATGAGACTTAATTAAACTAAAAAGTTTCTGCACAGCAAAAGAAATAATCAGCAGAGTAAACAGACAATCTACAAAGTGGGAGAAAATCTTCACAAACTGTGCATCTAACAAAGGACTAATATCCAGAACCTACAAGGAACTCAAACAAATCAGCAAGAAATAAACAAGCAATTCCATCAAAAAGTGGGCTAAGGATGTGAACACACAATTCTCAAAAGAAGATATGCAAATACCAACAGATATATGAAAAAATTCTAAACATTACTAATCATCAGAGGAATGCAACTCAAAACAATAAAACCTCATTTTACCCTGCTTAGAATGGCTATTACTAAAAAGTCAAAAAAGTCACAAAAAGTCAAAATTACAAAACAGTCAAAAGTCATTCCAACAGATGTTGGAATGAATGTGGTGAAAATGGAACAATTTTACACTGCTAGTGGGAATGCAAACTAGTATAACTACTATGGAAAACAGTGTGGAGATTCCTTAAAGAACTAAAAGTAGAACTACCATTTGATCCAGCAATCCCACTACTGGTTATCTACCCAGAGGAAATGAAGTCATTATACTAAAGACACTTGGACATGCATGTTTATAGCAGCACAATTCACAATTGCAAAAATATGGAACCAGCCCAAATGCCCATCAGTCAATGAGTGGATAAAGAAAATGTGGCATATATGCATATATATGTATACACACACACACACACACACACACACACACACACACACACACACGGCACGTGGAATATTACTCAGCAAAAAAAAAAAAGGAATAAAATAATAAATAATGACATGTGCAGCAACCTGGATGGAACTGGAGACCATTATTCTAAGTGAAGTAACATGAGAATGGAAAACCAAATGTCAGGTTGTTCTCATTTATAAGTGAGAACTAAACTATGAATATGCAAAGGCATAAGAATGAAATAGTAGACTCTGGGGACTCAAGGGGAAGGTTGTAATAGGGGTGAGGGATAAAAGACTACACAATGGGTACAGTGTACACTGCTTGGGTGGTGAGTGCAAAAAATCTCAGAAATCACCTCTAAAGAACTTATCTGTGTAATGAAAAACCACCCATTTCCCAAATACTATTGAATGAAAATAAAATAATTAACCTGGGAATTCCCTACGTGACCAAAATAGGAAAATTTTTTCACAAGTGCTAAGGACCAGTCTAATGTAGTCGTATCTACCTTTTTTTTTTTTTTTTTTAAATATAAGCCTTATGATTTCAGCTATTGAATTAAAATACTTGTTACTCTTTGTTTTCAGGGAGGGAGAGAGAAAGAAAAGTTTAGTTTCTGAATTTTGCCCATATTAAAAGCTTAAAAGCTAAAAGCTATTGTATTAGAAAACTTTAACTTACAAATTCTTTTGGCTCTATTTTGTATATGTCCGCTAGAATTATTAAGTTCTTTGAATTCTACTGCTGTGACCTTAAACTGTCTAAATTACATTCTCTTGTTTGGATTAGTTCACCACGAAACTAATGTCATCAGCTCTAGTATGTCTTCCTGTCTCTATTGCAGCTGTGTAATGTTTCCAAAACCCAGACTTGACCATAAAATAATTCATACATTCAGAAGATATTTGTTAAACATCTACAATGTGAAATCATTATTCCAGGCACTTTTTTCTTGCCCTTGAGGAGCTTACATTCTATTAATAATGATGGGTGATGGACTGACAGGTATTAATAAAGTAAGTATTTGATCTTACATGTGTTGACTAAATAGTGCATGGACATTAACAATTCTTACATATATTTAATACATCTTGTGAAATTCTAAACATGTTTAAGGTGTTTTATTACCTTAAGAAATGTAAAGTTTATCTGTGATAATAAATACTTGAAAATGATTTAAAAATAATAAAATACTAACAAAATATCCAATATAAATACACAGTATTTTTCAGTAATAGGATATACAACTTCTGTTAAATTCAGAACACTCATCAATATGTAAATAGAAAGGTCATAAACATTAAATATTTTTACTTATTCTATGATAAAAATCAGCGTTTCAGATTAGTGACACAAAGATAATATTTGTCTAGGTAAAGTTGAAATAAGTGACTTAGGAGGAAGGTAATGTTTTTGTTGTGTATTAGGTAAAGAAGGAAACAAAGGGATACATGTTAGAATAAATAACTGAAAATATAGAAATATATATTACATTGGTGATATGGAAGATGTTTTTAAAGCTAAAGAAATACCAGAAATTATTTTAAAAATTAGTGGATTTGACTACAATAAAACTGGAAACTTATGTTCTGATTTAACCTCCTGTAGTCCCTCTTTCTTTTCTCAGGTAATGTTCTATAGTTAGCTCAATGAATAAGAATCATATATATAGGCTGGGCGCGGTGGCTCACACCTATAATCCCAGCACTTTGGGAGGCCGAGACGGGTGGATCACGAGGTCAAGAGATCGAGACCATCCTGGTCAACATGGTGAAACCCCGTCTCTACTAAAAATACAAAAGTTAGCTGGGCATGGTGGCGCACACCTGTAGTCCCAGCTACTCGGGAGGCTGAGGCAGGAGAATTGCCTGAACCCAGCAGGCGGAGATTGCGGTGAGCCGAGATCGCGCCATTGCACTCCAGCCTGGGTAACAAGAGCGAAACTCCGTCTCAAATATATATATATATATATATATATATATATATGCATCTTCAGTGAAACTTTGGGAGATCAGAAACCCTGAATAGATGAAAAATCTATGAAAGACAGAGAGATTATGTAATAATGTGGGATAGTAAGTGAAAAAAAGGCTGTTGCTGAATATTTTAGAAGTACTATAACTTACATACTTACCTTGTGTAAAGGGCACAGTATAGGAAAACTCCAGATCCCTTATATGCCATGACTATAGTGCAGTGATTAAGATGGTGGTGGGGTCATCCTTGGGGTCCAGTTTCCTTGCTGAGACAGATGTTGCTGAACTGAGTAAAGAATAACACCAAAAATCTATTGTATTTATTGAAAGTAGTATGTTGGATATGCAAAGTGAATGAGTGAGATTCGCTTTTATAAATAACTCCTATAACAACTATTTCTTTTGTCTAGAAACAAAGCAGGTTAAAGGTCAAATGCACAACCTGTGACATAAGAAAAAAATTCCTATTAGCCTAGGGGAAAAGCTCTGGTATTTTTTTACACAAAGTCTCTACAAATAGCTAATCCTGAAAAGGCTCACCCCTCTTTATTTAAAGTTTGTAATCAAAGGCATCAGCAAAGCAGACTGAAAGTATCCTAAAAGAAAATTAAGAAAGAAGTAGAGAAAAGAAACCCATGGAAGATGAAAACATTACATAAAGAAATCCATTTCCATGGTGGAAAATAAAATTGTAACTAAATATTTCTTGATGAATTAAAAAAACCTAAACACCTGGCCTCAGTGTATTAAAAAATGTTTGACTGGCTCCAGGTAGCAGTTCATTTGGACCATGACTTGATGTCTTATAAACTTTCTCTAAAAAAGAAAATAGGGTTAGTAAAAATGTTCTTTTTCTGATTTTATAGTTTGATGATCTTTAAAATGTTTTGAATTTTGTCTGGAAAAAAATAGCATATGAACATGAGTTGAGGTCATCTTCATGTTTGCCATGGTGTAAACTTGGTAGCCTTACTATAGTTTTTAAACGTGCCAATCCCTAAATGGGACTTGCACATTTTATTTTGTAAACATTCTATCAGTCTGTGCTCGTATCTTATAGTGAAAATTGATTGACCGGATATACTTCTTCACTAGATTTTGCAGCAGTTTCACTTATGCTTCCTAAAAAACATTTTATACATTTTATAGTACTTTATAATAGTCTAGGGGTAGCTAAGTGCTTTACTTATTATTAAAGGTAAGGTCATATGGGAAGTCTACTAATTTGAACTGTGGAAAGTCAGCAGCTTTGGAGTCGATAAGTCAAGGCTGTGTTTAAGGGCTCCACGGAGACTAAATATTTTATTCACAGAGTAATTCAGTGTGTATCTGAGGAATTCTTCCAAGAGTGTGACTATCAGTAAAATGCTGAATATATAGTATTAGTCAGAGGGAAGCAATTTTAGCTGCATGTATCTCTGCCAAAGTGAGTTGGCTAGCATTCTGTAAGATTCTATGCTTTAAGCACATAGAATTTTTTTGTATAAAGGCAACAATGTAACTCTTCATCTAAAGCTAAAAGCTAAGCTCTGTGAATTCTCTATCTTTCAGTACCCGCTTTCCCTAAATTATAGGGTGAGGAATGCTTAGCTATAGCAGTGATCCAACGGGACTAGCTGTCTGAAATAATTTTAAGTGCTTTGCAGTAGCTGTGACTTCTAGGGCAAATCATATTCACTTTGAAGTTTAAAATAGCTCTTTTTCCCTCCCACGTGAAACTTTGGTTTGAACACTTAAATACTGTTACCTCTGTTATTAGCTAAACTGCTAAAGAATGTGTCTGTAATATCAAAAGGCATCTTAAGAAAATAATTAGTCACCTCTCTTCAAGTTTTTGTTGCACATTTGAAGACAGGTATTCAAAGTCTGTACCTCATAGAGAAGAAAAAATGGCATTAAAAATCTCTTCTAAAATAAGTGTCGTCTCCTATAGACCTTCAGATTTAATTCCAGAATAGTCAGGGTTTTTTATTTTTTTATTTTTATTTTTATTTATTTATTTTTTCCCTTGAGACGAATTTTCACACTGGTTTCCTGGGCTGGATTGCAATGGTGCAATCTCAGCTCACTACAACCTCCACCTGTTGGGTTCATGTGATTCTCTTGCCTCAGCCTCCTGAATAGCTGGAATTACAGGCACCTGCCACCAGGCCCAGCTAATTTTTTGTATTTTTAGTAGAGATGGGGTTTTACCAAGTCGGCCAGGCTGGTTGTGAACTCCTGACTTCAGGTGATGTGCCCACCTTGGCCTCCCAGACTGCTGGGATTATAGCCATTAGCCACCATGCCTGGCCAGTAATCAGGTTTTATCTTTGCGCTGAAACAGAGCTCAATCTCACCTTTGGCTGCACGTTGGGATCTTCTGGGAAGCTTTAAAATGTCTTGCCATCTGGATCCTAGGCCCAGAGTTTCAGAATTCATTGTTCTGAGATGTGTCCTGGGCATTGGTTGAGCACTTGTAAGTGGAAGCTAAGATGCAGGTTCTAGGTAACCCCTCTGACCTTCATGATAATGCTCTGTCATGCCGTAAATGATCCCAAGCCTTATGGTGTCAAAAGAGATGGAAAACCTACGACTTGGGCTCATACGGCATGACTGAGTAGAAGAGATTTATTACTCATATGCACCTTTTAAAAAATAGTCTTCTTTAACCTACATAGCCTTCCTTATATTCATAACTAAATAAGAAACTTGACACCAGTAAAATCTCTGAAGTTTCTTTTTACCAACAAAATTAGGTTGTCATTGTATAAATCAAGATAATTTGGAGAGACAATTATCTATAGATCTCTTGTGCTTCTACATGTCTTGCAAGCAGAGGCACTGACTGTCTTTTGTTCCAGACCATCTTTTCCAGGATGTTTGTATAGTGAGTAGCCTTGGAAGATAGAGACAGTATCTCCCTCTGGAACAAAGCGTAGGTATGCTTACCACCTACTGTAAATTATATAGTTTCACTAAGCTCCGTATTCCTTTCCTGTAACACCAGCTACTCTATATTCAGACATTTCAGGTCCTACCTGCATCATTGCTGTAGAACTTGGAGACAAGAGGAAGTAATGCAGATAGGTTGATGTCCATGCTTCTTGCAGTGCATGAGTAATATCTTTGGGCCAGGAGTCTCATATCTTTTCCCGTCATCCATAAAAGCAATAGCTGGTTTCCTTATTAGCTTCCCAGTAGATAATATGTCAATCTCATGTCCTTCAGTTATTGGTAGGTAACAATGGTAAAACACTTTTAAGACATTTAAGGATTTCTTAAGAGACAAGATGGCTAACTAGATGCAGCAAGGAGGAAAATCTGCCACAGAGGAACAGGAGCATCTAAGAGACTGGTGCATTCTGAGTAGGTGTTCGGAGGGAAGGCATTGAAAATAGATGGAGGGAGGTTAAAGTAGCTAGGCTGAATGGAGATGAAGCCGGGAACCCTGCAAGGGGCTACTCTACACCATGACTAGTTCCTGGCCCCCAACAGCTCCTGGGAGAGGGATGAATTGAGCAGGTGAGGAGCAACCAGATCTCACTATGGACCTCTGGAATCTTGTTAGCAGAAGTACCAAATCACCTATAAAGGGAACCCCCACCAAGCCAGCAGTGGACATTTCAGCAGAAACCCTAAATGCCAGAAAAGATGGAGGCCTATATTCAACATTCTGGAATAAAAGAATTTCCAACCAAGAATTTCATACTGAGCCAAACTAATCTTTATAGGTTAAGGAGAAATAAGATTCTTTTGAGATTTGCAAATGCTAAGGGAATTCATTACCACCACATGTACCTTTCAAGGGATCCTGAAGGCAACGGTAACTATGGAAAGAAAAAAACGTTACCACAAAAAAAAAAAAAAAAAAAAAAAAAAAAAACCCACACTTCACTAAAGGTATCAGTGACATAATAAAGCAACCACACTAACAAGTCTGCATCATAACAAGGTAAAAATACAAAGACAGGATCAACTTATACCCGTATTCCACATTTCAAAACTGCACGCAAATGCTTATAGAGTTTTATTCATATTAATAATTACCCCAAAATAGAAGCAACCAGTATGTCCCCCAATAGGGAGAGGGTGAACAAGCTGTGATGCATCCACATGATGAAATACTAATCAGCAATAAAAGTGAATGGCTATCAAACCATGAAAAGACATGGAGAAACTTTAAGTATATATTACTAAATAAAAATCTGAAAAGGGAAACTCCATCTAAAAATAACCCACATGCGACTTTACAGCACAAAAAGTGGATCTTAAGTTTAATTAGATCCTGTTTGTCTATTTTGGCTTCTGTTGCCATTGCTTTTGGTGTTTTAGTCATGAAGTCCTTGCCTATGCCTATGTCCTGAATGGTACTGCCTAGGTTTTCTTCTAGGGTTTTTATGGTGTTAGGTCTTATGTTTAAATCTTTAATCCATCTGGAGTTAATTTTGGTATAAGGTGTAAGGAAGGGATCCAGTTTCAGCTTTCTGCATATGACTAGTCAGTTTTTCCAATACCGTTTATTAAACGGGAGATTTTCAGCTGAGATGATAGGGTCTTCTAAATATACAATTTGATTTCCTCTTTTTCTAATTGAATATCCTTTATTTCTTCTTCTTGCCTGATTGCCCTGGCCAGAACTTCCAATACTATGTTGAATAGGAGTGGCCAGAAAGGGCATCCTTGTCTTGTGCCAGTTTTCAAAGGGAATGCTTCCAGTTTTTGCCCATTTAGTATGATACTGGCTGTGGGTGTGTCATAAATAGCTTTTATTATTCTGAGATATGTTCTGATACCTAGTTCATTGAGAGTTTTTAGTATAAAGGGCTGTTGAATTTTTTTGAAGGCCTTCTCTACATATATTGAGATAATCATGTGTTCTTTGTCTTTGGTTCTGTTTTGTGGTGTATTACGTTTATAGATTTGAGTATGTTGAACCAGCCTTGCATCCCCGGGATGAAGTCAACTTGATCGTGATGGATAAGCTTTTTGATGTACTGTTAGATGCAGTTTGCCAGTATTTTATTGAATATTTTCTTAAAAGCTTCTGTACAGCAAAAGAGACTATCATTAGAGTAAACTAGCAACCAACAGAATGAGAAAAATTTTTTGCAATCTAGCTATCTGAGAACTGGCTCATAACCAGAATCTACAAAGAACTTAAACTAATTTACAAGAAAAAAAAAACATCAAAAAGTGGGTGGAGGATATGAACAGACACTTGTCAAAAGACGTTTATGCAGCCAACAAACAGATGGAAAAAAGCTCATCATCACTGGTTGTTAGAGAAATGCAAATCAAAACCACATTGAGATGCCACCTCATGCCAGTTAGAATGGTGATCATTAAAGAATCAGGATACAACAGATACTGGAGAGGATGTGGAGAAATAGGAACACTTTTACACTGTTGGTGGCAGTGTAAATTAGTTCAACCATTGTGGAATACACTGTGGTGATTTCTCAAGTACCTGGAACTAGAAATTCCATTTGACTCAGCAATCCCGTTACTGGGTATATACCCAAAGGATCATAAAAGATTCAAGTATAAAGACACATGCACACGTATGTTTATTGCAGTACTGTTCACAATAGCAAATACTTGGAACCAACCCAAATGCTATCAAAGGTAGACTGGATAAAGAAAATGTGGCACATATACACCATGGAATACTATGTAGCTATGTAAAAGGATGAGTTCATGTCCTTTGCAGAGATATGGATGAAGCTGGAAACCATCACTCAGCAAACTGACAGAGGAACAGAACATCAAACACTGCATGTTCTCACTCATAAGTGGGTGCTGAGCAATGAGAACACACAGACACAGGGAAGGGAACATCAAACACTGGGGCCTGTCACAAGGTAGCAGGCTAGCAGAGGGGTGGGGGGGGGGTTGGGGAGGGCTAACATTAGGAGAAATAGGTAGATGATGGGGAATGGATGCAGCAAATCACCATAGCATGTGTATACCTATGTAGGAAACCTTTATGTTCTGCATATGTACCCCAGAACTTAAAGTATAATAATAGAAGTGAGTCTTAATATATGAAGTTAAAATGAAATCATTTAAGATAGTAGGAGATCCCACGATGGACAGCAAAGTATGATGCAAGAATCTAACTATGTTACAGGACATGAAGCAACCTCACTGGATGGTGTAGAGGAAAAAAGTAATGACATAAGCAATTTTGGGTGTAAGTCGTCTGTGAGCCTAAAGACAAAAATAGCTCTATGTAAGCATTGTACACTAGTTGGTAATAGTCATATCCCACAGAAATATGGATTAACACTTAATGTACACAAAATGAAATACTATGTAAATGGATCATGGGAATCAGGTTTCTCGCTGTTAGTATGGGAAAAACAGATAAGCAAGTGCAGAAAGCGAGATTTATCTATGTGGTAATGGATTTGAGTTGAAGACATTCGTGTGAACTCATCTTTAGCTTCAGACGGATATAGATAGAAACATGTAAAATATTTATACATATGTAAATGCAAACAGAGTAGTATATATGTATATTTTCTTTTTCATTTGAGAGGATCCAGAAAAAGTGGTATTCTTATAGCATTCAAGATGCCTAGCATCCAGATCTTGATTTCTGATATTATTTTTCATAAAAAAGCCTGGGTTTCTTGGAAAAAGGAGCCAAGAATGTGCAAGGTGAGCCCAGAGTATCTTGTGGAACCAGAAATTAAGAAGGTACTCAAAAAAATGATGAGGGTGTGTTAGAGGGGATAGAAGAACCAAATGCAAGAGCTCCCAATAGCCAAAAGTGTAACAATTTAAGAAACAAGATAGGAAGTGGTATTGGATTATAATAAAACCATGATGCTTATGTACTTTGCCCTCAAGGAGAGGAAGCATAACTCCCTGCTCCTTAAGTGTGGGCTTCCCTTAGCAACTTCTTTCCAGTAAGAATGATAAAGAAGCAGGAAATTAATCTTATAGTGGAGAAATCTGATAAACACTACTTTAGCCAAGTGACCAAGGTTGACATCAATAATGATAAGTAATAATGTACCATTATATGATGTTTTATGAAAATGGCATGTATACCTTTGTGGTCTTGTTTCCTAAAAATCTGTAATCTCAATCTAACCATGAAAAAAATTAAAACACCAGATGAATCTCAGTCAAGGGAAAATATGGCTAGTATTCGGCAAAACTGTCAATGTCATCAGAAACAGGGAAAAGTAAGAAAAACATTGCTAACGGCCAATAGGAACTTAAAGGACATGACAGCTAAACATATATCTTGATGGAATCTTGGAGAAAAATGGACATTAAGTAAAAACCAAAACTAAGGAAATCTTAATAAAGTATGTAATTTTTACTCATTGCAAATGGAGCTGCAAAATGGTACAAATTTACGATATTAAATTTGCAAATACCTAACAAATCTACATCTGCATACCCTTTGACAAGCATATCTACCACTAGTTAGTTATGCTGGTGGTCATCTCCAAAAATAAGAAACAATATAAGCAAAGGGTTATTAATTATCTAGATTTAAGTATTTCAGTGTATATAAGCTTAAAAACACCATGTTGTACATAATAAAAACACAGTGTTTTCTGTCAATTGAAAAAAGTATTGATGACAATTTAGATACATGTCTGTTATGAATTTACATTCAAAATTGAAAGTGAGGCAGCAGTAACAAAAAAATGAGGATCCCATTTACATGCCGATATGGCATAAACTTCAGGATATAGAGATAAGTCAAAATAGCAAGGTGTGCAATATTATATATAAAATGTTACCTTTTAAAACTAAAACCAATTATATGCATGTTTTCTTATTTTTGTGTAGAGAAACTCAGAAAGTGATGTGTAGGAATGACAAAATGTAGAAGACGTAGGGAGAGGACTGAGGTTTCTCTGAATATGCCTCTGTATATAGCTTCACATTATGAATCACGTGAAAAGGGTTCACATTAAAAAAATGAGATCAGGCACATTCAGGGAGATAAGGACATAGACAAAAATAAATTAAAGAAACAACAAAAAAATAAAAACAGGAAACACACAAAATATTTTCAAGTGAGCTATTAAGCAAGAGTAAATAATTCAAATTAACTATTCAACATAGTATTCTTGCTGTATGTTTTTAATGGAATATATTCTCAGACACAAAAAACATCTCAGTAACTATAAAGAATATTAGACTTAGTATGGTTGCTGTTAGTAGTGATATTGGTGTTGTATTTCTAAAAGCATTATTTATGTGTTTTAAGATAAAGCAAATGTATGAGATAAAGATATTGTTAAACTTTTACTGTGGGTAAGAGGAGATGCCAGTATGGAGTGGTAAAAGGTAAAAATAATTTCGTGTAATGTATATATATATTCCTATATATTGCAACAATTATAAAATGCAGTATTTCTATACATATAAAAATTCACCTGTGTGTTGAATTATACAACCATAACTATACATATATAATTTGACTGTGTATTTGTGGGTGTGTATCTGTGGTTTCCTAGATCTGTCCCTGAAAGTGTCTGGAAGCAGTGACACCCTAGTGGTAATGTGCAGCTAGCAGTATAACCTAAGGATACATATAGATTTCTAAATATTATTTCCTACCAAAAGAGATTTTGACTCCTTGGAAAAATAGCTGCTTTCATATCTGGGCAAAGGAAAGTACAAATTGAACCTGGAGCATCTTCTTGTGAGAGAAAGCATGAAGATACTCAAGGATGGGGATAAGGCTAAATAGATGTATCAGCCAGCTTGAAGCAGTCTAAATTTTGCATAATTAAGCTTTTGAAAAATTATGATGTAATGAATTATAACACATTGAATAAATTTTTAAAAACGTGACTCCATATTGATATTAAAGAAAAAAATGAAATCGGGAGAAACAGAAAGGGAGAAAGAGAAAGGTGAAAAACTCTTTACTGAAGAATCCCAGGTAATTATAATAGAAAAGATGATGCAATTGGAAAATCACCATTTTGTAATTCCCGATTTGATTCAAACGTAGATAATCAATTTGTTCACCTCACAAAATACTCCTCGATTACAAAGGGTAATTTTTCCTTTGTGATGGAAACCTTAAACAAGTAATCAAGCTTTTTATTGCCAGTAGGAACATAGCTTGAAATGAGGCTTCTAATATGATTCAGTGATACACAATGCCACCAATATATCATTCTTGCTAGAAAATTTTGACCTGAATTTCAACACAAGATGAATCAATAATGTGAGCCTTCTGCAGAACAACTGACCTGAACTCTTGAAAGGATTCAGTGGCATAAAGAAAAAAGGGAGTACAGGGAATTGTTCTAAATTTAGGAAGACAAATGAAAAATAAAAGTTAAATCCAAAGTGTAATATTGCTTGGACTCCGGATGGAAAAAAAAAGTAAAGTATAAAGAACATTTTTTAAACAATACAGGCATTTTATTATAGATTTTTTTCCTTGGATTATATTGATGTTGATTTTCTTAGGTGTGATAACTGTTTTCTGGTTAAATAGAAAATACCGTTGTTCTTCAGAGTCTATGTATAAGTGTTTGGAGCTAAAAAGTCATGATGCCCATAGCCCACTGAAGGATGATTTGAAAAAAATGGAAGGAACTCTCTTTTTCTCTTATGTGCTCTCTGTGTGTGTTCGCAGACACACGTATGTATATATTTTGTATATAGTATGTATCTATATAAAACAGACATATATGTATATACACATATACACATACATACCTATTGACACACATGTGTATATGTATACACACACAGAGAAAATGTGGGGGTGTGGTGTTATGTTAACAGTTTTTCAGAAGTATATAGGAGCTCATTATTTTGTTCTTTGAACTTGTAAGTTCGAAATCTTTCAAAACAAAACAGCAAATATAACAAAAAAGAGATTCCCTAATCAATTTCCACATTCTTCTTTTCTGTGTTATTGAAATTTCTATAGCAAGATCATAACTCTTGTCCTTTGGTCATTTAAAAACGTATGTTCATGAAACTCTTGCCCTGTTGATAGTTCTTACAGTATTAGTGTCTACTGAATTTTAGATTATGTCCTTGAAAGGAGATAAGTAATTTCCAGGTGAAAGTCTGTTAAAATGGTTTCTAATTGCAATATTTAACATAGTTTGAAAAGTGATATGAGATCAATAAAGTGTGGCTTGTCATTCTCTAGTTTTCTTCTATTCTGAATGTTACGTGGGGATACTGAAGAATTTGTGTAATTAGTTATGGTGACAGAATCAAAATCTGAAGTTGATATGTCTAATATGTCTTCATCATATCTTCTAATATCCACTGGGTGGTTTTTCAAATACTCTAAGTAACACACTGGGATATTTAAAGTTTTAATATAATTTTCTTGTGGGAAAAATACAAATTTTCTTAAAACTCTTTGTTTTCAAGTTAAGGATTATTACAGATAATACATTTACTTATCTCCTCAATTGTATGAAGTCACTTCTAATAAATTAAGGAAATGTAATTTCTTTAAAAAATTAAATCATTAGGCAATATTTTCTACATTACATAAAAATATAAACTTGTAAACTATTAGATAGCATACATGTGCTTTTTAAAAAATGAAATGTAATTTATAACAGCCAAATTAACAAAAGATAGTTGATCTTAGTCTTGATATTTTAATTATAACCAATTACATAGAAAAGAAAATCCTAAATATTTCATTTATTAAAATCTGAAATGAATTCTTTTTGCTGATATGTTTCCTGATTCATATCCTTAATATTCTTAATGTCATTATTATACTGCTCATTGAGAGGTAGAACTGAAGCATTTGAAAATAATTTTACAGACAAAAACTGTTGACCGAATATTGGGAATGTTTGCTTCATATCTTTGGGGACTTGGTGCCAGCATCCAGAATGAAAAGATAGTTGGCCTTTCGGAGAATCCTCTAAGGAGCTTGTTCCCAGGGAGGAGAGAGACAAGTTTATTCTCTGAAGATGTCTGATGAGTTTAATGACTCATGATGGAAATGTCTGTGAAACTTATGTCACCACTGGATTTTTAGTGATAGACATTCCATTATATGGTATGCCTGTGAAACATAAGTATCATTGTCAAAAAACATGGAGAGCATATAATCATGCTAATTTGACAGGCCTCAGTAAAGTTGCTTTTTCCCTCAAATTTTTATTTTTCTTATCACTTCTTTGGAAGCCACAGGATCTTGAGGTTTAGAAGTCATATTAAATTAGACTTGACTAGGAAAGGAATACAACCTACTGCTGAGTAAGTTTTTCATGTTCATATCTTTTCACACATTCGTTGTGTAGTTTAACAAAAATATTACCATTTCACCTGACATCAGGAATTTGAGACTAGCCTGGCCAACATGGTGAAACCCTGTCTCTACTAAAAATACAAAAATTAGCCAGGCTTGGTGGTGGGCACCTGTAATACCAGTTACTAGAAAGACTGAGACAGGAAAATCGCTTGAACTCGGGAGGCAGAGGTTACAGTGAGCCGAAGTTGTGCGACTGCACTCCAGCATGGGTGACAGAGTGAGACCTTGCCTCAGAAACAAACAAATGAACAAAAAACCATCTCAGTAAAGAAGTATCTTGCTACTAAAATAAATACTAATTACTTTATGGAACTTTGTATATAATACAATCAGATACAAGAAAGAACAAAGACAAATGAACGAAGTTCAAAGCCTGAACTCTGTTTTCCACAGCATGGCTTACTTGGAAGTACAGAGAAAATGTAACTTTCAGCTGTTATGTATTTTGCAGATGCAAAATGTATAACTTGTTTACTATTGACCACACTTAAAAAATGTTTTCCTTCCCTATTGCTGATCCCCTTGAAACATTTATATTGCAGTTCAAATTGTGAAGCTTTTTTGTTTCTTTGTTTTTTGAGATGAGGTCTTGCTCTGTCTCCAGGCTGGAGTGCAGGGGCACAATCTCAGCTCATTGTGACCTCCACTTCTCTGGTTCAAGTGATTCTCTTGCCTCAGCCTCCTGAGTAGCTGGGACTATAGCCATGCACCACCTTGCCCAGTTAATTTGTTAAAAATATTTTTAGTAGAGATGGGGTTTCACCATGTTGACTAGGATGGTTTCAATCTCTTGACCTGCTGATCCGTCTGCCTTGGCATCCCGAAGTACTGGGATTACAGGTGTGAGCCACTGCATGCGGCCTCAAATTATGTAGTCTTTGAAGACCATATTCATATCAAATTGTGGTTTTAGAAAAGGCTGAAAATAGAGATTTTGTCTGTTGTGATAATCTTTCATTAAACTAACAAAACAAATTATGTTGAATTGCATTCTTTACATTCTTTCAAGCTATTAATAATAGGTTAAAATCCTAATCAATATGATTTGATTGCTTAAAATATTACATTTCTTCATTCAGTGAATTTTTATTGTGTCCATTGTGTACCAGGCACTATTCCAAACTGAAGTAAACCTAAAACTGCAATGAAAGAATTTTTCTCTGGTATTAAATGTAATTTGTACTGGGATACTAAAGTATATTTTTAAAATGTATGTTTTCATTAAGAATGGAAAAAGAAACAACTTGTTGACAAAGTAGAATCCAAATAGTCACAGTTAATGTGTATATACCACACCACTAAAAACCTGGAGCTTATAGAGGTGCTTTGTTCATTTCAGTTGATTAATTTATTTAAATAATCTGGTTTAGTCATGAAGCAGCTTCTTGATCTTAAGTAAATCACTTAACTTCCTTGACTTCAGTTCCTTCTTTGTGAAATGAAATATTTGTTAAGGTCCTTTGACCTGCATACTTTCAATATTTCTTTGGTTTCTTATCTAGACTATTGATTTGATGTTATTGTCTAACTTAAATCCTAATCATTCAAATAATGTAGCTTCTGTAGTTTTGTTTCAAAAACAAAATGTGTTCTATTTCATGAATTTACTGATACCAGCACTGGCATGAAGGACATCATTGAATGTGATGCACAATTTCTTAATCTTCTAGAGAAATATAGTGATTATATTACCATCTTATTAGAGAGTTGCCATACATGAACTTCTAAGTAATTTAATTTTTGCTAAATTAATTTTTATATGCCACTGTATAGCTGGAAATGACATTTTCCTCATTTAAAATGGGACTGGGAAAGCTCAGCTTCTAAAAATCTAAGTGGGATAATTCTAAATGTTTTCAAACTATAATACTAAGAATGTTTTAATAGATAAGGGTTTAAATAATGATGACAGCTTAAATATTTTCTGTGTTTCAGTTTTTCAGCAGACCCAAGACCTGATACTTCTACCAGTCACTATCAGTGATTACTAGAGGATGTTTATAAATAAGTATTGAATCTTCTTCTCAGACTCAAAGTACAATATAGGTCAAAGTATAATCATGGTTAGGGAGCAAACTCCATCTTTACAGTTAGCCAATTTTCACATGAAAGAACTTTTATTGATTTATAAAACTAGCAAAAGAATGATTTTGAAATTTAATTATCTTGAAGTAAATGCTCTTGAAGGTGAAGTGGAATATCTCCATGCATGTAGCTTCCCACCCAAGAGCAGTTTTCAAGATTACAGGATCTGGGCTGTTTTGCCAGCAACATGATTCACTTGGCTACCTAGGAGAAAGTTAGCAGCTTCTTAAAGGCTCTACTAGTTGGGCAAATCATACACAGTTAAGGTAAATATAAAACACACATACACAAACACACATTTTTTTCTATCAGTCACCTCATAAGATTTTTTTTTTTTCACTGATACTCTGTATATTTAGGTTTTCAAACCCTAGACTAAAGTTGAAAATAATTTTGCCCTCAAGAAATGTTTTAAAAATACTTTGTGCCTCCAGTGTGGGGAACTGAAGAGCTGAAGAACAGGAGTCAAAGAGATTTTTTTTCCTCCTGTATTACTTTTTCTGCCTTTTATAGAAAAGTTCTATAAATTCAAATGTGGGTATATAAAAAATTAATTAGGAATGGCTGAATGATTTGGTTGCGTTGACTCACCACCATAAATATGTTGTCAAGTAATTCTTTTAAAAAGGGAGAAGTAAAATGTTTTCATAGTCAAAAATGTAATTGCAGAGACTATCACTATTTTGTTCTTCTAGAAGTCTATTTATTTTTCTTTATTATTCAGATTCTCACTGAAATCTGTTACATAATAGGATTTTAGACTTTAAGAAACATGATTCTCCTGACAATGAAAGAATGGTCTCCTGAATGAGCAAAATTCTGAGTTGAAAGGCAAATATGATATTCCTAAGGGCCATGTGTAGGAGAGAGGTCCACTGAAGCCTAATGCTTGAAGCAGGAGAGAGTGCTTTCACTTGAAATAGCTGAACCCCAGGGGCCCCTGAGGTTCATTGCTCTGTATAGACTATTCTCCTTATCATCATCTTGGGAAAAATGACCTCTTCCAGAGTTTTTGTCAGGCCCACAAAAGTACATGACAAACTCAAACACTGTGTCACCAGTTCTAACTTGCTCTCCTAGATCCTAACTGATGGTATGCTGTTTATAATAAAGCTTATTTTTATTTACATAATTTTTAAATTTTTTGCTCACATTTTATTTTTGATGTGTACAGTTCAGTGACTTTTAGTATATCACATAGTTGTACAACCATCACCATTATCTAATTGCAGAACATGTTCATTACCCCAAGAGTAAACTACATATCTGTTAGTAGTCATTTCCCATTTCCTTCTCACTGCAGCCCCTAACTACTATTAATCTTTTATTGCCACTATAGGTTTGACAATTCTGAAATTTCATATAAGTGAAATTTATATTTAGCATGATGTTTTCCAGGTTCAACCACATTTTAGTATGGAATCATTATTTCATGCCCATTCAGGACCAAATAATATTCCACTCTATAGATGTGCCACATTTTGTTTATCCGATCGTTAAGTCGTGAACATTTGGGTTCTTTCCACTTTGAGGGTATTATGAATAATGCTGCTGTGAACATTCATTTACAGTTTTTTTTGACTTATGTTTTCAGTTTTTCTGAGTATATACCTAGAAGTGGAACTGCTCTCAGTAGATCATATGATAATTCTATGTTTAACTTTTCAAGGATTGCTAAACTATTTTCTAGAGTAGCTTCACCACTTTACATTTACACCACCAATTTCTTTACATTCTCAAAACTCTTATTATTGGCAGTATCTCATTGTGAGTTTTAAATAGCTTTATTGGGGAATAATCAATATACACAAAACTGCACATATTTAATATACTATTGATGAGTTTGGACATATGCACACAATTCTGGAAAGCACTTGACAAGGTAATAGACATACCCATCACCTCTAAAAGTTTCTCATGGTCCCCCTTTTTGTGGTAAGAACACTTAAAGTAAGTTCTACCTTCTTAACAAATTTTTGCATTCAGAATACAGTATTAGCTATGGGCACTATGCTGGTACACAAATCTCTAGAACTTGCTTATCTTACGTAACTAAACTTTATTCCTATTAAACAATTCCCCATTTGGCCCTCCCCCCAGCCCATGGCACACTAGTGTAACCTCAGCTTCTATGAGTTTTACTAGTGCAAATACTTCATGTATGTGGAAACATGCAGTACAGGTATACCTTGGAGAAATTTTGAGTTCAGTTTCAGACTACCACAATATTTTTTGGGATCCCTTTTGGGATTCCAATGGTTATAAAAGCTACATTTACACTATACTATAGTCTATTAAGTGTGAAGTAGCATAATGTCTAAAAAACATGTACCTTAATTTAAAATGCTTTATTGAGAAAAGATGCTAATGATTATTTGAGTCTTCTGCAAGTCATACTTTTTTTTTTTTTTTGCTGGATATTGCCTCAATGTTAATGGCTGCTGAAAAATTAGTGTAGTGGCTGCTGGAGGTTGGGGTGGTTGTGGCAGTTTCTTAAAACAGCAATGAAGTTTGCCACATTGATAGACTCTTCCATTCTTGACAGTTTTCTCTGTAGCAGGTGATACCATTTAGTAGAATTTAACCCACAGTAGAACTTCTTTCAAAACTAGTCAATCCTTTCAAACCCTACCACTACTTTATCAACTAAGTTGATACAATATTTTAAATCTTTTGTTGTCATTTCAACAATGTTCACAACATCTTCACCAGAAGTAGATTCCCTCTCATGAAACTACTTTCTTTGCTAATCCATAAGAAGCAACTCCGCATCTGTTAAAATTTTATCACAAGAGTGCAGTAATTCAGTCATGTTTTCCGATTCCACTTATATTTTGAGTTCTCTTGCTATTTCTCCCACATCTGCTGTGATTTCTTCTAAAGTATTTCCTCTGCTGAAGTTTTGAACTCATCATCCAAGTTGGAATCAAACTCCTACTAATATTTATATTTTGAATTCTTCTCCTGAATCACGAATGTTCTTAATGATGGATAATCATGTGTGTTTTCACTGCTCCACTGACCAGCTTACTTTCTAGAATGCTGAATCCTTTCTAGAAGATTTTTGAATTTACTTTACCCAGATCTGTTAGATGAGTCACTATTTATGGCAGTTATAGACTTATGAAGTATATTTCTTAAATAATACACCTTGAAAGTAAAAATCACTACTTAATTTAGCAGAAAAGATGTTTCGTTGAAAGGGATGAAAATAAAAATAATCTCCTTGTACATCTCCATTAGAGCTCTTTGGTGATCAGGTGCATTGTCATTGGACAGTAACATTTAGGAAGCATTTTCTTCTGAGAAGTAGGTATCAATAATGGACATGAAATATTGAGTAAACCATGCGGCAGTCAGATCTGCTGCCATCCTGACTTTGTTGTTCCATTTATAGAAAGCAGACAGAGTAGATTTGGCATAATTATTAATGCTCCCAGGATTTTTGGAATGATTATCCTCCATTTGAAGTCACCAACTGCATTAACCCACAAATAAGAAAGTCAGCCTGTCCTTTGAAGCTTTGAAGCTAAGCAAACTTCTCTCTTGGTTTAGCATGTTCCAAGCAAACTTGTCTCATAGACAGCATGTTCTTCCAATATAAGACTTGTCAACATTGAAAAATTTGTTTTTAGTGTAGCCACCTTCATCAATTATCTTAGCTATATCTTCTGGATAACTTGCTGTAGCTTCTACATCATCACTTGCTGCTTCATCTTGTACTTTTATGTTATGGAGATAGTTTTTTATCTTAAACCTCAGGAACAAACCTCTGTTAGCTTCCAAGTTTTCTTCTACAGCTTCCTCACCTCTTTCAGTCTTTATAGAATTGAAGAGATTAGGGTCTTGCTCTGGATTAGGCTTTAGCTTAAGGGAATATTGTGGCTGGTTTGACTTCTATCCAAACCACTACAATTTTCTACTTTACTTTCTTACCACTTGCAATGTTCACTGGAGTAGTACTTTTAATTTATTTCAAGATCTTCTTTGGATTCACAGCTTGGCTAGCTCTTTGGTGCAAGCGAGCCTAGTTTTCAACCTGTCTCATCTTTGGACATGCCTTTATTATTATGCTTAATCATTTCTAGCCTCTGTTTTAAAGTGAGAGATGTGTGACTCTTTCTTTCACTTCAGCACTTAGAGGTCATTGCAGGGTTATTAACTGGTCTAATTTCAATATTGTGTCTCAGGGAATAGGAAAGCCTGAAAAGAGGGAGAGAGATGGATTAATGGCTGGTCAATGGAGCACAGCGAATACATACAACATTTATCTATTAAGTTCACCACCTTATTTGGGCATAGCTCATGGTGTTCCCAAACAATTACAGTAGTAACATCAAACATCACTGATCACAGATCACTGTAACAGATATAATAATATGATGAAAAGGTTTGAAATTTTGTACAAGTTAGTAAAGCATGACTTAATGACGTGAAGTCAGGACATATTTGAAGAAATGGTGTTAATAGATTTGCTTGAAGTAGGGTTGTCACAAACCTTCATTTTGTAAAAAGATGCGATATATGTGAAGTGAAAAAAAGTGAAGCACAAATAAAATGAGGTATATCTGTATTTGTCCTCTGCGGAATACTTACTTCACTTAGTATAATGCCCTTCAGGTTCATCAAGTTGTTGCATATGACAGGGTTTCCGTATTTTTTAAGGCTGAATAATATTCCATTGTATGTTTATATCACATTTTCCTTATCTGTGAATGGATGTTTTACATTGTTTTGATATTTTGGCTACTGTGAATGATGATATAATAAATCTGGGAGTACAGATTTCTTTTCAAGATTCTAATTTCAATTCTTTTTATTACATACCAGAAGTGAGATTGCTGGATTGTATGGTAGATCTAGTTTTAATTTTTTGAAAAACCTCTGTATAATATTCCATATTGTCTGCTCTATTTTACATTACCACCAGAAATGTGTGAGGGTTCAATTTCACAACATCCTTACCAACACTTAATTTTGAAAAACTTATACTGACAGGTGTGGGGTCATTGTGGTTTTAATTTGCAACTCCCTGATAATTGATTGGTGATGTTGATCACTTTTTCATATACCTGTTGGCCATTTATGTTTTCTTTGGAGAAATGTCTAAGTCCTTTATGCATATATTAATCAGTTTGTTTTGTGCTATGAACGATGGGAGTTTTATATATTTTGGATATTAATCCCTTTTCAGAAATACGATTTGCAAAATATATTACAAAACCAAAATAGTATGGGACTGGTGTAAAGACAGTATGTAGACCAATGGAACAGAATAAACAGTTCAGAAATAGACACACACATATACAACCAACTATTCTGCAACAAGTATGTTAAGAATACACAATGGGGATAGGACTGTTTTTTCAACAAATGGTGTTGGAAAAACTGAATATCCACTTACAAAATAATAAAAATTGACCCTTACACTATTTACACCCTTAAAAAATATTAACTAAAAAAAATTGAAATATAAGACTTGAAATTATAAAACCACTAGAAGAAAACATAGGGAAAAATTCTCTTGACATTGTCTTGGCAATGATTTTTTGGGTATATACCAAAAGCACAGACAATAAAAGCAAAAGTAAGCAAGTGGGATTATATCAAACTTAAAAGCTTTTGCACAGCAAAGGAAACAATATAATGAAAAAGCAATGGGAAAAAGTATTTACAAACCATGTATCTAATAAGTGGCTAATACCTCATTGTGATTTTTATTTGCATTTCCCTAATGACTAATAATGTTAAACATCTTTTCAGGTGCTTTTGGGCCATTTATATATTTTCTTCAGGAAAACCTCTATTCAAATCATTTGCCCATTTTGTTTGAGTTATTTGTCTTTCTTGCTGAGATGTAAGAGTTGTTAATATATCCTGGGTACTAGTTTACTTATTTATTTATTTATTACCAGATATGTGCTTTTGAAATATTCTGTTATGTGGGCTGTCTTTTCATTTTCTTGATAGTGACATTTGAAGCATAAAATATTTTAATTTCGTTGAAGTACAATTCACTTTTTTTCTTTTGTTGCTCATGATTTTGGTGTCATGTCTAAGAAATTATTGTCAGATCAAAGTCATTAAGATTTATCCATTTTTATTTGTGAGTTTATAGTTTTAGATGTTGCATGTAGGTATACAGTCTACTTTGGGTTCATTTTTGTTTATGGTGTAAGGAAGCTTTTCTAACTTTATTCTTTTATATATAAATATCCATTTGTCTCAGCACTGTGTGTTAAGAAGACTCTTCTTTCTCTGTTGAATTGTCTTGACACCCTTGTCAAGAAACAATCATAAATGTAAGGATTTATTTTTGTACTCTCAATTCCATTTCATTCGTCTCTATTTCTCTTTATGCCAATACCATATTATTTTGATTGCTGTGGCTTTGTAGCTAGGTTACAAAATTGGGAAGGGTGAGTTCTCCAGATTTATTCCTTTTTCTCAAATCGTTTTCCCTATTCTGGATTCTTCTAACTCTAAATGAATTTTAGAACCAGTTTCCAATTTCTGCAAAAACAAACAACAACGACAAAAGGCAGGTGAGATTTTGATAAAGATTACATTGAATCTGTAGATCAATTTGGGGATTATTGCTATCTTAACAATATTATGTCTTCCAATTCATGAACACTAAATGATTTTTCTTTTTTTAAAATTTATTTCAATGTTTTATAGTTTTCAATGTCCAAGTCTTACACTTCCTTGATTACTTATTTCTAAGAATGCTGTTCTTTTGATGCTATCATAAGGCCATGTATTACTGTTCTTAGAAATAACACGAAAATCACAAGCAACCGAAGAAAAAAACGTGAATTGTACTTCAACAAAATTAAAATATTTTATGCTTCGTGTAATTGTTTGATTTCATATTTAGATTGTTTATTGCCAGTGCATCAAAATACAACTGATTTTTCACGAACTGACCTCATGTCCTTCAGTGTTGTTGAAATTGTTTATGCATTCTATTATAAGGGTTTTTTTGTGGGAGTCTAAGGCTTAGAGTGTTATATTAGTTCCATCTCTTAGTTTTTCCCTATTCCTCAGCTCTCTTTGTTTTCAAATAAAAATGACATAAAGCTCAATCTGCTTTATGTAATTTTGGCTTTTTAGAGGTAAGAGTTAGATTGAATAATATGTTCGAGCTTACACTGTCCTCTCCTGATTTATGATCTCATTTTTTTTTTTTTTTTTTTTTTTTTTTTGAGAGAGTTTCGCTCTCGTTACCCAGGCTGGAGTGCAATGGCGTGATCTCGGCTCACCGCAACCTCCACCTCCTGGGTTCAGGCAATTCTCCTGCCTCAGCCTCCTAAGTAGCTGGGATTACAGGCATGCGCCACCACGCCCAGCTAGTTTTTTGTATTTTTAGTAGAGACGGGGTTTCACTATGTTGACCAGGATGGTCTCGATCTCTCGACCTCATGATCCACCCGCCTCGGCCTCCCAAAGTGTGGGATTACAGGCTTGAGCCACCGAGCCTGGCTGATCTCATTTTTATAGACAAGAAAACAACTATCATTTGCACATTGATTATCAGGTACACTGTTGGCAATACTGGGGAATCCTGGCAATGGGCGGTGGTTTGTGGCCCCGGTTATAGAGCCTGTGGCCGGATGGGAGCTTCCAGTCAAAACATTTTAATGAAGATTTTGAGTCAGTCATGACTAGGGTGGCCATAAAATTTATCATCACACACAAAAGTTTGAGAGTTAACAAGGGAGGGGATGTGTGTATTATTAATTATCTTTTCATATTACAACAAGCATAAACCCTGAGCATACAGGAGAAACTAGGATGTATCATCATCCTAGTCATAATGATTGATAATAGATGGGTTTTCAAATGCAAATGAGTCAAAATAGAAAAAGCAAACCAGGAACAGCAAGTGTGGAACCAGAAGGTGACTATGGGGACAGAGGAAGGGAAAAACTGTGGCACTGTTTACAATAGCAAAGACTTGGAACAATCCAAATGCCCATCAATAATAGACTGGACAGAGAAAATGTGGCACATATACTCTGTAGAATACTGTGCAGTCATGAAAACGGATGAGTTCATGTCCTTTGTAGGGACATGGATGAATCTGGAAACCATCATTCTCAGCAAACTGACACAAGAACAGAAAACCAATCACCACATGTTCTCACTCCTGGGCAGGTGTTGAGCAATGAGAACACATGGGCACAGGGAGGGGAACACCACACACTGGGGTCTGTTGGGGGTTGGGGGGTTAGGGGAGAGACAGCAGGGGGTGGGGAGGTTGGGGAGGGATAACTTTGGGAGAAATGCCTGATGTAGTTGATGGGGGGATGGATGCAGCAAGCCACCATGGCATGTGTGTACCTATGCAACAGTCCTGCAAGAGCTGCACATATACCCCAGAACTTAAAGTACAATTAAAAAAAGGGTGAGAGGAAGAAAAAAAAAGACAAGATAAGGAAAGACATTCTGTACTAATAAACTGGTTAAAAGCATGGGTCCTGGAGCCAAATTACCTGGAAAAAAAAATACCTACTCTGCTACCTATAAGCTGTGTGAATCTGAGAAAGTTACTTAACCTCTCAGTGCCTACTCATCTGTAAAATAGGCCTACTGTTAACCTCATATCATAGAATTGTAATGAGGATCATATGAATTAATATACATGAAGATTTACAACATTTGCCACATAGTGTATGCTATGTAAACATGATACAGTGTTTTAATATCTGTAGTGGTTAATTTTATGTCTTGTAAAGGAGTATATCCTGAAGACTGAACACAGTCCAGAAGCTCACTGATTAGCAGAAGTTTGACAAATCCATCTTGTTGACTGTATTACAGCTGACAGGAAGTCGTAGTGGATTTGCTGTGCAATGTTCCTCTTCAACGTTGGTCTATACTAGGCCTCTATATTCTTTTAAAAAAAAATTTCTCAGAAGAATTTTCTCATTTTGTTTTGAATTACATCCCTGGGGAGGTCTATGAAAGCTTCTCTGATCTTTGAAAGGACATAAAATTAGGAGGATTCAGCTTGGAATTTATAGCACAAAAGCACCAGCTGTCTGGAAACTAATTTCATGGAGTGATATGTTAATTGATATTTCTAAAGTCTAATTTCAAACTTTTAAATGCTAACAAACACTAAGAATATTCTTCTTCTATTAGTAGCATGTAACAGAAATATTGTGAAATATTTTTGGGGACTACCTACGAGTTAATGTTTTTTTCCAGGTAGGATAACTCGTAGGTAATATTCTACAAAAGTCAAATCCAGTATTTCTGCTTAAGCACTTCTTTTTCTTATAGAAAAAATACTAAAAGATTTAAGATGAACTATTTGCCTGATTTGTCTTACTATTTCTATATAAATTAAATAACTTTTTCATTTTGTTTACTTTTTAAATCATAGTATTTTATATAGTGATATTTTCTTACATATATAGAATATATAATGACCAAGTCAGAGTATTTGAAGTATTCATCATGCTGAGTATTTGCCTTTTGCATGTGTTGGGAACAATTCAAATTCTCTCTTCTAGCTACTTTGAAATATATAACATGTTATTGCTCTGCTTTGCTTCGGAATGGCAGAAATTATACCTTTATCTAACAATATGTTAGTACTCATTAATCTACTTTTTTCCATCTTTCCTACCCTCCACTTCTTTTGAATCTATGGTGTTAATTAAGTAGGGCACTTTAGTTTTGATACTAAATGAATATAGTAGTGGAGACTCTGTATAATCTCTTTGGCTGCAAACAGCATCAGTAGAATCTGAGGTTTCCTCAGTGACTTAGGGTGCATTATTAGTGGAGGCTGTGTTACAGTTTTGCTGGATATTGGGATGCCGGGCTTCAGACCTTAGTGGTGGCACCAGTGGACTGAGCTTGCCTGTTTGTGGGCCTCAGAATGGCTTAGATAGCACTAATGTTGGAGGGTCCAGGTGGGCTGATTCTTGGGACTCCAGGAAACTTACTCAGATCTCAGTATGGCAGGTGTGGGCTGGGAAGTGAGCAGGTTTTGGGGCCCTCAGGCATCCCATGTGGCATGGGCAGTGGCAGTGCCAGTGGCAAGACAGCCCTCTGGATCCTGAATGGTGCAGGCTGGTGTTGGCAGTAGTGGCAATGGGCTGAGTGGCCCAGTCCTCAGGCCTGCATGTGATGCATGCAGGTAGGTCTCAGCTGTGGTAGTACTGGCTGGGGGTTAAGCCCATGGGAGGAGTGTTTTAGTGCCAGCAAGGCTGTACTGGGCTGAGGGAGTGCGCTCTCCCCGGACTACATGCTTTGGCACAGTGAGAAGGGATGAAGCTGTGCCAGGCAGGCTTGCCCTCAGCTTCCCTGATGATATGTATAGATATTAGCCATAGGAGGCAGGAGTGGGGCAATCCTCAGGCCACCAGTGGAATGCCCGTGTGGAGACACCAGTTGCTGGACTGTTGGGTGGGGAGCGTGCATGCCACTTAGGCTTCATTCCTGGGAGCACTCCTGCTTCAGCCTGGATGTGGTAGTCTGTAACTGTTTGCACCTCAACCCTGGGGTCAGCAGCCAAATCTTCCTTTGAGTCCAAGTCCAGTACTTTGTGGCTACAGAAAAGTCCTCAGTCTGTTGGTGGTGGGACTCTAAATGGCACCTTGCTCAGCCCTGGTGGTAGCCTTCACCTTGGTCACGCTTCCACCACATGTGCAGCAGCTCACAGTTGCTCATGCCTAAGCCCTGGGGACAGCAGCTGTCATTTCTCTTGGCCTTCCTCCCTAGCACTGCTGGGTTCCAAGACAGTGCTCAGTATACGGGGCAGGCCTCTAGAGTTGTGTTTCACTTGCCCTTCAGTTCTTAAGGCAGTATCTCAGACCTCTTTGCACCTCTGCCCCATGTGCGGTGGCCTGTGGTCACTCATGTTTCAGCCCTTCCGGCAGCAGCCTATGCTTATCTTGCACCTCAGCTGTGGCACCACTGGGCTCCAGGACAGTGTGCTATCTGTTAGGGGTGGAGTTCTAAAAGGACACCTTGCTGTAGCCGCTAAGGTCTTGGGGGAGTATGAGAGATCCAGCATGAGCCTCCTCCGCAGGGCAGAGCTATGGTTGTATGCTCTAACTACGGCTCCCTATGTTAGTTTCAGGGCCTGGGAGAGTCAAGGGTCTCTTTGATGAGTAGGATTGCAGGAGTTCATGGTGGGAATGTGGACTGCTGAGGGTCTCTCACTTACTCTTTCCCCATGTTAGAGAGTCTCTCTTGGCTCCCAGAAGATCCTGGATGAGCAGGCTGCCTCACTTGCTTCTCCTTTCTTGCTTTAGATATTGCCTATCATTTTTCTGTTAAATTCCAGTGTTCTCTCTCTTGGGTGATTTTTCCAAAGTGTGATTTTCTACTTGCTATTTCAGTTTTAATTTGTGGAAGAAGTGAATACAAAATGCCCCTAGACTACCATCTTGAAACTTCTCCCTGAAAGTTAAATATTTACCTGTGTCTAAAAGCTGTAAATTTGATAGAATTAAAATTTTTCCTCTGCAATATTGAGGGTGTTAGCTATGAGAAGAACTTCAAAGAAAATATATTTCTAATTTATGCTAAGAAAAAGCTTACTTTTTTCCTCTTTATTTATTTAAGGTAACAATCAGAAGTTTGGGTCCTTTGTACTTGTTAGTCATAATGTGCTGTGAACTCATTTGTAATTGTTGGGCTTTGTGGTGAATCTGGATTCAAATACTAGGATGGGGCTTTGCCATACTCCAGTTGGTAGTATATCTAAATTTAGAAGACTTAAATATTGACCTAGCAACTAGGTCTGATGTTTTTATGAGGATCTTTTTTATGACAGGAGGTAACTTGATACAACTGATAAGCTTTTGCATTTAGTTATTTGCTTTCTAGATGTACTGCTATGTTTTACCTTATTTTAAAGAGAATTTTCAACCTGTATTGAATATAAAAATTAGAAGGTGATTGTTTCATTTAAAATGAATATTTTTTTCACACAAAGAAATGATCCTTACCATTATCAAAGGAATAAGCATTCCTTGCTTCTGCATTCAACAAAAAAATTGTCTTATAAAATATGGAACTAGCTTAAAGGAGTATTGACACTTCCATCTTAGAGAAGAGAGACTCTGTCCTTTGAAAGACCTTCAGTTTGGTTTTACTGATTGTGCACATTTCAGCTGAGTAACCATCCTTTGTCAGGGGAGAAGGAATAATTGGATATTTTATTTTATGGCGTTTGATAATAATTCTTGTTTAAGTATGTTGAACTCTGGGAATAGAGGGTTCAAATTAAACAACTTTGGAGTCTTGTGAAATGGAAGGGACAAATATCCTACCTTCTTCCCTAGTGCTTGTGCCTAAGGATGTGAGCCAGAGTGTATCCTGTGTCCCTGACAAAGGCCCAGGGGCAGAAAGTAGCCATGAGTTTAGAAATAAAATCCCTTTGAAGAAAGGAAAATCTGTATTGGCATTTTAGGATCACATGGGTTCATTAGGAAGCCTGATTTCAATAATTGTTTATGCTTAAAATTTAAAACTTATCTTTGAAAAATATTTGGATCATAGCAATCAATATTTTAAACTAAATTTTAAATGGCTATTGAGCTAGATTTACAGTGTCTAAAATAACTAACAGAATGCCCAAGTATATGTAAATGCTAAAAGTTTTATCTTTTTATATGAGTTACTATAGGTAAATTATGAAATCAAGACTATTGGGCATTATGAAGAGGAAAACGTCCTATTACTATGGCAAATTGTAGTAGATGGTGTGCAGACAAACTAGGTGATAAAGACTCTCTCCTTAACCTACCTTTAGTCATGCTCCTCTGAACTTTCTTCTCAACTAGGCCTTAGGGTGTCCATTTCATCTTTGCATTGCCCCGTTCTAGCAAGAATGTTGCTAAGTCAGTTTAGCAATAATTGTCTATCTTCAATATCTGATTATATTCCTCATTTCCCACGCTTAATATCTTATCACCCAGGCCTACCCTCAGCAAGAATCTGTCAAATAGGTTTAGCCAGAACTACCCCTAGCCTCTGATATTTTCTCTTAGTAATTTTCTGTCCACTGATCCTCATCCTGCTGCTTGACTATAAAGTCCCGCTGTCTTTGCTGTGTTTGGAATGGAGCCTAGTTCTTTGCTAAGGTCTCCCTCACCCCATTGCAGTTGTTCCTGAATACAGTCTTTAACTACTGTCCAGCTCTTGTTTCCTTTGACATAGGTAACCTTGAGAATCACTCAATACGCGTTTTTCCAATATCATTCCATTATGTCTTTAATCCAAAGAATTAAGTATTATTAGCAAGCCAATTTGAATTCTTGCCTTGTCACGTTGTACTTACGGGGCTGTATTTGCTTTTGATAATGGTCATGGACCATGCATTAAGTATTAGGGAAGGAAGAAATGTAAAGTTGAGAAAGAATATAAGACAATCTAGTTCCCTGAATAAATACTGTTTGGAAATTGGTAAATAAGCCAGCAGTTATTACTTACATCAAGTCATGACAAACCATAGCAGTATGAATGTGTTCCCTGTCCGTCTGCTTCCTGATCCCTGGGTTTGACTGAGATCAAAGGCCTGGCTGGCCTCACAGTTGCCTCTGTCTTAGTAGAGAATAAAAAATCCAGGGGAGGTCAGTAAGGGCCAGGAATTGTCCTAACTAAAAAACTCTGGGTAAAAACATGTTCAGGAATCCTCTTTCCATGTCCGATTTTAGATCAGGGTGCACAACAGAAGAGCAATGAAAATTCTCAGTGCACAATAGTAATTGGCAAGTTAGCAGAGTTCGAAATCCAGCTGTAGAATATTCTTGCCAAACCGTATTTCCACTGGCTGTCATTATCAGGCCTTGATTCTTGGAGGTGGTCTGGTGGAGTCAGAAGAGCAAAGGCCTTGGGGCAGAGACCTGTGGTCCCCTCATACTATCCCTGTTGCATGTTAATCACCAGAATATAATGCCTTTAATGCATTCCTCTGTGCTTCAGTTTTCTCATCTGCAGACAGTATACTATGTGAAAGATTCACAGAGCAGGGCTCTTTTTATTCACTCAGCAGATGAGATTGAGCACTTAACTAATGTGCCACACATAAAACTAGGCACTGTGATACTGTAGTGGAGCTTAGAGTCTGGCTGGAAACAGGAAAAAAAAAAAGCTGCAAATAACATAATCATTAATTTTAATAGCTATAGATTTAAAAAAACCGATTCTTGAGATAAATTGTAACTGTAAAGCCTTACATCAGGTGGGATGATTAGATTAGTCATCTTTTAAGTCTAGACCTAACAGCTTTTCCCCTTTAACCTCTGCCTTTAGCCCGTGAAAAAATTGGTGTCCTTTACCAGGAAAACAGAATCTTCAAGACTTGAGAGTATGTCAAAAGTGAGGGTGTTAGGGTTGGATTAGGTATGACCCTGTGAGTTATGAAAAGGAGTTTGGATTTTAATGTAAGTTGGGTGGAGAATGAATTAACACACGGTTAGCATCAAATATATGGTAATTATTATCATTTTTGCAATCTGACTTTTATGGGATCTCAGTCATGTTTTACAGAAGAAAAAGGAAAATAAGTACATTGTAGGTAACACACACACACACACACACACGAATGAAATTTCGTCAGATGGCAATAGTTCCACTAATGTTTTAGGCAACAATTTAGTCAGCTGTTTTCTTCAATTAAAACACTAACTGGTATGTAACAAAATAATGCCTCCGGAGAGGTTATTTAAATTTTATTACACAGTTATCAGCCTTTCATCTACTTCTTTAAGATACAGAGACCCTTTTAAAATGTTGCTTACATCTACTTAGGGAAATGCAGTGGTTATTGAAGTTGAAGTACAATTAGGTCACTCTCTCTATAAATAATACATATAACTAAAAGTCTCCAGGTCTAAAGCAAAAAAATATATATTCATAATGTGACAATTATCAAAATTAGGCCTAAAGATTAAGGGAAGAACACATGAAACATTCAATGGAATGGTCAGGATATTTGAAAAAGTAGATGTGTACATGTGTATACACACATACATACATATACATATATCCATACATATATACACATAACACACCTGTAATACATATATTACATTTTATAATACATATATACGCATATATGTATGGATATATGTATATGTATGTATGTATGTGTGTATGCATATATACACGCCTACTTTTTCTAATATCCTGGCCATATATATATACGCATTTATGTATTATGTATATGCAATACATATATTACATATGTACGTGTTATGTGTATATATGTATGTGTATGTGCACACGTGTGTATATGTGTGTATATATGTGTGTGTATATATGTATGTATGTGTGTATATATGTAAACATACCTAGAACACAGCCTAAGTAAGTTGCTAAGCCATCATTTTCCCGTCCAATTGTAACTAGTTACATATATATGTAATGTGGCTCTCAGTCTTCAATACAGAAGTAGAAGAAATATTGTTTTGAAAGTTTAAAGGTAACTCCATTCCTTTTCTCTATTTCGATCACCTCATTTAAAATGAAATATAACAGAAATACTTTTATTTTAAACTCTTTGTGAGTTCTTTGTAAAATTGGTTTGTTTTAATATATGTGTTGGAGGGGACAAAGTGTGGAAAGGACAAGAGAGTGTACCAGGGAGAGAAGTGTGATATAAATAGAGATAACAAGTCTAATTAAATGTACATGTCCATACATAGCTCCTTAAGTAACAAGACCTTTCAAGCAACCTTCTAGAGGAAGTCTGTAGGAATAATGAAAAACTTGAATAGTCATAAAAAATTTCAGCAAGTAGTTTTGGCTTTCTGAAAGTCTGTGAGTTGCCCATACTGATTTCCATGTATCGAACAGTTAACAAGAAAAAAAAAAGCAGGTGTGGAGGACTACATAGTCAAGACAATAGCAAACTATATCCAAGGATCTTGAGCAATGCCCCAGGATTAGAAAATTTCCTGAAGACTTCATTTCAAAAAAGACATTGTTGTTTTTCTTTTCAAGATCCGTTTAAGGCTGATATAGTGTAAAATTTTGCCTTTTATATATTGTTTCATTCTCTGGGACCTGACTTTGTGATCAGGGTCCTATAATGGAAATTTGCAAAACTTGGCGTCATGCTGCTGTGAGAATGTAAAAAAAAAAATTGCTTTACTGTAGCGATCTATCAGGAAAATGTATTCACATTGGATTCTCCTGTAGTATGTAGGGACCTTGGGAATTTAAATGTGACTCTTTTGTTAATCACTAGTGCCTCCTTAGCTTTATTTCTTTAGTCCACTCTTATTGGGTTGATGATGAGGAGTCACTAAGCAAATACACAGGGAGCCAGAATATGGTTCTGACGGAGAGTCTTCAAATGAAGGGTTATTTCCACAGAGGTTCCTAAACGGAAAACTGCAGTGATGAAGTTGCAGACAGTGACCTTTCTAAAACCCAAATCTGAGTATGGTATTTCCCACCTTAAGAGCTGTTGGGAGCTCCTCATTGCACTTTGAATGATGTCCAAATTTCTTGATAAAGTTTATAAGGCCTTGCATTCCTCTGCTGCTTTTCCACCTTATCTCTTACCATTCAAGCCTAGAGCTCTTCCTTTCAGAAACAACTGTGCTATTGTCCTTGTACATATTGACCTCTCTGCTCCAAGCTACTGAGCATTTGCTATCCAGGGTCCTCGTTCCCCTTCTTCATACCTAGATCAGCCCTACTTGGTCCGGGATACGGGCCACATGTTTCTTCCTACATGATGCTTTCCTTGTGAAATAGGCATCTTTCCTATTTGCTTTAATGCCCGGTATATTCCACATCCCAGTGCTTTTCATATCGCATTGCACATGGCTCTTCATTGTTCTCTGACCTCTTAACTCTAATAGGGTGGGGATTCTGTCTGTTTCCTTCACTCTGGTATTGCTATGCCTAGCACAGATTAGTGCCCTGTGAATGTTGTTGGAATGAATGAATACATAAATGAAATGATCCTTCCTTGTGAAATTCTACCAATTTTAAACATATATACCTGTGCTTGCTTCAGCAGCACATATATTAAGACTGGTATGATACAGAGAAGATGAGTGTGGTCCCTGAAGAAGGATGACATGCAAATTCGTGAAGTGTTTCATTTTTTAAAATAAATTCTGGAGATTTATTGTACAGCATGGTAATTATAGTTAGCATTACTGTATTAATTATATACTTTAAAATTGCGAAAAGAGTAGCTTTTAAATGGTCTACTGCAAAAAATTGGATGACTGAAAATGAATATATTCATTTTTAATCATTTCACAATGTATATATAAATCAAAATCTCTCTGTGTATGTAAATATATACAGTTTTCATTTGTCAGTTAGACTTCTGTAAAGCTGTAGTGGAGGGGAAGGAAAAAACATGACAAAAATATACATATATAAATATCTATAAATACACTTATACTTAAAATATAAGGCAATCTGATAATTATTTCCTTTATTTCCTTTTCCTAACGTTTTTAGCCTCAGCTTATCTATCAACAGCTTGCTCTATTTCACTCAGAGACATAGTTAGAATGTCCTAATTTTAATTTGTACAATTTTTCTTCTGAGTGTGAATTCTTGTTAGCCAACAGATGTGTCTTTCTTGGCTTTGCCAAATTTCTTGAAATGATGTCATTTGCAAGCCTCATTTTTCTCAGCAGTCTGACTTTTACTGCCTAATCTAACAGCCATCAAAAGTACTTCCTGTATGTTTAACCTATGAGATTCTCTTTGACAAGCCTAGAGACCTGTTCTCAGTCCTCATCCAACTCCATCACAAATCAGAGACAACCTTCTCATGTATTGCAGAGAACCCTAGATTTACTTGAAGGAACAAATAATGATAGCACAAACTCCCACTGCCCTGATTGACAGAAAATCATCAACTTCAATGTGTTTACAATTATTTATGTGTGTCCTCAAAGGATTATCTGTCTAGGTATGAATTTGGAAAACCAGTGTTTACTACTTTGCCTCCTACCTGCTTTTCTGCTCTTGCTGTATCTCCTACTCATCTCATTGAAGATTTGGCATAGCTTCCTCGCTCTACCTGTCTGCCTTGAGAAAGCCAGTGTTCATTCCAAGGTGCTTATTC
Source organism: Saimiri boliviensis (assembly GCF_048565385.1). Lineage (NCBI taxonomy): Eukaryota > Metazoa > Chordata > Mammalia > Primates > Cebidae > Saimiri > Saimiri boliviensis. The sequence continues at coordinate 65,992,458 of NC_133458.1, read as the reverse complement.
CAGATACTCCCAAACACTCAGTCCTCAGAGGGTAGAAGTTCTGCTGAGTTTCAGCAGAAATAGATGGAACAGGCAAAACAACCTCTTCTCCAATGTTACAACATTTTTATCACTTGGCTCTGTATGCAGAGTTGACAAAATCTCTCTGGAAAACTCCTCTCTCTTCCAGCCTTCATTCTTTGCTCAGCATGTCACCTTGCACAGTCTGTCCTGACAAATACTTTTGCCATCACTCTCAGAAATCACTCTCTTCTAAACATGTGAAAACTATGTGATAACAATTTTATACAACCCATTGAACCTCTATCCACTATCCCTTCTGCAGTACCCATTCAAGCGAATTTTCTTTTCTTTTCTTTTTTTTTTTTTTTTTTCCTGAGCGAAATAACAAACAGTAATGTGATAATCAGGTAATATATAAGGGGGAAAGAGAGTGGGAGTTATGTTTTGCAGCAACTATGAGGTTCTTTTTAATTCACACCTGTTGGACTCTAATAGAGTAGTATAGAGGTTTTCGAAGCGAACTGCAATTATGTTAGCCATGATAAAAAATTTAATATATATAGTCAATTATCATTATTTATGAATTGAGTACCTATTAAAACAAGGGAATAATAGACACCAGGGGTTACTTGAGGGTGGAGAGAGGGAAGAGGGAAAGGTTGGAAATACTACCAATCAGGTACTATGCGAATTAACTGGGTGGTGACATATTCAGTACACCAAACCTCTTAATATGCAATTTATCTATATAACAAACTTTCACATGTAACCCTGAACCTAATGTCAAAGTTTGTAAAAAAATTTCACTAGTAGGTAAATTCCCAAATACAGAATTCATAAATAATAAGAATCAACCATATACATATTCAAAAATATGTTAATATTTGACATATGGACAGAAGTTCTCTTTTTTGTTTGTATGCTTGAGAGTTTGTAGTAGGTAGTGATACTGATATTCAGTCAGTGAGTATTTGGTGATCTATCGAAACCCATGTGTGCCTGATTGAGTGGACTTGCAAATCATAGTATATCACTAACCCTCACAGGTATGGGCAAATGCCTTGAAAATATTCCTATACAGAAAAAAATAATGCAATGAAACATAAGTAAACAAAAATGTGAAAAAAAGGTGGAGATCACAAATTCAATTGTATGAACTACTGGTCAGCTTCTTATTAAGAAATAAATAGCAATCTCATAGGATTTGACACACTTACCTTCCTCCTAATTAAAATTAGTAAGAAACATTATTTTATATGTAGATTTAAAATCACTAGCATGTGTGTATGATGGCTCCTACCCTAAATTAATATTTTTCCTTTGTATATTATTAGCAAATGATTACGCATGTTAATCACTCATAAATCATGTACAAATATAATGCCAGCACACAGTTGAAGACTTTTTACTCATGAGGTGAGAGACCACTGGAATAATAAAGTAGTGTAGTTTTGAAAAAGAAGCTATAAAATGTCACTTTTTATTCATAGACACATGATCTATAATTTTAGCACTTAAGTATCTATTTGAAAATAAAACTCTTGCAACAGTTCAAGGTCACTAATTCTTAAAATTCTGGAGCATTCAGTCATGGTATTGGTGACAGCCCATGGAAAGTTTGTTTTTTTTTTCTCTTGTACTCTCCTGATTTGGATTCAGTACTTCAGTCGCAAATGCCAATTATGCTTTGACTGTAGTCTCTCATCTCTGTGTGTATTTTTATAGAGGACAGAGAATAAGAAGGAAAAAAAAAACTTAAAATTCATTGGATGAGAGTTTGAGACTTTTCAAACTGGTAAAAGCCAATTGATCAAACAGTAAAACACATAAAATGATAAGTTGTTACCAACTCTGCAGGACACTGTAATTTTAAGAAAGTCAATCAACTAAACTCTCCATGTAAGGCATTTACCTGAGAGCGTGGGAATCAGCTTTTCATGTTTTAACAACTTCAGGAAGCTCAAAGAATATGAACTTTGCAGTCACTCCCTTGGGTGTTTCTTTATAGGCTACCATATGGGTTTCTAACTTCATGTATAGGTTTAAGTGTTTATCCTTACATAAATAGGGTCCTCTGTGAAACTTCTTCTGCAGGACAATTTTAACATATTGAGAGAAATCAATTTGTCTTATTCTCACTTCTCTAGGAAAATTTTAAAAAATTAAATTCACATCTCAATCCAAACACACTCACACTTGTATACTCACTAAGATAAAAGAATAGGTATTTCTGTTCTGGGATTCCTTGTACCTTAGGGAATTTACAACTTATTTTTGTTTTAGGAGCTACCAAGGAGGTAACCTTCTGGGTGAAGGGAGACATCGATCCTAAAGGTAGAGGCTAGCTTTGCCCTGTAGATCAGAAAGATGGAATTTTCAGCCTGGAGCTGAAGAATACAGAGGATGAGATTGATTTCCCTGAAATGAAAAGAACAGGATTTGGGTTGTGAGTGTTCTAACAACCAGGTGCTTTTTAGGGAGCCATGATGTTTACCCCCATCAACTCTCCTGCTCTATATATTTTATGTTCTTCTCAGCTGGCTGTTGTTCAGCCAGGGGAATGCAATGGCAGGTGAAAGGACTGGAAGAGAGAAGCAATGTATTTCTCCTTGCTGTCTTTCTCTTTGGTTCTGTGTCTCTGATTGCAGTTGTGTCCTTCTGCTAGTCTGACTGGGGCCCTTCCTCTGTGATCCAGCTCTCACTGGGATCCTATTAATATAAACAATTGTTATTCTTGCTTCTTTTGGCAAGAATAGGATAATATTGCTTTCTTCTGCTATGAGTTTCTGGGAGCTTCAGCCTCTCTGGTGGGTGTCATTTATCTTGGCCACACTTTTGTAAATGTCTTTCATTAAAACCTTTCTAAGAGAACCATATGGGCAGGATTCTCTTTCTGGAACCCTGACTGGTTTAAACCTGTAGAGATTGGGCACTAGTATCTTTAGTATAAGGTATTTTTTCTTGGAAGCTTGACTGCTTTTTTGCTGAAGCTTGGCACACTCCTGAGAATACACAGAGAATGAGCAAGCAGCAGGACTGGAGACTGGTAGACTTACTTAAGGATATCTAGGGTTCATGGGATGCTTTACACTCACAGAAAAATAGAAAAGCTATAGAAATGATCTAAATCAAAGTTTTCCCTTGCCCCTGATTTGTGACACATTTTGTTACTCAAGTGTCAACAAGCCAAGTGCATGTCTGCTCAACTCATTTCTAAACCATACTTTTAGCTCTGCTGTAAAAGCAGCAATTTGAGGAATATTATTAATTCTTTTCTATGGGTAACTGGAGTTTTCTCATTAGTGTATTATTTACATCATTATTTATGACTGCTGTGAGGCTTTGAAAGTGATGTCATCACATTGTGATATAGGAGACCTGATTATTAGAATTAGATTGGCCAATTTGTCTGATCCTCTGCTCCTTGATTTGTAAAATAGAAAAGATGATATCAAACCTGAAGCATTGTTTTACCAACAGGTCTCCATAGGCACTCAAAATGTTACTTCCCTTTCTTTTGATTGGCATATATCCCCTTGTGTTCACTGGAGGTCATGTAGATGAATTGTATTCTGTGGCCAGATTCCCTTGAGGACCAGGTTGGACATGGCCCGAAGGAAGAGATATACTTCATAGGCTTCTGAGTTTAAGAATGTATATGCTCTGGTTTAAATTACTCATACTAAATACGTAAAACTTTGTAGTTTACATTTCTGCTCCATGTTTTTCTCATGTGTAAGATGAGAATCATAATAGTGTCTACTTAATGAGATTATTGTTACCAGTGGAAGAGATCCGAGTGACCCCGAGTTACTGGTGGCTTATTCATATGAGTCTGTAGCAACTTCGGTTCTTGCCTCCTCAAGAAGAAAGAATTCAGCTGAGGGACACACTGCAGAAAAAGAGACTGAGGCAGGTTTCAGAGCAGGAGTGGAAGTTTATTTAAAAAGCCTTCAGAAGAGGATCTTGGAAGAGGTCCCAGTGAGTGCTCTAAAGATCAAAGAGAGAAAAAAGACAGGAAAAAATGGTAGAGAGAAAGAGAGCCTTTAATCTTGATCCTAGGGCTTTACAGGCCTGCCTCTTTCCCTTGCCTCTTCCCTTAGGTTGGGCTTCCCGCGTGCACAGTGCTTTCCTTACCCTTTGGCATTGAGCACGGGCAGGGCAGGGTGTTTAGGGAGTTACAGGCATGCCTGTCTGAGGCTTTTTTGTTTTTCCAGTGGCGCCTGTCCCAGGAACGTCATCCTTCGCCATTCTGTCTCTTAACACACATGCCTAAGAAGCAGCTTCTCCTCTGGGGCCTGTATTCAGTTCATACTTATGATGTTAGCAGGTGTAGACCGTCAGGAGATTGTCTCTCCCTGGCTGCTGAATTATTTTTTAGAGAGGCAGTCTGAAAATTGGCAAACCATCACCGGACATTTTTAGTGGGTGCCCTGCTCATGCCTACCTAACTACATTTAACGAAATGACTAGCTTAATAGGCGCTTAGTCTTAACCCTGATTATTACTTCACATTATAGTAAATTAGTTAGTTGAGCATGTGCCATGTCACGTTCCACGTCTGTCTTCTCACACTTAGTACAGTGCTTGGCATCTGGTAGACAGACAAAAAGTAGATGTGAAATGCAAATCTTCTTGGGACATTTCTAGAGGAACTGCTTGAGAACTCTTACATAAGCAAGCAGGTCCTTGAGAGAGCTCCATGAACTCAAACTTACGTTCGGGGGTACTGTTATTTGCTGCTTCCCAGATGTCTGAGGGCAAGGCCGTAAGGACAAGAGGGTGCAGAGAAGGAGGCTGATGGGTGCTGTGTAAAAAAGCCAACAAAATCAGCTCTCTGGAACTTTCTCCCTCAGCATTGTAGCAGCATATTTAGACTAACATTTGTTTAAGGTTCCAATTTACTCATTTATTTATATTGAGATAGAGTCTCACTCTGTCTCCCAGGCTGGACAGTCTCACTCTGCCGCCCGGGTTGTCCCACTGCAGCGGTGGGATCTCGGTTCAAGGCAACCTCCACCTTCCCAGTTCAAGTGATTCTCCTTGCCTCAGCCTCCCGAGTAGCTGGGATTACAGCCACCCCGCCTGGCTTATTTTTATATTTTTAGAGTAGAGACAGGTTTTTACCACATTGGCCAGGCTGGTCTTAAACTCCTGACCTCAGGTGATCTGCCCTCCTCCATCTCCCAAAGTGCTGGGATTACAGGTGTGAGTGGGTCCCAGTTTAATTTGGCTGGCATTCCTTTTTTTTTTGTAAAGAAGAGGACATAAATATAAATTCAAAGGATACCAGAAATGATGCACCCTAAATTCTTATTGCAGTTGTGGGTAATATGAGGTCATGTAACTCCATTACTACATAAAATTATAAATCAAGTTTCTGGGTGCTACAGTGTCTTAGGATATGGTAGGAAAATCTGTATAACCTCTACTCCACTGACTAAAAACAGGGAGGTTGTTTCCTAATCGGTAAAATGTATTTCACCTGATAACAGATCTTTGTGACAAATCACATTTGTTCCAATTCAGGGAGAGAGGAAGATTTAGACTCATTTCCATTTGTCACTGCGCTTTGCAATTTATAACATATGTGATCTCAATTATGTCTTACGTGGGGTAGATAAGGAAGGCTTTAACTTCACTTTATAGGTGATTAAATAGACTTCTATGCAGAAGCTATGTGACTTGCCCAAGGATCCATATCAATTGAGGATGAGCACAGAAACCCAGATTTTTGGACACCAGTTAGTGTTCTTCCCATTCCTTCACACCCATTTGCCTCACTGTAGCACAGGTGTGGTTTTCTAGAAGAAACATGAATTTTCTATTCATCAGGTCAGTAATGAGTTATATCCTCAGTTTTATAAATTAAAAATAAAGCAATAAAACCTCCATGAAAACAAAAATAAAAACCATAAACTTTGACTCTGTCAACAAATATGAGCACTTTCTATTTGCAAGGTGTTGTGCTAGACTTAGATATCAAGGTTGCCCTCAGTGAGCTTCTGTTTGTTAGATGAGAGCATTCAACCATGAGAAAATGATATGAGGCTGAGAATATTTAACCATGTTATTTCCTTTTGTTCTTCAAGTTCTTTTGATTTTGAGGAATTTCTGGTGGCTGATGGATTGACATTTAACATATCTTAGGGAAGAAAACGAGACTATGAAAAGGTAACAATTAGATGGACAAAACATTGTTCCACACAACCTTGCTTTTCTATTATGGAAACATTTTGTAATGATATTTAATATATGCGATAAATAAAATAATTTTCAATTGATAAAACTTTTATTTTTACCTGCGTGTTTTACTTAAAACATCAGCTCTTAAAACTTCATGTTATCACTGCAAAAGGAGACGAAAAGGCATTTTTATAAGTTTTTAAAAGCTATAATACTCAAATTCAAATGAAACATGTAGAAAACAACAAAGATAGGAATACACTGTATTTTTCATCTGGTATATTCCTACGTTTTCCCATAAAGGATTGTTAGTAATGATATGGGAAACTTCGACCAATTTCATGAGGTAGGACAGACCACAACTTGTAAACAGAGTATATAAGACCATAGCAATTTGGGGAACTCCCTCCCTCCACTGCTCACTTCTCTCTCACATCTGTGTAATGAAACAATAATATTCCCATTTATGGGAACTTCCTTATGTGTCAAGTACTGCATGGGTGCCTCACATACATGAAATACTAGATGTACTAAGTATTATCATATATATAATTTCTCACTGTGATTTCCTCAGCACCTTTATGTGTTTCTCTGGGTAAGCATTGGTGCCCCATTTTACACAGAAGCAAATGGAGGATCTGAGAATTTAAAGTACTTCTCCAAAGTCACAGACCTCATAAAGGTCATAAGTGGAAAAGATACAACTGATAGTTAAGTTACTGAGTTTTAGGCTAGTTTTATTCATCACATCTTACTACTTGTTTGGATAATGTTTGATTTTTAAAATCTCAGAAAGTAAAAGTTTATTTAGTTATTGTCATAATTATAGCATAAAATAAAGAAGATTTGCTGTGAAAGCTAATGTACTAAAATTCCAAAATCCTGGAGTGTTGATGATTCTGTTAGCAATTATAGTACATATCTCTTGATTTGAGATGCAAGTTTTAGTTTAATGGAAGAATATGCCATTGAATACAAAAAGTATCAATTGTCAGACTAAGATGTACCAACAATAGTCTTTGCTTAACTGATTAAATATACTGTTATCTTAGAGCAGCTTTAGATTATGGGAGAATTATTATATTATAAAAACTGTAGAAAATTGGGCTCAAGCTGTAATAATGCAGGATACACCTTGAAAGCTGTTTTTTTTTTCCAGTGAAAGAATAAAATACATTCTCTAATATTATGTATATTCATTTATACATCGTGACCCCATGATTTTTATATATATGCATTAGCATTTTTAATTTGAATATTTAAAATATAACATACATTGGAATACTTTCAATTGAAGAATATCTTCTTAAAAAAGCGCAAAGTGATGAAATAGAGAACTTTAGAATGCTTCTAATAAAATGATGTAGATAAAGTTTCTTACATTTAGTGACCTTGGTGTTACTATTTTATAAAGGCTAGGTCAATTGTCCTGATGCTTTTATGAAATCTGCACTTTTATTTGTATTGGTACAAATTTACAGTACTTTCCTTCCTGAATGGCTAATTTCTATGAATTTCAGGAGGGTAGAACAAGGTTTCAGCATACATTTTGTCATAAGATTTCCAATTCACTGAAGAGATCCATTTTCTGTCTCTAGCTACAGTTTCTTTCCCACCAATACATAATGCACTCATCACATCACAGTATAATGGGTACTAAATAGGTTTTATGTTCATCAAAAATCTGCACATGGTGATTTCTATTAAAAATCTAGATACTTGCTTTTGACTGAATATTAGTAGTTTTAAAACAATCTTGTAAGTGGAGAAAACTGCTAAAATTTATCATGATTCCTCTGCATAAATGTTCTAAAATTTTAACATATTCTCAATCACATTTTTCATATGATTTGTGTATCAGTGAATTTTTAAAAAATAAATTTCAGCTTTTGAAGAAAAAATTTGCAGGTTTCTGGACATGGTGGTGATTGGTTGCTTCAAGTCCTTCCAGTCCACAGTTAGGACAGAGGTAGACAGGGGATAGATAAGATTTCTTGATAGCCCTGGTTGCCAAGGTCCCAGAAAGAATTCTCAGAGGCCTTGCCCAACTTGAACTGAGTTGTCATATGCCCAACTCTGAACTTACCTCTGTGGCTGGGGGATTGTACTATTGACTAGTCAGGGCTGGGTCTCATGACTACCCCAAATAAGAAATTCTGGGTGGATGATAGCTGACTTCCAAAGAAGCAGAAAGTATGTGGTTTTGTATGCATATTAAACTAGAGAGTTAGACTAATAAAATATTCTGCACTTAGAGTAGCAATTCCCTAGTAGAATGGATTGGCTCTGGAATGGCTTTGTGAGCTTTCGCTTGTCTTTTAAAATTAAACAGTTTTATCTTTAAATGATAGTTCAAATGTAAATTATGTAAGATTAAGATTGATGAGTTCTCTGAAAGTGTCTTTTGCCTTCTGCTTTTTGTGGTAGTAGTCTGTGTAACTGCTGTCTCTCCATGGCACTGAAAAACGCTGAGTTTACCCGGAAGACCCTAGTCCTAGGCCAAGGAGAGAGAAAGGGGAATAAATGTCCCTGTAGAGTTTGAAGCTAGTAACTATGACATATTGACAAAGTAAGAATGTGTTTAAAATGTGGCAGGCTCTTCTCCAAGTTGTTATATATGTTAATTTATTGAATTCTTACAACCCTATGCCATAAGTACTATTTTTACCCTCATTTTAAAGAGGAGGAAAATGAAGCACTAAGAAGTTGAGAAACTTGCCTGAGATCATATGTTTAGCAAGAGACAGAACTGAGACTTAAATACTGACAGTTTGTCTTCAGAATTTGTGCTTTTAACCAAGACTCTGATTTCCACAGCACTGTGGGTTATACCCTCTGAGAATGTAGTGTGTTTGGTAATACTCTTCATTGCCTGGGTTACTGAGCAAAGTTGTTGAAATTCTGGTCTTAAAAAGTCCATGTTTGAGGAGTTCCACAAAATTATTGGGTTTCATTTTCAATTATCATTGAATTGTCTCAAAAATTATTTTAAAATAGAGAGACCTAAAATTGATATATCACAGTTTTGCACATTGGAAACTATCATTGCATTAAGAAGTTCTGACAGGTTACTTTGACATAGTCCAGAACTTGGAATGAAATTTCTCCTGTCCTTTTCATGCATATAATTGAACTTGTGCACGAGGCATGAATTATTAAGCTTGTCACTTTGCATTTCTCTTTAAAAATATTTGGTATAAAAAAAAATATTTGGTATGTGTAGAACGTATTTTAAAATAGTAAAAGCTATTTACAAAAAAACCCACAGCCAATATCATACTGAATGGGCAAAAACTGGAAGCATTCCCTTTGAAATCTGGCACTAGACAAGGATGTCATCTCTCACCATTCCTATTCAATATAGTATTGGAAGTTCTAGCCAGAGCAATCAGTCAAGAAAAAGAAATAAAGCATATTCAATTAGGAAAGGAAGAAGTCAAATTGTCTCTATTTGTAGACAACATGATTGTATATTTAGAAGACCCCATCATCTCAGCCCAAAATCTCCTGAAACTGATAAGCAACTTCAGCAAAATCTCAGTATACAAAATCAATGTGCAGAAATGACAAGCATTCCTATACACCAATAACAGACTTAAAGGGAGCCAAATCAAGAACGAACTGCCATTCACAATTGCTACAAAGAGAATAATATACCTAGGAGTACAACTAACAAAGGATGTAAAGGACCTCTTCAAAGAGAATTACAAACCTCTGCTCAAGGAAATAAGAGAGGACACAAACAGATGGAAAAACATTCCATGCTCATGGTTAGGAAGAATCAAAATTGTGAAAATGGCCATACTGTCCAAAGTAATTTATAGATTCATCGCTATCCCCATCAAGCTACCAATTACTTTCTTCACAGAACTGGAAAAAAACCACTTTAAACTTCATATGGAAACAAAAGAGAGCCCGCATAGCCAAGGTAATTCTAAGCAAAAAGAACAAAGCTGGAGGCATCACACTACCAGACTTCAAACTATACTACAAGGCTACAGTAATCAAAACAGCGTGGTACTGGTACCAAAATAGAGACAGACCAATGGAACCGAATAGAGGCCTTGGAGGCAACGCCACACATCTACAACCATCTGATCCTTGACAAACCTGACAAAAACAAGCAATGGGGAAAGGATTCCCTGTTTAATAAACGGCGTTGGGAAAACTGGCTAGCCATGCACAGAAAGCAGAAACTGGACCCATTCCTGACACCTTACACTAAAATTAACTCCAGATGGATTAAAGACTTAAACATAAGACCTAACACCATAAAAACCCTAGAAGAAAACCTAGGCAAAACCATTCAGAACATAGGCATAGGCAAGGACTTCATGACTAAAACACCAAAAGCATTGGCAACAAAAGCCAAAATTTTTTAGACTAATGGAATCTAATTAAACTCCAGAGCTTCTGTACAGCAAAAGAGACAATCATTAGAGTGAATCAGCAACCAACAGAATGGGAAAAAGTGTTTGCAATGTACCCATCTGACAAAGGGCTAATATCCAGAATCTACAAAGAACTAAAACAGATTTACAAGAAAAAAACAAACCCATTCAAAAGTGGGCAAAGGAAATGAACAGACACTTTTCAAAAGAAGACATATATGAGGCCAACATACCTATGAAAAAAAGTTAATCATCACTTGTCATTAGAGAAATGCAAATCAAAACCACATTGAGATGCCATCTCAGGCCAGTTAGAATTGTGATCATTAAAAAATCTGGAGACAGTAGATGCTGGAGAGGATGTGGAGAAATAGGAACACTTCTGTAATTGGTGGGAGGGTAAAATAGTTCAACCATTGTGGAAGACAGTGTGGCGATTCCTCAAGAACCTAGAAATAGAAATTCCATTTGACCCAGCAATCTGAATCATGGGTATATATCCAAAGGATTATAAATGTTTCTGTTATAAAGACACATGCATATGTGTGTTCATTGTGGCACTGTTTACAATAGTAAAGCCCTGGAACCAACCCAAATGCCCATTTATGATAGACTGGACAAGGAAAATGTGTTACATATACACCATGGAAAACTATGCAGCCATAAAAAACAATGAGTTCATGCCCTTTGTAGGGACATGCCCTTTGTAGAACCTGGAAACCATAGTTCTCAGCAAACTGACACAAGAACAGGAAACCAAACGCTGCGTGTTCTCACTCATAGGCAGATGTTGAACAATGAGAACACATGGACACAGGGAGGGGAGCATCACACACTGGGGTCTTTTGGAGGGGGATAGAGGAGGGACAGCAGTGGGTAGGGAGGTTGGGGAGGGATAACATGGGGATAAATGCCAGATAGAGGTGATGGGTGGATGGAGGCAGCAAACCACCTTGCCATGTATGTACATGTGCAACAATCCTGTATGTTCTGCACATGTACCCCAGATCATAAAGTGTGATTATATATACATATATAATTTGTTATGTGTACACTTGAGTATGTTAATACATGTTCACAGTATTCAATTAAATGCCAGATAAGGCTCAAGCATTTTTACATCTGTTACATATCTATTGATAATTTACAACCAGTTTCTTTTAATAAAAATCAAGTAAGAGTTTCTGTAATACAAATAAAATTTAGAGGTCAATGGCCACCTCATTCCACTCTGGGATACCCCAGAGAGAACCAATAAAATGGGAACATTAATTGAGAAATGTAGAATTTTCTGATGATGATATAGACAGGGAGGCTTATACCATGTATCACACAGAAGATGGCTTAAAATCCTTTTGATCTTCAAAGTCTTTTTTAACTCCCACCCATCATATGGGAGGTGTATCGGGGGAGGAGAGGGGATAGAGTATGTGGGTAAAGGGTGTCCCAGCTCCCTGGGCTTCAGCATGTTTTCCTTCTGGATTTCTCCAGGGTGTTGGAAATTCTGCTTTCTCATTATAGAGAACAATTTACCCCCACCTACCAAATAATCTTATCCGGCTCAGTGTTCAACAAACAAATAATCTTTCAGTTGCTAAAGCCAACTCTCCTTAGAAAGCTGTATGGGTTTATAAAAGCAAGTTCTTTTTCTGTCACATATTTTTCTCTTAATTTGTATCCAGTATTATACGAGAAAAATGTTTTTGATCATGATTATGCCTTAAACTTTTAATTATGATTATCTCTCTGAAAATGCATAATTTATAACACAAGATAAATTAAAGATAAATGTAAAACTAAAAGCAAATCCTTTAAAATTAATCCCATTAAAGTACTGCATGTATATTATGAGAACATCATAAAGTATCACAAAGGATACTTAAGTTTTCTCTTGGGTAAGAAATTCCCTGTTTGTATCAACTGTAAAAGAGTCACATACAGACTATGTAGTCTCCAACAGTTATCAGCTTGCCAAGGCACTAGCATCTTACTGAATCAACATACACCAAGACATGCCAAGTCAGACAGTAAACACTTGGTAAGGTAGCAATCAGAATATCAAATCCTTAGTTAATGCTGATTGCATTTATTTATGCCAACTAATATTCTAATACTTAATTATGAAGATACGTCTGTATTTACCAAAGAATAAAACAAAACAAATATAAATTGCTTATCTTCACAAATATTTGGAGACACTTTGTTCAAATATACATAGCAGTAAATAGCTAGATAAATAAATAAATACTGCTCAGAAGCACCAATTGGGAAAATCAGTTGAGGTTAAGACTAGTGAAGTATTTCTTAATATTTGCTTTTGATGATCCTCTTTTTATAATGATCATAGAAACACAAGTCCCAAATTGTTTGTAATAACAGACTACTCCAGTGAACACTGATTATGCTTTCTATATTAAGGGTGCTTTTTAGACTCCCACTATAGAGCCCTAAGGTTATTTTTTGAAATTTATAATATTATAAATCCTGGAATAAACTACCTTTTTATTATCATTGTTAACCTAAGAAATACTAATGGAAACTTTTTTCTATGAGTCTTCTGAAATTCCCTTATTTTTAAATTCTATTTGTTATTTCTATTCCCTTTTCTCTCTCATGTTTGTTGCTTAACCTCAACTATGTGTGTGTGTGTGTGTGTGTGTGTGTGTGTGTGTGTGTGTGTCTGTGTGTACATGCGTGCATGCGCACATAAAAACCTTATACCTTTTGAATGGAAAATGAGTTTGTTAGTCCCAACCAGTACATTTGAAGAATATTTTTGGGTTCAAGATACTGAGGTTGAAAAGTATACAGCAAACTTCCTTTAAGATAACTCCACAGAGATGTCTGGGGTTGGGAAATGCTTACAAGAATTTTCAACCAACATGAAAACAAATGAACTTGTTTTGTTGCATCCCAATTGTGTTTCTACTCTTACTCCCTTTTGCCTTTTCTCAGGCCTGTGACTGAAATTGAAGGGGCCTCAGGTTGATTATTAGAATAATAAAAATCAGAGACTAGAGAACATATCCTGATCATCCTCCACTGTTCTGGAACTTACGTTTTAATTATTCTGGCACATAATAGTTATATATGTGTTTGTGTGTGTGTGTGTGTGTGTGTGTGTATGGGCTACATGTGATGTTTTGACACAGGCATACAATGTGTAATGATTGAATAAGGGTAATTGAGGTGTTCATCACCTCAAGCCTCAAGCATTTATTATTTTTTCATGTTAGGAACATTCCAATTCCACTTTTCTAGTTACTTTAAAATATAAAATAAATTCTTATCAACTACAACCACCCGATTGTGCAATTGAATGCTAGAATTTGTTCACTCTTGCTAACTGTATTTTTGTACCTGTTAACTGTCACCACTTTATCCCTTTCTCCCTGCCCTCCTTCCCAGCCTCTGGTAACCATCATTCTACTCTCCATCTCCTTGAGTTCAATTTCTTTTTAAAAAAAGTTATCTCCTACATGTGAGTGGGAACATGCAAAATTCATCTTTCTGTGCCTGGCTTATTTGATTTAACATTGTATCTTCCAGTTCCATCTGTGTAGTTGCAAATGACAGGATTTCATTCTTTTAATGGCTTAATAATATTCCATTATATGTATATATATGTAAATACTTTTATCCCCTGTTCTGAAAAATCCTTTTACTGAAAATTTAAAATTGTATTTAAAAGTTACTTTTCTCATTCTAATTTAGTCAGTTTTTAAATGTATTTATTTATTCATGTTTTAAATAATTAACTCTCCCCCATTTCTGTGCCAGGTAATATGAAGTCCTTTAGGTAAATTAATGAAATATAATCCTAATCTCCAAGGAAGTTCAAGTCTGATGGGGAAGCTGACAGTCTGAGTGTTTACAGGGACAACCACTTCATTTACTGTTTGGAGGGACTTGAAAACCACATAATCTTAGTGGGTAGAAAATAATCACAGTAATATATCTGCCTCTGTTTTTCTAGGGGAAATTTTTCAGATAAAAAAATACAAACCCAAACAGCTTATTTCTGATTTGGATTAAAATCTGGGACATCTGTGTAGGTCAAATCAGTCAGATAATCACCAATTCCTGATCCCTTTCCTTTTCGCTCCTTATTACACTCATAGACAGTCAGTAGGCTGATCAGAGACCTTTGTTATAGGTTTGTACTAAAATGCTTTTGCTGTATTACCCTTCAGAGTTGGGCTGGAGTGTCCAATAAATTGATTTTTCTGTCCCTTCTAGTTCTTATTCTAGAACTCTGCCATAACTGGACACATGTAGCTTTCATTCTGTAGTGGAAAAACCTGTAGCCTGAGTGAAAGCTGCAGGCTTTTGAAGTTTCATGAAATGGTTGTATCAATTTGTTCTTTGTTCAGTGTAGAGGGTAGGATGCATCTCACTCATCTATTAGACACTTAAAAGTCAGATCCCATACTTTTAAAAACCATCTGGGTTGCTTTTTATTCTCCAAACCCAGGGGCCCTCGTGAAATCAGTGAGTTTGGCAGGAAACATTTGAAGAGGTGAGGTTAGCTTGTTTTCTTGGAAGACATTTTTCTGAGACCTGGGCAAGAAAAAAAAAGCTGATTCTTTAGCTGATATTTTTACAAGTAGAGATATTTTGAGACCTTCTGTAAAATGGCTGGCATTTATTAGAAGACATGTTAAATATGCTTTTAAAAATAGAAAAACTAGTATATATTTCAGTACATTTTTCTTTCTGTTTTAACTGGCCTCTAGAATTAAAAACACAAATGATTTAAGA
This sequence comes from Saimiri boliviensis, assembly GCF_048565385.1. Classification (NCBI taxonomy): domain Eukaryota; kingdom Metazoa; phylum Chordata; class Mammalia; order Primates; family Cebidae; genus Saimiri; species Saimiri boliviensis. Next base: position 65,977,117 of record NC_133458.1, on the reverse strand, counting down.
CATGGTTTCTGTGTTCTTTTATTCTTATATAAGAGAGATCATTTTGGGGCAAATGACATATAATATTTTTTCATCTTTCAATTTTAGAAAGTGGGGGTATACTAGAAGCTTACCCTGGTAAACCAAAAACTCAAAACTGCTTGATTAATGTTGTTACTCTAAAATAGTATTTGAGCCTGTTTATAGTGAAAAGAAATATAGCTTCATAAAAGGTCACCATTTTGGGCATGATGTTACTGTGAATAAGATTCAAGTGCCTTCGATTGAGCCACTGGCTGCTGATATTTTTTCTATGCCAGTGTAACAGTTTTCCAGCCAATGATATATAAATATTTTTAAATACTGTACAATCAGAAAAATTCCATTGACCAAAGATAAAGATCTGTCTCTAATTTGTGTACTAATAACTTGAGTCTCATGAATCATTTATTTGAAGTTCTTCAAGTAAATAAGTGGTTATTTTATGCATGTTATTATTTCTTATGTATGATGTCAAAGTGGATCTCAGATATACCTACACAATTTATATAAATTAGAGAATTTTTAAACCCTTTCTTATATTTCATCATTGTCAGAACATTTACTGTGGAGTAATGAAGTCAAAGCTTTATGGTTCCTGATTTGCAAAGGCCCATTTTGGTTCCTAAATCTAGCCTTGCATTTATAAACAAAATATGACTCTTAAATTTTTACAAATTTCAGGCTCCATGAAACCTGAAGCCACTTATGATCTCTGTAAATAAGTAGTTTTCGTAGCGTGGTCCTTGACAGGCAGCATCAGCATGACCTGGGAGCTTGTTAGAAATACAAATTCTCAGGCACCACCTCTGAATTGCTGAGTTAGAACTTTGTGTTTAGGGGTCAGGAGGGACTAGCAATCTGAATTTTAACAGGCCCTTCAGGTGATTCAGATGCAGGCTAGGATTTTACCATAAAGACACATGCATGTGAATATTCATTGCAGCACTTTTATAGCAAAGACGTGAAATCAACCTAAATGCCCATCAATGACAGATTAGATAAAGAAAATGTGGTATGTATATATCATGGAATATTATGCAGTCATAAAAAAGAATGAAATTATGTCTTTTGTGGGAACAGGGATGGAGCTGGAGGCTATCATCCTTAGCAAACTAACACAGGAACAGAAAACCAAATACTGCATGTTCTCACTTATAAGTAAGAGCTAGATGATAAGAACTTATGAACACAAAGAAAAAAGCAATAGACACTGGGTTCTACTTGGGGTTGAGAGGAGGGAGATGAGTAGAAAAGATAACTATTGGGTACTGAGCTTAACACCTGGGTGATGTAATGATATGTACAACCACCTCCACCTCAATATTTGTTTAAGTATGTAACAAACCTTCACATGTACGCCTAAACCTAAAATTTAAAAAATGAATGCAGGCTAGGGGTGGAAAAATAAAAATTGCCTCAGTGCTTCTGCAAAAAATCCTAGCTATCTGAGATATGGAAATGTGTATAAAATAGATAGGGAGTATTTGTGTTCACTTCCCTCAGAAGTATTTTACTTTTCATCTAATATAAGAATTAGATTGTAGCCATTTGTCTAGTTAACTGCCTTGATCTGTCTGTTCTTGGAACAAACTATTTTCAGGGACAAGTCTATCTAAAGTCACAGTCATAAAAAAGAGAATATTTGTTCATACACAGTTTACATTAAACAGAGCATACCTAAAATCTTAATAGGAAGCATCTACAGTTGGCTACTTGATTGTATAAGGACTTTCTTACATGTACATAACCAAAATGCTCAAGTAATTAGTCCTTCCCAGAAAAAGGGCAGGACCAGTCCCCCAAACAGGTTCAACCTACCTTGACAATGCAGGGGTGGTTTAGGAGCACACCTCTGTCTCCCATGGGAGTTTCACACTATTAAAAATTTAAGATCAAGTCTCTACTGCTTACATTGTGAAAACTCTGCCACTGGCAACTTTAACATAGGAGTAGGGCTCTTACTGATTAAAGTTTTTTAGAAAATATCCTCTTTCTGTAGACTCCACTATAGGATTTCATAGTCACATTAAGGACCAAAGTGACGAAGGGACTTTATAGGATGTATAGTTCAATCCCATCATTTTTTGTAAATGAAGAAATTGAGGTACAAGAAAGTTAATTTTCCCAAAGATTTTGTGGAAAGCAAATGTACGATTAGTTCTAGTCCCAGTTTTCTTGAATATCTTTTTTATAAAAAAATTTCCAGCTTCATTGAGACATAATTAACAAATAATGTAGTATGTATTTCAGGTGTACAATGATGAATTGGTATATATACATATTGTAAAATTACTACCACAATCAAGTAAGTTAACACATCTATCACCTCACATGGTTACCCTTTTTGGTGGTAAGAATATTTAAATTAAACTTTCTTAGCAAATTTCAGGTACCCAATACAGTATTGTTAACTGTAGTCACCATGCGGTACATTAGATCCCTAGAATTTATTCATCTCATAACTGGAAGTTAGTGTCATTTGACCAACATCTTCCCATTTCCCCCACCATCTAGCCCATGGAAACCAGCACTCTATTCTCTGTTTCTGTATTCAACTTCTTTAGATTTCTCATATACGTCAGACCATACTCTCCATTCAACTTATAATGTGTTTTTCAGTGTAACACACTACCTTTATAGATGGGAAATCTCTTGTGAGATCTATGTATTTGGGATTATCCTATAAGGTGCTTTGGACTGGTAATTACAGAGTCAGAAAAAAATAGCAGTGGTTGAGGCTTCTTGCTTATCTATACCTTTATGACACCTATAACCACACTGTTTGGTTGCTTATGCTAGCCTTTCTAATTTCAGGTGTCACTATTACTTAAACTTTCTAAGCCCCAATTTTTTCTTACTTAGAAACAGGGATAATATTTCTTAGAGTTCTGTGAAGATTCTTGAAGGAATGCATCTAAAACTACAGTAAGAGTTCAGTGAATAGGAATTCTTTAAGCCTTCTGAGAAGAGGTTGCAGAGCCCTGAACACAGAAGCAGATAAGCATGATTTTATAATCGTCATAAATCTTAAGTAGCATACTGGGTATCTGAAAAGCCCATAGAGGCCAAAGAAAAGGCAGATACATTATTGAATAAAAATGATAAAAACGTGCTTGAATAAAAAGGCAACTATTTAAGTGACAGTTTTGTGTCCTTTCACAGATGGCAAGTGTTTTAGCTAGCTTTTTGTGTTTTAAAATAATTTTGGTTCTCAATCTACTGGTAACATAAACTCGAAGTGAAAATAAAATAACAAGGACCCAAGATCCCCAAATAGACCAAACATAAAAATAAATTATAAAGTAAATACATGAAAGTTTCACACAGCCAAAATTTTGTGTGCTATAGCACACCTTGCTACAGTGCTATGGAGTTTAGAAAGTAAACAATGGCAAGATTTTAAACCAAGTGGCATAAATTTAATTTGATTCAAGAACTATACTGTATAAGAAATCAGAGATAAAGGCAGTGAAAGAAGGAGCCACTCATTTTTCTCTATTCTAATTATCCCCGTTTCAGTGGATTAGAAAATGGTAAATGTAGAAGTCAAGTTAGAGATGGTGCTGAGCTCAATCCCCTGCCAAGTTAAGTCTGATAAATGGCAAGTGTGTATAATTAATACTGTCATTTTTCCCTAGACCAAAGGGCGACTGCAATAACTATAGATTGTAATTGTCATCGTTGTCACATAAAATGTGCTATTATTAAGTTCAAGCTGAATTTTATTGCTGGGAATGCTCATAAATTGAGCGGTCAGTCATTTAAATTACGAAGTAGAGAGCTTTGTGGCTGGCTCTAAAACTACTTTCTAAGACAATGTATTTGACTTTGGACCTCCAGAAACTAATTGCATTTTTTTGAACAGACGTTAGACAGGCTGTAACCTATATGTGAGGATATTCTGACAGACATGCCCTGTAGGTTTACGAATGTTTGTAGGAAACTTATATTTTTATTTCCAATATTTTTGGTGTAGCAGCAAGAAAGGAATAGAGAATAGATATGAAATGACATATGCGTGGGAGAGATCATTTTGAAAGTGCACTTATTGCTTCCTTGCAAGATCCCTACTTTCCAGAAGGTGATGTTGATGAAATATTAACAAGGACAGGATGGAAATTATGGATTTGTTGTTAGCGTCTTAGAGAATGATTGTGGGAGACAAATTGGAGTGGCATAGCAAGAGAAGAAAATCAGCTAACAAAATCTTAAAAGGATTAATAATGACTAATAGGATATATGATGTTTCCGTTTATTATTTTTTCATTTTATATGCTTATAATTACTATAATTAAAAACAATGTTTAATAAATATGTATTTGCCTAAAATGCTGTATACAAGGTACCCTGATATGAAAAGTGTTGATGAGATTCATGACTTCTTCTTCAGTATGTTTAATTCTATTTGCATTTTTAGCATAAAATAATATAATTTTAGACTAAAAATTAAGGAAAGAAAAAATACCCCTACCTACATCGTATCGATACCACTACTTTTGCCATTTTAATGCATTTTGTCTTCATAAGAATGAATTTTTTGTGGTTCTAAAAAGTGCGTATGTAATTTTATGTATATTTGCTAAGACTTTCTATGATTGCATAGTATTTCATAGAACTTCACAGAGCAATCTAGTTGACTCTTCCTCAAGTGTTAAATCAAATATCTTTCCTAAACCATTTAATTTATATTAGCTTACTTCTTCTTCCCCAACTATCATATTATCTTTCAAAAAATAATTACATTCACAGCAATTAGTCCTATAGTAAATAATTTTGATTATTTGGTTTCTGTCTTTTCCCTATGAAAATGTAAGTTCCATGACACCAGGGACTTCTCTGCCTTATTTCTGATTGCATTCCTAGCCCTTAAAATGGCTTCTGAAAAATGTTTTAATAAATACATAATGAATGAATGATGGAAAATTTACTGTACCATTCTTCCATTTTTGGAGCAAGTTATTATCACCTTTGTGTGATAATTTATGCATTGAGGGAGATCTTCCATTAATATAACAGTTTTCAAACTTTAGAAATGTTAGACAAGCTTAGTGAATAATTCAGAATATGAGATAATAGATCAGAGAGAGAGAGAGGAAAAAATTATTATAAGACATTGGTTCACATGATTTATGGAAGCCGAGAAGTGCCACAGTTTACCATCTGCTAGCTGGAAACAGAAAAGCCATTGTTGTACTTTGAAAGCCTGAGAGCCTGAGAGCCAATGGTGTAAACTCCATTCTTATTCTGAGGGCCTAAGAGCTAAGAGGGAGCTGAAGCTCAAGAGTTAGGCAGAAAACTTGAGAATCTTCCCTTCTTCTACCTTTTTGTTCCATTCAGGTCTTCAGTGGACTGGATAGTACCTGCTCATATTGGGGACGGCAATTCTCTTTATTTAGTTTGCCAATTTAATACTAATCTCCCAGAAACATCCTCACAGGCATACCCAGAAATAATGTTTTACCAGATATCTGGACATCCCATGATTCAATCAAACTTACACATAAAATGTACTATTGCAGCATTTATGTTATATTGTGTGTGTGATATATCTATATGTACATGTGTATATATGTATACATTTATACACATACACATTCTCTATATGTACATATGTATACACACATTATCTCTCTCCATATTATATATAAATATATATTCATATATTTTATATATATAAAAACCTTCAATTTGTTTTCAGAAGTCTTGACCATATGTCCATGGCACTGTGTGTGTACACTTTGTCATAGTTTTGTTTGTTTTGTGTTTTATAATTTTAGAAAATTTCTGTTAAATGTATAGGTAAAAATGATACACTTGAGTTTATGTAATTTACTTTCTTTGGATTTTTAGCAAGTTTGTACTTTTACTTTTGATATTGTTGTTAAGAAGTGTTTTCTCTTTAGTGTTTTTGTGTTTCTGTATTTTGTTCTTACATTTTTCTTCTTAACCAATATAACTCTTGACTACTTTAACTCTTTCACCTGAGAAGCCTAGTTGTATTCAATTTAACCGTTATTTACAAAGGTGACATGCTGTGAGTTTAGCTGGTGCAACAAGGAACAAGGTGTCATCCTTTAACACCCCTGGCATGACACAGTGAAGAAGGTAACAATTATGGTTCTCCCTACTGAGCACCTCTATGTAGGTTTGGTCAGATGCTGTAGTCAGCATTTCATGTCATGTAATTCTCACAACAAATCTGTGAAGTTGGTAGTTTATCCCTATTTCAAGATATGAAACTGAAGCTCAGTGAAATACAGGAACATTGTATTTGATAGGTAACACCTGTGAAACATTGTATTTCAAGGTAGCACCATTAATAAGTGTTAGGTTTGTGATTTAAACTCAAATCTGTTTTCTCCACAGTCTGCACAGTTTCCTATGCCAGAATATCACCTTCGAGATGAATGTGTAGATGACAAACAAGACAGAGTAACATGAATGTCACTCAGAAAGATGTTAGAAATGAAATGACCTGGAAAAATTGACTGATGACATTAAAATGTACATTTTTAAATTTACTTGGATTAAGTTGCATGTTTAATATAAAGCAGCAACTATATTAACCCCTTCCTTTGTTTGATATGCAAAAGCTAAATTTGTAATTGTGTGGTTTAAATTTCTAGCTAGACTATTTTAAGCTTACCTAAAATATTGAAGAATGATTTAAAGGTCTACAAAAATATTTTCTCATTCTATTGTTTGGAGAAATTTAGGCTGTATAAAATTTACTTTCATTGATGTTTACATGGTATTTTAATAGATGGTATGAAAACTCTTGTGTCTAAGACATATTGACAATCAAAAGCTTAGCTTCAGAACTTTCAGTGGAATTTACTGAATTTCTCACATTATGTTTCTGGGTAAATCAATTTAGAGTATGATTTCCTGTGCTTCTACTTGCAGCATGGAATTGTTTGAACATCTCTGGCCTGGATATTATTAACACTATAACAAATAAATACTAATTAAAGAATCACATGATATAATCTCTCAATTTTAAGACACTAAATCACATACTTGAACAGAATGTATTATCTAGGAAAAGAAAAAGTGAAGAAAAAAATTTTTTTAAAAAAGATCTCATGCTACCAAAGGAAAAAAATGTCTTCAGTATTATAGACTCTTTGTTATTTGGTCTAGATATATTTGTGTTGATAAAGAAACATAATAGCATTTGTGTTTTATTCACTGTGGGAGAGACAGAAGGGAGACTAACAGGATAGGGGCACTGAAAATCTCCCCATACATTTAGTCCCCTAACTATATTCCTATGTGTATATGTAGAAGTGGGGAGTACCTCTGGTCAGATACTCACAGAATTAAAAAGATGATGACTTCCTTCCTCATATACTTTAAGTATCTCTCTTTTTACAACCTGAATGAATAAATTTTTATCATGATCCAAAAGGGTATGAGAAAAAAAATTGTTTAAGTCATCTGTTGGCTACAACTTAGAGAAAATCATTTTTCACACCATCTTGTACTTTGTTGCATTTCTGAAAAGTGGTGCAATAGTAACTTGTATTCTAATAAACTCTTAAGTATCCCTTTTTTAACCTCTCCCTTTTCTTTGGTACCCAAATTCAATCTTTTTAAAAATAATTTCTAATTGACAAATAAAATTGTATTAATTATGTACAACATATTTCTTGATTTTAATTTGCTTATGAGGTTGACTTTATTCCAATCAAATGTCAGAGTAATTATATGAAGGATAGTTTATTTTTACAAAAATACATCAGTATTTTGGAAATAAACAAAGTATGCTGGAATATGAAGCTAGGATGTGCTTTCTTAACCAGGCAATGATGTGGGCATCAAAGATTTGTATTTCAGTATAAGTTTTTCCATGGTATAGTTCTGTGATTTTTAGATAAATAATTTAACCACTCTGGGTCTCTGTTTCTTTAGCTATGAAAGAAATATATTGAATTAGGAAATGTAAAAGTTATCACAGAACTCTGAATTTCTGTATCCTCTCACTTTCTTTTGAGGGGTACATGTGGAAACCAAACCCAGTATTCTGTAGAAAACTATGACATAGACATTTGCATAATACCTTTAACCTTGCACAGCTGTTTTATCTGTGTTGTCCAAAAGACCACCAGGATGACTAAATAATAGAAAAGAGGGCTTTATTAGCAATAACTGTGTGCAAACTTGGAAGAGACAGTCTCCAGCATGTGCTGGAATGTGATTTCTCTTCAAGGAGGGAAGGGGCAGGTTGGGTTTTTATGCCTCACAGGGCCCGTATCACACAATAGAATCATATACATTCAGTAGATTTTGGGGAAAAGCTATACGTATTCATCAGGGCAGCCAAGTGCATGTGCCTTGGGTAAACATATATGTAATGTGCTGTGTTCACTTTGGGGTGAGGTTTTAGCAATAAAATGTGCAGTTGGTGCGGAGCCTCAAAAATATGGCTGAAACTGGCTTAAGATCTTTAGTTGCCTATCAGAAAGGACCGTAAGGCCAGTCCTCTGTCCAAGTATCAGAATTTTAGCCAACTGGGTTGTATATCAGAGCTAGGAGGGGTCTGATAGTTCCTAGTTGTTCGGGAGTTTAGCAATAGTGTGACTTTTCTTAAAGCCTTAGGATTTTCAAAATTCTATGCCAGCTGAGCCCTGAACTCAGTACCTGTAAGTAACTTTTGTCACCCTAACTTTTGGGTCTGTCTTAGTTGATAAGGGGGTATCTCAGATCACATCAGCATTAGCTCAATGAATTAATATCACAATTCTGTGAGGAAGTAGACATTATTATGCATAGAAAAGAGGTGGATAAACTGTTAAGATAAATTATGTGAGCCATCCAGGGTCACATAACTAATTCCAGTCAGAGCTGGGTGCCCTGGGTATCCTAATAAAGGTTGGACAAGTTGTTATATCTTTGTGTGTCAGAAAATCTGCTGGCTTTCTACTGAGTATGCTTCTGCTCAGGGTGAAAAAAATCTCCTTTTACTCTGATTTGCATCCAGAATTTATTAACTAGCACTTATTAACTCCATATGGAGGAAACAGAAAGCAGACAGTGCTGAGAAGGTAGTAAGAGCCAAACACTGACTTTGTAAGCTGGATCCACCTGGATTCAGGTGGTTGGTTCATGGTTTGGCTCCAATGTTTGAGGAATGTTAGCCTGTGAGAAGTTCTCCTTGGATGACAGCCACATACTGTTCTTTCTGATAAGATATTGTTTCTTAATTAATACCAATGATTATGAAGTATATGCTTGTGGCTAGCATTGCTGAAGAAAGATACTGAAACTTATTCTATAGAATAAGACAGGATACTAAGAGACCATCTTCAAATCTGCATAGCTGAAACAGGATTTTTTTGAGAGATTAAAATATGACAATTAACGTGCCATTGTGTGAGGAATTCCAGATCCTTAACACACTGGTAAATTATTTCTTGGAAAATGTAACATTTATAAAACAATAAGTTGTTAATGTATAAATTTCAGTTTTAGTAATTTTTGAAAACATGCCAATATACCATTTTGAAGATGTTTTGCTTTCCTGAAACAAAACTAAGTCCTATGAATAAATTTGGTTGTTTGTCAAACCTGAATTATGTCAGAAAAAGACAAGGCTCAAAATAGTGGTTTGGTTTAGCTACTATGTGTCAGATATGTTTTGCTCACAGGGGTTTACTTATATGTATATGGTTCTCTTTTGGTATGTGTATAAATAAACCATGATGACAATACCCTTATTTTAATACTTTTGTTTAATTTATTACAAACAAATATCTATGAAAAGTAACAATATTAGCATTAATTGATTATTATGAATTTATGTTTCCTAGAAAGGGTCATGTAATCTGTTGATGGAGAGAGATAATCTTATAGTAGACGATTTGTTTTGGCCTGTGATTTCAAAAGCAAGAGGAGATTAATAATCACAGTTTTATAAATACCGAGAAAGACAAAGTCATTTTGACATTTAAAGGAAACATGAGCTTCCATGTATAATAATTTCTCAGCTTAGCACAGTTGTTTAAATAAAATTTTAAAAAATCAACTTTTTTATTTTAGACATCTCTGATTGTAGAAAAAGGAGTTGTCTCCTATTGTTTTTAAAGTAGAAAGAAGCACTGAATTGAAAACTGGGACACCTGAGTTCTAATGCCTGTCCTTGGGCAAATTTCATTCCATCCATGCTATTGAAACACTTTGTCTGTAACAAGGAAACCAAAATCCAATAAAGTAAAGCCTATGGTATATTTGAAGAACTCAGAAGAAAAATGAAATAGTAATTAGATACCCGTCTACAGGCATGAAAATAGGTACCTTTATTAAGCCTGCAAGAAATGTAATGATCTGTTTTTGTATTCCCATTATTAACTTTGTAATGATGGTGAGGAATATGAATTTGAGAGACACACACACAGTGTTAGGCATGATCAAATACTCCTTACAATGAGCCCGGGACTAGCTCAGATCTTCTGTGTCTTTGTCTAAATGTGTCCGACTTGATTAGGGAAAAATAATCAAGCCAGCTAGGCAGTTCAGTGATACCATGAATTAGTCATTCAAATAGTTCTTATTGGTCTGAATGATGAGCTGCTATGTTTGTTCCTTCAGCCAATGGTTTGGTTTTTTTTGATGATCAATGATATGTCATGCAATGTCCCATGAAGGCAAAGATGAAACAAACATAAATTTTGCCCCTAAAGATTCACAGATTATGGTTGATTCAACTATAATCCAAGGTATTGAAGTAAATGTCATCTGTTTTGCACTTATTGTAGGCAGATGCTTGGTTAACTGAGCAGGAAGAACCGAGGTGCCCTGGCAGTGTGTCTAGAGGATAAGACAATTTGGTCAAAATAAAGTTAATTTAGGAAAAATTTCTGCAGAGGATGTTAGGATTTGGAATATTTAGTGGCCTATTTATTGTTTCTGTTCTTCCATCTCGACCCAGATGGCTTTCAGCCAGCCAAACTGTATCTCTAATTTTTTATTTTTATTTTTTTACATCTATCATCCTAAATGTTGAGTCTGGCATCTTTTCTGCCTAGTATTATTCTTCCTTTCCCTGCTCTTTAATTAGCAGAAGGACACAAAGTCATATGAATACAGAAGATTATTCATAGGTAAGTAACATGACGAGGGAAAATGAGTAGAGAAATTATTACTCCATATGGTAAGCATGAATGCCATGAAAAGGATAGTTTTAAATGTCGACTTCAGTGTTTTTCTTGGTAATCCTTCTATTATGTTGAATGAAAATGTGAATAAAAAGACATGTATTTATGCTAATTCTTTGCTGAGGTTTTAGTATTCATTATGATTATCATACAAAAACTACTCATTTAAGGCTATATCTAATGAGACAGGCAGAGGCCATGTTTAAATATTCTATGCTAACAAAATCCAGATTGTTTCAGAGGTATAATATCATCCTGACTTTTGATTTTTGGATAATGCACTGGGAATTTTCAGGACATAACTTTAATCAAAAGAGCAATGAATGGGTTGGTAATGGCACTGCTGAAATGGCAGCACAATACTCCCAGAGAAGCAGAGATTCAGATTGTTCGTGGAAAAGTATAGCATCATCTTTTTTCTAAAATAAGGAGAAAAGCTGACATTCAACTTAAAAAGTCTAGTTCTAAAGTTTATTTTAAAAATATGTGTCATATCTCACTTAAGGTATTGCTGCATTTTTTTCTACATTAGAAGTAATTGTAATCTTTTGTGTACTGTTTTACTTAAGTGTCTCAGTCACATCTGTATTTAATAGTTAACCTAGAATTATCCAAACATTTATTTAAATGGACCAATGATAGCCAAATGATACTCTAGCAACTGTATGTCTTATTAATGTTCTATACCTGTCTGCGCATTCCCCAATGTGGGTTACATAATACTAAATTAATTTGTAAGCCTTTTGTAGAAATGTAAATTTTATTGTGTATGTTTGAGGCTTACAACATGATGTTATGAGATACATATAGATAATAAAATGGTTATAGTAATGATGCAGACTGTCACATCTATTATTTCACAGTTACTTTGTATGGTGACAAGAGCAGCCAAAATCTTCTTAATTAATAATTATCCCTAATAAAATACAATTTTATTTACTTTAGTCTTATATTGTACATTGGATCTCTATACTTGTTCATCCTACATATAAGCTTTTTATTATATTATGCTAGTTTTGCCAGCAAGTGGTCCTAGTAAATACTGCTTCTGTTGCCTTGACTAGAACTTAATGGAAAGATATCTGAAAAAGTGGGGCAAGCTGTACAGTCAATTAATCCCCAAAAGAGAACTATTAGAGACTAAGTCTGGCATTGTCTAATCAGACTAGATATTTGCCTGAAGGAAGCAAATATCTAGTCTGATTAGACAATGCCAGACTGAATCTCTAATTGTTCTCTTTTTGGGATTAATTGAAGGGGAGAGAAGTGAATGACAGGGTTATACAGGTAATTAGAAGGCATGATCATCTTGATTTTTCAATGTTGATTTGAGCATACCAGAAAAAGGGGCTGATGCAGGTGGGAAGAGAGAAGGGGATTCACAATTAAAAGCTGAGATGGAATTTAAGTGGTTTCAAGGTTACAAAATCCAGAAGTGATAAGGGATTCCATTTTAGTAATTTCTTTCTAGCATTGAAATACGGAGCAGAAACCTTGGAAATCATCTTGTATTAACCAATTAAATACTGAAAAGCCATTGCTTTCAAGGTTTAGTAGACAACTGAGGTATCAAAAGCTTTGAAATCTGTTAGTTGAAGGCAGAGGTTCTGCAAACTATAGTCTTCTGTCCATATGGTCAACTACTTGTTTTTGAATGGCCTGGGAGCTAAGCATACTTTTTTGTATTGTTTAATGATTTAAAAAATCATGGCAATACTTAATGACATGTGAAAATTATATGAAATTCAAATTTCAGTGTCCATAAAGTTTTTTTTTTTTTTTTTTAAATGGATGTTTGATTAAGCAAAGTGCCTGTGACTAACTGAGAATTTTGTAATACTTAGTGGGAAATATGTAATAAATTACATGATTATAAAAAGAAAGATGATTACAAAATCATGGCTTTAAAGGGCTGATAACTCCTACAAAGAGTACATCAATGCATAAATTTCTCACCATAAATGAAGTTTATGGTGATACAGTCACATTGATTTATTTTCTCTTTTCTTTTCTTTTCTTTTTTTCTTTTACATTTTGTCAATGGCTGCTTTCCTGATACAGGATTGAGATTGTGTATTTGAGACAGATGATGTAACCTGAAAAGCCTAACATGTTTACTCTCTGGCCCTTTCTAACATATTTACTCTCTGGACCTTTAAAATAAGTTTCTGAGTCCTGGTCAAAGATAAACCTCAGTTCCACTATTGCTTACTGTGGGATTCAGTAATCTCACAAGCTAAGATTTGTTGAGGACTGTTGTGTGTTGGGCATTTTTCTCAGAGCTTTCTCCACTCATTTAGCCCTCCTAACACTTGCAGAAGATAGCTGCCATTTTAATTCCTACTTTGAAAGAAGAAACTGAAGCACAGAAATGTTGGTAACTTAACCCTGAATCACATAGCTGTTTAATAATTAATTTGAGATTTAAACTCTGGCAGTTTTCCAAAGATGATGTCTCACATTTTCTAATTCTCAATTTCTCATCTATAAATTCAGTCTAGTGATACCTTTTTCTTTAAATTTGCTAAAATGTACAAAACCTTTGGAGCAAAAATAAATACTTTTAAAAGGTTAGTTTTTTCCTTCTATCCTGCATGCTATTTTTTTTCATAGACATCTCCTAGTTTACTTGTTAATGTGCAAAGTTGAGATTTTTGGAAAGGAAGCTAAAAATATGTTTTATGAGAAGTACCCCTGGGTTATTTCAATGCATGTGGTCAGGGTGTCACTTTGAGAAATGCTGGATCATTGAGGCTATGCAGTGGGAAAGGGAAGGATTCTGTTCTCCAGAAAGAGAGATCAAGCTTGTGTATATAAAGACATTACCACTGTAATGAATGTAAAAGTCTGAGAATATGAACAAGTTCTAGGGAGATTCAGAACTCAAAGAGCTTATTGTGAGATTTAGAGTTAAAATTTTGGAATAAGACAAAGGAAAGGTCACAAAAATACATAAGAAAGAAAAAACAAGGTCAGGTGCTGTGGCTCATACCTGTAATCTCAGTGCTTTGGAAGGCTGAGGTGGGACAATTGTGTGAGCCCAGGAATTTGAGACCAGCCTGGGCAACATAGTGAGACCTTATCTCTAAAATAAATAAATAAATAAAATAGCTGGCTTGGTGGTACATGGTTATTGTTCCAGCTACCTGAGAGGCTGAGGTGGGAAGATTACTTGAGCTCAGGAATTTGAGGCAGGTGAACTAAGGTGGTACCTTTGCACCCCATCTTAGGCACAGAGAGAGACCTTGACTAAAAAAAAAAGTTCAGTAACAAAATTATGATCAACCATAAATATTACAAAAGAAGAGGCACCAGCCAACTAGGAAGCAAATGGGTTTTACTGAGGTATCAATATTTCTAATGGAAGGTAGAAGGACCATAAAGATCACAAGATGCAAAATAACAGGGGTAAGAAGGAACATGAATGGAGTTCATTATGAGAGTAATAATCAATGAATGACTTTCCACCAAAATGTGACCTAAAGGTAGAAGGCATAGGCCAAAGCACCTGTGAACAAATAATTTTGATTTTAATGGACATGTTAATTGCAAACTATTATTTCAAACACACACACACACAGACATGCATATTTACTCAGCCGAGAATAGATAGTTCATAGTTATCATAGGCACTGGTGTTAGGGAAGTTGGTGGTATAGTATGAAAGATCCCCCCAAAAGTTCATTCTTAGGGCATGTAGTTTGAAATTCTACTGTGATTCTCCATGCAGGATGAGCGCAAGATAAAACATGCAATTTTAAAATGATTTATATGACTTAAAAAATTAATGTTAAATGACATTATGTTCAGTTTTTGTGATACAAGTATCATTTATCTTTGGTCTAATTTCCAAAGATTAGCATCCTACAAAGTGTCTTATTTCATCTTCCATTCTTTACTTCCTCCTTCAGTCTTGAAATATTTCAAATGTACAACATCATTACCCAATTTAGTCAAATCTCAACATTTTGACGCATCTGCTGCTTTTTAGTATTGACTTTAAGAGAGATCTTAAATATAGGGCAAAAGAAAAAGCTTTCTTGATATTCTCCCCAATGTTTTCCCCTTCTCTTTCTTCAGAAATAATTAGTATTATACGATATGACTTTTTAGTATTTATCACTCCTAAAAAGTTTTGAAAATTTCACTGTGTGTTAGGTAGCTATAAATAATAGATTGCACTAATTACATATATTAAACATTTTATTGCATTTTAGGCTTTGGGGTACATGTGAAGAATATGCAAGATTGTTGCATAGGTACACACATGGCAGTGTGATTTGCTGCCTTCCTCCCCTTCATCTATATCTGGCATTTCTCCCCATGCTATCTCTCCCCAACTCCCCACCCCTCACTGTCCCTCCCTTATTTCCCCCCAACAGACCCCAGTGTGTGATGCTCCCCTCCCGGTGTCCATGTGTTCTCATTGTTCAACACCCTATGAGTGAGAATATGCGGTGTTTGATTTTCTGTTCTTGTGTCAGTTTGCTGAGAATGATGGTTTCCAGGTTCATCCATGTCCCTGCAAAGGACACAAACTCATTGTTTTTTATGGCTGTGTAGTATTCCATGGTGTATATGTGCCACATTTTCCCTGTCCAGTCTATCATCGATGGGCATTTGGGTTGGTTCCAGGTCTTTGCTATTGTAAACAGTGCTGCAATGAACTTTTGTGTGCATGTGTCCTTATAGTAGAATG
The DNA here is from genome assembly GCF_048565385.1 of Saimiri boliviensis. Lineage (NCBI taxonomy): Eukaryota > Metazoa > Chordata > Mammalia > Primates > Cebidae > Saimiri > Saimiri boliviensis. The sequence goes on along the minus strand of NC_133458.1, from coordinate 65,961,241 downwards.
ATTTATTAAGTTTTAATGCTCTTGCACATATAATTCTGAAGAATGTACTTTTATTTAAAACTGTGTTTTTAGGTTTATTTAGTTGTTGAATTATGAAAATCTAACTTGTTAATTCTAACTATAATATTCCATATGTTACTCTGCCAAGTTATTAATCCATTTTCCTGGCAAAGTACATTTGGTCTGTTTTCGATTCTTACCCACAACAGACCATATTGTAATGAGTATTGTTATAGGTATCACTTTGTGTATTTGTGTGGAATTTTTTCTAGGATGCGTTTCTCTGCACTGGCTGCAGATTGCACTCTGTCTATTGTTGAATGAGCTTCATCCTTGGAGATTCTTATTCATCTGTTTTTGGGGCAGCGTTTAAGTACTAGTATTACAGATGAAATAAACAGAAAACTCCTTAGGCATTTCAATTTATAATTACATAGAGAATCTATTGTTATGTCAAGAGTATATTGCTGTGTCATACAAGATGCATATTTTAAAATTCGCTATATTTATTGACATGCTATTCTCTCTGTAACAGTGTATTGTGTATTTCTGTTAAACAGTATCCTTACCAGTGCTTGGATTTGTCTCTTTATTTTTGTTTATTCATTAACTAGTATACCATGTGGTTTTTAATATTGTAATACCTGGATTACTAGTGGGATGACTTTTATTATACATTTAAATTTCTACTATTGTAAATTTCTAATTTATTAGTTTTGCTTATTTTTCAATTGGATTTTTAATCCTCTTACCTATATGAGTTTTTAATATTATCCACATACTGTTTCTTTATCAATTATATGTTTACTGATATTTTCTTCAAGTATATGACTTTTCTTCATTTTGTTTATGGTAATATTTTCACAGAAATATTTTGTTTTAATATAGTCAATTTTATTAATTATTTTCATTATTGCTTGTGTTATTAGTGACTTAGGAATTCTTCTCTATGCTAAGGTGATAAAATGTCTATGTTATTATTTCTTCTCAAAACTTAAAACTTTAGCTTTTCACATTTAGAATATTTATATGGAATTTTTATTTGTGTATGCTACAAGTATAGTATAGTGGCTGGATTTTAAATGAACAACAGATAGAAGTAAAATATGAGGCTAAAGTCCTATCTGCTACTGCTCTAAATAGTATTACAGGAGAAGCAGGTTTTAAATTAAGTTGTACTGTTGTAGTTGGCAAGGTTTGGCATATGTGTTAGATTGCTGGAGTGCCTTAACAAGGTAGCACAGACTAGGTGGCTTAAATAACATAAATTTATTTTGTCACATTTCCGGATGCTGAAAGTCCAAGCAAAATATCAGCAAACAACCACATGGCACGTGTATACCTTTATAACAAACCTGAACAATCTGCACGTGTACTCCAGAACTTAAAGTATAGTAAACAAATATTTTCATTTATATTTTATTTTGATTTTTAAAAAATCAGCAAATTTGGTTTCTAGCTCTCTCCTTGGCGTACATATAGCTGTTTACTGTGTCCTCATATAGCCTTTTCTCTCTGCATGAGTGCCCCTAGTGTTTCTGTGTGTGTTGACATTATCTATTCTTATTGGGACACCTGTTAGATTGAATTAATGCTCACCCTAATAGCCTTATTTTAATTTACGTCACATCTTTAAAAGCCTTATCTCTAAATACAGTCATGTCCTGGGGTACTGAGGGTTAGGGCTTCAACATATAAGTCTGAAGTCGGGGAAACATTTCAGCCCATATAGGAAATGTTGAGGTTGCTGTACTTTTTAGACAGCATGGCATCTTAGCATCTCTTTTGCAGCAGTCATGATAGCTCAGGGCTTTCAGAGAGTGAAAGTGGAGGCTGTTAAACCTCTGAATGGCCATGCCTTGAACTGATGCAGTGCCACCTTGCTTCATTTAATCGGTTGATCAAAATTAGAGTCAGCATACTTTCTAGGGGAAGGGATATAGACTCCATTTATTGAAAGGAGGAATAGTATCCAGATATAGGAACAGAATTCTTGGTGGCCATCATTGTGGAAAATCTACCATAGAGAATGAAAAGAAGAGGTCTTATTTTGGAAGATACTGAAAATCAATTTCTCACTGAAAACTTCTTTCACTAAACAGAAGATGACTTGCAGAGAGGTCTTATGTTCCTGTGCTACCTTTCAGGTGGGTTGATTGCTTTCAGACAGCGAACTCACCTCACAGAATCTGCCAGAAGGGTCTACAGCAGGAATCAGCAGATTTGTGCTCATAGGCCAAATCTAGCTGGCTGTGTATTTTTGTAAATAAAGTTTTATTGGAACAAAGTCACATTCATTTGTTTATATATTGTCTATGGATTTCCTACTACATTGGCAGAGTTTAATAGTTGCAACAGAGATTGTATGACCCACAAAGCCTAAACTACTTACGACAAGGCTCTTTTCAGAGAAAGTTTGCCAACCACTGATCTACAATATTGAGAACTTACTCTAAAGTGTTGCTATTTTTGCAGGCAGCTAAGGCAACCTAGGGTGATCAATTAGGAGATAGCCTTGATAATTGCCAAACCAGTAGTAAAGGTTGTGGAGACCATGTGGAATAAGAAACATTATTCAGAAAAGTCAGCATAAGTGACAGTCTTTGTAGGGTTGTCAGATTCGGCAAATAAAATACAGGGCACTTAGTTACATTTGAATTTCAGATAAAAATATTATTTTGGTGTAAGTATTCACTATGTAATATTTGGGACATACTTATGCTAAAAGTAACTTATCCCAGGTTTTTGATATTTTGGTAATAGTTAACTGAGTGTTCCATATTTTCTCTGGCCACGCTATGTCTAAAGCAGTAGAGAGTAATGCCTAGGAGAGTAGCCTCTGAACAGAGGCTGCCTGACTTCAAATATTGACTCCATTTCTCCTTGACTGAGTGACTTTCAGCAATGCACATGGTTTTCTGTGCCTCAGTTTTCTCATCTGTCATATGAGAATAATAATAGTTTTTATATCAAAAAGATTAAGCAAGGGTTATGTGAATTCACATACACAAAGCATTTAGACAGTGCCTGTCATAAAAATAAGTATTCCATATGTGTTTGCTGTTATTAATCCTGCTGCAAAATAAGTCAGAATGAGAGAAGAGCTTGAATCTTCCTGGATGCAAGTGCTGTGGAGGAATGCAGAAACAGAGGCAATGAGGCAGGTGTCACATCAGAAACAATGACTTGTCCAGCATCTGTTTAGAAGCAATTGGCATAGATTGCAGTCTGTTCTCGGAAAGTGCATTTTTAAGTATGCAGCTGGTCTGAGATGTAGAGCCACTTATTCTTCAAGTATCCTGGGATCCCAGAGTGACATTTTTATTTCAAATAATTGAGCAGAAGTAATGTAGTTGTTGCATAGCAAGACATTGGTTAGAGCCCTTTTTCTTAGTCAATATAGAAAATCTATACATCTTGGGTAGCATTACTTTCTTTTATTGAGATGGTGCCAACTATTTACCATAATGGATTCTATTCTAAAAGAGATTATTTCCTAAATTTTTAAGTGAATTGTGCTCTAGAAAACAAAAAGACAGTAAACATATTTTTCCTCTCCAATAATATATCTCAACTAATGAAATAACTTTTATAATTGCAAAATTTAGCTTACATTTTATATTTATAGCAGATTTTTCATAATGCATTTAAATCTAGGGCATAATGTGGTAGTTTATAAAGTGACAGCAACCTGGAAACTAAGGTGAGAGAGATACATCTGCTTCAAATAGTGAAACTCATTTTCTGTAACCTGATGTGGTTTATGCATCAGTCAGCTAAGAGTAGTGAGAGCAGGTTTTAAACATTTGAGCTTGCCTTGTCAGAATGTAATAAAAATCCAGTTCAAAAAAGTCTTTTCAAATGCAGGTATTTTTCTGTGATTAAAAACAACTTATATTTTCTTGTAAGCCAATGATTTTATTTCAAATTCTTTGTTAAAATGTATTGCTCCCTTATTTACTAATCTCTAGTTTTATTCTTTCATCTCATTCGTCTTCCTAACAATATGTTATCTTCTCCTTTTTATATGCACACATAAATAGACCTCATTTTACAATGGTATTTTATATTTGCTATTTCAGTGTTTTAGGCTTAAGTAATCCTATCTAGTAGCCATGTGCTGGGAACAGAGGCAACAACTTTCTCTTGGCATGGGTGTTCCTTGTGTCAACATGAGGCTTTCATTTGTGCTCTGACAATAACAAATAAACTTATGGAAATGCTGAGTGGTTAGGCAATAGATGTCATGAATGAATGGTCCTAGATAATGCAATGCACTGTAAATTACAAAAGATTGCAGAAATGATGATGATGAAAGAAAATATTCACAGTGATTTTCAGGATTCGTTACAGATATTAAGTGATGAGGAGTTTCGCTGTATGTGTTATTGAGTCAGCACCAACAAACAATTTGAAAAACAGTTTATCTCTCTCTGTCTTTTTCTTTCTCTCTCTATCAGCTATCTACTAATATGAAAAAAATGGTAGGGAATGCAAAATCATGCAAAGATGTAATATGTCTGTGAGCTGACACAATTTGGTTTGATACACGATTCTCTTATTTTACAGTTTTAAAATGCCTCTCACAGTGAAAGTCATTCTTTACTCCTCTCCTTGGGGAAATATGCAAAGACATACACTTCCGCATAGGCCTGCCCCATTGGAAGGTTTTTATTTCAGTGCCATCAACTTCTGTTCTCTCCAATCATTTTTCTTTTCTTCTCAGTATCCATTGTTTCCAGTAATTCACTTGAGTAACCTGAGCATCGCTGAGAACAATTGTGAGCAATTTTCTGCCTGCTGACTTTGTTGAGAATGGCTTTTGTGATGGAGGTTATTTCTGACTCTTTAGACAATTAATAAATGGACTGAAATTAAATTATTATCTCACACAATCACATTGATAAGAAAATACAATTTTATTTTTTGTTGTACAGAAATATCCTTAAATCCTATCTGGTAACCTTGATCACCAGTACCATGGGCGATAGCAGTGTTTACCATTTTCCAGTGTAGAGGAGCAGGGGAGGCATCAGGACAAGCTCTCATCTTCCCTGACAGCCCGGGTGCTTCTTGGCCAGTTTTCCTGTGATGACCTTAATTTTTTCTCTACTTGTCAGTGCCTATTCTATCATGTAAGACATTGCACACAATTACTACAATATACTGTATTGCCTTCAATAAAATGTATGGATAAGGAAAAAAAAACTGAAAAAATAGAAAAAAGTGTAAAAAACAAGTTTTTCTTGCACAGTCATTGATTTGTTTGATTTACTTGGTCAGGGTAAATAAAGAAAACGTACACAACTAGGTCAATGTGATTTAAAGGAATCAACTAATAAACATTATAATATATATATTTATTAGCAATTCCTCTGCAACAGGTATTAAGGTATTTATTTATACTAATACATTCAATCTTTTAACAACTCAATTTTATTATTCCCCTTATTTTACAGAAGAGGTTGCTTAGACAGAGTACATTTAAGTAAATTGCTCAAGCCACAAAGCCAAAAACTAGTAAAGCCAAAATTTGTACTCAGCTTCTTCTAAAGTTTATGCTTATTTATATACATGACACTGTATCAACATCGACATTTTTCTTCTCTAAAAATCTGTTCAACTGCAGTAAGATTTTTGCCTCTTTGTGAGATAAAATTTTCATTATATCTTCTTTCACAACTCCAGCAATTGGAAAAACTGTGGGATTTGCATGAGGTGGATGATACAAGAGGAAACACAACATGAGCAGAAGAGAACACACTGACTCTCCTTCACCTTATAAAGTCTCTTCGGAAGGGAACTGGAGAAAATACAATTAAACTACAGTATTCTTTGTGTAGGAAAATAAGTAAACGTGTCACAAGGATTGGGGAATGAATAGGAGATTCTAGAGAAAGCCGAGGTATGTGAGAGAGGAGAAGGAGAATTTTACAGTTTTTTTGTTTTGTTTTCACATTATGAATGTGATTCTATTGTTTAACATTTTCTTGCGATTACATTAAAGATTTAAATGATTTCTAAATTACTTTTAGAAACCAGACTGAGGTAACTGAGAAACCAAATTGAGAAACTTTAGTTTTGGGATGTAATCAACTTTAAAGTTATAAAAGGAAGGCCTAATAATGTTTTTTACAAATATTTTAAAATGTATTACTACTGCTGCTACTAATGCTAGTGATATAATCACACAGCTTTATCTAAAATTTAGTTTAACTTATGTGTTAACATTTCTTAGTCTTCACAGAAACTCTGTATTGTTAATATTCTCCCATTTCACCAGTGTCCTTTTAATATTTATCTCTTTGATTTATTTTTAAATAAAAAGAATTTTAAAGTATATTTTTAAAATAATTGTTGACAAATAATTGTATATAATTATGTGGTTAACAGTGATGTTATGATATATGTATAAAACATGGAATGACTGAATGAAGTTAATTAGTATATCCATCACCTTAAATACTTATCATTTATTCCTTCTAACTGTAACTGTGCATACTTCGATCAACATCTCCTTATTTTCTCCACCTCCCAGCCTCTGATGACCACCATTTTGCTTTTTGCTTTTTTGTTTAATTGTTGTAGATTCCCCCTGACTCCTGGCCTGCAGGGTTTCTGCTGAGAAATCTGCTAACTGTATTGGGACATCCTTGTATGTCATATGTTTCCTTTTTCTTGCTTATTTCAGTTATTTTTCTTTGTCTTTGACTTTTCAAAAGTTTGATTGTTGTGTCTTGGTGAACTCCTTTTGGGCTGAATTTGATTGAATATCTGTACTTCATGTATCTGGAGGTTGGCGCCTTTTCCCAGATTTGGGAAACTTTCAGCTATTATCTTTTTATAAATATACTTTCTGGCTGTTTTTCTTATATAAATGTTAGGTGCCTTGATGGTATCCCATAATTTCTTCAGATTTTCTTTATTTTTCTCCTCTGAATGGATAATTTCAAATATCGTTTGATATCACTGATTCTTTGTTCTACTTGATTGAATCTGCTGTCAACACTTTCTACTGAATTTTTGAATTCAGTCATTATGTTCTTTGTGTCTAGGATTTTTATTTGATTTTTGAAATACCATTTATATTTCTTTGCCGAACTTCTTGATTTGTTTGTGTATTGTTTTCCAAACTTTATATACTTATCTCTCTGTATTTTTTTTTGGTAGTTTGTTGAACTTCCTAAAGAGAACTATTCTGAATTCTTCGTTAGGCATTTCATAGGTCTACATTACTTTAGGGTCCATTGTTGGAACTTTGTTAGTTTATTTTGGAGGTGTCATAATTCTCTGATTCTTTTTAATCTGTGAGTCCTTCCATTTGCAACTGCACATTTTGGGAGATAGCCACTTCTTCCATCCTTCACAGGTGTTCTTTTGTACAGAAATACCTTTACTATTAAGTTTAGACTGTTTATTCTAGACGGGTCAGCTGGTAACAACACCAGGCAGGTAGTGCTTGCTGTTAACTTCTCTAGCTCTTTGGAAGGCTGCCTTTGCTCTGGGGTTGGATGGGACCACTGGCTGGGCTCTGCTGTTCACTGAATCCACTGACTGGGTGTTGTAATGACCTCTGGTGAGCTGGGGCACAGGGTATATTCCCTTGCTGGCCAGTACAACTATTTGAGTTCTGTAATTTTGGCAGGGCTGCAGGTTTGGTTGCAAGATTAGATGAAATTGCTGCTTGGAATGGCCAAACCCAGATGCTGTGCTTGGTAGAAATGCATGATGGATGTTTGCCTACATGTTTGGGTAGAGAGTTGGAATGGGCTTTGAGATAGAGCCAGGATGCTTTTTGAACATTCAGGTGGTGTAACTCTCACCTTTGCATTTTAATGAAAGACACTGTGATGCATATCTCACTACCTGGACAGATCCTTAGAGTGGGGTCTCAGGTTGGGCATGAAGGTTGGCCTTCCAGGGACTCAAACTAGACTGAACTTTCCACCGTGCTTCTAGGAGTGGCCAACTCAGCTTTGCATGTGAGCTAAGCTACTTGTACCTCTGGGCACTGTTGCTGGTAGTAACAGAAATACCGCTAAGATCTAGACACTGTTCACTTTGAAGAATACCTCCTTTCTTTGTTTCTATGTGACTCCAGATGGTCTAGCCAGGCCACCTGTGTGTTTCCCCTGAGGTGAGACCAAACTGGGTTTCCTGAGAGACATCTCATCTTGAAATTAAAGGAAAGATGGTTGTCTGTACCTGGTTCCTTTTTCCCCACTGTATAAATTGGGACCCCGGGGAAATTCTCATTGTATGGCATTGTGCCAGCTTAGGAGAAATCAAGGGATGATGCCTTTAAGGTGAGACTTGATCTTAGCCTTTTTACACTGTTTTTATTCGGTTCTTTGGCCCATGCAGGTGGCTTAGGCTTTTCCCTAAGTTTTGGAGTTTTCACCAAGGTGTTCTTGCCAATGGATTGTTGCTAGCTGAACTTTTTATTGGGGGAGAAAATACATGGGCCCTCCTATTCTGTCATCTTGTTGATGTCACTCCTACCCATTCCCTTTTTCCAGGCCATGGTAAATTGCAATGTCCTTAATTTTTGGTGTCAAAATTAAAAACAGTGGTGCTATTGCTGTGTAAGGATAACAGTAGCTGACTTTTCCTTCCTTCCCTTTTGCCTCTATTTCTTTCTTTCTGTCATAGCTAGAATATATCACGCTCCAGGCTGCCACTGTTTATTTTTTTTAATACTACCTGATTAATTCAAGCAATTATTACTTTTTATTTTTCCTGCTAGAGTGGCAGTCCAGAATGGCAAACACAGTGTTTCACAGAAATAACAGTATATTGATTCACACAACTAGCATTGTTAGGAACATATTTTACACATTTTTCTTTAGCAATTATATAACATAGCAGGATTACATATTTAAAAGTTTTCTGAAATTATTTAAATCCCTCTGCAAGATAGATGTAATATTGTCATTGTGTTAATAGGGCTATTGATACTCAAAAAAGTTAAATATCTTGCGTAAAACAAATTCTATTACTACTTTTGGAAGGATGAAGTAGCTGTCCTTTGTTTTTCTTCAAGTACAAGTAAAACCCTCACTATTTTATAATGAAATCATCTAAGAAGACTCTGAAAGGTGGCAGGAAAAAGGCAGGCCGCTCTCAACTTCACTTTGTAACTCAAGAACCAGCATGGTGGTAAGTTCCCAGGGATTTTATGTTGGTCCAGATATCTCAGATTTGGAGTAAAAGATTCAGGCAATTGGTAAATGCCACCAGGTGCAGACACAAATAGCCTAAACAAAAACTTGTGCTTTCAAGTCAGATGACCAAGAAAGGGATAGCCACATAAGACAATAATTTTAGATAATAACTGTAATACAATATCCAAACACTGCAGGAAAAAATAAAACATAATTTCACCCCCACCCATGTCTGCAAAGACTGAGTGAGAATCCTAGACTTCAGCTCTTACCCTGCTGTAATGACGTGCTCCCTTCTTCCCACCAAGCTGGTGTCAGATAATGCTGAGTAGTGAAACAGACTTTTATCCAATCGGATAATAATGAGGAATCCCACTGTCTCTCCACTGGGGTTGTAGAAGAGAAGACCCAGTGAAGAGTCTGGTCTTTTACCACTACACAGCAATAATGAAACCAATCCCCACCCAGGTGGTGTCAATGGAAGCCATATGGGGAGCAGTAACAAGACACTGCTATTGTTTCCATTCAGCAAGGAATCAGTGGAGGCTTTTTGGGGAGCCGGACTCCTACACTCCCCTAGCAGTAATGATGAGTGTCAACAGAGGTCAAGTGGGGGAAAGTAGACTTCTACTCCATTGGACAGCAAGGAAGTAGTGCTTCACCATCCCGTACCATCATTCATATCAATTTCCATCTTCAATTCTTAGGCTTTTAAAATTAGGAGTTTCAGTATGGTGTGTACCATATTCTTTAATCAGTGCTCTCTAAATTGGGGTATGTTCACCTTGGGGGATGTGCAGTATGATTCATTGGCATGTATAATTAAAATGTTAAGACTTCTATTAATTTTGGTATTTCATTCTTTTAAATGTCTAGTGCCTATTGTTCATTTTTAAAGTAAATGATGTATATACATAGTCATAGTATATGTATATCATTAGTATGTAAAAAGACATAGATTGGGGATGTATGGTCAATTTTTTTTTACTTGCTGGATACATCCTGCTAATGTTTGGAGAGAATTTTTTTTTAATTCTTTTTTTAAGCTCAAGAATTTCACCAAGAAATAAACAGAATGCAAATGCACTTTCAGTCACAATAGACAGACAAACCAGAGACGTTTAATTATTAAATCATAGTAGAAATACTAAGCAATTAACAAAATTTAATTATAAAGTAACCAAAACCAAACACAATTTTTGCACTTATGTTCAAATTATCTAAAAGAGAACAGCCCACAATTATCATTATAAAACTATAAAAAATTCTAGTAGTTATATATCATTTCTAAAAGCAATCTGAGAGAAACAGAAATGAATTATTATTTTTTAATTTTTGAAGTAATTTGCAAATATTTATTTTATTTTTTGTACTTTAGGTTCTGGGGTACATGTGCAGATCATGCAGGATTGTTGCATAGGTACATACATGGCAAGGTGGTTTGCTGCCTTCATCCCCCTATCACCTATATCTGGTATTTCTCACCATGTTATCCCTCCCCAACCCCCGTTGTCCCTCCCCTAGCCCCCCTCAACTGACCACAGTGTGTAATGCTCCCCTCCCTGCGTGTTCTCATTTTTTAACACCCGCCTATGAGTGAGAACATGTGTTGTTTGGTTTTCTGTTCTTGTGTCAGTTTGCTAAGAATGATGGTTTCCAGATTCATCCATGTCCCTATGAAGGACACAAACTCATTGTTTTTTATGTCTGTGTAGTATTCCATGGTGTATGTGTGCCACATTTTCTTTATCTAGTCTGTCGTCGATGGACATTTGGGTTGGTTCCAAGTCTTTGCTATTGTCAACAGTGTCACATTGAATATATGTATGCAAGTGCCTTTATAACAGAATGATTTATGATACTTTGGGTATATACCCAGTAATGGGATTGCTGGGTCAAATGGTATTTCTATTTCTAGATCCTTGAGGAATTGTCACACTGTCTTCCACAGTGTGGTTGAACTAATTTACACTCCCACCAACAATGTAAAAGTGTTCCTATTTCTCCACATCCTCTCCTGCATCTGTTGTGGAGACAAATTTTTTAAACCACTAGCATCTAAAATCCTTTCTGCCCATAAAAATCCTTTTAGCTCACAAAAATGAGCTGATGTCTTGGGGTTGGGATAGGTATTTAGGAGAGTGAGAAGGACTTGGAAAAAAGGGATATTTAGAAGCTTGCAGGTGACAAATAAGGTTTTGCCCATGATTACTCTGATTGGACACAAAGACGTGCTCAATGACAGAGTTCCAGCAATAACTTTAATATGTAATTATTTTAAGCCTTTAGGCATATGGATAAGAGCAATAAAAGCACTTAAGGTGGAATGTATCCAAAGTACCTGGAATTATCTACACATGGGAAGAGATGAAAGGAAGGAGGACATCACCAGAGTTTTCTGTAGCATCCCAGTCTGACATCTTACAGGATATGATGCAGTCTATAAAGGTGCTTCTAAAGCTAAAAGTTGGATTAATTCAGTCTGTACATAATGTCTCTAAGCTGTGAGGAAATTGCACTTGAATTACATTTAATCATTGATATCAACACATCTAAAGAATGATTCAGAGAGAAAGAACTGGATAGCCTAGAAAATTGAGATATAGAAGGTAAAGATTTGCCAGATTATTTAGTAAGTACTGCTTTACTAAAACAAACAAACAAACAAACAAACAAAACGAAACTCTAGATTTTGAAAAGGAAAACTAATTTATTAATTTAGCTTTCCAAAATTAAGTTTAATACCATCACCAACGCTACCACTACCACCATCACCACCACTACCTCCTATCCTGGATCTTCTATTTTACACTTACCAAGCAACCTTCTGTGGAAAAAAAATTGGTTCCCAGATATTTTTCTTTTTTTTTTTTTGAGGTGGAGTTTCGCTCTTGTTGCCCAGGCTGGAGTGCAATGGCGCGCTCTCGGCTCACTGCAACCTCCGCCTCCTGGGTTCAGGCAATTCTCCTGCCTCAGCCTCCTTAGTAGCTGGGATTACAGGCACACGCCACCATGCCCAGATAATTTTTAGTATTTTTAGTAGAGACGGGGTTTCACCATGTTGACCGGGATGGTCTCGATCTCTTGACCTCGTGATCCACCCGCCTCGGCCTTCCAAAGTGCTGGGATTACAGGCTTGAGCCACCGCGCCCGGCTGTTCCCAGTAATTTTTCTAATGAGAGCTCATTTAATTCTTACAACATGCTGAAGTAGAAGCCATTATTAGTCCCATTGTACAAATGAAGGAGCTTAATCACAGACAGACAAAAAAACTTGCTTATGACCAAACTGTTACTAAGTAACAGAGCTGGGATTCATACTGGGACAGTCACAGTTCCATGTCTGAGTTCTTTATTATTTTGAAATGGTATGGATGGGACAAGGTAAGCAATGTAAGGGATTGTTAGTACTTAATCAATGGAATAATGTGATGTCTGCTATCTTGAGTTAATGAATGCTCAGTGAGGTATCATGGTCTGAAGTATATAGACTGGTCTTGTGCAAAGTAATTTAGAAGGACTACATCACAGACACAGATCTGTCTAGGTTACTAGGAATGCCTGCACTTTAGACTTGTACTGAAGGGACTTTAACAAGGACTACTTACAAATCCCTCCTGTATGAAATCACCATTAGGACAGTTCTACCAACCATTCCACCTCTATTATGGGTCACTTCATTAGAAAAGATGATGCAAATGTATCTTAAAAATGTGTTTTCTATAGGACATGATTTGGGGTTTTTCAGAGAGTTGAGTGTACTATCTTCTTCTACGTAAACTCATTTTTTAAAATTCTGACTTTTGCTCCCAATATATGCTGCCTCTAAGAACTCAAGATTAGGTCTTAAAATAATCTAAGTAAGGAATAATTGCAGGTTTTTTTTTAATTTTTATTTTTTTATTTTTTATTTTTTGGTCCCTCTGTAGGACTAAAACATATTTTACAAAGTAAAGTTGAGTATTTGGTAAACTTCTGGCTATGCCGGCCAGGCCTTTTCTTTGGAAAATCATTCCTGAGGGTTGGCTCATTTCAATTCCTATGGGGAGAAACAGCTGCTAAGCTATTTTCTTCTTGGCATTTAAAAAATAGCTTTTGAATTGTTGTAGTAGTTTTGAAAGTGACATTCTTTCTGTTCTCCCTTCTTTCTCCAAAATCTGTCTCAGGTGAACCCAGCATCATGGGCCATGAAATGTTTTCTTATAGCTCTTCAGCTTCCTTCTGGATGGAATGATTATCTGGAGGCTGAGCTCATCAGCAGGCACATCCATTAAAATAACTAAAGCCAAACCATCAGGCCTGAATCCTCACTAGTCTTCCCCCAAAGCCCGCAAGACCATGTACCCATCTAGCTTTCCAACTGTTTTCCATTTCACATGCTTACCTAGAAACTTTCCATATTGGGCATAACCCAGTTCAGCTAGCTTTCCTTGGTACTTTCTCTTGCCAACTTATCTTTCATTATTTCTTTCCTGACTACTCTGGTAATTGACCTTTGCCATCCCACACTGGCTCTTTAAGTCAATCAGACCAAGGAAGCTGGTCTCCCAGTTCTGGCATCTTCCACTAACTGCTTTTGGGTATTGAAATGACTGCTTTTCTGACTTAATTAAATAATTAATTTACCATGGCCCTCCTTTACCCAACTTATTAAATGCATCAGAATTTAAAAAGAACAAAAGAAAAGAAGGAAGAAGGAAAGAGGGAAGAAAAATACGTAAAACAATTGATACCGTATCAATAATCTGGCTGCTTTCTAAATATTTATTTCTCTCTCTTCCCTACAGAATATAACTAAATCCATTTACTAATGCTTATCAAAGAAAATATAAATAATTAAATAAATGTTTGTTTAGTTCTAGCCTTTATTTTTAGTGATGGGCAATTGTAAGACCTAACATGTATTTTTTATTTTTAGAATTTAAAAAAAAATTTGTGGGTACATTGTAGGTGTATATACTTATGTGATAAATGAGATGTTTTAATATAGGCATACAATGTGAAATAAGCACATAATGGAGTATCTATATCCTCAGACATTTATCCTTTGAGTTACAAACAATCACCTCATACTCTTTAAGTTATGATATAACGTGCAATTAAGTTATTATTGACTATAGTCACCCAGTTGTGCTATTAGGTAGCAGGTTTCATACATTTTTTTCTATTATTTTGTACCCATTAACTGTCCTTATCTTTACCCCATCCCAGCCTCCTACTACCCTTCCCATCCTCTGGTAACCATCATTCTACTCTCTATTGATCCCGCAAACAAGTGAAAACATGCAATGTTTGTCTGCACCTGACTTATTTCACTCAATGTAAAGATCCTCCATTCATTCATGTCGTTGCAAATAACTGAATCTTATCCTTTTTTATGGCTGAATGGTACTCCATATGGAGTACTATTATGGTAGTACTAATACTATCATAATAGTGCAACTGTGGACCAAAGAACTGAATAAAAACAGCCTAACAAAGGTCAGACCAAGTCTCACTTTGAAGGCATCATCCCTGCATTTCTCCCAATCTCGAGTCTTCCTTAGTGCAGTAGTACTCCATATTGAGTACTGTTATACCGTGTGGTACATGTACACATATAGTACAATGTGTATATGTACCGTATTTTGTTTATCCATACATCTGTTGATGAACACTTAGGTTGCTTCCAAATCTTAGCTATGGTAAACAGTGCTGAAACTAACACAGAGTGCAGATATCTCTTCAATATACTGATATACTTTCTTTTGAAAATATACCCAGTAGTGGGATTGGTGGATCATATGATTGCTCAATTTTTAGTTTTTTGAGGAACTGACCTCCAAACTGCTCTCCATAGTGGTTACAGTAATTTACATTCCCACCGACAGTGTACAGGATTTCTCTTTTCTCCACTTCCTTGCCAGAATTTTTTATTGCTTGGGTTTTGGATAAAAGCCTTTTTAACTGGGGTGAGATGATAAACCTGTTGTAGTTTTAATTTGCTTTTCTCTGATGACCCATGATGTTGAGTATCTTTTCCATTTGTATATCTTTTGAGAAATATGTATTCAAACCTTTTGCCCATTTTTTGACTTTTTCCTGTCGAGTTGTTTGAGCTCCTTATTTATTATGGTTATAAATCCTTGCCAGATGAATAGTTTGCAAATATTTTCTCTCCTTCTGTGGGTTGTCTCTTCACTTTGTTGATAGTATCCTTTGCTGTACAGAAGCATTTTAACTTGATGTGATCCCACTTGTTCATTTTTCCTTTGTTTGCTTGTGCTTTGGGGGTTTTGCTCAAGAAATCTTTACCGAGACCAATATCCTGGCGATTTCTCCCAATATTTTCTTGTAGTAGATTCATAGTTTGAGGTCTTAGTATTTAATCCATTTGATTTGATTTTTGTATATGGTGGTAGTTAGAGGTCTAGTTTCATTCTTTTGCATATGGAGATCTAGTTTTCCCAGCACCATTTATTGGAAAGACTACCATTTCCCCAGCATATGTTTGTGGCTCCTTTGTCAAAAATGAATTCACTGTGGGTGTTTGGATTTGTTTCTGGGTTCTCTATTCTGTTCCATTTGTCTATGTGTCTGCTTTTATGCCAGTACCATTCTATTTTGGCTACTATGTCTCTGTAGTATAATTGGAAGTCTGGTAATGTGATTCCTCCAGTTTTGTTCTTTTTGCTTAGGATATCTTTGGCTATTCTGGGTCTTTTGGGGATTGTTTTTCTATTTCTGTGAAGAATGTCATTGATATTTTGATAGGGATTGAATTAAATACATACATTGCTTTG
This sequence comes from Saimiri boliviensis, assembly GCF_048565385.1. Taxonomy (NCBI): domain Eukaryota; kingdom Metazoa; phylum Chordata; class Mammalia; order Primates; family Cebidae; genus Saimiri; species Saimiri boliviensis. The sequence continues at coordinate 65,945,296 of NC_133458.1, read as the reverse complement.
GGTAATATGAAAATTTTATCAATATAGATTCCTCCAATCCATCAACATGTGGTTCTTGTAGACTAATAGAGGTACTGCCTTCATGGTTTTGGGCAAGATCTGGGAGAATTCTCTGGATTATCAGGTAGAGACTCTTACTCTCTTTCCTTCTTTCCTTACTATCTCTTAAACATACAGAGTATCTCTCTTATTCTCTCTCTCTCTCTCTCTCTCTCTCTCTCTCTCTCTCTCTCCCTCTCTCTCAATATCTCTTTCTCTATCTCTATCTCTTTCTGTTCTGAGTCACCTAAAGCTGGGGTTGAATTGACATGAGCACTCCTGTGGCCACTACTATTATGATTGTGCTGGGTCAAATATTAAGTCTTGCCCAAGGCCTGTTGTAAGTACTCCCTGGCTACTGCCTACACTCAAGGCCCTGGGCTACTATCAGCAAGTGTCAAAGCCAGCCAGGCCTGTGTCCTTCTTTTCAAGGCAGTGTGGTTCTCAAGGCCCTGAGTGGGTTCAGAAATGCCATATGGGAGTCAGGAACTAGAATCAAAAAACCTTAGAAGTCTACCTGGTGTTCTGTTGTACTGCAGCTAAGCTGTCACTCAAACCACAAGAAGCAATCCTTCCCACTCTGGCCTCCCCCTTCCAAAAGCAAAGGAGTTTTTGGAAAAAAGCCTCACTCCATAGCCACTGCCACCCCAGGCCATGAGAAGTACTGCCAGGCTACCAGTGATGCTCACTTAAGGCCCAAGGTCTCTTAAGTAAGCTTCTCATAAATGCTGCTACCTGGCCTGGGACTTACTCTTCAGGACATTGGGTGCCCCTCTGATCTAGGGCTTGTTCAGCAATGCCACCCAAGTGTCAAGTCCTGGAATCAGGGACCCCAAGAACACATTTGGTGCTCCATCCCCTGTGATCATGCTCTAGTACTTAAGGTGTTAACACAAAGTCCTCTTTAGTTTTCTCTCTGCTTTTCTCAAGCAGAAGCAGTTTTGCCCCATAGCTACCACAGCTGTTTATGTGCTGAGTCTCACCTTAAGTCAGCTAGTCTCAGAGGCTTGCCTAAGGCTCTCAGTGTAATATCTGGGTATCACTGCTGGCTCTTATCAATGCTGCCAGGACTGGGTCCATTCCTCCAAGGCTGTGGATTCCCTTCCAGCCCAGGATGTGTCTAGAAATGTCATCTGAAAACTAGGGCCTTGAATGGAGCCATCATTACTCTGATCATTCCCTATTCTATTGTGGCTGAACTGGTATCCTAAATGCAAGAAAATGTCCTCCCTACTCTTTCCCCTTCTCTCCTCTCCCCAAGCAGAAGGAAGGGGTTTCTTTTGAAGCCTTAAGCTGTGTAGCCTGGGGTTATGGACATGGTGATGCAAGCACTCCCTTGGCTACTCCAGTGGGTGTCTAAATATGTCATGTCCCCCCCGACCCCAAGATAGCTTTTCAAGTTTACTCACAGACATAGAATGCTGTAGACCTTGGTGGTGAGGTAGGTAGGCACTTGAGTTTGGACTACGTGGCTAGTGCTCTCTTAGTTAAATGTTCTCTCCATGGGGAGGGGTCAGAAGAGTATGATCCAGTTTTCCTTTCTGCTCTAACAGGACAGCACTGAGTTCAATGACTCAATTGCTGTGTTCACCCTCCCACAGTGCTCAGAGATGCTCTCTGCACCAAGTCACAAATGTGGAGAGTCGGGTAGGGAGTTAAAGAAGGGTGGTGTCAGTTACTCAGGACTGTTTTCTTCGTTGTCTCCTCCTCCTCCTCCTCCTCCTCCTCCTCCTCCTCCTCTCTTCTTCTTTTCTTCTTCTTCTTCTTCTTTTCTTCTTTTCCTCCTCCTCCTCCTCCTCTCTTTTTCTTCTTCTTCTTCTTCTTCTTCTTTTCTCCTCCTCCTCCTCCTCCTCCTCCTCCTCCTTCTTCTTCTTCTTCTTCCTTCTTTCTTCTTCCTTCTTTCTTCTTCTTCTTCTTCTTCTTCTCTTCTTCTTCTTCTTCTTCTTCTTCTTCTTCTTCTTCTTCTTCTTCTTCTTCCTCTTCTTCCTCTTCTTCCTCTTCTTCCTCCTCTTCTTCTTCTTCTTCTTCTTCTTCTTCTTCTTCTTCTTCTTCTTCTTCTTCTTCTCCTCCTTTTCCTTCTTCCTTCTTCCTTCTTCCTTCCTTCTTCCTTCTTCCTTCCTCCTTCCTCCTTCCTCCTCCTCCTCCTCCTCCTCCTCCTCCTCCTCCTCCTCCTCCTTCTTCTTCTTCTTCTTCTTCTTCTTCTTCTTCTTCTTCTTCTTCTTCTTCTTCTTCTTCTTCCTTCTTCTTCCTTCTTCTTCCTTCTTCTTCTTCCTTCTTCTTCCTTCTTCTTCTTCCTTCTTCTTCCTCCTCCTTCTCCTCCTCCTCCTCCTCCTTCTTCTTCTCCTTCTTCTTCCTCTCCTTCTTCCTCTCCTTCTTCTTCTTTTTTTAAAATATCTTGTACTTCTTTCAACAGTATGAAGGTAAATCGGGGTACTGTGAGTGGTAACCTAATTTTTGGTTCTTTTGAAGGTGTTTTTTTTCTGTGCAGATAGTTGTTAACTTGGTATCCTTGCAGGAGAGACGGTCAGCGAAGCCTTCTATTCCACCATTTTGTTCCTCTTTTTTTTAGATCTAATATATTGATTATAAGTGTCTCTGAAAGTATTGATAATATCTACATCAATACTAAGAAAATACAATAGAATCATAGAGACTGAAACATATTAATATATAGATAATGGGGGCTTAGACTAATGGTAATTGAAATAAATGATAAGTCTGAAGGTTAGAAGGTTAGACTGACCTTAATTTATAGTTTACTATTTGGTTCTTGCTGTTGGGTTGTTATTTCATATTACTGTGTAGGACTAAAGATAGAATAGTATGGTTATGCAATGTCACTATCTCAAGAAGCTTGAGGTAGTTTTAGAATAATATAAGTTTCATTATACCTTTTACATGAAATTGGATACAATTTTTTTTTTCTTTCTGTAGAAATGAGGAAATGAAAACAAATTTTCTGTGAGGCCACAAAATCTAAATACTGGTATTAGAAATTTCCCTTCTTTAGGATATATTTGTCACCATTAAAAGCTGCCATGACTTGAAAGTTCAAATGTGGCAAGGATCAACACTTTTGGTGAGATAAATTTTATTAAGGTATTTTTCATAGCAAATGCATAGGAGACAAGTTCATAGGAATTGTGTGAATCAAAGGTGAAGTTGCTGAAGCATTGTCTACTTTGAAACTTAAACTCTGAGACTCACTGAAACATAAAATAAATCTTCAAAGTTTTATTTTGCTCCCTTCTCTCACACCCTGTTGACTTTTAAGGGACTTCTAAAGGGGATGTTCAGCCAAGAATTATCTCAGAGCAGCAATCTTACTGCGAAAATTATGAACTCCTGTTCTTTCCCTTAAATAGAGCACCAATCATTTATTCCAAATGTAGTTGCTAAGGGCTAGCAGTCCCATGGGAAATTTTCAATAAATTTACGTTGAGTCTATTTTCTAAATATATATGTTGTTTTTTACAAAACAAATTCTTAACACAAGTGATTCGCTATCTAATGCTGAAATGTCAGACATCTGTAGCATACTGATAGGAGGAAAATTTGGGGTGTGAGAGTAGAGATTTTAAACTAAAACAACTAAATATAACCCACGTAATAAACGTATTTAATCGCCTATAAAAGTTGTTATTTTTTCTTTCAAGTTTTTCGTGTACTAATTGTTCCTCAAAACTGAACATAACCCCTACAAATTACCTCCCTAGGTTTACTATGCATGCTTCCTAAACTTTGACCAGCTGAAGTTTTATCCTATGGTTCTAGAAAGTGTAGAAATATTCTGCTAAGTCGCATTCAGAGCTAGGACAAATTATATTAGCAACTCCAAATGAATCATGTTTCTCCTTATAGTTTCCTTTTGTAATCACTATAGGTTTGGTCATATGACTTGATTTATCTAATGTGTCATCAGCACATATGGACACAAGCAGAGGCTTGTACTTGTACATTGCAGTTTTCCCCTTGAAGCCCAGGATGCCCAAGGTAGCCTGCTGGATAGGCTAGGTGGAGGAAAACCAAGGCACCTTACCAGTGCTAGCCACATACCAGCCACAAAGTGTGCAGCTATCTGGAACCAGCCAGGTTCCAGCTGCCCTGCCGGTTAACTGCAACTGGATGAGTGAATCAAGTCAGCGTAACATGGAGCAAAGACAAGCGATCCTAGCTAAGCTCTGCCTAAATTATCAACCCAAACAACTGTAATAAGATAAGTCATTCTTATTTCAAGCAAGTTTTGGAGTTGTCTCAAAACACTAGATAATCAAGCAGTGTCTGCTAGAAATTTCATTTATGATTTTCCCAAAACTGCATAAGTTTTTTGTTATTATTCACACAATTATGTTGAATAAATTATCTTCTTTGAGACTCAATTGTCTAGTCAGTAAAATGGGAATGATGTAAGTATTTTACGTTTATTTTTTAAAAAAATTGCAGAAGTTACTGAGTTTATGTTTTTCAGCTGCAGAGAGAGAAATTTGTGGGGTTAAAGTCACAAGAATACCAGTTCGCAGAAATTGAATTAGCTTCCTTTGTATAAGTAATATACAGTTTAGTCTTAAATGCTGTAGGATGAGATAAGAGAAGGATAGCTCACATTCATATATATATATGAATATATATATTCATATGTATATTCATATATATATGAATATATATTCATATATATATATAAATTATATATATATAATTTTTTTGAATGTGACAGTAAGGAAAAAAACTGAAAAGATTAAAATATAAAACCTTATTAGAGGACATAAAAGAAGACTGAAATAAGTGGAGAAACATGTCAGTTTTCCGGAACGACAGGATATTGTTAAGATGCTGATTATGTTCAAATTTATAAATTTAATTTTAATCAACATTCTATTTCTCCTTTGTTTGAACATGAAAGGCTAATATTGTAGATGATTTAAAAGAATACTGTATTAAAATAACCAAGAACTGTGGCAAGAAAGTGTAACAAAAACTTTGTGGAAAATATAAAAATGTTAGAAAAATACCCTGTGGAAACTATTGTGATGGAAGTACTATAGTTCTGACATCCTCTCTCTTAGATATCATTTTTGCTTTCTGGTTCATTGAGAAAAGTCATTAGAAGGGAATTTTCATATGATCTTACCATGGAGCGTGTCAACCTGCCTGTATCAGAGCCAGACTCTGTCTCCTCTCCCATTACTGTTGAGAAAACAGTTCATGTTTTTACAGCATACCAACTTCTGCTTTACGGGGAATCTCATCCCCTTTTGCCTGTTCAAAGACACTGCTTTAACACTTCTTTTTTCTCCCATTTAGCATCAGTTTTTCCTGCTCCACTTGATTATCCATCAGCATGCAATCATGCTGTCGTTTTGCATTAAAAAAGAAACAAATAAAAACTTCCTTAACCCTTATTTTCCCCCAGTTTTTACCCTGTTTCTCCTCTCTCTTTACAGCAAAACAAAAACAAGAATTATTTACAGAGGTTTTTTTTAAAGAAATACTTTGAATAATTCTTTTAAAACATCCTGCAATCACTGATTCCATTTTTCTTTCTCTCTGGAAATTACTCCAGTCTCTGGCACATACCCACTAAATCAAAATAGCTCTTGTTAAACACATAAAAAACTCTGCTGCAAGAGACAATAAATAATTCTTGGCCTGAATTTTACTCAGCGTATATGCATTCTTTAACACAGATGATCGCTACAACTTAAAATAATGTTTTTATTTTACAAATAAAATATTTAAACACTTATGTTTCAAAATATGCTCTTCATTTGGATTTTAGGAAACCATGTTATCTTCACAATCTTTATCCAGTTTCGTAGCTTTAAACAATATCTATGTATTTATGAATCCATAGTTATATCTCCAGCCCAGCATGTCTCTCTAACTTCAAACTGACTCCCTTATCCCTCTACTCAATGTACACTTAGATTTCTAACAGACCTCTCAAATTTAACAAGCTCAAAACCAAAGCTCCTGAAACTCGGTATCTAAAACATGCATCTCCCATGGTCCTCTCCATCTAACCAGATAGTAATTGCATTCTCATTCTATTCTTTTTTATCCCCTATCGCAGCAAATCTTGTTAATTTTATTTTGAAAACATTTATAGACATGGCTTCCAACTCTATCACTCTCAGTCAATTCACCGTTGTTTTCTCCTGGATTATTGCAATAACCTCTTAAACATTCTTCCTTCTTATGCTTTCTGCAGAGACAAACTAAACAATAGCTAAATTGAAATATGCACACTAAAGAAGTTATCTAATAATCTATAGAGCTCTTATTATTATTATTATTTTTTTTGAGGCAGTTGGGAACAGTGAAGAAAGCACCAATTTTGCAATCAGCAGGTATAAATTCAAATTCAGATTCTGCTGTTTACTGTCAGCATGACTATGGGTAAATGATGAAAATTTTTAGTCACTGTTCTTTCTCTTATGAAATATAAATACCATTTGCTCTCTCTGTCTCATAGAGATTTTGAAAGGATTAAACAAATACAAAAACACTGGTATATGTAAAATTTGTGAACTGTTACCCAAATAAGTGATAATGGTTATAATAATAATAAATTTCTGAGAATATAAATATTTTGACAACTGGATAAATGAATGTACCCTTACTTTTCTGCAAATGTCATTAAATATGAACAGTAATTTCAGATTAATTAAAAACCATGATGTAATAACCACTTCATAGAATTTACTGCACAAAATGAATGGAGAAAGAGAGAAAAGAGTATAGAACATCCACTATAGATAAGTTTGTAAAGATTTATTGGGCCTAGAGAACAATCTGTAGTCTAGTAAATTGGCATTTGAGGGGGTGTCACAAATAATAACGTGCTACATCTTCCACTACACTGCACAGGTGTCCAAAGGCTATTACAATCCAAGCATTGCACTAAAATTGTATGAATATAAAAGCATGGACACTATGAGAATGGTACTTAGAAAAGAGCTTTTTAAAAAGTCTATTTAGTACAATCACTTCTACCTTTAGTCCATTAAAGCCACAGCAACCCAAGAAGTTAAATTTTCTGCTCCCAATTAAGCCACTACATCTTTAAATAATAAGTGCAGGATAAAATAATTGTATGTCGGAAGGGTGTCTGCTACTTTGTGCTGGATAAAATAATTGTATGTCGGAAGGGTGTCTGATACTTTGTGCTTATTAGTTTAAACCATGTATGAGGGATTGTTGAAATCTGCCTGAAGATCTAAAAGATACAGGTCTCTCAAAATTAGGATGTTTTTAAAATGAGTTAAATGAACCACTTCCAGTATGAATTTTGGTATGAAATCTTGTTTTAGAATTCTTGGTTTGGAGTATCTCTTAGGTTTCATGCACAGGCATGGGGTATTTAATGTATACTTTTGGTGGACTGTGTCCTTTATCAGTTTTAGAGTAATATTTTTATTATGTTCAACTGATTATTCAGTTAAAACTTCCCACAAACACAGGTTCACTTCTGAATACAAAGGAAATAACAAAGCTGTGATGTTTTCTATGCTGTACTCAATTATATTTAGCATCATAATTTCTACCTTATAAAAAAGATATTTTGTAAGTTAAAAAACGTTGTTCAGGTATTTGGATAGATAATTTATGGGCAGAAATTAAGGGGCGGACCTAAAATTCATTCAATATGAAAATGGGCATCATAATTGTCATTCTTATAAAGCATTATTTTTATAGCAATTTCAATATCTGCTGGGAATTATGCTAGGTGTTGGAACCACAAATGAAGAAAGATATATTTAGAAATATAACCTCTTACTTTGTAACAGCTCCAGACTCTATTTCCCTTCCCTACTTTTTCTGAACTTTCTCTTTTTTTTCTTTTTCTTTTTTTCTTTTTTCTTTTTCTTTTTATTTTTTATTTTTGGCCTGTGCAGAAGACAGATGAACTTTCTCTTCATGCACACTTTTAAAGTCATGCTTAATTTGAATTCTATTTCAAGTCTACTTTATTTAATGTGAGGATATAATCCAAAGGGAATCTTCAGGTGGTCAGTTTTGAATACTCGAGGCACTTTGATGGCTCCAGTCCCTTTAGACATTCAAAGGGATTCCTTGCAATTGTTCTTTTATTTCTAAAAATATTTAGATTTTATTCCAGTTTTATTGAAGTATAATTGACAAATAAAGGTTGTACATATTTAAACAGTATGAGGACTTGACATACATATACACTGTGAAGTGATTACCACAAGCCGAGTATAGTTAATAATACTGCGTGTATACCTGAAATTTGCTAATAGAGCAAATCTTAAGGGTCTTCACCTTACAATTACTCTTCAGCTGGAATATCCACTGAGGTTCTCACCCTGACTCACTGAATTCTTTTCTGAGCACCACCAGTTAGTTGGGTTCCTTTGGCCTCTGGTTTCTCCCGCATTGCTGCAGACATCACACAGGTCTTTAGTCACTGTGGTTTGTCCATGCCTGCACCTATTTGGGGTTGTTGGATTATGGCTACACTTTCACCCTTTTCTCTTGTTAATATTGTCTGTGGGCTGTGGTTTTAAAATTCTAGTTGCTCGTGATGAACATAGATGCAAAAATCTTCAATAAAATATTGGCAAACTGATTGCAACAGCATATCAAAAAGCTCATCCACCATGATCAAGTAGGATTCATCCTGGGGATGCAAGGCTGGTTCAACATACGCAAGTTCATAAACGTAATTCACCACATAAACAGAACCAAAGACAAAAACCACATGATTATCTCAATTGATGCAGAGAAGGCCTTTGACAAAATTCAACAGCCCTTTATGCTAAAAACCCTCAATAAACTAGGTATTGACGGAACGTATTTCAAAACAATAAAAGCTATTTACGACAAACCAATAGCCAATATCACACTGAATGGGCAAAAACTGGAAGCATTCCCTTTGAAATCTGGCACTAGACAAGGATGCCCTCTCTCACCACTCCTATTCAATATAGTACTGGAAGTTCTAGCTGGAACAATGAGGCAAGAAAAAGAAATAAAGGGTATTCAAATTGGAAAGGAGGAAATCAAATTGTCTCTATTTGCAGATGACATGATTGTATATCTAGAAGACCCCATCGTCTCAGCCCAAAATCTCCTGAAACTGATAAACAACTTCAGCAAAGTCTCAGGATACAAAATCAACGTGCAAAAATCACAAGCATTCCTATACACCAGTAACAGACTTAAAGAGAGCCAAATCAAGAATGAACTGCCATTCACAATTGCTACAAAGAGAATAAAATACCTAGGAATACAACTAAGAAGGAACATAAAGGACCTCTTCAAGGAGAACTACAAGCCACTGCTCAACAAAATAAGAGAGGACACAAACAGATGGAGAAACATTCCATGTTCATGGTTAGGAAGAATCAACATCGTGAAAATGGCCATACTGTCCAAAGTAATTTACAGATTCAACGCTATTCCCATCAAGCTACCAATGACCTTCTATACAGAACTGGAAAAAAACACCTTAAACTTCATATGGAACCAAAAGAGAGCCCGCATAGCCAAGTCAATTCTAAGCAAAAAGAACAAAGCAGGAGGCATCACACTACCGGACTTCAAACTATACTACAAGGCTACAGTAATCAAAACAGCATGGTACTGGTACCAAAACAGAGATATAGACCAATGGAACAGAACAGAGACCTCAGAGGAAATACAACATACCCACAACCATCTGATCTTTGACAAACCTGACAAAAACAAGCAATGGGGAAAGGATTCCCTATTTAATAAATGGTGTTGGGAAAACTGGCTAGCCATGTGCAGAAAGCAGAAACAGGACCCCTTCCTGACACCTTACACCAAAATTAACTCCAGATGGATTAAAGACTTAAACATCAGACCTAACACCATAAAAACCCGAGAAGAAAATCTAGGCAAAACCATTTAGGACATAGGCGTAGGCAAGGGCTTCATGATCAAAATGCCAAAAACAATGGCAACAAAAGCCAAAATAGACAAATGGGACCTAATCAAACTCCACAGCTTCTGCACAGCAAAAGAAACAGTCAGTAGAGTGAATCGGCAACCAACAGAATGGGAAAAAATTTTTGCAGTCTACCCATCTGACAAGGGGCTGATATCCAGAATTTACAAAGAACTAAAACAGATCTACAAGAAAAAAACAAACAAGCCCATTCAAAAATGGGTGAAGGATATGAACAGATATTTTACAAAAGAAGACATACAGGAGGCCAACAAACATATGAAAAAATGCTCATCATCACTGGTCATTAGAGAAATGCAAATCAAAACCACATTGAGATACCATCTCACACCAGTTAGAATGGCGATCATTAAAAAATCAGGAAACAACAGATGCTGGAGAGGATGTGGAGAAATAGGAACACTTTTACACTGTTGGTGAGAATGTAAATTAATTCAACCACTGTGGAAGACAGTGTGGCGATTCCTCAATGACCTAAAAATAGAAATCCCATTTGACCCAGCAATCCCATTACTGGGTATATATCCAAAGGATTATAAATCATTCTACTATAAGGACACATGCACACGAATGTTCACTGCAGCACTGTTTACAATAGCAAAGACCTGGAACCAACCCAAATGCCCAACGATGATAGACTGGATAGGGAAAATGTGGTATATATACACCATGGAATATTATGCAGCCATCAAAAATGATGAGTTTGTGTCCTTTGTAGGGACATGGATGAACCTGGAAACCATCATTCTCAGCAAACTGACACAAGAGCAGAAAATCAAACACCACATGTTCTCACTCATAGGTGGGTGTTGAACAATGAGAACACATGGACATGGGGAGGGGAGCACTACACACTGGGGTGCGTTGGGGGGAAATGGGGGAGGGACGGGGGTGGGGAGGTGGGAAGAGATAGCATGGGGAGAAATGACAGATACAAGCGAGGGGACGGAAGGCAGAAAACCACACTGCCATGTGTGTACCTATGCAACAATCTTGCATGTTCTTCACATGTACCCCAAAACCTAAAATGCAATTAAAAAAAAAAAAGAAAAAAATTCTAGTTGCTTTCTGTCTTCTTGGTGGTGGCAGGGGGGAGGGATTCAGAGAGTTTCAAAAGCTCTGCCACCATTACCAACCTTCTATATTTCAAAATATGTATTGTTGAACTTCCCTGGAAAAGTAGTGAGTCTCTGGGGATGAAACAAAGTTAAGATTTACACACATGCCAGAAGTTATAACTAACAGCACAGCTGGTCTGTGCACAGGACTAGAAACTGTGAATCAGGCAGTTGTTTATCAATATAGGAATGTTTTTATTCTTGGAAAGCTTTCTTTCAGGCTGTTCCATCTACACTCACTAGAGCTCCATGAATATGTATATATCCATATAGATTGCAGACAAAAAAACCCACAGCATAATATTTCAGAAGTGAGAAAAAAAAGGGGATGCTATGTTACCACCTGTGTGTGTCTAATTAAATATTTGTGGTAATTTAATGTAATTAAAAATTAACCATTTGGCACAGGATAACATATAAATATTTCCTCCATCAGTTATGTACTTCAATATGCTCTCTTGTTGACTGTTTTAACTTAGATTTAATGTTAACAGCTTCTCCTATTGTTTGTTCTAGTTTGTTGAATTTTACATTTAATATTCCTTTGCTTGCATTTCTCTTGCCTCTACTCTTCATTCACTTAATTCCAATGTATTCTTAGATCTTAGCTTGAATATTATTTTCTCAAAAAAGCCTTTCCTGGTAACTACAATCTCCAACTCTAGCTAAAATCAGGTTCTCCTCTTATTCTTTGTAATAATCATTAGTTATTTTGTGAACTCCAGGAAATACCAGTGTTTGACTAAATGAACTGTGAAGCACAGTCTTCTTATCATTTTGATTTTATTAACTGTGTAATTTTTTTAAAAAGGTAATTCATCCATTTCTAAAGAAGGTATTAAAAGTCATGTAACACAGAGCTTCAGCCACTTCTTCAGTGCAGTGCTATATGACTCAACTGATGAATTTGTAATTAGAAATCATAGCCTATATTTTTTCTTTTAAAAGCTAAGAGCATTTGTCAAGTAATATTTGATGTTATTATTATTATTATTTTCCAGTTTTTCTACCATGATAGGAACCATACCCCACAAATAGTTGTAATGAAATAACCTCACCCCATTCTTAGTTTACTTAGGGTTGAGTAGCTAATCTAAGTATGCCCAGTTAGAATTTCTTTGCAGCCATATGGAATCAGAATGAAGTATAGCTTGTCTTTTCAACAGAGAAGCTATAAATCCCAAAGATATAGTCTGCTATGTTCTGTCTACCACGTGGATGTGTAATAAGGAAGTGGTAGTCTATGAGCTAGAATTTTGATGCAGTCTTAAGGAAAGACAGAGATGAGAGACAGGAAGGTGCTGTTGACATTTGTGGTCCTGGTTACAGTTTCCTTTTGAGGCCCGGCTAAATCTAGATACTTCGGCTTTATGAGACAATTTTGCATTCTAAAAATATTTTCTCTCTTTTATTGCAACTCAGTTGAGTGGGTTTTTGCAAATTGAAATCTACACAGACCTAATAAAACACTAATTATTAGCTATTGATGAGCAGATTACAAAACCTTTAATGATTTTAAACTCATATAGCTCCCAGTCAAGGAAATAAGCAGTCATTGTGAAAAGAGAAAAAGTTTCGTTCTCCACACAGTGCTTGATAATGTTGTATAGTATGTGCATAACTATTCAGAATCTGCTGCTCATTCAGCAATTAGTATCAGAAATGAACTTGAGATTTATCTAAGCCATTTAACTATGTCTTCAACTTCTTCCAGATATGTCATGAAAAAAATAGCTCAGGTAAGTTTCTTGATAATGGCTGCAGAGCTCCTTGGAAGCAGTGGCATTGGTATAAGTGAGAATATCTGGGGCCCATCTTTAAATAATTAATGCTGTTGTTTAACTTCCTTCTGGTCTATCACAGAAATGGGGGTATCAGAAAAGGATTAAATCTAAATATCAAATAGTTATTTCTGCCTCTGGCCATAGAAACCAGCTGGGGTATTAGATAAACCTAACTTTATGAAACTTCAAGGAGATCTTTTGCTCTTACTATTATCACAGAAGCTCCCTGTGGATGTTTTCTCAAGCCAGGTGGCCACTGATAGAAAATCTGAGTCTCTGTTGATTTTTGCTCTAGTACTTCCAGTTTTTCATACTACATGTCTGGAACATACCATATCTCAAATATAGGAAAACTTGTAAAACAACTTGTTTTTCATAAAACAAAGGAATAATGGTCAACATTTGGTGGTATTAGATTGAGAAATAAAGAGAAAGATTTGCACCTTAATAGGTAGTAGCTTCTCATATCAGTCAGAGCAGGCAAACAACATGGTAGATAATTTTCCCTCCCAGCTGCCAAAAATGATAGAGGAAATAGTGCCAATTGATTAATTTTTTTCAATTTAATTTGCCCCTGTGTCTTTATACTGACCTAGAGCAAGTTTCAGCTTGTCAAGACTGAACCACTACTCTTCATTTGAATTGTTTAAGAATATAAGCAATATCTTTTTACTTTTTTTTACATGCATGTGCTCTTATGACATTATTACTAAATGAAAATAAGGAAAATACTAAGATTTTTAAGCTCATCAATGGACTAGTTGCAAACAGTGAATTACTATTTAAATCAAAGTCTTTAGGAATATGCCATAGTAATCTGCATCAGAACACTTGGAGTTCAATGATTAACAAATTTCAAACTAACCTGTTCCAGTGATTCCTGGTTTTTCTAGTGTTTGTGTGTCTATATTTATGAGCAGTCAGATATCTTTATTATGTTTCATGTTTTCTATTTTACATCTTCCTTGTTATGTTTAGCCATTAAGCATGATGCCTAGATGGTTAAAACTGAAATTGCTAGGAGTTTTCAAGTGCTGCCCCTAACTGCTATTCCCACAGCTAAATGACACTACAGAAAGGATGATAATTACACACAAAAAGAGTAAATTGGATATTTTAACCAGAATAGTGTAGATTAAAACAGGACTAACAAGCCTCATATAGAAAGCCTGTATTTAAATAAGAAATGTCTCCCTTTCTTGGATATGAGATTTTCCTTTAAAGGCATTGTTTGGAAATTTTCATTAGCATTCAGTGTTTACATAGCATGGCATTCAGCATGCTGTTGAAGCATAAGGAAACTATGTCATAATGAAATGCCATTTTGTCCTAAAAGCCTTGCATACTTAAATCTGTGGAAGTAAAGAAGCTGATGTTACCAAAATATTCCCTACTCTTGAAAATTAAATGCTTTTATTGATTTGTACAAGTAAGCCAAAGTCAGCATTTTATCATAATATCTTACGGATTATCTTCTGTCCATGAAAATAAAGCTATATTAACTCTTAGAGTTTTAGATTTTTTTTTTTAACTTTGGTGAAATTTATATTATAATGTTGTTAGGTTTCTTGCCAGTCACTAATTTTAATCGCTTTTAAAAACTTTGTTACTGTTTTTTAACTTAAGTGTCAGCTGTTAGGGCAAGATGAGAATTATCATGTTACTGTGGAACTGGAAAACCTTGTTCTTAGGAATCCTTGTTTGAGCATTGGAAGCAGAGGTCAACATGATAACCATGGTGTTTAACATACAAGCAATGACATTCTATAAAATCTGTTCCATCAGCTCAACTGCTTTCAAATCATTTGATTCTGAGAAATTAACTCTCTCGACCTTCTGGTTTTTGTTAATTCATGTGGAGAATAAAGAGCTCTGGAAAACCCAACACTCAAGGGATATAAGGAGAATATAGAGTAATTCATATAAAACAGTTTTATAAATTTTCTAAAGCTAATCAAAGGCCACAAGATTGTCATTTCCACACCAGAAATAATTACAAGCTATTTTAACTTGAATCTGGTGTTTTTACTTCTTTGACATAACTAGAGCAGGACCTAGTTCATCAAGATGTGTCCCTAAACTTCATATGAGAAACTTATGTCTCAGATTTCCTAGAAATGAGCAACTTCTAAACACCTGATTTCTTTTGACACCTGTAGAATTATAAGCCTTTTTTATAACAAATCCTTTACATTATTATTGATTTTATAACTAACTGGGTTATTGAAGTTATCATAGAAACAGTTTAATTTTAATATTTAGTAATTATAGATAGAATAATAAAGAAACAGCATTTCTTATAAATGGTGTAAGGAGAAAATAAAAAAGTCATGTGTTTCTCCTTTTGTCCTTTAAGATTCTTTGAATTTCATACAGAAATTCTGAAATTGAAAGGAAAAGGTAAATATTATACAAGTTAAGTGTACCAAGTTTAATTGTAAAGCTTAATCACAACTACTTACACTTTATATAAATATAAGAGATTTTCATACTTATATTTATGCATTAAATATTTTGGATAAGATGCAGCAAATAAAGTGGACTTGTACATGAAATTTAATAGACAAAATGAAGAGAATATGATGTCACCCTAGAGATGTTATTTGATTGGCAATGCAATTGGCAAAAAATAATATTGTTTTTGGTTTATAACAATTTTTAAAAAATATAACCTAAAACACATTAAAATATATATTAAAAAATAATTATGAAAAAAAACAAAACCAAAACCAAAAAAGAATATTTCTGTTCCTTAACTTTTCACTTTTGATCTTTTTTTTGATGACCTTCAAGGCTTTGGTACTATAACAAAATGAAGGAATTAACTCTTGAATATGAACAAAGAGATGGTAATAAAAATAAAATCCCTCATTTTTATAAAGTATGGCACATTACATTATGAAATCTTAGATAGAGTTTATCATCTAATAATTCTAAGTGCCTGTTTTAGCTTATCAACTCTCAGGGCACCATGGGAAAGGGCCAACCAGTCATGTGCAGTTTCTCACGGCTGCTTTGTAATACATGTGTACATTGCCTCTGTTTGAACCTGCTACTCTATCTCAAGACTGGCATTCTTTTCCATCTGGCATCGTTATGTCAGACCTTAAGGAATTAAGAAGGCAGGAGCAGTTGTTTGGTTTTGGCATAGGTTCAGATCAGACATAACCTGGATCTACTTCAGGGAGTATCCTATCCCACGTTTGTGTCTCAAGGGTGTATCTCCAGGTCTTGCGAGATGATAATATTCAAAGAGCTAACAGAAGACTCTATCAGAAATGTTTTCCTGGCAAATTTGAGGTTGAATCAGACTGCTGGTATTTACTTGCAAAACTCTGTTAGTGCCAGCAGCTTCTAGTCTCTGAGAAAGGGCCTATATGGTCTCAGTCTCATGAACTCTGATATTTAAATTTAGTTCAATTTAAATTCTGCAAATGATTAATAAACATGTTTAAACTGACACATACAAGCACAACTTGTAGACAGTGGTAAAAATAAAAAGCTCTTGTCTCCCAGCAGGAAACAAAGCAGGAACTTCAGCTTTATAAACATTACTGGAAAAGACAAACTCATTAAGTCACAGAACTCATTAATTTTTCTGCAGAATGTAGAGTTCCTTCATTAGTGAATGTGCCGATTGTCATAGAAAATGCAAGACACTGGAGGGATTTAAAATGGAAGAGTATATAGATGTTTCTGTGTTTACATGATATGACAATCAGTTTCTGACCTTTACTCAGGATTCTGTCATGACCCAAATCCAACCACTGAATGAATCTATGTGTGAGTTGCAGAACTAAGCTGAACTAACCCTCTCTTTCATATCTAGTAGAGGCAGTAATGCCCTTCAGAGGGCAAAACAGCAAACATTTCTTCAGTATTTTCTGCTGTGGCCCCACCCAGTTTGGATGATTTAATTACCAAATCCTCTGTGAAATGTAGAACTACCTGTATATTATATACACTTTTATAGAAAACATAGTTGTATAAAATATTTAAAAATCTGGTACAACATCATTCACACTTTGAATACTTAATGTTAGCAGAATTTTTCTCTTTTGCACACTGATTTTTAGTGCTCTTCATACATATTATATATGTTTTAACAAATGCACACCTAATTGTACATTATTTGATGTTTCTGTTTTTAGCCTAACCTAACAACATACGTATTTTCTTGATTTCTATCTTCATTTTATACTATTTTAATGGCTACATAGTTTTCTCTTTTATTAATATATAAAACATTTCTGCCTCATTTAGTCTCATAATTGTATCTATTCCTTGTTATCCATTATGCCACCATGAAAATGTATGCCTACCTAGGGCTTTTGCAGTATATTAGTTTTCATATAGTAATAGGATGTCCCTTTACAGGCCATTTTGACATCCTTGGTATTTTGGCTGTCTGTGTATTGCTGTGTTGCAAACTAACCACACTTTGTGGGCATAAAACCAGAGCAATTTATTATACTTATGAATTCGATGGCCAGGAATTTAGAAAGGGCACTGTGAATATAGTGAATATTTGGGGCTTCTGCTAGGAAGACTAGAATAGGTCTGGGATATAGTCATCTGTAATCTTCTTCACTTGTGTCTGGGGGCTGGCCTGTGATGACTCAAAGGCTGGGTTCAGCTAAGACTACCTACCTGAGTGACTACACACAACTTCTCCATATGGCTTGGGCTTCTTACAGCACAGCATCTGGGTTCTGTGAAGGAGTCCTGCAAAGGAATAACTAGAATGTAAGATTCCAAGTATTCAAGCAGACCAAGATGACCTATAGGGAACTAAATCATATAGGACTTTGTTGGTGATAGGCTTCTTTGGAACTAATGTCAGAAGTCTGGGGGAGTTTCTATTCAGTAGGATCTGAAACCAGCAGTACTGCAGTCCATGTAACTTAAAGACCTTTCTCATTAAATGGATAACTCTTATTGTGGTGATCTTAAAATACACTCAGAAATGAACAGTGAATTTGACAACCATAGATATAACTAAGATACAATAAATTAATATTTCACATCCTGAAATATCCTCTTCTTTTCTGGATTCTCATAGAAACATGTTTAACTATTTTCTGTATCGTGTTTATTCATTAATCTTTTAAAATAAATACTTGTGATGGCTTAATTAGATTTCTCTTGATCTCTCCTGAAAACAAAAAAGGAATGCATAACATTTTTATTTCACATAAGAGGTGTAAAGGTTCCTTCTGATATGGTTTGGCTGTGTCCCCACCCAAATCTCACCTTGAATTGTAATAATCACCATGTGTCAAGGGTGGGGCCAGGTGGAGATAATTGAATTGTGGGGGCAGTTTCTGCTACACTGCTTTCCTGGTAGTAAGTCTTATGAGATCTGATGGTTATTTAAATGGGAGTTCCCCTGCCCAAGCCCTCTTGTCTGCCACCATGTAAGACGTGCCTTTTCTTCTCCTTTGCCTTCTGCCATGATTGTGAGGCCTCCCCTGCCATGTGGAAAGAGGTCCATTAAACCTCTTTCCTTTTTAAATTACTCAGCCTTGGGTATGTTTTTATTAGCAGCGTGAGAATAGATTAATACAACCTCCATTGGGAAATACTTCTTTCTTTGGGATCTTTACTAATTAGCTGCCAAATAAAACAGTAAAACAGTGAATGTTTATTGAACCATTGCTGTATTAAGGCTTTATGCTAAATCCCAAAATTGCATCTCACTATATTTCCTCAGTCGTGGTTTAGCTCTGCGTCTAACATGTGTAAACCTGGCTGTTAAGTGGTCCTGCTATTACTGTTATGAAAATATATTTGGTTCTTATATACCAGGATACAGATTTTAGAATATTTGGTTCCTATTAGACAACATATTCTTAAGCCATTTGTATATATCATATCTTTAACTTCTCACAAGGAATAGATTGTATCATATCTTTTTTTAAACTTTAATTTTAAGTTAAAAGTACATATAAAGGGTTGTTATATAGATAAACTTGTGTCATGTGGGTTTGCTGTACAGAGTATTGTGTTACCCAGGTACTAAGCCTAGTACCCATCAGTTATTCTCCCTCCTCTCACCCTTCACTCTCCAAAAGCCCCAGTGAGTGTTGTTCCCCTTTATGTGTCCATGTGTTCTCATCATTTAGAAGTGAGAATCTGTGGTATTTGGCTTTCTGTTCCTATGTTAGTTCACTAAGGATAATGCCACCCAACTCCAACCATATTTCAGCAAAGGAGATCTCATTTTTTTTTTACAGCTGCACAGTATTCCATGGTATATATGTACCACATTTTTTTTTTTTAATCCACTCTACCATTGACGGGCATTTAGGTTGATTCCATCTCTTTGCTATTGTGAACAATGTTACAATGAACCTATATGTGCATGTGTCTTTGTGACAGAATAATTTATATTTCTGTGGGTATATACCCAGTAATGAGGTTTCATTGGTTTTTCATGTTTCACTCTCCTTCAGTTCAACTCTGATTTTGGTTATTTCTCATCTTCTTCTACCTTTCAGGTTGTTTTGCTATTGCTTCTCTAGTTCTCTTAGTTGTGATGTTATGTTGTTAACTGAGATCTTTTAACTTTTTGATGCAGGCATATAGCGCTGTAAATTTCCCTCTTAACAATACCTTAGCTGTGTCCCAGATATTCTGATATGTAATACCTTTGTTCTCATTAGTTTCGAGGAACTTCTTGATTTTGACCTTAATTTCATTATTTACCCAAATGTTATTCGGGAGGTTATCTGATTTTCATGAATTTTATGGTGTTAGGTGAATTTTTTAGTCTTGATTTCAAATTTCATTGTGTTGTGGTCTGAGAGAACAGTTGTTTTCATTTCAGTTCTTTTGTATTCGCTAAGGAGTGTTTTACTTCTGATTATATGATCAATTTTAGACTAAGTGCCATGTGGTGATGATAAGAATGTATATTCTGTTGTTTTGGAGTGGAGAGTTTTTAGAGGTTCATCAGGTCCATTTGATCTAGTGCTGAATTCAGGTCCTGAATGTCTTTATTAATTTTGTGCCTTGATGGTCTATCTAATACTGTCAGTGGGGTGTTGAAGTCTCCCACTATTATTATCTGGGAGTCTCAGTCTCTTTGAAGGTCTCTAAGAACTTGCTTTATGAATCTCAGTGCTCCTCTGTTGGGTGCATATGTATTTAGGATGGTTGGGTTTCTTTTGTGGAATTGATCCCTTTATCATTATATGATGCCCTTCTTTGTCTTTTAAAAATTATTGTTTGTTTAAAGTCTGTTTTATCTGAACTTAGGATAGCAACACCTACTTTTTTCTGTATTTTTCACATGGTAGATTTTTCTCCATCCCTTTATTTTGAGCCTATGAGTGTCATTGCATGTGAGATCAGTCTCTCAAAGATAGCATACACATAGGTGTGTTTTTTTTAAATCCAGCTTGCCATTCTGTTCCTTTTAATTGGGGCATTTAGCTCACTTACATTCAAGATTAGTGTTTATATGTGTGTATTTGATCCTGTCATCATGATGTTAGCTGGTTATTGTGCAGAATTGTTAGCATGGTTTCTTCATAGTGTCACTGGTATGTGTACTTAAATGTGGTTTTGTAGTGGCTGTAAATGGTTTTTTCTTTCCATATTAGTGCTTTCTGTAGAAGTGCTTGTAAGGCAGGTCTAGTGGTAACAAATTCTCTTGGCATTTGCTTGGCTTACAAGTCTTCTTTCTCTTTCATTTATGAAGTTTAGCTTGGCCTTAAAAACTGGCATAAAGACAAGCATGGCTTTTCCATGGGTATAAGCTCCCTGAGGCCTCTTCAGAAGCTGAGCAAATGCCAGTGTCATGCTTGTACCTGCAGAATCATGAGCCAATAAAATCTCTCTTTACAAATTACCCAGTCTCAGGTATTCCTTTATAGAAATGCAAAAACACATTAACATATTTGGAATGCTAATAAAATAATTCTGGGGCAGAGGCAGAAATTTAGCTCAGCAGTTAGGCTGCTCTTGTCTTGCCACAATACCAAATTTAGAGAACAGGCTTTCAACTCTGACATGACTGGGATTTCATTATGTTTCAACCATTTAAATTTAGTGACATTTAGGCAAGTCACACAATTTATCTGTGCCTGTTTCTTCATTGATAATATGGAAACAATGCCTACCTCACAAGAATGAAGTGAGGATCAAATGATATAATGTAGACTAGGTATGAACATACTATTCAGAACCTATTAAGCATGCAACAAAAACTCAAAAGCCCTCAAAGTTCTTTTTTCTTCATATTGATTCTAGGATGATGTTTAGCTGTGGCTCATTGTTTCCCATGATATTGCTGATTATATAAACCCTAATACTAACATGTGCATTTTGATTCTTGGCCTCATTCCAACTCCTGGAATTCATGTGCACTTCTTGTCTTGCCTCTGTTTGTTTTGTTTTGGCTTTGGGCACTCCGCTCCCTGGCTGTCCAATTGTCACAACTTCATCTCACACAATCCGCTGAAGAACAGAGAAAACGTAGAAAACATGAACACAAATGTAATAAATGAAATCTAATTATACTGCATGAATTTTTTTAATAACTTGAAGATCTGATGAAATCTGCATTCTGTATTATAAATAGTATTTTAACAACCCTTATGCCAGCTTCATAAAATTTTCTGTTTTTTTTTTTTTTTGCAAACATTATTTGCTGTTCAAGAGCTAATACTAACTGAATATGTTGCAGTATCATCACATTTACGTTGGTATGTCTTACCTGCTTCTGGCAGAAGAACAATAATGACTTAGCCAAGTAGAGCTTGACAGCATGCAGAACTTTAAATTTGGTATAAACAAATGTCCTAGTTTATGCAGCTATGTGGTCATGGTATCTAAAGTCTTTAGACATGAATTCTATTTTGGATAAATATTATATTTTATAAATGAATAAATATGTAATAAGTATAGTAAACTACCAGATGAAGAAAGCTGAATATTACATAGGTGTTCTTTAAGGCAGAAGGGATTTATAAAGTACTATAAGAATCTCTACAGTATTTTTTAGCTTATAGTACTTAGTAGCCCATAAATCATTCTAGGTTTTCATTGTTTCATGAATATCTAAGGATTATCTGGATTAAGAAATTGTGATTTTTGTCAACTATTAGTTTGCATTTACTTACAACAAGTATTTAAAACACAATATTTAAAATCTGAGAATAAAATATATGGCAAATTAAATAATGCTGTATTTCTATATATTAAATACTTATGAAATTGGGTAGAGGTAATGAAACATATCCATATTTAAAAATAAACAATGGTTATTATAGAGGATCATATTTATATTCTAGAATTTATCTTATTTATAAATTTAATGTTATTGAAGAACTTCCAGGATAAATCAATATATTACAAGTACTTATACTTTATGAAATTTAGCTCTTCGTTATTTTGCTTAAGTATGCACAACTAATGTATTATTACTAAACATTGTGCTTATTACCAGTGTATTAGCTTGTGTCTGAGAGAATCCTGTGATTACCTCAAAGTGACAATTATTATAAGATAAAAATTTCAGTCGAAAGTACTCAATTATTGGTTAGTGATTTGGGCTGCACTTAGCTGAAGAGTTCTGGTTTGGCCTGGATGCCTTTATGTATCTACAGTCATGTGGGAGCTGGTTGATATAAGGTCTTAACTGCTCACTCCTATAGGCTAGCCCAGTCTTGATCACATGGAAATTCATTCCAAGAACAGCAAGAACACAAGCTCCAAGGAACAGGATTTAAAAAAGCCTCTCCTTGCATTATATTTGTTTGTTATATTCTATTAGCCAAAGCAACTCATATGACCAAGCCTATTAGTCTGTATGGTGAGACGTTAACCAAAGGTGAGGACACAGGGTAGCTTACATAAGTTTGGATTAAAAAATCTACCATGATGAGGTCCTATGAGGTAATTTAAGTAATCTCTCACTTCACAAGGACATAGTTTTAATGTCAAATATGAATATAATTTCTTTCAACTTGAATTTTATTTGCTTAATGACACAGAATTTATTTGTTAGGTAATGCACCTGTAGCAATAAACATTTCTAGTGACAACTATGTCTCAATATTGTTTGTACAGAGAAAGTTTGAACCTTCTTCTCTTTCTCCATCCCTACCATCCATCATCCATCTTCACTAACTCTTCAAACAATGAAATCATGTCTATTTTAACATATTTAACATAAAATGAACTCCACACAACAAACCAAACTAATCCAAACCTAACCAAACAATAGCAACAACCAATTAAAGTTTTCAAAGCTTTTTAATATAGTAGATAAATATTTTCAGAGGAAGTTAACATATATCATATATGTTCAAAATTAAGATTTCTAACATGAAATTAAGATTCCCACAAAAAGTCAGAATTCAGATACTTTAGGTAAATAACTCTATATGAGAATATAGTGTTATTGCCTATTGAGTTACAACTCAGGTATTCAATGACCAATGGTTTGGTGAGAAAGTAGAGCTTAAGTACCATGCTAGTCTTTATGTAAATAGTATATCTTATTGTCTTCTACAACCACACCCATTCTTTTATAGTTACAAATCAGCTTCCCAGTATCTTTCCTCTTTCTGTCCTCATTTATTGACAAATAATTTTGATTGTTTACTGGTCAGGAGATTTATTGGGGAAAATGTGTGAATAAAATGAAAAAGAGAATTTATAATTCAAGGGCATAATATGGTCTCTCAAGAAGATTTTAGGCTAAGTAAACTGAGTGTGTTTGTAGGCCAATGAAATGGGTCAGGAGAAGAGTGAGGCTTTTTTAGTAAAAAGCTATGCAACTCATTTATAGAATGAGTTCACAAGGACCATAGGTATTATTTTTGGAAAAGAGGACAGACTTGCTTCTCTAGGAGAGAGGAATAGGGTAGAATAAGTATAGGCTATAGAACAAGGCTTTGAAAGAAAACCGAGTATGATGCAACAGACGTGTCATTGCAGGGGAGATATTTTTCTTTCTCTTGCTTCTCAGAAAGATAAGAGGTAGGATCACTTAGATTGAAAGTCCAGTTCATTGCAGTTCATCTGACATTATTTGAACATCTGTGATGAGAATCTTCCTAGATACCTATGATCCCAAGAGGAATAATGAAAAATCTCTTTATTGAAGGACTTTACAATCTAAGTAAGAGACTGGTCACATCAATCCAGTCTAATGATACATAGGTAGGCTTTTAGAGAAAACGTTACTTAAGTTTGGTCTTAAAAGACACAGATAGTAAGCGTGAAAAAAAGATTGCAAACAGAAGGAAAATAATTGCCAAACCAGCTAAGGAAGACAGATGAATGTTTAATCTTGATAGAACTGTTTGTGAATTGTTTTTAACTTATTACTTCTTTGATGACCATGAAAAATGTTACACATCTCTCTTCCTGAAATACTGAATTGTCTCCCACCAATGCTGCCCAGTATAAAACCTGATGTTTCTTGGTAATGAGAAGACCCTCCCTGAGCAAATTGAACTGGCAATCGGAATTATGTTTGGGTCTTTCTATTAACAATTCTGCAAGAGGTTATGCTGTGTAAATTACAGGCAAGAGAACGTAAAAACAAAGGAGGTAAAAATTAGAATTAACAAGACTCCTGGTTTTTACTGAGGAAGTCACAGAGGACCAGAAATAGTTCTGAGATAGTAAGGCAAAGTACTTAAAATTTTCTACCAATTGAATTCCTGTATAGCCTCTAACGATATACCAGTTGATTACACAAAGACATAGAAATTACATTCCTTAATTCTATGTATTTCAGAAAACCCTGTTTATACCAATATTCTTTCCTATCTACATTTATATAAAGCCCAATTGTGTTGAACTGAAATTTTAGCTGTCAAAGAGATAAAGCAGATGTCCAAATTCATGTTAATTAAATAATCTTATAACCTATTTGGGTGACCTACTTAGATTTCTCTAAATGCTACCTTTCAAATGACAATCTCAATGGAAAAATGTATTGTTAAGTCAGTTTTACTTAGTAAAATGTATTCATAATATCATAGATTAAGGTCACTCATACTATGATTCAAGTATACCGTTTTGTGTTTTTACATTTAATAATCCATTCTTAATACCTTTGGACATAGGTTAGAGGTGTGAACAACTGGAATAAAGGGCTCATAAGGCTTCCATGTCACACATCTTTAGGATCCCAGAAATTACAACATTAAAATTAGCAACTATTTATGTTGTTGATTTGCCCAGGTTGATATTTTTTTCCTAAAGATATTTTATTTAAAGAAATTGACTTGCTCTGTCACTCAGCCTGGAGTGCAGTGGCATGATCATGACTCACTGCAGCCCCCACCTCTGGGGGTCAAGCCATCCTTTCACTTCAGGCTCCTGGGTAGCTAGTACCACAGCTGCACAGCACCATACCAGGCTGATTTATTATTATTATTTGTAGAGATGGGCTGGTCATCCAGACTGGTCTTGAACTCCTGGGCTCAAGCAGTCATCTTGTATTGGCCTCCAAAAGAGCTGAAATTACTGTGTGAAGGAGAGAACATAAATTGTATTAACAAAAATCAAAGTAACAACCGAAAACGAAAGAAAACCCTTATCAATCAAAACAAAGCACCCGCCTAAGAGCTTCTGGAATTTATTTAAAGCTTTTAGATATTTGCTGAATGATCATTAGAATGGCTGTCATAAAATATTAAAAATTGCTTTCTCAGAGTCAAAGGAGCCTGACTACACTAAAATGATTTTTTTTTTCTTTAGAGAAGTTATTGTCAGCCTCACCTTTTATTGCTATGGAAAGATGGACATGAGATCACAGGGTAATAGAAGAAACTTTGCCTCCCCAAGTTTGCTGCTGCATTTTGATTTTGGACCTCCTACAACTTAATGGTACTAGGGGCAGCAGGACTGATATTAAAGATTGGCTGAGGCCAGTTTTCATTTGCTGGCCTACTTCAGACTACTTTTTATTATCTTTGGTTACCTAGCAACAGGTAATAGTGAGTTAAGGCCAGATGATGCTATCAAGGCTTTTCCATGTGCTATGATTTTGAGTGTTTATTCATTAACCACATTCCTTGGTGTCTATGTAATGGCCTCTATTAGTGTAAAAAATGGGAAAACTGATTTGGCTAATGAAACAGTCACTCATTTTTGAGTCTGTAGTACTGTAGAGTGAATTTGTTTGAAAAATGTGCTGAACAAACTTCCTTGATGATTTGAAGAAAAATAATTTGGAGGTGACTTGCTGTAATTTAAAAAGAAGTAGAAGTGATTTCTCTATAGGTGGCTTCTTTCAAATTGCAGGTTTGAGGGTGGCTTATCCCAGCAAGGAACTAATTGTCTGGTCTTAACTAGGCACACTGCTGCAAGATCTTGGAAACATTTCTTCTCCTGGTGCTTGTATTACCTTGAGCTTCATTTTAATGATATCTCGCTCTTTTTGATATTGAGTCACATTTTAACAGAAAATGTGGGCTAGTTTTACTTTTTAAAGAACTGAGTTATGTAGACAAAGTTTAAAATTGCTAAAAATTGTTTCTCATACTTTTGAAAAATCCATTGAGAGAGGTAAATTTGCCTTAATTTTTAACAGCTTATAATACTTTTTGAAATTAACTACTTTTTCTAATGTCTCTGTGAGATTTGTCATTTTTACTTCTGAAGTATAATTACTTATGCAATCAAAGTATTATTATGTAAGTGTCTTAATGGAAATAAATGTCTCCTCAAATTTATGTAATCCAAATTTTAAAGTTAACTTTCTAGTGTTTTATATGGTTTTATAACTAATTTCTTTACTTAACCACTTTACTTTTTTTAGGATAAAAAATCAGTTTTAATGTTTAGTATTTTTAAAATCAACTGGTATATATTTCTGTCAAAAATCCCTTTTCTATGTTTATGTTAATATGACTGCAAGACATTTTAGGTCTTGCAAATATCACAAATACATAATCTTTGATTTTGAGTAATTTATTTTATGAAGCAGGCATGTGAGTAAAATTAAAGCAAGGAATAATGTAACTTTACAGGCAGAAATGTATGCAGATATTGATACATGTATTGGATTTATTTAAGAGACAACAAGGATTTAAATTTGTCTAGGAAAGTGATTCTCAAACTTGCATCCCAGACCAACTGGTAGCATAATTTGAGAACTTTTTCAGAAATTCAAATTCATGGGTTTTATCTGTAAGCTAAAAAATTCTGGAATGGAGTCTATGTTTTCACAAGCCTTTTATGATTCTAATGCACGCTAAAATTTGAGAACCACTACTTCAGAGCTAAACTATCCAATATAGTAGCCACTAGCTACATGTTGATATACAATGTAAATTACATCAAGATTTCAATTCCTCAGTTACATTAGCCAAATACTATCCATATGCTCAGTATGTCTACTGAGTGCTAAGAAGACATATGAAGCTAGTAGCCACCATATTGGACAGAGTAGATAGAAACATTTCTGTCATCACAGAAGGGTTTATCATTCTTTAGAGCATGGAGACCTCAATGAGATATTATCGAGGTCAGAAAGAAATCTTTAGCTCTGATCATAGAAACTCTTAAATGCAATAGTAAGGAAGTTGAGCCATACCCTGCTATCACAGGGGAGTGATAAGTATTTTTTGAGGAAAGAACAATGACAAAGGCTGGACCTTGTTTACAGAACATCACTATTCCAGCCAGGTGCCAGATGATTCCTGCTGACTGAGTCTGAAAGGAGGCAAATACCAGTTACACTTGCAGTGAGACTGTAATACAGGCAAGAGAAAGTACAGCCTGCATTTAAAAAAACATTGAAAATGTAGACACAATAGGAACTGGTTGCTCTTTGGATAGGAGATGGTCGGAAAACTGAAAACTTGAATAAGACTGAATTTTTGAGTGAATAACTGGGACAAAGTTAATGCCGTTATGAGTGACAAATAAGAATAGCAGTAATTTATCATATTGAGAAAAGAAAATATGAGTTTTACATAACATTTTATTAGGCCAATAACTTTTATATTTATCCAGAAATTTTCTTCACTATTTTTATAACACAGTTTTATCGTGTTACTTCACTATCTACTAATTTCTTAGATAACCACTCATATTATGATTCAAGTACACCATTTTATGTTTTTACATTTAATAATCCATTCTTAATACCATTTAATAATTATTGGGAAAGTGTTTAATTTTAATGAATAAATTAAACACTTTCCCAATAATTATTAAATGCTTATCAAAGATCAAAAGAAAGACAAAAGAAATTTTATCTGTCAATCAATCTGGTAGAACATGTCAAAAAAATTTCTTTTTTTAATCAGAAAATAATTTTTCTGAAAAAGGGGTTGCAAAGAAATAAACCAGGATTAATTTATTCTGTGAACACTATTTTCCCCAAGTATACTCTGAACATTGTAGTTAGATTTTGTGGCAAAATTGAAATGATTTTCCATTTTGTGTGAAATCAAATATTCTTTTTTTGAAATACTTGGAGTGCTTAGAGAGTCAAACATTGTTTTAGTCCTTTATTATGTTACAAACTTCACAGAAGTGCATAATTTACACATTAATGTGCTATACTCTTGTGAATTAATGTTATTTCCATTTGAAGATTCAAAGAATCATATTAGCTAGCATCATGTCAGAATGACTTGTGTGTTTTTGGCCAGTTCTTCATAATGACAGCTTAATTGACATGATTTGAGGTAGAAAAAAAAACCCATTCTGTTAGATGTCTAGAATCTGAAGTTGTAGTTCTTAATTCTATTTTTAGGGTTTTAGATGAAGAGTAAAATTCTTGGGCTAAAATTTTCTTATTTATATAATAAAAAGCCTGCGCTAGATTGCCTTGGTTTTCTGGCTCTCGGTAAGGCAAAAGCATGAAAACACAATTGCTCGAGATTATTTATTAGCTAGTTTTTATCAAGGAGCATGGCTCATGAGAGGTAACAAGACACAGGGCAGATAAATTGCTGACAAGTCAAGGGCAGTAAGGTTTGAGACACTGAATGTAGATGTTTGTATCAGACTGAATGGTAGCAACTAGAGACTTATCTTCAGGATTCTGACGTTCGGGGTAATATTAAATATAAGGGAATTGCATCCTCATGTAAGTTAGACTCTAACTGGGAATTGGTGGTGTGATGGAAAATAGAAGACAATGTTACTTAGATTGAACTGTTATGAAATAGAGCAGGAGCTGGGCTTTGGAAAAAATAAATGGTTATACTTGATCTGCCTGTGACATATACTGTTAGATGCACATATTCTGAAATTGTACACTCTAGTAGTGAATTTAACATAGTGAGTAAATAACTGACAAGCTAGAAAGAACTTTGGGTAAGGGATCCCAAGGCCTTCCTTGGATCCTAGCTCTTCTACTAGCTTGTGCCATGGCGTCAGGAAAGTCGCTTATGGTGACATCTGCTTCTGTGCCAACAACCCTCTGGGAAAACTTGACACTCCTAGGTCTATCCAAGCCATAGAGAGAGCAATCTAAGTAGTAAGTGGCTAAATTGTTCCAATTTTCAGCCAGTCTATGTAGTTCACCTGCTCATAAAAATCAGTGGGATTGCAGGTTGAATTAACTTCTGGAAACCATGCCAACAGGTGGATTTACGCAGGCCTCATAGATTTGTGGACAGTTAAGATGTTGACATTGAATATGTCCAACCTAGAGGAAGAAACAATAGATATATGTGACAGTAAGGAGTGACCAATCACTTAGAATCAGTTTAATGCCTTTTATACTACATGGGAATTTTTTTCCCTCTCATGATGTAGTACTTTCATCATGAATATTAATTTCATCATGAACATTAAATTTCTTTCCAGACCTTTCCAAAGGGGCTTCTCATTTGCAGGTTCTCAGTCTCCTACTATCCCTAACTTCGTTTATGTAGAGTGATTTTTTTTATTGACACAAGAAGTAATTTCTGTTTTCAGGGAGCCAGAGGACAGGGCAAGAACAGTTAAATCTATGCTTGAACCTGCTCAGACTCTACCTGCGTTTCTGGCTGCTACCTCTCTTTTGGTCACAAATTATGTAGTGACAATGCATTAACTCTTTGTCTTCTGTATTTTATTTAACTAGAGATTTCTCAGTGACTAGGACATATTTTTTTACCTCCAAAGAGAAGTGAAAATAGTTTTTCAAAATCTAAAAAGATTTTCCATAAAATAGGATTATTTTATAATTCTGAAAATTATCATGCTAGTATATTTTTCTTACTATAACCATTATTTTCATTTAAATATAATGCAATATAACACAAGTCTCTTTTTAATCCTCTCTTCCTCCAGCAGTTTAATATCTCTAAACTGTTTTGTTTTCCCCCTACAAATAGAAGAGTTTGGATTTGGCTCTGAAATCCCTTGAAGCTCTGAGAGTAAGTCTGAAAGTTAAGGATAAGAAAAGGGCTTTCCTTATTTCCTCAGACTGAAGTAATGAAAAGTATCTACTCTGCTGCTTTTAAAAACATGTTTAGACTCACTGAAGTGAACAGACCATTGCGATAGTCTGACACTGAATGCTATTTGTCTTCCTGTATTCCTCAAATGGTTGCCTCTCATTCTTCCATGCAATGATTTTGCAGGCATTTAGTCCTTGAAGCAAGTGGCACTTTTCTAATTTTAACTCAGGGCAATCAGTTGGGTGAGTATTGATGAACAAACATTTGCTATAATCATGTCCCAAGTAACGTCAATCTGTATTGAACATGTGCCATGCCTAAGAGATTTCTTAATTAACCTGCTTACAATGCCAATGAGAGTTCAATGTGGTTTCAAGAAAGAGTTCCATAAGCATGTGCCCCTTTGCTATTTTTACCATTTGCTCTGATGTTCCAATAATATCATGTCTTTCATTTTTCTAGTTAGAATTAAACAGTTCATGAAGACCATTTAAATATGTGGTTCCAATTTTTTTAAAGTCGCATACTTTAACTATAAGAATATGTAGGTCATGAAATAGGACCAATTGAATTACTTTTACAATTTTGGTTTTACTTATTTGTTTAAAATTTTTTTTTTGTTTTGTTTTAGAAAGGTCTATTGTGAAGCTATTTATCTAAAAAGTGTTGCTTGAAAAGCTTAAGTTCTGAAACTGTCTCCCAGGAGTCTCGTATTATCATGTCATGTTAAAATAAGTTATCTTGCTATTTTTGAAAGTATAGTGCAACTGCTACTGTCGCTTTTACACAGGAAAACCTGATATATAACCATTTCATTTTCTGTAAATTTGCTTGAGTTTATCTGCAAATCAAGCATAATAGAAATTGTATTTTCAATTAAAATAATACTGTGATTACATCAATTTGTTACTTCAACAGCACTTACAAAAATTAAAGTATAAGTTAAATGGAGAAAATCTATAAAGTACACTAATATTAATTACACAGCTTGATAATTTTTATATGACTAAGATAGAGTGTTTCCAAACTTTACAAGTTTTCTTGGCACCCCTTCCCAGTCTGCATCTTTCTTCATGTATCGAGGTAACTACTATTCTGATTTCTATCATCATCACTAATTTTATAAGAATTCTTTATTCAGCTCCAAAGAGTTACAAGACAGAAGCTCTCCCTTTTAGTAGCTCACCATATAT
This sequence comes from Saimiri boliviensis, assembly GCF_048565385.1. NCBI lineage: Eukaryota > Metazoa > Chordata > Mammalia > Primates > Cebidae > Saimiri > Saimiri boliviensis. Next base: position 65,913,832 of record NC_133458.1, on the reverse strand, counting down.
TATGGGGGAGATTAGAGACATGAAGAAATCACCAGAGTACAAAAGCAATTCCTAAGCATCATAGAGTTGTAAAAGTGGTAATACCATCTCAGATTTTATAGTATTCACTATTTACAAATAAGTCTGCATTCGTAATTATAGTCGACACTCGCAACACTGAAAATAAGGTGTTGGGCGTGACTAAAATCTCGTCTGAGACTTGAGGTCCTCTTCTAAGCTTCATGTTTGTTGGCAGAATTCAGCTTTCTGCAGCTGTAGCACTGCGATACTGATTTTCTTGCTGGCTAACTGGTTGCCTCATTTCCTAAAGATCAACCCCAAGTCCTAGTCAAGTGTCTCTCTTATAACAAACATGATAGTTTACTTCTTCATAGCTTTGGCGAAATTTCTCTAACAAAAGGCTCTTCAAAAGGCTCTAACAAAAGCTAAAGGTTTCGTTCTTGAATGTTTATTATGTTTCATTATCAAGTTTAAAGCTGTTGACAATTTTATGATAGAGAGTTTTAGTCTCATTTTACAGGTATGAAAGCTAAGGTTTGTAGAGGGAAAGTAACTTGCTTACATAACTTTGATGTGTAAGAGTCAACCAAGTTCTTTCTGACTACATATTCTATGCACTTATACACTATGTTACATGCCTGAAGGTAATATTTGGACTAGGTTTTTGAAGAGTGGATATCAACAGGTAGACAAATAATAAAAAATTACCTGCAACAAGCAAAAATGGCATAAAAACATAGATAATTGGTTTGTGAAGAGTCAGATATGTTGTTTGAACTGTAATATTCTTGGTGATACAGCTGAATTATACCAACCAAATTTTAAACTTCCCTTGGAATAGCATTTTGTTGGTTGATACTTTATTTTGATATCAAGGACATATTTGCAAGCTCTGTAAATGGCCCTCTGGAAGTTTTTGGTGTCTCATGTAAGGAACTTGTCCATTTCTTATGCAGAATCATCTTTCTTGAAGACCTTTGGGAGAAATTTCTTTCTGGTTTTCAGATGAAAAAGAGCTGAGCTCACTGAACTGAGCTATGATTATCTTCCCTTTGACCTGCTTAGAAATCTTAGTGTCAAAGTTGTGGTGTACCCATAATGTATCTGACTTAATGAGCAATCTGCTTTTCCCTTTTTTTGACCTCATCCTTCTTTGATGTATTTTATATCTACAAATTGTCTCAAATTCTTTTTAAAGCCAGTCAGTTTGTGAATAAACAAATATATGACTAAAATTTAGGCAAGTGGTTTATAGGAACCACTCATGAATTTGCAGATAAGCAGAGAGCTCTGAAATGTGATTTCCTGCTGCTTAGCTATCAATCCCCTAAACTGAAGTGAACTGGAACACTAAATCATCAGCTTGGCTGTTACACTGCTATCAATAGATCCTAATGGCCAGGCCCAGACATTGCATTATAGAGTATGATTTGGACCTACAAAAACAGATTCCACTCTGATGTCTCCTTTCTTTAACTTAGAAAGTAATTGAATGCAAAGGATGTAAAAAAAAAAAAGTTGTGAGAAATTAAGGTCCTTCAAAAATTAAATCAGAAGCTGTGTCAGCTCAATTTATATAAAAGTGTGCTGGTACAGACTCACAGAATGTGGTGTATCAGCAGAGTGATGATTGTTGCAAATAAAAGTACTGCATCTCTCTCACATTTTCAGAAATGTAAACTGTATTTGAAAAATTATGCCATACAACTCTGTTGGAAATGTGATGTAAGAATTTTTTATAATGATAAGCTATTTGAAAGCATTCGTAGCAATAGCTGTGAAACCTTGATAAGTAAAACTCAGCAAAGAAAGTAAACTGAAAAGTCTAAGACCCCATACAAATTCCAGCAACAAGAAATAAGGCAATGGGAGTGGAAGTATTTAAAGTATCATGTGATATGAAAGTATGGAAAAGATGGGAATCACATACTCTGCAAGTTTGGAAGAAGAGGTAAATGTCTTAGGAAGTGTGAAGACTCAATTACAAGAAAGGTGAATGGTGGAAGGACATGGAAATCATACAGTGAAGGAGAAAGCTAAAAAAGAGAAATTAAGTCCAGAAAGACACTGCAAAAGAGAGGTGCCAATTATATATGCATTTGATGTGCATTATGACTGGGTGAATATTGGTGCAGCAGGAAATTGGGTCAGAATAATAGCAACAAGGTTGCCTGTTGTTGCTGTTGTTTCTTGTGAAATCAAGGGAAAAAATAAGAGATTTATTTTAAATTCTTAGAAATTTTATTATATTTCTTTTAACTCTTTGGACTTCAGTCCAAAACGAAGAGAAAACTCTACTCATTAAATTAGCATCATGAGGCTAATCAGTTAAGATCTACGATAATTTCAGTAAATGCCTGTATTAGTTTCTTATGGCAATGTAACAAATTATCACACATTTAGTGTTTTTAAACAATATACCTTTATTTTCTTATACTTCTGGAGGTCTGAGGTTTGAATCTATTTCATTGGTTGAAATCAAAGTGTTATTAGGGCCACATTCCCTCTGAAGGCTCTACAGAGAATTTGTTCCTTGCTTCTTTCAGCTTCTGGGGCTGACAGCATTCTTTGGCTCATGACTGTGTTTATAACTCCAGTCCTCAAAGCCACAGTCTTCAAAATGGCTGCCTTCTTTATCTTCACATCACCTTTTCCTCTGAGTATATAAAACTGTCTGCCTCCCTCTAATAAGGATATATGTGAGAGTAGTTAGAACATATCAGGTAAATTAAGGATAATCTCCCTATCTCAGGATCTTTAATTTAATCATACTTGCAAAGTCCCTCTTTCCAAATAAGGTAAAATTTACTTTTTCAGGTACAGAGTAATAATAATTGGGAGACAATATCTAGTTTACTACAATGCCCAATTTAAACATACCATGGTGTCCTGGCATAAAAACTTGGGGCCAGGCAAGGTGACTCATGCCTGTTATCCTAGCACTTTGGGAGGCCAAAGCAGGTGGATCACCTGAGGTCAGAAGTTTGAGACCAGCCTGGCCAACATGGTGAAACTCCATCTCTACTAAAAATATAAAAATTAGCCGTATGTGGTGGCAGGCACATGTAGTCCCAACACTAGGGAAGCTGAGGCAGAAGCACTTGAATCCCAGAGGCAGAGATTGCAGTGAACTGAGATAGGGCCACTGCATTCCAGCTTGAGTGACAGAGCAAGACTCTGCCTCAAAAAAACAAAACAAAACAAAACAACAACAACATCAAAAAAACAAGGCTTGATATAAATTTGCAAATTTGCTCTGTCTTAACCTCTCTAGGGTGCAGTTTATTCATCCTTCACATGGATATGATGTTCCTGTATTACCATGTCATTGTGAAAATTAGATGAGCAAGTGTGTAAAAGTGTTTTCTAAGTGATAAAGCACTATATCAATATAAGACAACAATATCTTAATATCGAACAAATTCTGTAATTATAAAATGTAGATACATATACTGTAATTAATAATGGTAAGTACTAGAATAATATTATTATAGGATTTGAGGGACTCTGGAAAGACTTATAAGGACAAAAATATCTTCCCTTTTGTCCTCTGTTTCCTTATTTTTAAAGTGTGAATAATAATAGCACCAACATTTAAAGATTGTTTTCAGATTTAATTAAATAGATTGATGTACATAAAATACTTAGAAGGTGTGAGGCACATAGCAGAGTTAGTAATAACAGTAATGAAATAACTGAATAATAATCTGAAAGCTCTGAGTAATTGATTGGGAATTTGAGAAAAGGATATACAAGGAAATGGAAAGAAGACTCTGGAAGAGGTAAAATGAGGTTGTCAAAGAAATGTTTTGATGAGAACTCTCAAGTGGAAAATATTTTTTTTTTGCATTCAAAATGTTTCTTTTTTTCATTTTTTATTATTTGAAATGTGTACCTTTTGTTTTTAGCATCCAGTATTTGTATTAAATTGTGTAATGACAAAAATAGAGCTCTGAGGAGTACCCTAAGCAGAACTCATAGAATACTTTTAGGATTCTATGTAATTCATAAAATAGGTTGGAAAGATTATGATGGAGGAAGTATTAAGATTTCTGGCCCCACTGCTTGACCACCATATGTCTTTTTATGCCTGGTGAAAATGGAAACATATGGAACAAAAATGCATATAAAAGCATTAGAGGACTATTAAAGGAGTTTTATAAGAAGAGGTGAATGGGAGCCCAAATCTGTTAGAAGAGCCAGAAGAGACTTCACAGAGTAACAATATTTGAGCTGAGTCTAGAAAGATGAGCAGAAATATACTTCTTAGGCAAAAAATGAAGAAATGTATTTCAGGCTGAATAGGCCATCTAGTAGTATGAAAGATCATAGTAGGTCCAGTTCATCACAGTAGGTTCAACTATGATAAACTGCTAAAAATAGAGTTTAGGCCTAGAGCAGTGGCTCATGCCAGTAATCTCAGCACTTTGGGAGCCCAAGGTAGCTGAATTCCTTGTGGTCAGGAGTTCAAGACTAGCCTGGCCAACATGGTGAAACCTCCTCTCTACTAAGAATACAAAAATTAGTCAGGTGTAGTGGTGCCTGCCTGTACTCCCGGCTACTTGGGAGGCCGAGGCAGGAGAAGTGCTTGAGCCCAGGAAGCAGAGGCTGAGACTGTGCTACTGCACTCCAGTCTAGGAGATAGAGTGAGACTTGGTCTCAAAAATATAAAATAAAAAAAAAATACAAAAGTAGAGTTTATTGAGCATTTGTTGTATTCTGGGAGATGACTTTGAAAAGATGGAAACCATGTTATCAAGGGGTTTTCTCTTTATGTTGGGTGGCATGGAAGAATTTTATACCAAACACTGTATGGTACATTTTCAATTTAGATTGAAAGATGGAAAATATAGCCTAGAATTTGGATACACAGAGCAAAATGATATCCTGAAGCCACAAAGATTTTAAAAGTCTCTTTATTTCCCACTAAATGTATTAATGCATTTACTAAGGGTGAAGCCATTCTATAACACCAAGACATAGAGAGGTATTCCACTCATTCACATGACACTTCCAAGCTTATTGTCAATAAATGTTACAAATGAGAGAATACATACTATGACAGGGAGCCCCAGCAGAATGAGTAAAGAGATTCCTCAATTTTTCTAATCTCAACTTCACTAGAATCCCTATAACATCTCCTAATTCAGAGTGAACTGTGAATAAAAGGATGGACTTTGGAGCAGTGGCAGGGCCTTGGGAGATGAATTGCAGGGTTTTAGCTCAGCGCCAGAACCTTCAAAGTAAAGAATCCCATGGAGGTCATATAGACTTTGCACAGAGGCATTCAGGAGACTGTGAAAATTGCTGAAAATAACTAAGAAGCATTGCAACATTGGCTTCTGACTCACAAAAATGCATTTCTCTGAAATTGTGCCTGTTTTTATTTGCCTAAACCCCTGTCTATCTACCATGGCATCCACACTGGCTCTTGGTCTCAAAACATCATAAGAAAATAAGTTTGAATCTTTTTATATTTGTTTTATTTTTGCTTTTTGTATTGCTTTCATATTTTACTCTGTTCTTTTGAGACAGACAAAACTGACATGTGAAAACAGCTACTGACATACCTAGTGATTACCAATATTAAGTGAGTTATGATGCATTGGAATTTACCCTAACGTTAAACAGTGTCGTTCTCAGAGCACTCAAATCAAATAACTTTAAACAAGAAGGATTACAAATATTATATTAAATAATTAGAGTAGTAATTGAAATTAATTAGAGTAGTAAAATAAAATTGGAATGTTTAAATATTAAGAAAACCACAGTTTGGGGAAATTAAAATCATGATTACTAAATTTAAAAATGCACATCATATAAAATCCAGTCTATAATGATAGTAGATTAACTATTGTATTAAATTTGATTATTTAGAAGAGAAATTTGAAATCAAAACAGCATGGTATTGGCATAAAAACAGAAGTAGAGACAAATGGACCAGAATAGAGGGCCCCCAAATCATTCATTCATTTATAGTCAGTTGATTTCTGACAAAGATGCTGCAAAAACACAGTGGGGAAAAGATAGTCTCTTTAATACATGGGGCTGGGAAAACAGGATATATACATGAAAAGAGTAAAATCAGACTTTAGTCTCATAACTATATACAAAAATAAACTCAAAATGGATTAAACACTTAAATGTAAGACCTGAAACTGTGAGACTACTATAAGAAAACATAGAGGAAAAGAACCATGATGTTGATCTGGGCAATAATTTTTTGGATATAAACCCAAAAGCACAGGCAATAAAAGCAAAAATAGACAAACTGGATTATATCCATCCAAAAAGCTTCTGCACAGCAAAGGAAACAATCAGAATAAAGAGACAACCTGTGTATATAATACATTTGTAAACCACACATCTAATAAGGGCTTAAATACAAAATATATAAGGAACTCAAACAACTCAATCATAAGAAAATAACTCAGCTAAAAGTAGGCAAAGAACTTGAGTGGACAGCTGTAAAAAGAAGACACACAAATGGCTAACAGGTATATGAAAAAATTCTTACAATAATCATTGGAGAAATGCAAATTAAAATCACAATGAAATATTACCTCACACCAGTTACAATAACTATTACCATAAGAAAAAATACAAATGCTGGAAAGGATGTGAAGAAAAGGAAACTCGTGTACTGTTGTTGGGAATGTAAATCAGTACAGCCCTTATGAAAAACAATGTGGAGGTTCCTGAAAAATTAAAAAAAAAAGGACTGTGTGATCCAGTAATCCCACTACTAAATATATATCTAAAGAATATGACATCAGTATGTTGAAGAGGTGACTGCCCTTCCATGTTTGTTGCAGTATTACTCACAATAGCCATGCTGTGGAATTAACCTGGGTGTCCATTGACAGACAAATGGATAAAGGAAATGTGGTATATATCCAAACAGAATAGTATTCAGCCTTTAAAAACAAGGAAAGAAAATCCTACAAATTGCAACAACATTGATGAACCTGAAGAACATTTTATTATATGAAATAACGCTAACACAGACAGCATCATCTTAGTTAAGTGTGGAATCTAAAACAGTCTAATTAATAGAAACGGAGAGCAAAATGGTGGTTACCAGATGCAGGGAATGCGAGGACTGGGGAGATGTCAGTGAAAAAACACAAATTTCAGTTAGATGAGAGGAATAAATTCAAGAGATCCATTGTACCTTACAGTGCCTATAATTAATAAGTTAAAAATTGCTAAGAGAATAGGTTTAAATGGGTTTCCTGACAAAAATGGTGTATATGTGGGTTAATGAATATATTAAATAGCTTGATTTAGCCATTCCACAATGTATACATATATCATGACATGATGTTGTATACTATAAATATATGTGATTTTTACTCTCAATTTAAAAATAAATTTTAAAAGATGATCCTGCAATATGTTCACAGAATTTAGAATTATAAAGGATTTGGAATTATAAAAGAAGACTATAAAGTTGAATTATTTAAACTCAGAATTTACTTATTTATTGTCCAGAAACAATATTTTTTACATATTAATAACTCTGAAAGTGAGATGTGCCTAACAGTCTATACCATATGGCAATTCCTATTGCTTTATTTGTTTTACATTTTAAAATCTCTTAAATTGAGTTGAATCTCACAATTGATGACATCATAGATTTTTCTGAAAATGAGAAAGTAGTGTTGGAAGTGTCAGCAATGTTCAAAAAAGGAAAGTGAGGAAAAGCAATGATAAAAAATATTAAAAGTTTTCTATTTAGAAAAATAGCAAGACATTTCAAACTCTCAGACTTTTTAAAGTAGAAAAATATAAAAGACAAAAGGACCCACACTCGGATATGTTTTGGCAAATTTTAAAAATTTCACTGACTAAGAGAAATCACATAAACATCCAAAGAGAAAATGAAACATACACAAAAAAGGCAGGCATCAGATTTTCATCAGAGATTTCATTTCCTCTCCTTTCCATTTGCCAATGCTGGAAGACATTACAGAGCATGACTTTCTAATTGAACCTTGCCAAATTTTCTGATAGGATCTTCTTCACTCATGCTAAACTTCATTCACTCCCTTTCCCTACATGATGTCTCATCATATGTCTGAAAAGAACACTGGAATGACTGAAATGGGAACTGGAAGATTTTGTTCTGATCCTTGCTTTGTCTCAATCAACTGTTCCTCAGCCCCACCATCATTGCCAAGAAATTCCAGGAGTTAGATTTGGATTCTGATTCCTGCTCTGTACCAATCATACTTCCCCAATTTCAAGCAGGAAATTCCATCATTTGGGACATCAGGCTTTTTATATGCTAACAGATTTAAATTAATTGATACGTAATGGGTTTCTAGTTGTAGTACCCTTTGATAATGAGTTGGTCAAAAATATGTTTTACAATCCTTAACAGAGTCTCAGAAGTAACTTTGTAGTTTGGAAGCAGGGACCAGAATGCCACGGACTTGTGAGTTGCTGTTTTTTTTTTTTTTTTTTTTTTTTTTTTTTTTTTTTTTTTTTTTTAATGTTAGTGGTAATTTTATTCAAAGGGCCATCCCTATAAATTTCTAATTCATTCCAGACTTGCCAGAAGGAATGGAAACACTTATGCTTACCCAGAGTTTTGGTATTATTGGCATAATTTTAACTTGGATGGAAATTTTTTGAAGTAATTATTACCTCCAATTTTAAGACTAATGACACTAGACCAATTAATTAGCAATTTTCTGATTAGTAATATTCTAAATCAGGCAACAGAAGAATAATGAATACTTTAAAAGGAAAGCTGAGAAATAAATAATATTTTAAGCAAATATATTTGTATGTATTACAATAAGTTATTTGTAGTCTACCAATCATCATGTTTTGGTACAGGATTCAGTATCACTTATGAAATAAGGAATTACATGTCAATCAGTGTTTTTATAAAGAACAAGTTACTTTCAATAACTCATCTTTTTTGAAAAATAATATCCTTTAAAAATAGTTCTATCTTGATATTTTACAGAGTATGATGGCTTTCTTCAAAACAAATATATTTAACAATGTATCAATGTCAACTCTAGTGATCTATAACAATCAAGTTTGGAATTTAACAGTCTTAACTCAGTGACTAAGTGGCAGATTAAAGGTTATTATCATTAAATTCACAGATTATTTCAAAGTGGGTAGGGTAAGTAATTTAGAAAGTAGGATGTAATTACAAACTGATCATTAATTGAAGAGATGGTCAGGACCAAGCAGGATGAAGCTCATTAAAGTTTAGTGCACTCCAAACATATGCAATTGAAGAACTTGTGGGTAAATCTGATAATAATATTTTAGCTTGTGCAGTGTACCTGACATATATGGCACTTGGATTAGGAGACAGTAGCATAAAAGGCAATTCAGTCATTGCAGTGTGCCTCACTCTGATTCTTTGAAAAATGGGGTAGAGAAGGATTCTTTCAGAATCATTGTTTTTAAGTCCTTAAAATGACTGGAGAGTTCATTTTTTCCAATTCCTTAAACATTTTTGATATAATTGCAAGGAATATACAACGTGAGAATATTTTATTTCTAAAACAGACTGAGAATGTGAATTTTCCTCTAGCGATCTTGGATTCACAAATGTAAAAACAAGAATCCGTAACAGGTAGCCTAATTGTATCAATAGCCACTAGTGGTGCTCGAATCATTCTTTATACATCAGATTGTTAGCAACAAAGTCATGATTTTCATTTTGAGTAGCATTTATGATTCTTCTACCATTTTAATTATAGAAAAAAGTGAAATGTATGACATTGTATATGTATTAGATATAATAATGTTTTATCAGGTTACAGAAGAATGTTATTTATTTATACACCTATATCTCCAAATAAGAGTTTTCTTATTAAAATGGTCATAATAATGTTTATGCATGTAAAATGAAATTTTAATGAGAAATCCATAAATAATTAAGACACTAATATAAATTGTTTACTGTTTTTTAGTGCTCTTCAGAAAATAATAAAATACTTATAATTTGTAATATGAAGTATATAATGAGAAAGTAACCCAGGAACACTTTATAAATTCTAAGCAGTCATTAAGTTTACCTAATATTATAATGCGATATAATATGGAAAAAATTCAAGCATAATTCATAAAATAAGGTCCTCCACCAAGGGAAATAGTTTTCATAGGAGGAGTTTGAAGACAAATACACAAAATACAGACACATATTAAAAACAGCAACCTTGCAGAGTTTAGGAAAAGACTTGCTAACCTGATAAAATATAATAATCAAACTCAGTGGGATTAGTTATGGTCTTTGAAAATGAGAATTGCTGATATCCTAATATAGACCATATTGAATTGAGACCAATAAAAAATTAAGTACAATTGTACAAACTTCAAATGATAATAGAAGATCAAGGGCTGTTGGTTTATTTGAGGACAGTTCAACTATTCTCAGTTTCTTGAAGGCGTTGTTAAAGTTGTAATCATATTTTCAAACATCGCCTAACTGTAGAGTACAGTGAACCATCCTTTCTTCTTTTGAATTTTATATGCTAAGTTTTCATAGTAAATATGTATATGTGATTGTTCTTTTGTACCTCTGTCTTGTTCTCAGCTCTGGGGATTTGTGTATGACACATAATAAAGCTATATTACTATTCAAGGAATGAATTAGCCGATTCAACAAGCATTGATCATTACTGTATGCAGTAATAGCATTCAGCTTTCATACTTAACTACATTCAGTTTTAGAATATTGAAGCTTTTTAAAACTGACATCAGGGTTCAGGGATTTCACAGTATACTGGAAAAGTAGGATGTGAGAACCAAATCATAGCAATATGGTGTGATGATTAAAGTTTGTACAAAGTGCTAAGCCAGTGTGGAATGCCCAACTTTTGTCTTGGTAGGTCAAAGGAGACTTCCTAGGGTGGGTATTTTTGAATTTACGTATTTCAAGTGAAAAAGTTTCAGCTTATGATGAATTTTTGTTTCATTTGAGAACCTGGAGTCTTAAATTCAGCCTACTCATTACCCGTTTATCCAAAGTTTCATTTATTTATGCTTAAAATACTTTTGACTATGTATGCATAGGTGCTTGAGATACAAAGACTAGTAAGACTAATGCCCTGGAAGCTAGATACTGGCAGTTCCCACTTTACCTAAGTTCTGCCTAACAATGTTTTGATTTAATAGTGATGTGACACTGATATGCATTTAGTAGAAACCATACTTCAAATACTCATACAACCATTCTGTTTTAAACTTTCAGGAAAGTATTCAATCAACTACATGGGATAATCAATACTGTATCATAAAATAGCCTTGTGTTAGATGATTTTGCCCAACTATAAGCTAATGTAAGTGTTCTCATAATGTTTAAGGTAGACTAGGCTAAGCTATGATATTTGGTAGGTTGAGTATATCAAATTTGTTTTTATCTTACAGTATTTTCAACCTATAATGAGTTTATTTGGATGTAACCTCATTGTAAGCTGAGGAGCATCTATATAAAGAAATATACTTTCTTTATTTTCCATGAAACCTCTAAAGCAGAAGGCAGATGCATAAGTTAATATTGTAAGAAACTGTAATATGTTTCACTATAGATTTATGTGCAAATTCCCAATGGGCAATTAACTCAGATTAACTGGGAATAAATGAAGTGGCATAAAATAATTTCAAAAGCGTTCCCAGATGAGATAACACCTGAAATGGGTTAAGAAAGATGAGCAGGGATTGGCTGGACTATATAGCTGGATTAGAGATGTTTTCATGAGAAAGAAACTAGTTTAAAAAAAAAAAAAGAGAAAAAACAGGAGAGCTTTCTGTTTTCATATAGCTGTAATGTGTTAATATATTTGAAGAGCAAGTTGAGTTTATATCTTCTCCTTTGATTGTATTTATTCTGAAAGTAGCTGGCCAGTGAGGATTTTAAGTAGATCAGATTTTTATGTTAAAAAAGACCCTGGAAGAAGAGTGGAGAATACACTGGAGAGTAAGTAACTTGGAGCAAGTTAGAAGGCATGTGTCGTTCTTTTTTTTTTTTTTGAGACGGAGTTTCGCTCTTGTTACCCAGGCTGGAGTGCAATGGCGCGATCTCGGCTCACCGCAACCTCCGCCCCCTGGGTTCAGGCAATTCTCCTGCCTCAGCCTCCTGAGTAACTGGGATTACAGGCACGCGCCACCATGCCCAGCTAATTTTTTGCACCTTTAGTAGAGACGGGGTTTCACCATGTTGACCAGGATGGTCTCGATCTCTTGACCTCGTGATCCACCCGCCTCAGCCTCCCAAAGTGCTGGGATTACAGGCTTGAGCCACCGCGCCCGGCTATGTGTCGTTCTTTGCAAGAAAAGATAAATACCTAAACAAATGTAGTAGTAGTGTAGTTGGAGAAGTAGGTAAATAATTTAGAGCTACTGAAGAGAAAAAATCAACAGAATTTCTTTTTGATTATTTGTTTATATTCTGCCCTGTTTTATGAAAAAGTAAAAAAGCTTATAGGGATATGTAAAATGCCATGAAAATATATTCATTCGTTCATAAAATTATGTTACTGTCAAGGGAATTAATGATTAATCAATCAGCAATTAGGCCAAGGAAGAGGGAGGAAAAAAATAGCATATTGATTTTTTTCTGCTTGGAAAATAGATGAAATTTTTCTTCACTGAAATAGGAAATAACATGGAAAAATTACCTTACCTGGAGAGAAAGTGAGTTCATTTTTGTACACATTGAATTTGAGGTACTGTACCTATGAATCATGTAGTTGGGGAAATTCAAATGACAGTTAGATACTTTTGTTTAAAATTCAGAAGAATATTTGAAAAGACATTAATAATGGTATACTATCAAATATTTTCCTCAAAAGCAGCTACATAAATACTATCCCAAAGTTCAGTTGTTTGCAAAATAGACACTGATTTCTTGCTCCCAGGTCTGTGGATTTGATGTGGCTTTACTGGAGTAGGCTGAACTTTTTTTCATGCTATAGTTGATCTCAGTGATGTTTCATGTGCCAGCTTATCCTGTGACTAGAGTCTTCCCAAGAGATGTTCTCATGGTGGATGGCTAAGGTGCAGGAGGGGTAGGCAAAAGTGCCGGATATGTCTTGAAGCTTCAGTGTGCCCTTAGCAAATTGTCTTTATGCTCACATTCCATTAACCAAAACAAATGATATGGTCAAACTTACCATCAAAGGAACTGGGAAATGTACTTCTCTCAGAAGCAACTATGGAATAGGTGTGGAGAAAAGGGAGCATTCTGACCAAAACAATGCAATCTCCTACAGGTAGTGTTTGGAATAATAGGATTTTATGGCATCTCTTAGTAAGAGTGGGTAAAGTAAAAGTAAAAGAAGGTGATGACAGCACTCTCAGAAACACTACTGTTTAAATATTAACTCCAGGGATGGAAGTAAAGAAAGAATGGAATTAAATCAGGGAAGGAGAGAGTCCCTGAAGTCAATGTACGGAAGCTATAATGAGTGTGATAAGGAAAGCAGTACCTTGTCATATACAGAGCTCAAATAATGAATCAATGTATCCTTTGCTTGCCAGTTTTAAAGTCATTAAGACCAGCTTCTGAATAATGTTGAAGGCAAAGACAAATTGTACTAAGTTGAGCAGTGGATGAATGTTATAAACTATCCATTTGAAAAACTTGTTAGTGAAGGAAAAGAAGTATGGAAGTCTGAAGTTGGTAGACTACCTATGTTTGACAAAGTGATATTTCTCAAAAAACAAAACAAAACAAAAAACAGAAAAACAACAACAAAAAACTCTTATAATGTCAGACCAGCTTAAAAATAATTTCTCACTTTAAAATTAAATAAAAACCCTATACTCTTATGACTATACCTTGAAATCCATTTAAGATAGTCAGTTGCATATCATCAGACTAATTTATCACTATAATTGTAAAGTTTATTCAACAAAATTTTTTTTCCTGTATGCCAAGCATTTTTGGGATGTAGTTGTGCAAATACTTATACAATCTAGTTTTCAAATTCAAGGAAATTCCCTGATGAAGAACTCATGTATTTGGAGTTATGGTTGCAAAACTTGTGTTTGTCTATCACTTCACCTGAGAAATTCCTCGTATATATTTATATGAGGCTTAAAAATCATACGATTTACGCCAGATAATAATTTTTCATATTTATTCCAAAGAATGAGAATTTGATTGAATGGGCCATTTTTTAGGACTTCCACTCCTATGAATTTATTATTATATATGTGATGTTAGTGGCTTTAAAATGTAAAAACATTTGTAGAACTTGCTGCTCTCTTCGGTGGGAAGGAAAACCATCCAGAGAAACAGGAAAATGCATGAAAAAGAAGAAAGAAGGAAATATTTTTTTTTTATCTCAAATAAGATTTGAAAGGATAAGCCTTGAAAATAATTATATGTGTACATGCTTAAATGTCAAGGCATTTGGGACCATTCCTTATGCTGGAAAGAGCAACGTAATGGCACTTAAGAAAAATTACTGAATTTTTAAATTTCTTGTATTCCCACTCAGCATTCTTCAGAAACATCGAAATAGCCTCATTTTTTAATTACAAATCTCTGATACCCTCGTTTATACCGTGTTACCTACAATCTTCCATTTCATCAGATTCTTACAAATAGAGTGATAGGGTTTAAATCTTTTTATAGTAGCATTAGCTTAGTCTACCATTTTTTTCTTCTTTGACAGGAAGCTTCAGATTGTCAGCAAATAAATTTTAACATTGAAAGAGCTAATAACTTATGATTTTAATGTTATTTAAAAATAATTTACTAGTTGAGAAAGGAATAAAAGCTCTTAGTTTTTCCCTTCTTGGTATTCCCATTGCATCTTTATGTAGATATCTATTTAACACATATTAAACTGCATTTATTTTCATGTTTTTTTTTCTCCACTCTGGGAAATGATCAGGTTATTGAGCTGTAAGTCTCATGTAGTTACATAATTTACTAGGTTCTTAATCATTTTTAAATAAATGGAAAAATGATAAATGTAATTATGCTAGTGAAGAAACAATAGTAGGATCAGCATAATGTTTCTTTCTTTTCTCTGTCTTGTTGTGTCATAGAAATTCATGTTAATAGACCAGGTGTGGTGGCTCATGCTTGTAATCCAAGCACTTTGGAGGCCAAAGTGGGCGGATCACCTGAGGCTGGGAGTTCAAGACCAGCCTGACCAACATGGTGAAACCCCATCTTAAGAAAAAAAAAAGAAATTCATGTTAATAGACAATGTTGGATTAGAAGTAAATGATTATTTTTCTCATGTAAGATGAAATAGTAAAAAAAAATGCTGGTATAGTTTAAAGAAACATTATGTATGAAAGTTTTGTAAGCTAAATGGAATTGGATTTTACTGCATATTATTGTAGAATTTCAAATAGAGTGATAGTTAGAGGGAGTTGTCCTTTTATCCTTTATTGTAGCTAGTAGAAAGGGACTCTGAATGCAGTGAATATCAAAGAGGAAAAGGGAAGGTGTTCACAGAAAACATAATGACTATAAATCTTAGAAAAATGTAGCAGTATGGAGTTCCCTAAAGTTGATAGAGTGGTACCATATAGGTCCAAACCCAGGGTTTTATGAAGTAGAAATGATTGCATGGGCTCCTGGCTGGAACTTTCTTTGGTCCACTTGAAAATCAAGTTTCTGAGCCTGAAAAGGAAATGCACAGTGACAGCATTTTGATGAGGGAGATAAGATTCTGAAGGAGCCAGAATGTATTTGCTGAATTTTGACACTGAAGGAGAACTAAACATTGAAAAAACAAAACAATAACAGCAACAAAAAACAAACCCACTTAGGTTTCCACTACAGATGCTGTAAAAAGTGTCCTTGTGCTTTTTAAGTCTGTCTGGTTGTGGCAGCCAACACTGCATGGCGGAATTTAGGATGTATAACAACATAGATGGAGAGAAAAAGATTATATTGCAGCTCAGAAATAACCTTGTAAGCAGTGAGGAGTGTGTTTCATTCTGTGTAAGGAATCTAAAATTTGAATTAAAAACAGTCATTGCAAAAACTCTCTCTTAAGGAATTTACGTGATCCAGAAAGAATCCTTGCTAGCCTGAAGTAGTGTCTTATCCTACTTGATATGAATATTCTGAAATTAACTAGGTGAAGAAGAACTTTATTAACGAGAGGAATTATGAAAAAAAGAAACCTATGAAGGAGAAAAAGAATAATAAAAAAACAAATGAAGAATGTTCACTAAAAAATGGTTTTCATTAATCAAATAGAAATGGTGACCATTCTTCTATGGATTAGGAAAAAAAAATTCTCATTTTCAGAATAAGAGTTCAAAGGATGTTCAGAAGAAAACTCCTGTGCCAATTAAAGACATGTAAGCGATTAATGGAGAAATAGTGGCAAAAGGACATGGCATAGATGAACATTAAACCTATTCAACTGCAGGGCCAGGCAATTATGGTTTCAGAACAGAAAATAAATTTTAAAAATTATTTTTAAAAGTAAAAACAGTAACACCAACACTCTTTGTGAAGAGAACTGGCAAAAAAAAAAAAAAAAAAAAAAAAAAAACACAAAGTCTATAGATCTCCTATTTAGAGATATCGTTAGTATGCAGATTGCTTTACCCTTTAAAATTATGGATTAAAAGATATTAATATAAGCATGAATGTTCTGATGAACACTTCATGATGAAATCAGAACAGGATATTTGTATTTAAATGTATAAGGGGGATACTAGAAGTACTAAAATAACATGATAAGTTTATATCCAGTGGCAGAGGAGAAAAAAAAGTCTCAGGGAAGGGGGAAAGTGGAGGTACATATGAAAGTAATCACCGGAAAGCTTCTGTGCCAGTGATTTATCTGGTTGCTTTTATATCTGCTTTTTATGCTTGTCCTGCCCTCCTCCCTATCACAGGAATTGACCCTGCAAACATTGTTTTCTAGGTCTCTGCCTTTAGCAATATATCCACTGGCTACTTCCATTACCAAGAGTTCAACTTACCAATATCAGACTCCAAAACAGCCCACAATATGGTTTTGTTCAAAGAGAGGGGAAAGGCAATCCATCCAGCTACCCTGTGGAAAACTAGTTACTTTGTACTTCTTTCTCTGTTGAGGTGAGGGGTTTGCCCTCGCGGGGTGAATATGCACCTATTCTGTGCAGGTATTTTACAGGTCTTCCCAGCCCATAATGTTGCCATCACTACCTCTACTGGATTTACAGAATGCATTAGAAGCCATCAGTATCCCATATCCCCCTGCTATGTAAATCACTGGTGTTATTACAGACTTCACATCTAGAAGTATCTATCTTATAAAAATACAAACTATCTTACTGAAACCAGAGTTACGGTGTGGGCTAGGGCAACATCCTGCAGAGCTGTGTGGTGTCCTGCAAGAATTATACAAACCTTGAGATATTGATCAATATAAAGCCACTACCCTGGCTAAAATTCACATAGAAATGCAGGGATAGAAGAAGAAATAATCTCCTTTAGAATTATTTAATTATCTTTTTGAATAATTTTTCTCTTCTGTCCTCATAACTCTGCTCATTGCTGCTTTAAGAATCTTGATTTTCTTTTTCTTTTTTTTTTTAGCACTAATAAGATTTTTATTATTTCTCCTTGTATTACATTCCATATCTGTAAAATAAGCACTTCTGTTTACCATGATGCTGAGCAACTCTAGCAAGTATCTTTTCTTTTCTTATGATTAAAACTTGACTTTTTTTTCCTTCTTTTTTAAAATTATACTTTAAGTTCTAGGGTACATGTGCAAATCGTACAGGATTGTTACATAGGTATACACATGCCATGGTGGTTTGCTGCATCTATCCCCCTATCACCTATATTAGGTGTTTCTCCTAATGTTATCCCTCCCCAATTCCCCCACCCCCTGCTATCCCTCCCCTAGCCTCTCACCCCACAACGGACCCCAGTGTGTGATGTTACTCTCCCTGTGTCCATGCATTCTCATTGTTCAACACCCAATTATGAGTGAGAACACGTAGTGTTTGGTTTTTCTGTTCTTGTGTCAGTTTGCCGAGAATGATGGCTTCCAGCTTTATCCATGTCCATGCAAAGGACAAGAACTCATCCGTTTTATGGCTGCATAGTATTCCATGGTGTATATGTGCCACATTTTCTATATCCTGTCTATCATTTATGGGCATTTGGATTGGTTCCAAGTCTTTGCTGTTGTGAACAGTCCCACAATAAACATATGTGTGCATGTGTCTTTATAATAGAATGATTTATAATCTTTTGGGTGTATAACCATTAATGGGATTTCTGGGTCAAATGGAATTTCTATTTCTAGATCCTTGAGGAATCACCATACTGTCTTCCACAATGGTTGAACTAGTTTACACCCCCGCCAACAGTGTTAAAGTGTTCCTATTTCTCCACATCCTCCCCAGCATCTGTTGTTTCTTTGTTTTTTAATGATCACCATTCTAACTGGTGTGAGATGGTATCTCAGTGTGGTTTTGATTTGCATTTCTCTAATGACCAGTGATGATAAGCATTTTTCATATGTTTGTTGGCTGCATAAATGTCTTCTTTTGAAAAGTGTCTGTTCATATCCTTTGCCACTTTCTGATTTTTTTTTCTTGTAAATTTCTTTAAGTTCTTTGTAGATTCTGGATATTAGCCCTTTGTCAGATGGGTAGCTTGCAATTTTTTTTTCCCATTCTGTTACTGCTGGTTCACTCTAATGATTATTTCTTTTGCTGTGCAGAAGATCTTTAGTTTAATTAGATCCTATTTGTCTTTTTTGGCTTTTGTTGCCGTTGCTTTTGGTGTTCTAGTGAGGAAAGATTCTTACAGTAAGAAACATATCAATGGTTTCATTGAATTTGGACATTGAAAATGCCATCTGAACTATGTTTTGAAGCTCAAGAAATTCAGTGGCATTCCTCTCAGTGCTTACATACTGAATGGTTTGAAAAAAGAAGTCAAATTGTCCATTTTTCCCAATGATACTATCTTGTATCTAGAAAAATGTAAAGATGCACTAAAAAACCTCTTATATTTGGTTTTTAAATTCAGTAAAATTGCAGGATATAACATCAACATACAATATGAGTTGCATTTCTATACACATAATAATCTTTATGAGAAAATAAATCAAGGTAATTCATTTATAATAGCAACAAAAAGTAAAATATCTAGTAATAAATTTAATTGGCGTGGTGAAAGACTCCTAGAAGGAAAGCTGCAAAACACTGATGAAAGAAACTGAGGAGTATACAAACAAATTGAACAACATCTCACACTCATGGATCAGAAAAATTAATATTGTCAAAGTGACCATATTGCCCAAAGAAATTGACTATGAAAGATCATATAATATTTTGTTTGATATGGACTCAGTACAATTTCTATTAAAATACAAGCATCATTTATTACAGAAATAGAAAAAATAATCCAAAAACTTATATGGAACAAACGGGAGCCTGAATAGCCAAAGCAATTCTGTGCAAAAAGCACAAAGCTGGAGGCATCACGTTATCTGACATCAAAATATATTACAAACTTATATGGGCTAAAACAGAATGATATTGGCATAAAAACAGATATAAAGAAACTGAATAGAAAAAGCAGAAATCCATGTACTTATAGCCAAGTGATTTTTGATTCAGCTACCAAGAACATAATTAGGGAAAGAACAAATTCCAATAAATGGTGCTGAAAGAACTGGATATCTACATGTGAAAGAATGAAACTAGGCCCAGTCTCTGACCATATGTAAAAATCAACTCAAACTGGAGAGATTTAAATGTATGACCCCAAAATAAAATTACTAGAGGAAAACACAAGGAAAACGCTCCAGAACATTGGCCTAGGCAACAATTTTATGGCTAAGATCTCAAAAGCACAGAAATCAACAATAACAAAATTAGACAAATGGACTGTATTAAGCTAACAGTCTTCTGTGCAGCAAAGGAAACAATCAAGAGAGTGAAGAGACAATCTGTTGAATGAGAGAAAATATCTATACCATTCAGCAGACAAGAGACTAATATGTAGGAATTCAACAACAAAAAATTCATCCCATTAAAAGGTGGGTAAATAACATTAATAGATATTTTTCAAAAGAAAGCATACAAATGGCCAACAGGTATATGGAAAGTACTCAACATCCCTAATTATTAGGGAAATGCAAATCAAAACCACAATGTAGTATCTTCTTACCTCAGTTAAAACGACTGTTTCTAAAAAGGTAGAAAATAACAGATGTCTGTGAGAATATGAAGAAAAGGAATGTTTTGTACACTTTGGGTAGAAAGGTAAGTTAGAACAGCTGCTGTGAAAAATATTGTGGAGATTTCTCAAGAAACCAAAAATAGGACTGCCATATGATGCAGCAATCACACTATTTCGTATTTATCTGAAGGGAGAAAATCAGCATATCAAAAGGATACCTGCACTCACATGTTTACTGCAGCACTATTCACAATAGCAAAGACATGAAATCAACCTACGTGTCCATCAATGTATGGATAATAAAGGAAATATGACATATATACGTGGTGAAATTCAATTCAGCCAGATAAAAGAATAAAAGTCTGTCATTTGCAGTAACATAAACGGAACTGGAATTTAGTATGTTGAATAAAATAAGTCAGGCACAAAAAGACTAATATTGTGTGTTCTCACTCATATGTGAGGGCTAAAAATGTTGATCTCATGAGGTAGATAGTAGATAGATACTAGAGGCTGGGAAGAGGAACTCAACAACAAAAAACAAATAATCCTATTGAAAAGTGGGCAAAGGACATGAACAGACAGTTTTTCAAAAGAAAGCATACAAATGTGCAGGTGGGTATAAGGGATGAAAGATTGGTTAATGAGTATAAATATATAGTCTGATAGAAGATATAAATTCCAATGTTCAGCAGCAGATTAGGTTTTAGCCATAAAATTGTTGCCTAAACCAATGTCCTGGAGTTTTTCCCTATGTTAGTAACAATGTATTATAAATTTCAAAGTAGCTAGAAGTGCAGACTTGAATTGCTCCCAACCCATAGAAATGATATATACTCAAGGTGATGGATATGCCAAATACCCTGATTTGATCATTACACATCTACACATGTAACAAAATATCACACATACCTAATAGATAAGTATTATGTATCAATTTAAAAACTACCTGAAGGCTTATTATAAAGTTTTAATAATCGAGATAGCTTATTACTTTTGAAGGATAGACATATAGATCACTAAAACTGAATAGAATGTTCAGAAATAAACCCATATATACATAAAATTAAACATAGTTTAATTTTAATAAAAATGTAAAGGTAATTCAAAGAAGCAAAATAGTGTTTTCAAAAGCTGACTCTGGAATATGTGTTATAAAAACATGTGTTATAAAACCTTATGGACAAAAGTAAATGTCTTGCAGTAACTCACCATGAAATGAACATTGTGTAAAAAGAGGTTATGAACATTAATATAAAATCTAAAACTAGAAATTATAAAAGAAAACATATGAAAGCAATTTTGAGAATGTGGCGATGCAAATTATTTTTAGACTTGACAGAAAATGCACAGATTATAAAAGAAAAATATTGATTAATCAGATGTTATTAGCATTGAGAACTTAACTTTGGTTATTAAAATACGTGTTCAGAAAATAACAAGACAAGCCAGACTGGGTGAAAAGTGTGTGTGTCTATACATGCTTGCATGTATATCTGATGAGGAAAATAAACAAAGCTGGCTTTATCAATTTTCATGCTAAAGTGTAAGGTGAAGGATCCAGTCCTTCACAAAATAATTTATGTTTACTACATTATCAACAGCATGGAGTTCTAGGACTCTTTTTGTTAGGCAGTGAAGTCTCATAACCTCCTTTTTTGAGGAAAATAAACAAAACTGGCTTTATCAATTTTCATGCTAAAGTATAAGGTGAAGGATCCAGTCCCTCACAAAATAATTTATGTTTACTACATTATCAACAGCATGGAGTTCCAGGACTCTTTTGTTAGGCAGTGAAGTCTCATAACCTTTTTTTTCCACCATAAGAGTCCTGAGGTAAAGTTTAGAGACAGATCTGTACAAAATTTTAGAACACAATACTATCATTAAGAAATGAGTATATAAATAAAACAAAAATAACAAATAAATACAATTAAAGAAAACTAATTTATAGTTATGAAAATTTAATCTATAATTGCTTGGGAAGGGGAATAGGAAAGAAATTATTTGAAGTGGAAATGAGGGCATTCTTAGTGACAGAAATAATTCTATATTATGTGTTATAAAACCTCAAATTTTACACTTAAAACTGATTCAGTTGTTTAAAATATAAAGAGGACTAATTAAAATAGTTTTAAAAATTGAATAACCCACAGAAAAATAGGCAAAGAATAGACATAAAAAGACAATATGTGAAAAGATGTTTAATTTTCTTGGAAAATTTTAAAATAATGAGGCATAATATATTTACCTAAATACTTAGTAGACATCAAAAATCTTTGACAAGACTGTCAGTGAGGTTTTGGAAAATGCCTTTTTGTATATTTTTTGTTGAGTGACACTTGGACAAAATCTATCAAAAGATCTTTTTATTGCATCCATGACTGCTACTAATAGACTAGCATATGTCTGAGTTGACTTATATACAAGAACATTTTTTGCAGTGTTGTTTGTAATTACATAATAATGGAAATAATGTAATGACTACAACATTTGGCAGGCTAAATAATTATGTTACAGCCACAGTAGGTAAAGACTAGAGCCCTTACAAAGAACAAAATAGATTTGGGTGAACTTATTGGAAGGAGACATCCAGATAAAAAATGGTTAAGGGACAAAAATAAAGTACAAGCCCTCCTCCCCCAAAGAACATGCAGACATGCATATATGTGTAAACAGTTGTAAATGCAAGAGAGTGATTTGGTTAGATAGAAAAATACAGCTTTTTATTTTGACTTTATTTGTTCATGTCACAATGTGACTTTTCCCAAGTGTTCTGAGACTGGAGGAAAATCCCATCTTTTAAAAGTATATTTACTTGCAGTCTTAATTAATTTCTGAATTCACTAATTGATCACATTCACTCTTCAAATGTGCATGCATATTAGAACAATAAGATATATTGTTACAATATATACTGTAATTATATTACATTATGTATATTAATATAATATATATTAATAAATATATGTTGTATTGGCCATCATACATAACCAGTTTTTCCAGATTTGGTGTTTTTCTCTATCTGTTTAGCGTCCAGCCTTTGCTGTGTGAAATCCCTGCTATTATTTGCAATGCATTTCAGTTAATAAGGTCATTTTATGGCCTAACTGGTTGTACAATCAGCTGATGTCTGTTGTGTGAACAAAATATTTACCTCTGAGAAGAGCTTTTGGTAGTGCCAAAGGAGGAAATGTCCTGCTTCAGAATACTTTTCTAATTTTAGATGCTGGGTGTGCTTAATGATTTGCTGGTAATATCAATGTGTAAAATGCTTGAATGACTTTTTGTGCATGCTGTTTGATGTCCTATGTTTGTACTAAGAACAAAGGGAAAGTTTCATTAGTGAAAAAAGAAAAAATGAATTTGACGATTTAACACAACACCAGCTACACCTATCTTTTGTACCTAATTTATTTCTGTGAGTCCAAAGACTAAATCAGAATTTCATCAGTGAATTACATGGAAAGGCATTTAAAACCGACAAAGTTTCCAGGTCCTTATTCTTGCCATGAAGTTTAATTGTGGCAACATATATTTTGCTAAGTCTAAATTAAAAGAGAGAATTTTTTTCTATTTATTGTCACTACATTTATAATGGTAGCTGAATAAAAGTCAAAGGAAAGTTAATTTAGAGATTTAAAAAAACAGATGTGATATTTTATTCATCTGAATATTATAAAAAATAAAGTCTTATTCTAAAAGATATTCAATAAATTTATCAATAAATATTTAATATTTTACTTGAGTTTCATAATATCGTTTCTTAAGAAGAGGTCGGTAGGCACAGTAAGAAAGAAAAGGAATGAAAATATTAATTTGACATTAATGTGTGTGTGTATGGGGTGGGAACAAACTCTGTGAGACGGATTCAGACAAATTAAGAAGTCAGGGAACAAAACTGTGGAAGCACACTCCAAGAATTAAAGAGAATGAATGGAAAGAGGGTGGATAAATGAAGGTTAGGGAGGTAGAGAGATAATTATTAGATAGAGACTTGAGAAGTTCCAAAGTGTTAGGTAAATTACTCTTGTCAGCCATTTTGCTGAGGCTGCCACTTCAGGGTGTCATTACTTCCTACTTCTTATCACTACTCCCATTAAACACTGTGTAAGACTTCATTTGCTCTTTATCTCACGTAGTTCCTTAGGTGAAGTGTTTTTTCTATCACCACTCGGGGAGTGACCACATCAATTTCAATATAATGATGCCTGTATCTGACCTCCAGACTGGAAACTTCTGAACCAACTCTCATTTTGCATGTTTTTTTGTTTTTTAATTTACTGAAATTTAGTTTTTTTTCTTCTCTTTTGCATCATAAAAGGATTCATGCATAAATGGAGGGTTAAAGATTGTGATAGAGAAACGTTCAATGTTCTGTTATCCAGTATGTTTCAAGTGTAATAAAAAATATTTTCTCTTTTATAGATTTGATTATCTTATTTAAAGCCACATTTTTGGGGGAATACATCTTAGTAAGAAAGTTATGACTATGAAAGAGCATGTATTGTGTTTTAAGCTTGTGAAATCCTCTCTATTCTTATATAAATACTACATATTAAGTTATAATTAGAAGTAAATGAATCAGTTATTTGGAGGAACTATAACATTTAGGGGACAAGTATGAAATGTTTACATTTCACATACATACCGTCTAAATTTTTCTTAATTAAAAATTATATTTTGTAGAAAATGCCTTGCTTATATTTAATAGATTTCGTAGTTATATTGCAGTGTTCACTCTAGACCAAGCACACTTCCAGGCTAATTTGCTTTACTTGTCCAGCTGTTTTCTGAAAATCTTAGAGATACTGTTTTCCTTTAAATATCCATTCTGATATTAATATAAACATCCTTAAGAAAACTAGATAGAGCCGGGCACAGTGGCTCAAGCCTGTAATCCCAGCACTTTGGGAGGGCGAGGCGGGTGGATCACAAGGTCAAGAGATCGAGACCATCTTGGTCAACAAGGTGAAACCCCGTCTCTACTAAAAATACAAAAAATTAGCTGGGCATAGTGGTGCGTGCCTGTAATCCCAGCTACTCAGGAGGCTGAGACAGGAGAATCGCCTGAACCCAGGAGGCGGAGGTTGCGGTGAGCCGAGATCGCACTATTGCACTCCAGCCTGGATAACAAGAGCGAAACTCCGTCTCAAAAAAAAAAAAAAAAAGAAAAAAAAAGAAAAAAGAAAACTAGATAATTTTTTAGGTAGTTTAAGACCAGTATGGCAACTATTTAGTATAATTTAAAGGTTTTTATTTAAAAGTATTTTCTGTTAAAAATATTAGATTGAACAATGCACATTTGCTATTTCTAAAGAAGAGAATGTTCAAAAATGGCAGTTTAATATGGTTTGATTGTTGATAAAATTATATTTTAGGCTACATTCAGATATTCTAGAAGACAATATTTATTCCTAAATAGAATTATAACAAATTGCAATGTATTTTTTGTAAAACAATATTTGTGTATTTATGTTGTTTACTTTATATCCCATTTAACTAATGACCTATTACAAACTAACTACTGTACAGTTGTGAATTGATTTATTTTGAAACATTTTTAAATGATAGCATTTAAAATTTGGAGAAAAACAACTAAATTTTTCCTGCAACCTCTGCCTCCCAGGTTCAAGCAATTCTCCTGCCTCAGCCTCCCAAGTAGCTGGGATTACATGTGCCCACCACCATGGCCAGCTAATTTTGTATGTATGTATGTATGTATGTATGTATGTATGTATGTATGTATGTATGTAGAGAGGTTTCACCATGTTGGCAAGGCTGGTCTTGAACTCTCTACCTCAAATGATCTACCTCCTCAGCCTCCAAAGTGGTGGGATTACAGGTGTGAGCCACCATGCCCAATCTCTATTTCTTAATATAATTTTTGACACATTCAGCAATTTGAACACTTGAAGATCATATTAAAATTTGGGAAATGTATGTTCATTTTGGGTTTTTGATGTGTATCATTAGTGATTGTGTAGGCAGGCACCCTATCATATTTGCAAATAAAAATCTGAATGAATTATTATTTTGTGAGAAACTTTTTATGATTTCTTACAATCCTGCTAATACTCACCTGAGAAAAATTAGGATTTCCTTTGATGTGATTAAAAGCACAACAGTCCAAAACAACTTGTTCATCAAATGTCTTTGTTAAAGTACTTCTTATACATTGCTTATAAAGTTTGAACCGATAAATGAAGTACTTAACAAGTTGTACCTAATGACAGAAAATTGAACAATAATTGCAATCCCTAAAATATTTTTTTAGCATTAAAACTGCTAGAATACGAAGATGGAAAATGTAATCTCTCATAATTTTCTGTATTCAAAATAGCAGAATAAGCCCACAGAATAAAATTACAAAATGAATATTGATAACCTGTCTGGATGGTCAACTTGAAACAAGTAACAGATTTCTACATTGCCACATCCAGTGTATCAGGTGCTTGACTGTCATCTGTATGAAAGAGATGCATGATTCAATCAACTGACAGCCAGCCATCAGGAGGACATAGGTGTAGCCGAGCCTCAATAAGAGGATAAAGAGAACAGATTATTCTTGTCTGTGTACATTAATTTCAGTCATGAGCACTGTTTGCCCTTTCATTTGAAATGTCAAATGTGTATAAGTTGTTAGCAATTGCACCTTAAATGAAAATCATCCGATCTTTTTATTCAGTTTGTGCCCATTGTTCACCAACAGATTTCCATAAGATTAATAGACAGATGATGATAAAAGTGAGATATATTAAATTAAGATTAATTTACTTTTTGTCACATTCTAAATCTTCTATGGCAAACACAATCAAATCACACCTTACTTAAAAAATGTATGCAACTAGTATCAGGCTATATTTTTGAGACCCAAAATAACCTATTCACATCGTGCATCTGATGCCACATGACAGTAAGATATACCTACTGTGGTTGTGATGGAATTGGTGCTAAATGCTTACAGTTTTCCTTTCTCATTCAACCAACAGCCCACTCTTTCAGAAATACTATCACTATGACTTCAGGCGATGAGAATAGAGAAGAGGGACAATTGCTTCTTTTTTCAGCATGGACAATGGGGAGGATCCTATTCTTTAGAATGTACTGTGTATGAGTGCATGTGTGTGTATTTACTATATTTTAAGTTTTTTAAGCTAAATGATAGCATCATTTGTGTAATATTATGACCCTGTTTCATTATGAGCATCGTATCTACAATACTATGAGCCTGTCACTACCTTGTTCTAGAACATCACAAGTAATCTTAGTGCCATCAAGTCCAGACAGCACAAGTAGCTTTTAATTTCTCTGCCAGTTTTGTTTAGCTGCTGGTGACTGTTTAGAAGGGTATGTTAAAAAGGATTCTGAAAACAAGGCTGACTCTTCAGGATTCTGTGCTATAATTGCTTGGAAATGTTTTATATAAGTGTGAGAAGGGTGGTACCCTTATTCTTATTTGCTATTTCTGATCTAGGACAGTCTCAGTTTTACTTCTGAAGAACCAGGGTGGGAAGGATAAATGGCATATATTGAGATTTTATTATATACCAGGCCAAACACTCTTCTAAGCATGTTATAGCTATTATTTTATTTATTCGTGAGAGCACCATGTGGAATTATATTGAATTTACAAATTCAATCCAATCTTATAGAAGCTATGTGCCTAAGATACTAATCGAAGTTCAGCAGGGATAACCCCAGATCTCACACTCCTAACCATTTTGCAGTGGTGTCTTTTTTATTATACTTTAAGTTCTGAGGTAACTGTGTAAAACATGCAGCTTTGTTACATAAGTATACAAATGCCATGGTGGTTTGCTGCATCCCTCTCCCGGTCATCTACATTAGGTATTTCTCCTAATGCTATCCCTCCCTTATCCCCCAATGCCCTGCTATCCCTCCCCTAGCCCCCTACCTCCTGACAGGCCCCAGTGTGTGATGTTCCCCTTCCTGTGTTCATGTGTTCTCATTGTTCAACACCCACTTATAAGTGAGAACATTCATTGTTTAGTTTTCTGTTCTCATGTCAGTTTGCTGAGAATGATGGTTTCCAGTTTCATCCATGTCCCTGCAAAGGACATGAACTCATTATTTTTATGGCTACATAGTATTCCATGGTGTATATGTGCCACATTTTCTTTATCTGGTCTTTCATTGATGAGCATTTGGGTTGGTTCCAAGTCTTAGATATTATGAAGAGTGCTGTAATAAACATACATGTGCATGTGTCTTTATAACAGAATAATTTATAATCCTTTGGGTACATATCCAGTAATGGGATTGCTGGGTGAAATGGTATTTTTAGTTCTAGATCCTTGAGGAATCACTGCACTGTCTTC
The DNA here is from genome assembly GCF_048565385.1 of Saimiri boliviensis. NCBI lineage: Eukaryota > Metazoa > Chordata > Mammalia > Primates > Cebidae > Saimiri > Saimiri boliviensis. The sequence goes on along the minus strand of NC_133458.1, from coordinate 65,885,338 downwards.
TACAATGGTTGAACTAATTTACACTCCCACCAACAGTGTAAATGCATTCCTATTTCTCCACATCCTCTCCAGCATCTGTTGTCTCCTGATTTTTTAATGCTCACCATTCTAACTGGTGTGAGATGGTATCTCATTGTGGGTTTGATTTGCATTTCTTTAGTGACCAGTGATGATGAGCTTTTGTTCATGTTTGTAGGGTACGTAAGTGTCTCCTTTTGAGAAGTGTCTGTTCATATCCTACACCCACATTTTGATGGAGTTGTTTGTTTTTTTTCTTGTAAATTTGTTTACGTTCTTTGTAGATTCTGGACATTAGCCATTTGTCAGATGAGTCGATTGCAAAATTTTTCTCTCATTCTGTAGGTTGCCTGTTCACTTCAATGGTAGTTTATTTTGCTATGCAGAAGCTCTTTAGTTTAATTAGATCCCATTTGTCTATTTTGACTTTTGTTGCTATAGCTCTTGGTGTTTTAGTCATGAAGTCCTTGCCGATCCCTACGTACTGAATGGTGTTGCCTCGGTTTTGTTCTAGGGTTTTTATGGTTTTAGGTCTTAAGTTTAAATCTTTAATCCATCTAGAGTTAATTTTTGTATAAGGTGTAAGGAAGGATCCAGTTTCAGCTTTCTGCATATGGCTAGCCAGTTTTCCCAACACTATTTATTAAATAGGGAATCTTATCCCATTGCTTGTTTTCATAAGGTGTGTCAAAGATCAGATGGTTGTAGATGTGTGGTATTATTTCTGAGGCTTTCATTCTGTTCCATTGGTCTATATTTTTGTTTTAGTACCAGTACCATGCTGTTTTGATTACTATAGCCTTGTAGTATATTTTGAAGTCAAGTAGTATGATGCCTCCAGCTTTTTTTTTTTTTTCTTCGCTTAGGATTGTCTTGGCTATGTGGGCTCATTTTTGGTTCCATATAAAATTTAAGATGTTTTTTCCAAATTTTGTGGAGGAAGTCAGTGGTAGCTTGATAGGGATAGCATTGAATCTGTAAATTACTTTGGGCATTATGGACATTTTCCCCATATTGATTCTTCTTAACCATGAGCATAGGATGTTTTCCATTTGTTTGTGTCCTCTCCTATTTCCTGAGCAGTGGTTTAATTATGATACAATGTAATAAAGATGTTTATATTGATAACTATGAAACAAGGATAAGAAGAAACAAAATCTTAATGTTTTTCTGAATGTCAAGTGAGAATGAATCCGAATGTGCATTGAGAACAAAACTATAAAAAACAAGTAATATGTCATGATTCTCTCTATTTCTCTTGCTATATATATATATATATATATATATATATATACACACAATGTATATATGTAATTTATGTCTGAAGCATATATATATATGTATATGTATGTGTATATGTGTGTATATATATGTATATGCTTCTTAGTCTCTTAGCCCCAGAAAACAACAGAAATTATATATATAACAGAAATTTTATATATATGTGGTACATATATATATATATATATATAATATGTGGTATATATTATAATATGTGGTACATATTTTATATACATATGTGGTACATATATTATATATATGTACCACATATGTATATAAAATTTCTGTTATATATAGTACATACATATGTACCGTATATGTATATGTACTATATATAACAAATATATATGTACTGTATATAACATATATATGGTACATACAAAATATATATAATTTACATATAATGTATATGGTACATATATATGTACTATATATAGTACATATATATGTAACAAATTATATATACAACAAATTATATGTACATTATATATATAACAAATTATATATACATTATATATAACAAATTATATATACACATAATGAACATATAATACATATATGGTACATATATATGTACCATATATGTATAATTTGTTATATATATAGTACACACATATATATAGTACATATATATAGTACACATATATACATATATGGTACATATATATGTACCAAATATGTATAATTTGTTATATATATAGTACACACATATATATAGTACATATATATAGTACACATATATGTACTATATATATATTTATATATAGTACAATTATATATAGTGCATATATGTACCACATATGTGTATAATTTGTTATATATATAGTACATATACATATGTACTATATATGTGTGTACTATATATATAAAACAAATTATACACATATATGTACATATATATGCACTACATATAATTGTACTATATATATAAATGTACTATATACATAATTTGTTATATATATATACACTATATATGTGTAGTACATATATATGTACTATATATGTACATATGTGTATGTATACGTATACTATATACATATATATGTACTATACATATATAACAAATTATATATGGTACGTATATATGTGTGTATATATATATAACAGAAATTATATATATCTTAGTCTCTTAGTAGCCCCAGAAAACCACATAAATTCAAGGTGTCTTGGAAACAACAGATTTGTCAATTACCTTAAGAACTTGGAGATCATCTTAGCAGGAATCACAATTAAAATCATCACTATCTAAAAACACTCTAAAATAATTACTTGTACCTGAAAAAATTATGCTGCTTTTCCTGGTGAAAATAGAGCCATTGTTCTCTAGACTAGAGAATTCACAGCTTTCAGAAAGTTGAAACTTAAGATGTTGACACATTACTATATAGTTGTTCTTTATAATATGAAATAAATAATGCAATATGAATGAAGAATAAAAGCAAGCTGTGAATGAAGAAAGTTGTACAAATTCTATTATTACTTGAAAATGTATTTAAGTGCAAAGCAGAAAGCAACAATAACTCATTCTGAATCTCTGGCCATAAAAGAACTTTTAAGATCAGAAACAATATTTACTGTTGAGACATGAGGGCAATCTAGTGTCAAATATACTTCATTTTATTTTCTTGAACAAAGACTTTGATGTTTGTGTGGAATGTGTATACACTGATCTAATCTGCTCAGCTATAATTCCTATTTAAATTGTTACCTATATACCATAAAATCTAGCAGGTATTATTGCAACCTGGGATTATAATAGGTTGATTAGTACACTTTTTTACAAAGTGGTGGATTTGTATTCATCAATTTGTCTACATGTAGCTGATTATCTTTATGTCAACAAACATGGCAAAGTGTCCCTCTCTTCTTGGGAAACTTTTGCCATTAAGTCATTTATATGTTCTTTCATGCATGTGTCCTTCATTTAGTCAATAATTGAGCAAATATTTTTGAACCCTGACACTGTGTGCAAATTTTGCAATGTATATAGTGGAATAATGCGGAGGAAAACTGACATGGCCTCTGATTTCATCGAACTTCATTTTCAAGGGAGAGACCTAAATTCAACAACTAAACACGTGCGCTTATAATTGCAAGTTGTGATACATAGGAAAAGAATATGAGCTGTGAGAGAGTATAATAATAGCTACTTTAGATTGGTCAGTCACAATAGGCCTTTAAGAAAATTGTTATTTAATGTGAGACTTATTGGCTGGAAAGAAGCTAGCAAAGTGAAGTGTGTGATGAGAGTCTGAAGTGAATTTAGTTGATGGTGATTTGAATACTGAACAGAGGCATTTGCAGAGTTCCTAAAACAACAAAAAAGAATTTTTATTTTGAGTAATCGAAAGATGGTTAGCAGAGCTGGGCAGCAATGTAATGGAGTAGAGAAGAGGCAGAAGAAGCTGGAACTAGGTTACACAGAGCTCTGGGGGCCATGGTCAGGGGTGAGGTATTTTTGCCATAGAAAATCTATTGGCATGCACACAAATTGAACTCATTAAATCCTATGCTTTTTAATTCTTTCATTTTTTATTCATTCATATTTTTTAAGTGCCATAACTTAAGTATTAAGGATCAAGCAGTTAATAAGACTGCTCTCTTTCCATTCTTTATAAAACCGTAATCAAGCAGGATAGGAAGATTTTTAAAAAGAAAAATGATGCTCATACCTGTAATCCCAGCACTTTGGGAGGCTGAGGCGGATGGATCATGAGGTCAAGAGATTGAGACCATCCTGGCCAACATGGTGAAACTCCGTCTCTACTAAAAATACAAAAATTAGCCGGGTATTTGGCACGTGCCTACAGTCCCAGCTACTTGGGAAGCTGAGGTGGAAGAACTGCTTGAACCCGGGAGACAGAGTTTGCAGTGAGCCGAGATTGCAACAGTGTGCTCCAACCTGGCAGCAGAGCAAGACTCTGTCACCAAAAAAAAAAAAAAAAAAAAAAAAAAAAAAAAAAAAAAAAATTATGTCATAATAGAAATTGCATTATATTAATTATATTATAACATTGACAGTGTGATAATGTGTTATTCAGCGAAGTATTTAGGCTGTTAAGGAAAGGATGTGGAAAGTTAGGAAAGGCTTTTTTAGAAAGCTAATGCTTACTCTGGACTTCTGGATGAAAGAGCAGACATTTGTCAGGTAGGTCAAGTATTCTGATCAGCGGTTCCAGCACTGGTGTGTTTGTTCCAGGGATGCATCTGCCATGCACAATACTAGAGGAGGAGATAGGGTTTGAGAAATTGGTTGGAAACAAATTATTAACATGCTTTAATGTCAATGTTTTAAAGACTAATCTACTGGACCAAAGACTTTTTAAGTAGTAACATGACCTAATGAGGGGATGGTTTCTAGAATAACTTTTTAAGTTTTAACGACGTCTGCTCTGGCCTTTATTCCAGGCATCATTTAGCTCATGGCAGTCAGAATGCTGTGGAACTTCTTGAGTCTGTGGACATTTTAGAAGCACTTTGACTTTATCCTGAGTACCATCATCATGAAATCTTTAAATAGTTACCAAACTAAATTCATCCTAGGAGCTCCGTATGTGCTGATTGGTTCTTGTGTCAGTTTCCTATTGCTACTTTAACAAACTACCAGAAATAGTAGCATAAAACAAAATATATATATATTCCTTTAGTTCTGATGTTCAGAGGCGGATATCAGAGAGTTGGCAGGGCTACGTTTTCGTCTGGAGGCTGCATAAAAGCTTTTATCAGCTTTGAGAGGCCACCTGCATATGTTTGCTTATGACCTCTCCCTTAATTTTCAGAGTTCATCACTCCAACCTCTGGTTCTATGATCACATCTTCTTTTTCTGATTTTGATCACTTTTGATCACTTTGGCCTACCTGGATAACACAGGATTATCTCCCCATCTCAAAGCTCATAATTTCATCATGTCTGCAACATCCCTTTTATCATACAAGGAAGCATATTAACAAATTCCAGGGATTAGGTTGTGAACATTTTGGGGCATTGTTCACCCAGTTCTGCAGATATCATTGTCTAATTATGAATTCTGAACACTTTGGGTTCATAATATATGATTAAACAATTTTATTTTCTCAACAAAAGGGGAGTATGATAGAACCTTAGAGGTGCTGAGTAGGAGACACAAAGCAGCATGATATCTCTGTACTCTTCTACCTAGTCATATTTCACTAAAGTGACACTGTCCCATTGAAGATAATAGGAGAGACTTTGAAAGCTGCTGCCATGTGCAGCACCCTGTGGTGCTGAGATCCAAAGAGCTTTCGCTCCTGTTTTCCTCAGAAAGGAGTCTGTCACTCTGCAGGAAGTCTCTGAAGCTGCCAGAGCTCTGGGCTGCTGAGTGCAGGAACCTCTCAAATGCCCCCCATGACCTCCCCCCCCACCACAAACAAACAAACAGAAACATTCCACAACTTTTTTATTTCCTGTCAATGAGGAGTTCAAGTTAAAAAGAATATTCTGTCTCCTTGGTTTTCAAACTTCTATTAATAGGTCAGTGCCAAGACCTTGACCAGGAGTTTATAGTAGATTCATGAGACTATTGAGAATGGAATTAGGTTACCAGATTTTCCATCTCATTTGTGCAATTTTGAAGTAACACGGTGGAGGCATAATGACTCCATGCATTAGGAGAACCTTACTCTTGAAGACACCAGAAATATTTTAAAAGCATTAAGCCAGTAATCTTTATACTTTATTTGGCAAGAATATGGAAAAACTATTATCTCATTTCAAACAATGAAGGCAACAGCTGTACAAATGGCCAAATCAACCATCCTGTAGATTTATTACTTTTTTTTAACGTTCGTATAGGTGATCATTTAGTATCATGTCTGTAAACATTTGCAGCCATGGAGTCACTGAGCAGGTTTAAGCCTAATTATTAGGTAACTGTGGCATGATTTGTGGGGGAGCCATTTACCTATGCAAAACAACCAATATATTGGAATAAATAGAGTTTGCCAAAATTGAGAGCTAACACTGAGTGTGGAAGGAAAGTTAAGGTCCAGAATACAAGTGTTTGAATAAACAGCATATATTTGGAACTGTGAAGAGTCCTGAAACATAGACATTTGCTTTTTTTTCAATTATCTATTTAATAGAGGTGGCTCTGGCCTTACTAGTTAATTATTGAGAAGAAGCTTTAATTATCTCTAAGGTTTACTGGGACGTTTGTAAATTGATTTCCAAGTCTATAGTCATCTTGACTCATTGCCTTATTCTACTTAGTTTCATTTTATATTTTACTACCAGCTTGTAATAATTTGATTCATTGTCTCGACAGATGCAATTCAGGGGACTGTTATTATTAATTTTGTTGTAACCAAGAGAGTCAGAAGGAAAGCGCCACACTCTGAGTTTCAAATTAAGAGTCCTTTATTTGCCAGAGACCAAGAGACAGCTAATACTCAAAATTATCTCGGCTCCAAGGAAAGGGGTTGATCTCCCTTTATACTTTGATTTAGATAGGGGAGGGGGAGCCTAGCTGAAGCAGAATTTTACAGAAGCAGAACAAGCAAGTTAGATAAGGAAGCTGGTAACTAGGGGGCAGGAGGTTCCCAGAATTGTTGGTTGCTAACGGTATTTCCATATGGTTATCAAGGTGGGTAGCAGGAGAAACTTTGCACACAATCAATTACCAAGGATGGTATTCACAACAGTAGGTAGCCTGGCCAAGCAGGATGTGGTTACAATGGTTACAGGTACTGTGAACCGTGTGAACCACTCTTAATGGTGCAAAGCTTTGAGTACAGTGTGACCTAGTAATGCACCTGAGGGGGCTGAGGCAGGGAGGGAGAAGCTAAGTTGGAGCATATCAGCCTCACGGCTAAGGTGGGGTCAGTCTAGCACAAGCTAGGTTATTACACTTTAAAGAGACATCTATTGATTTAAAGCTGATACCTGCCATAACCCATGTCTTCCAGATTAATAATCCAAAAATTTCCAGTTTTCATTTTCGGTGGTAAACCAAATATTCCTCATTCTCAGAATTTAAGCATGTTCCTTTTCATGGAAATAAACATCCAATGCTTCATTAGAACAAATATTTTATTCTTTTGTTTTGACTTTCTGCACTATGTTTGAAATTTGGAATTTTTTTCCCCCAAGAAAATAGCAGATAGTGATGAAGTTGACTGATAAGTTTTTAAAACTCACACTTTGGCTGAGCTGTAAGCCTCCTGAGTTCCTTTGAGGTTCTTGATGAATGAAGAAATTAGGTGTGAAGAGGTTCTGGTGGAAGCAAAAGCAGAGAGGGCTCTGGGGTGTGGAATGTTTAGAAGTCAAGAAGGATCTAGAAATAATTTTTCATCCAATTACTACTTACATTTCTCTAAGTAATAACTTCTGAGAGTCCAACACATGCTGTAATATGGGTTTGCCTCACCTTTGGTAAATATTTTTCAGGCTAGGGAAACGCTGTTGGGTAATCTCAGTGCATTGTTTTTCCTTTTTTAATGAACCACACTTATTATAATGTCATGGGAATTTGTTATTCCTCAGTACATAGGCATAGGCAAGGACTTCTTCACTAAAACACCAAAAGAATTGGCAACAAAAGCTGAAATAAACAAATGAGATCTAATTAAACTCCAGAGTTTCTGTGCAGTAAAGGAAACAATCATTAGAGTGAACTGGCAACCAACAGAATGGGAAAAATATTTGCCATCTACCCATCTGACAAATGGTTAATATTCAGAGTCTACAAAGAACTAAAACCGATTTACAAGAAAAAAACAAACTCATTCAAAAGTAGGCAAAGGATGTGGACAGACACTTTCAAAAGAAGATATATATGAGGCCAACAAACATAGGAAAAAAAGCTTGTCATCACTGGTCATTAGAGAAATGCAAATCAAAACCACATTGAGATACCACCTCATACCAGTTAGAATGGCGGTCATTAAAAAATCTGGAGACAACAGATGCTGGAGAGGATGTGGAGAAATAGGAACACTTTTACAACGTTGGTGGAAGTGTAAATTAGTTCAACCATTATGGAAGACAGTGTGGCAATTCCTCAAGGATCTAGAAATAGAAATTCCATTTGGCCCAGCAATCCCATTACTGGGTATATACCCAAAAGATTATAAATCATTATATTATAAAGACACATGCACATGTATGTTCATTGCATCACTGTTTACAATAGCAAAGACCTGGAACCAACTCAAATGCCCATCAATGATAGACTGGACAAGGAATATGTGGCACATATTGGAATGTGGAATTCTACATTCTACACCATGGAATATTCTACACCATGGAATACTATGCAGCCATAAAAAATGATAAGTTTATGTCCTTTGTAGGGATATGGATGATTCTGGAAACCATCATTCTCTGCAAACTGACACAACAGAAAATCAAACACTACATGTTCTCAGTCATAGGTGGATGTTGAAAAGTGAGAACACATGGACACAGGGAGGGGAGCATCACACACTGGGGTCTGTTTTTGGGGGCTAGAGGAGGGACAGTTGGGGGGTGGGGAGGTTGGGGAAGGATACCATGGGGAGAAATGCCAGATATAGGTGACGGGGGGATGGAGGCAGCAAACCACCTTGTCATGTATGTACCTATACAACAATCCTGTATGATCTGCACATGTACCCCAGAGCCTAAAGTACAATTTTTAAAAATTATATGTTTTATTATATCCTTTCTGGAGATTATTTCTGCAAAATATGTAAAAAGCCAAAAAGGTATAATTTTTGAAGTAGGATTTACCTTTTAAAGTACTTTCTCTGAGGAAATAATCACAGACACATGCAGATATTCATGATTGGAGATGTTCTTTTTCCTATTCTTAATAGTCATGAAGGATTAGAAGCAACATATATGTTTACAACATGAACTGATTAAATGCATTAAACCTTTGTGGATCCAATTAGGACATATAAATCGTGTAGCAGGTAAAACAAGGGGAAAATCATACTGTAGGCTAAATAGGGCAAATTTAATATAAAAATAATTAAACTCTGATAAAAAGTAACTACATTATATAGATAGATAAATGATTGATAGAAATAGAGATAGATGACAGATGATAGATGATAGATAGATAGATCAGAGGGTAAGTACTGAAAGACACATTTTGAAGAATTTTAGACCTTCTTGAGGTGCTTGTCATTTAGCATTAGTAAAATGCAAAATAATTGTGGTTTTTGCCATTGCTTTTAATGGCAAGCGGAGGCAACTCTCCATAATGCAGGCTGGAAGCCAGCAATAAGCAATTAGGGGCAGAGGTGTCCAGAGAGGTGGGAACACTTTGGGTTGCAGGCAGCTGTACTGTGCTCAGCAGAGGCTTAGAATTATCTGGGCATAGGCAGGCTGCATAAGGGACTGCAGGGAGAATAGCTGCTCTGTGGGATCCCTCCAGGCTGTAGGCAGGCTGGGCAGGGACCTTCGGAGAGGATGGGAGAGGGGGATTGCTGATTTGGATGAAAGGCCTTCTGGGCAACAGTTGTCTTGGTCATGGAAGTTATAGAAAGTTTGTCCCCAGGCCAAGGCTGTAAAGTTGCTGAAGTTTCTTACATTCTGGGACCACAGCTAAATCAGACCTCTACCAGATGTCCTCACACCCATGGTTGCTGATACCTTACTCTGCTACAGCTGGAAAACAAAGGGCAGCCCCTTTCTCCAGCAACTTCCTGCCAGCCAGCACTCTCAACTGAGACAGCTTAACATTGTACTCCCTTTAAAAGAGAAATACTCAAAGGAATTCCATCTATTATTACAGAATATGTATTAAAGCTAAATTTGGAGGTGAAAGGTGATACATTGATTACTAACATACACGCGATGGTACAATGTAAGATGACAGTATGTAAAATACATGTAAGGGCTAAGGGGAACTGCAAGAGGCATATTAATTGGAGAAAAGACATACAAATTTATTTAACTTGAATACCTGAAAGCCTTCAGAATGAAGATCCAACTTCCCAATAAGGTGCTGGAGCTTATGTACCATCTTAAGGTTACAGAAAAAGTCGAGACTTCTATCCTGGCAAAACAGGTTGTAGGGAGGAGGGAGAAGAGGAATTCTGTTGAGGGTCAATAAGCAATTACTAGGGAGAATTCAAAGGGCTTGAGGAGCATATAATGGTCTAGGGCAAAGTCTGCTGGGTCCACAAAATGAACAATGATTTGTGACAAAAGTCTGTCCTAGTTTGTGACAGACGTTAGTCTTCCTTCCTGCAACATAGGTTCAGTTAAGGAAAACTCAAGGGAAGCACTGAAAGTTATTTTCTTCTTTGGTGGATCTGGACTTTAAGCAGACAGGAGCTTTAGAAAATCCTCTGCCTGGGAGAGACAGCTTGGGGTAAAAGGTAAGTCAGTGAAACCTGCGGCTCCTTTTTCAACTCCGCATGTATGAAGCACCATATTTTAAGATACTTGTTTCTGAGCCCCAAGGCACACATCCTTGGAATATGTAGTGTGTATGTAGTATATTTCTCTGGAGCAAAGAGGAGGTTTGCTTGAAGTCCAGTCTATAAGTTTTGACTTTCCTAAGCTCAGAAATTTTCTCCTATAATATAACTCACTTGTGTCCAGGTATTACCGGATCCTCTGATTCATCCTGTGGGAACTGGGGCTCCAGAAACTGACACAAACACTATTTCTGTGAATAATAATGTATGTTGTCTTTGGCCCAGGACTATCTCATTCCCTTAAAGCAATGAGGAAGATGTGGTAGGCTCACCTGGTAAGGTTCAAGTAATTTCAGACTCTTCCTCCTTTGTTCTGGGCTCACATAAAAGAAGTGAGTAAAAAAGTAAGGAAATAAATGAATACATATTATCCTGATCTGGCATGTATTATGGCAAAATAGCACAGAATGATCAGCAGTACTACTTTAGTGAGATGGGTAAGGAAGACTGCTCTGCAGTGCCAACTTCAAGTTAAAATATGAATAATGAGAAGAAAAATGTCCAAGTAGAATTTCACAGAAAATAATTATGTAACAGGAAGGGCAAATGCAAAGTCCCTGAGATGGCTTCAAGTTCGTGTGCTATTTGAAGGACAGGCAGAAGCCACTGTGATGTAGTAGGAGTGAGGGAGAAACAGGAGAGAAGCAGCAGGAGTGAAGAAAATATAGGAATGAAAAGCATGAAGGAAGCAGCAGGGCCAAGTCCAGCGGAGCCAGTGGAGGAGTTTAAGTAGAAGAGAGATTATCTGATTAATGTTTTGTGATGCTCATTCTGACTCTTCTAAGGAAGACAGAACAGATGTATTAAGAGTAGAGGCAGGGAGACCAGCTAGAAGAGGATCAACATAAGGAGGCTGTGGGGACTATGGCTTGGATCAACATTATCTCATACCTAGGAAAATAAACAAATAGCACTAAAATCCAGTGAAAAAAATTCATTAGCAACAAGGCAACAGAAAGTGAGTATTTAATGTCATAAGCCCTGACAAGTAAAGGCCAAGGAGAAACAAAAGATTTCATCACGATTCTGTGCAACATTGGAAGGTGCTGAACTCCATGCTCAGAAATCAGACATGATTTTGTGAAAGGTGGTGATTCAAGGTAAAGTCTTACTTTGTTGAACTAGCATGGAAAATAGGTATAAAATATATTTGAAAGCCTACGTATTCCTGAAGAATCTCACCCGGGCTTGCTATTTTTAAGGCCAGACAGTAAGTTGAGGAAACAATTTGACATTTATGGCTGACATTGCTGTTGTTGTTTGAAGACCTATAGTCTGGTCTTCCTTCTTAAGTACCTCTGTGCCAAAATTATTTCCATCTAACTGGAAATCTAGCCTATACCTAAGAGAAGAAGAGCAATCATAAGTGTCAAATTAATCCTTCAATATCATATCAGAATTATTCAAATCTTTGTGTATGTAATTGTATAATATATATATATATTTATATATTCTTGTTAAGAAATACTTAGTTTGTCAATTTTGAGTGTATTTCTTCAGAGTGTTTTTGACTTGAAAACAAGTATGAATTTGACTTGAAATTCAGATAAAAGTTAATAATTCCTCTGAAAATAGTATGTGAAATAAGATCTTATTTTTATAACTTTATTTCTGCCCATTGACGTACATGTCTATTTATATATTTATCTATCTCTTGAGAAATATTTACAATCATACTTACTTGGTGTTAATAGTGCTCAGTTGATTTTTCTCTTCCTTATAATTTTTCTATAACTTTAATTCTTATTATCACATATGTTTTTAATAAAACATTTATGACCCTCACAAACATTTTAGAAGATGACTTAGCAACATGAAAAAATATTGGTAAAATGTTGAGTTAACCAACAAACAGGCTACAAATTAGAATGTATTATATGAGCAGTTTAAAAGGTTATATGCATATTCAAATACACATACATAAGCAAAAAGACAACTTGTATGTGAAATGTTAGCAGTAGATAATTCTGCATTTTATGGAAAAATGCTCTTGTTTCTTTGTGCTTTTTAACACTTTCACAATGTTCAAAAACCAACAAGTATTACATAATTAGGAAAAAAAAGTTATTTTAAAGTATGACCTATAGTAATAGACATGTTAATCTATAACAGCTCTCTAAGAAAACTGGGAAAAGTACATAAAATCAGGTTGAAGGCATTGGAGATGTAATTATGAATTAAATGGCACAACTATTCAATTTTAAAGTTCTAAAGGATGTCAGTAATAGGGAAAGATTAGAAAAGTAGGTCCTCCATTTTCAGAGCTGCTTATGTTCTGAGGTCATATGTTAAATTGGAAGAGATGGCTGAAAAGCTGATCAGTATTTTTCAGCACCTTAGGGCATGGTGGAAAGGTTAAAGTCAGAGCCTATTAAAGCGGTGCTGTAACCTATGCAACAATCTTGCATGTTCTTCACATGTACTCCCAAACCTAAAATGCAATAAAAAAATCACTGGCATTTTAAAATGGGGAAAAAGATTGAACAAATGAATTAGAAGTAAATCAGCTTTTATCCAGCTTATAGCCCAGTTTATAGTTATGCTTGAAACTCAGAAAAAACTGCCTCAGAAATTATATTAAGAGGATCTTAGATAACCAGTGTCCCCAGGCATCTGACAGAAACAAAAGAAAAATAGTATCTAGAAGAATATAACAACGTTTCTGTCCCCCAAGCAAAGATAGCTAGATGCATGAGGAGACAAGGCAATCTGAAGGTGAACCAGCAGAAATACCATGTTAAATAGAAAAAATACCCATAACATCTTCAGATATTGAAATTTTTAGAAAAAACAAATACGCCTTCTATACTCCAGGATGTTAAGAGGAGATGAAAAAAGAAAACTAGCAACTACACAAATTTACAAGGCTGATTTATAAAAGCATCAAGTATAAATTTTAGCGCTGAAAAACAACAGTAGTTAAGATGAATAACTCAATTCAGTGGATGGTTTTAACATGGGATCATAATACCTAAAGAGATATTTAACAAACTGGAAATAAAAGAGAAAAAAAAAAAAAAACGTAAGGAAACACAGAGGCATGAAATAATCCTGGAAGGAAAGATTAGTGGATTGTAGATCTAGATGGTATGGTAGAAAGATCTGGAATGTATTTTTATCAGAGTCTTGGAAAGAGAAATAAAGGCAAGTGGGTTACAATAAAAATTTATATAATAGTTGAAAACTTTCCCAAATGGATAAAAGATACTGGTTTATTCAGTTCATTCCTGCTTCTGTATAAAAACAACCCACAGCTAGGTAATTAATAACAAATTTATTTCTCACTGTTCTGGGGGCTACATTGGCAGAGATCAAGGCACTGGCATGTTTAGTGTCTTATGAGGGCTGTTCTTTGCCACCAAGATGGCACTTTGAAAATTGTGTCCTTCTGTAACAGGAGAATGGAAGGGGAAGAAAGAATGATTACAGTGTGAAGCCTCTTTAGTATCATTATTCCCATTCGGCAGAGTGGAGCCCTTATGACTTAATCACCTCCTTAAAATCCTCCCTCTAATTACTATTACATTGGTGGATAAGTTTTAATATTAATTTTGGAGAACAAATTTAGACCATAATAAATATTAATAGTTTCAGAAATGTAGTAAATATAAAGAAATATAATTAAAGAAATTTCTACCTCATGGTAAAACTACAGGAAATCAAATCGAGAGACAGATAATTTTAAGATAAATACATGTTAAAGATGGGTTACTTTCAAAAGATTAACAAATATCTGACTTCTTATTAGACACAAAGGAATCTGGAAGATGGTGTCATAAGCAAAACTAACTACTGACCGAGTATTCCAGCGACTTAAAGCTAGCCATGTACGTCTAAAAAATAACACATAAGTATTTTCCAAAGATGGATTAAAATTATCTGTCAACAGAAGTGCTGCACTAATGAAAACACTTCTGCATGTTCTTCATGTAGAAGGAAATTTTACTGGATGAAAAATGGGAAGGCAGAAAAAAAAAAGAAAGTCAACATAGAAGTTACTATTTGGTAAATCTAAACAAATTCTGATTATGTACATCTATTGTCTAGATTTCATAGTTCATCACAAAATAGTATATATATATAAAGAAAAATAGCATATATGTTTTGAAGGAAGTAAATGGAAATACAATTATTCAAAGCCCTTGGATTATCCAGGTAATTCAAAAGTTCCAGGTAGAATTAGATTTTGTTAAGAATCCTTGTTGTAATTGCCAAAAGAAAACCTTCAAAGGAATATTAACAGAGCAAATAATTTCCAAATTAAAAGGAAAAAATGATAAAAACTCTTTAAACAGACTATAGAACACTAATAAATAAAAATCACAGAGTAAAATAGAAGATTTAAACCCTTAATCATTAAGACTGCATTATGTATGAATGAAAGACTCAAATTCAAAGACAGAGTTGATCAACTGCATGCCCCCCCTATATGAATACACAACTATTTATTCCAGGAAACAATTAATTTAACATTTAAAAATCAATTGATGTTAATCACTTAAAAAATCAAGTAAATTTTTAAAATATGAATTAAATAAATTTAGAAGAAGCATTTGATAAAAATTTAACGTGTTCATAACAGAAACTCAAAAAGAAAAGAAACAGCAAAAAGGAATAGAAGATAACTAAATGTGATAAAAGATGTTTACATAAGCTCTACAGTAATAATTCATATTAAACAATTCACATTTAATAATGAATTACTGAAAGTTTTCTTTTGGAGATTTAGAACAAGATATGTCTATTCTCACCATTTTCATGTGACAATCTATTAGAATTTGTAACACTATGTGAAAAGAAAAAATATTTTTAAAAGATAACATAAGCTTTGCTGTACTTATTGTATATGTAGAAACATCAAGAATAACATAAATGGTTAAAATTAATGTAAAGTTATAGTAGTTGTTTATAGTACCAATACACAAAACTCAATTATCTTTGTACAACAAGCAAATAATTAAAAATAAAACAAAAATATACCATTTTGATGTTGGTAAAACACTAAATACATAGTGCTAAGAAAAAATTTTCATTTCTACAAATAACATTATAAAGCAGTATTGCTAAAGTTATGGAAGACCTAAATAGAGAAATATATTAAATTTATGGATTGAAAGATTCTATAATTTACATATATCCCTGATTTTGAAACTGATCTATAGGTACAATGAAAAAATAAAAATTCCAGCAAATATTTGTTTGGAAATTGGCACAATCAATATAATATTGTATGTAAATGAATAAGAATAGGCGAGGCAATATTACAGAAGCCTAAGATGAGAGAACTTACTATAGAAAATATGATTTATTATAAATATTCAGCTTTCAGTGTATTATGGTATAACACAAAGATAGAGAAAAATATGCTACTGGAACAAAGAAGAGTGTCCATACCTAGACCCCACACATCTATGAACAGTTAATTCATGACAAAGTTTGTTCAGCAGAGCAGGAGGAAAAACATGGTCTTCCCAGTATATGATGTTACGTCAATATAAAAAAAATAATAATATACCATGACTTCTGCCTTTCACGCTTCAAAAGAACAACTGCAGGTAAGACCAAACAGAGTATAAATCTTTTGAAGATAATATGACCTCAGGGGAGAAAAGATTTTTAACGGTAAAAAAAAGAAAAGACTAATTGTAAAATAAAGATTGCCAAATTAGTCTGTATTAAAAGTAAAAATTTTGTTCATTAGAATATATCATTAATAGAGTGAAAAGCTAACATGAAGAACAGAGTAAGGACTCATATGCTGAATTTATAAAGAGCTCCTAGAAATGATAAACAAAGTAAGATGATTCAGGAGAATCATGGACAAAATACCTGAATTGGCATTTCACAAACAGGATATCTAAATGGCCAATAAACATTTGAAAAAGTGTTCGCCCTCCTAATCAGGAAATTACAAATGAAAACCTCAACTGTCATCTACAAGAATGGCTATCACTAAAGAGTCAATCGAACAAAAAATTCCATAAAATGTAAAGAATTGGTGAGAATGTAGAGCAAAAGGAGCTGCTGGTTGAAGTAAATATTTTTGTTTCAAAATTATTGCAAAATACTTTGGATAACTTTAGTAGTATTTAATAAAGTAAACCTATGTATTCTACATGTCCCAGTGTTCTATTTCTGGATATAGATATAGAGGTGTACACAAGAATGTTCATGGCAGCATAATGCACAAAAGCCAAACACTGGAAATAGCACAAATACTCATCAACAATAAAATAAGTAAATGAAATATATACTATTCAACATTCAGGAAATGGAACATTCAGAAACAAAATAATGGCCTACTTAAATCCAATAACGTGGATAACCTTACAATTCACACTGAATAAAGAAAGTCTGACACAGATGAATGTATACTGTACAATTCTATTTATATCCAGTGAATAAAGAGAAAATTATACAGTAGTGCTTACAGTTGCACTCAAGTGATAAAATTATAAATAAAAAATAGCTATCAGTGAAGTTACACTTTGAGGAGAGAATTGATATGCAGGTGTTTTTCAGCCTGGGTTCTGATTACAATTGTGTTCACTATTATAATTTGTTAAGCATTGCAGTTATTTTATTTGCCTTCCTGAATGTGTCATATTTCACAATAGAACTGTTTTAATAATTATTGTAAAATGCAGCTTTTAAGTGAAAATATAATTTTGAGGTGGATCTCTTAGCCATATACATATGCTGTTTGTATTTGTCATCTCAATAAACATTTACGTTATACCTATGTAACAACTAGGATGCTATACTAAATGATTCTGAGTCAGAGTCACATGAGACTTGGTTCCTTCAAGAACTTACAGTGGAGTAGGGAAGAGTCAACATAGAAGAATGGTCATTGATTTAATATAGTTGTTGGCTGTGAGAGAGAATTGTAAAAATTTCTATTTCCAAGAATTTAAAATGTCATTCTAAAAGTTGCTTTTCCAAAATGGCTATTGGTTGTGCATATTTGTAAGTGGGAGGGAGAAGTGGTAAGACTACTGGATTTTAAAAATGTATTTTCTTTTACAGTTTCTATCAGATATTAATCCAATCATTTCTATATTTTATGCCAATTTTTGATGTAATGAGTATGATAGATCCATCATAATGATACCTGTATGCAATAGGTAATTTATTTGGAAAAATCAACTGTGCATGGCCGTGATTATTTTTGAAGTCGAAAGTGAAGATAAAATTACTGACGTACAAAAAGGTTAGCTATTTAAAGAAGATTAAGTAGCTTTTATCTTAGTCTTGCATCTTTCCTCTTTAACATCATAAACTATATATAAATCATATAGAATAAACTATAAGAAAGTTGAAACCTAAGGTCACAGGAGAATGTAATAAAGCTAAAGTCTGTCTGTTTTATCTTTGTTAGTTTCAGGACAGTATACTGACCTGTGTGCACTCACAAGAGTGGGTCCACTAACAGGAATAGATATTTTCAGAAGGATCTCATTATTAGACAATACTTTTCATAAATACATTCCATTTTGGCACCATTAATCTACCATAATCTATTGTCCTAAAAGTGGTCAAAAAAAAAAAAAAAATACAGTGTGACTTAGAGTTGTTCTACCTGCAGTGGACAGTGAGAGGTGTTCTTAAGGCAGAGAAGTAGGCTTCTCCATAGGCTCTAGCTATGATTTGGTGGTTTTTCCCCATTATTTGATGCTAAAGGTAATTTCTACTATTTCCATCTGTGATCATCTTTTCATTAATCCAGAGTCTTTGACTTTGGAATAAGTCACCACTCCTTCTATCAAACCTGTAGACTTTCTGCCATCAGTCATGAAATACAGATTATACATTCTATAAGCAAAGAAGGCCCTCTCTGTCATTACAATCAAACAGATTCTACTTATTTTTAATTTAATGAAGACTAAAAAAGATGTTGTTGAGGACAAATTCCATACGTGAAATTTTCTGTCATTTTTCTTAACCATATTATAGATAACATAGATTTATAATCACACTGTAATCTGAGTATATTGTTGTAACTTTAAACCCTTTTTACTTGACATTGTTGAAGTGGCTATGTTTATTATTCTTAACTTTGTTCTTGATCTTTTTATTCTGACATTTGCCTGGTTTTGAGTTCATTTTAAGTTGAGGCATCCTTATGAAGGGGGATTCCTGTAGGTCTTAAGAAAAATGCATTAACCATGGAGTTAGCTTATGGAGTTAGCTTTAACTACTACTTTCTTACAATCTACACGTTTGAAAGTTACTTAAAGTTCACTTTGAGATATTGATTATCTGCTTAAAAGCCAAATTAAACATTTCTTACAGCTCTTGAGATATTTGCTTTAAATCCTAATTGCAATTGCATGAATGGATGCCAGATAAGAACTTTAGGGCTCAGAACCTTTCAGGTAACTCCATTAAGAGGTGCTTTTCACTGCTCTGTTCTCTGTAGCTCTAGAGAATAGGCTGTTTATGTCTCCAGATTTAGACAAAAAAATGATTGATCTGCCAAAAGATTCATTGTTATACTAAAAATCATTTTAATCTGTGACTGTTTTCTATTTTCTGTATCTCATTAGAGATTTTCACTGCAGCATTATGAATCTATGAAGAAGGTATGGTCAGATTAACTGAGGCTGTCATTGAAAACTTTAATTGGTGTGTCAGTGTCCATTTTTGAAAGAGCAAAAGCAAAAGAATAAGTCTTATAGTTTTCAAAATAAATGTTTGGATAAGAGGAGATGAAATAAAATCTTATATTTTAATAGGTTTGTCTTATAATGACAATACTCCCAAAGTTAGTATCTTATCCACAATTATGTTTTATTTTTTATATGAATCTTCTCCATCCAAGTATCAGGTACCCTTTGATTTATGTACTACAGAGAAGATTATAAATCAGCAAAGGCTCAAATCACAAGAGTGGTATAAGGAAGAACAGACCCAGAATATATTCACGAATACTAAAAAAAGTTTAAAAGCAAGTTTGTAATTTACAGCTGCCCTGAGGCAGCAGTCACTAATACACTGAAAATTTACCCATTTTATGCATCTATTTTGCTTGTTTTACTACTTTGCTTTTCATAAAAAACACATTTATTTCAGCAACTGTTACTTCTCTTGGCATTTATGTGATCTCTGGGCTGTGTGTGACAATATACATATTTCTGCTTTACAATTTTTATTGAAAAATTATTTATTTTACAAATTTATATCTTTTTTTGTTCCATGCTAGAATTATTTTCGTTGCTCTTTTTTTCTGTCATTTCAGAAAATAAGTCCTATAGTTTATTTAGTTTAACATTTGCTTTAAATCTTTTTCAATTGCAGCTTGAATGACATTTTATCATTAAGTGGAACAAGTGAAAATTTTCAGAACACAGGTCACACCAAAAGTTATGCGATGAGAATAGCACTGTAAATTACATTTAAATGACACTATGCTCATAAATACTTTATGTAATTCACAGCTGTAACCTAATGAGTTCTCATATTGTTCCTGAGAGTCAGTGGAGTGGTAGGAAAAACTGATTATTTTCAGATATATGGTAGTAGTATAAACCTGAGCAGAGTAAATAGAAGCAGGTGGCTTTTCAGTTCCTACTTCCCAAAAGAATCGAAATGAATTATCTGAGGCTTGGATTTCACCATATTTTATTGAATAAAATTTGAGATAATAACACAAAGGAATGGTAGTAGGCATCTCCTTTTGCCTGCTTAGCTTTAGTTCGAATATCTTCTGGTCAGAGTACCTACATTTTTATTATTGTTTTGAATAATAAAAATTTCAGATGTGGCTATCTAAATTCTGTGTTTCAGAGAGGGCCCTTTTATGTTCTCCTGGACCTTCAGAAACTTACTTCCTGTTAGAGGCAGTTATTAATTTAACAATTTACAAATAATCGATTTACTTTTCTGTGTACTATATCCCTCTCAATCTTCTGTGGCATATTCCCCACAATTTTCAGTTGGAAGAGTAATCTAGAGTAATACAGCTCTGAGGCAAGGACAGGACTCTAGCTCCTCATCCCAGGCTACTCCCCTTTGCACTTTCCTAGAAGCCAAGACTGAGGCTGTTAAGCTTATTTCTTGACTGGGGAGTTGGGTACAGTGGTAGATTGGCAAGAACACCAAAGCCTGTTGTTAACAAAAGCAGTCTTCACACTGAACTACAGAAATAAGAATTGAGATTCAACAAGTCCCCTGGAATGGACTAAATGTAAATTGCCTCAAAGCTATTAAACCTTGTAGAAATTTGTATTGACAGGAAAATAATAAATAAAAAACCAACGGTGATTGTTTATCTCCTCTGGCAATCCCTGCAAAGCCATCTCCTTTCCTTAACCAACATCAAAATCAAAAGATTCATAAGCAATAAAGCTAGGATTCACACTGGGTGATTTGTTTTCAGAGATTGTGGTTTTAACTGCCCTGCATATTGTGCTGTGCAATCCAGGTTGGAAAGCCCTTGCTCATCCACAGGTTGCCCCACACAAAGACGCGAGCTCCAAAATCCTGAGTTTGGAATTGAATGCAATTGTGGGCATGATATTAGATTGTCTGGCTCTGAGGAGTGACAATTTTGGTTAAAAGTTAACTATTACACAGGTTTGGGAAATATATGCTTGTATAGGCCATAAATTTTTAAAAATGAACTTAATTTTTGAATAGTTTGGATTTATAATAAAAAAGAGAATAACAAAGATCCATACCCAGTTTCCCCTATTACTAGTATCTGACATCAGTATGGTATATTTTTCCCAATTAATGAATCAATAGTTGTATATTATCATAAACCAAAGTTCATACTTTATTCAGAGTTCCTTAGTCTTTACCTAATGTCCTTGTTATGTTACCATATGATCTCATCCAGAAGATCACATTACATTTACTTTTCGTGTCTCCTATGCTCGACTGGCTTTGACAGTTTATCAGAGTTTTTCTGTTTTGGTTACCTTAACAGTTTTGTTGAATACTGGTCAGATATTTTCTAGACTCGCTCTCAATTGAGATTTTTCATGATTAGCCTTGGGTTATAGGTTTTAGGGAGGAAGATAATGGAGGTTAAGTCTCATTCCCATCATACCACATCAAAGATAGATATTATCATCATAATTTATGACTATTGATGTAGACCTTTGTCATCAGGCTGAGGTAGTATTTGTCAGGTTTCTCCACTGTAAACTTACTCTTTTTCTACTTGTTCTCTTTGGAACGAGTTTACTATGAGAAGCACAAACTTAAGGTCTGAAGAACTATGCTCTACCCTCCTTGAGAGTAAAGTATCTACATAAATTGTGTTAGAATCTTCTGCAAGGGATATTTAACTATCTCCACTTAAGTATTTAATTCAAATATTTTTTATATCAGTTTGGAATCATAAATGTACATTTTCATACTTTGATTTATAATCCAATGTTGCTTTATTTGGTTTCTTAAATTGTTCCAGCTTCGGCAATTGGCTTTAAGTTGGTTCCTGTGTATTTTTTACATACCCACATTATTGTAGAAGTTTTTTGAAAGCACTTCTAAACTTTCTGATATTACAAAATGTTCCTTATTCAATTTATATGTTCCCTGCTGCAGCCTGAGAATCGGTCATCTCTCCAAGGAGACCTAGTTCCTTTTGTTGGAATATAGTATTAGGAAAAAAAAGTCTGAGTGATAGGTGAGTTTCTTGCTCTTGGGGTGTCACTGTTTCCAGCCTTTCTCAGCTGATAGAGTAAAAAGGATATTTGCATATACTAATAAATGTATGTACACATGTCTACACATAAGCATATGTATCTGTATTAAGCTGAACATGATTCCATACTGATGTCTCCTATTCCATCACCACATAGATCATTTCAGTGTTCTCCTTTCACTTTTCTGTAAAGTTGAGCTTCAAAAATGAGATATGTTTCCATTATACATTATCCCTTTAACTGTTTAATTCCAGTACAAATATGTAGTTGTTTCAGAATTATTAACTCATACCTCCATGAGTAACAACTTAATCAAGTAAAGTGCAGTGTTTACATACAGTGCTTTTTGCCTTTAGTCTTATAAAAGCCATTCATTTGCAAGGTAACTTAGATCAGCATCCCCCATTCAGTTAGATTTATCATAGTTATATTATTTTGGGATTATAGTCTGTATTCCATCCTGGGATCCTTTGCTTCCTAAATGATTTTTAAAATGTTTTCATATTTAATGTTCATTCTTTGTGCTGTAAAGTTTTAATAGTTTTGACAAATTAGTGTGCCTGCCATTAAATTATCACATAAAATGGTTTAATTGCCCTAAAAAATTCCCTGTTTTACTCATTTTACCTCCCAGATCACCCAACTCCTGGACCTTTGTCAGTTACTTATCTGTTAACTGTCTTTGTAATTTTGCTTTTCCAGAATACCATATAAATGAAATCGTACAATTGTAGCTGATTTAGATTTGCTTATTTCAAAATTTTGCAATATGCAATTAAGATTTATCCATGTCTTTACATGGCTTGATAGCACATGTATTTTTAGCATTGAATAGTATCCTATTATATAAATATATTACATTTCCTTTACTCATTTACTGTTTGAAGCTCATCTCACTTGTTTCTTGGTTTGTTGGTGATGAATAAGCTGCTGTAAACATTTATGTGCATGTTTTTGTATGGATGTAAGTTTTCTACTCATTTGTGAAATATCATGGAGTGTGATTGCTGGATCATATCGTAAGTAGGTTCAGTTTTCTAAGATGTAGCCCAACTCCAACTGTCATCCAACATGACTGCAACATTTTGCATTTGTACCAGCAATGAATGAGAGTTTTTGTTGTTCTGAATCCTCACCAGCGATTGTTATTGTTAGGTTTTTGGATTTTGGTCATTCTAATAGGTAAGACATGCCATATCATAGCATTTTTAATTTGCATTCTTCCAATGACAAATAATGTTGAATACCTTTTCACATGCTTAGTTCCCTTTTTAATGTCTTCTTTGGTCATATGCAGGCATCCCCAAACTTTTTACACAGGGGGCCAGTTCACTGTCCCTCAGACCGTTGGAGGGCCGCCACATACTGTGCTCCTCTCACTGACCACCAATGAAAGAGGTGCCCCTTCCTGAAGTGCGGCGGGGGGCCGGATAAATGGCCTCAGGGAGCTGCATGCGGCCCGTGGGCCGTAGTTTGGGGATGCCTGGTCATATGTCTTTGGCCTATTTTTTTTTTTAAATAGGATGCTTTATTAATTTTGAGCTTTTTGTTATTTTTCTTTTTCATGTATTTTGGATACAAATTCAATATTAGCTATATATTTTGCAAATATTTTCTCCTAGTCTGTGACTTGGAGAAAAGTGTCTCTTATAAGTGACTTTTACAGAGAGGATTTTAAAATTATACAAAGTTCAACTTGTCATTGTTTTCTTTCACAGATCATACTTTAGGTAATTTTCTAAAAACTGTTAACCAAGGTCACTTAGATTTTCTCCCAAAAGTTTGATAGTTTTGAATTTTATGTCTATATTTGTATTTTATATTTATATACATTTGTATATTATGTATTTTAATGCTCATTTTTATATAAAGAGATTGAAATTTCAATTTATTTTGAATTAATTTTGTGTAATATAAGATCTATGTCTAAGTTCACATTTTGTATATGGATGCTCAATCCTTTGAGTAGCCTGTCCTTTATTTAATTGCCTTTGCTCCTCTGTCAAAATAAGTTGCAAATATTTGTGTGGGTCTGCTACTGGTATCCCTGTTCTGTTCCATTAGCCTATATAATTTTTTTCTTAAGTCAGTATCACAGTAACTTCATTCTTAACGGCTTCTTTTTGTTTGTTTGTTTGTTTTTGTTTTTAATGTGTTAAGATTCAGGGGATACATGTGGATGTTTATTACATGAATATATTGTATAATGTTAGATATTGGGCTGCTAGTGTACCTATCACCCAAATAATGAATGTTGTGATGAATATAGCTGTTACAGTAAGTCTTCAAATACTGGATAGTGTAAGGCCTCTAAATTCAATCCTTTTATGAATTGTGTTTTCTATTCTAGGTCTTATGTCTTCCCATACAAGCTTTAGATTCAGTATGTTGATTAGCTACAAAATAGTGCTAGAATTTTGACTGGGGTTGTATTGGATATTCTACAGATCAAATAGAGAAGTACTAGAAGTCTAACAATATTGAATATTTCAATACATAAACATGGGTTATATCATTATGTCATCATTTATTAAAATCTGTAATTTCTTTTATCAGTGTTTTGTAGTCTTCTGCAACAGATATTGCACATAGTTTGTTAGATACATGCTAAGTATTCTAATTGGTGCTATTATGTTAGTTTTTAAATGTTAAATTCTAGTTGTTCATTGCTTATATATTTGAAAACAATTGACTTGCGTATTCACCATCTGTACTGTGACCTTGCTATACTCACTTATTGGTTCCCTTAGTTCTTTTATAAATTCTTGGGATTTTCTACCTAGACAATCATGTCATCTGCAAACAAAGACAAATGCTTTTTTTTTTCTAATCTGAATAATTTTTTTTTTTCTCGTTGGTTTGCACTAGCTAGGAGTTCCAGTACAGTGCTGAACATAAATGGAGAAAGATGACGTCCTTGCTCCATTCTCAATCTTAAGGGAAAGCATCCTCTTTCTCAATTAAGTATTACATTATAGAAGCAGAGCAAGATGACAAAATATAAGACTTTATCAATCATTCTCCCCACAGAAAGCACCAAATTTAACAACTATCTACATAAAAAGCCACCTCCATAAGAACCAAAAATCCGATGAGCATTCACAGTACTTGATTTTAACTTCATATTACTGAAAGAAGCACTGAAAAGAGCCGGAAAAACAGTTGAATTGCAGAGAACACTCCTCTATTCCCCAGCAGTGGCTGGAAAGCAGGGCATGAAGTCGCAAGGCCGCACAGAGCAGCAAGGTCCTGGGCCTAGCCCATGAAACATTTTTCATGGAAAAACAGTCAAATTGCAGACACCACCCCTCCAAAGTCTCAAAAGTCTCATGTATCATAATCTAAGTAGTACAAATTAGGTACGGGTGAGGCTCTGGTTATAATCCAGCCTAAAGCACAATTTTTCTTCATCTGTCAAGTTGTTAAAACACAAGAATTAAGTTATCTGATGAAAAATATAATGGTGAGACAGATATATTTAGTAGCTATAGATATTTCCATTCAAAAAGTGAAACAGCTGAAGGAAAACCAGAATCACTGGTCCAAGCAATTTCAAAATCTTCATGGGCAAACTTTACTCATCAGGGCCTGGGAATAGTCTTCTGAAGTACATGGCTTCATCCTTTGGGTTTATAGCTCTGTCTTGTGAGCTTTTGACTCTACCTTCTAAGTCACTTATTCCTTTTCATAAAAAGTAGAATGTATTTGTTGTCAAGTAGTCTTATCAGCTTATGTCTTGACTATAGAACATTGCAGTTCAACAGCTTTCTTTTACTTGTTCTTTCTGTGCCTTCTGGACAAAACTGGCAGTGTTTCTACTCATGTAATATTCTCAAGTACCTTGTGGATCTCTCCATAAATGGCATCAGAATTCACTCCACTAAACAGGAAGTTTGTCTACAGATCCCTCTGAGATAACTGCTTCTATTTTTTGGTTCTGCTAATAGGGCAAAGGGGGTCAATGCATGAGCCTTTAATTAAGAGTCTTTTGTGTGACTGAGCACTGTGAACTTCTGATCTTTCTAAGGTATTATCTAAAGGTTGTAATGCCACATATTCATATTTTTCTCTAGAAAATACTTCATTTGGTACGTATCTTAATTTTAGTATCTTTTGTAATGTGTGTAGGCCGTTTCCTTTATGTTTATAGATATTTCTTCAATGTGTTTATTTCTTCTTGTATTTCACTAAAAGCAGCAATAATAAACCAGGCTATAACTTCAACGCCTTGCCTGGAAACCTCCTCACCTAAATTTCTAAGTTCATTTCAGTTCTAACATGTTTATTTGTTTCTTCTTTATGCTTTCTTTTCTGTGCCTAGACTTTCTGGTTTTTTCATTTGTTTTTGCTGAGAATTTATTTTACCATTCAAGCATGTTAATAATTGACTGTTGAAGCATTTGTATTTGTATAAGGGCTACTTTAAAACCTTTATCTGATAACCCTAACATCTCTGCCAACTTAGTACTGGAAACTATTTTTTAACTTATTTATCTATCAATCTAGCTATTTTTCTTGATTTTGAACAAGATGAGGTCTTGTTATGTTGCTCAAGTTGGTCTTTAACTCCTGGCCTCAAGTGATGTGCCTACCTTGGCCTCGGAAAGTCCTGAGATTTCAGACATGAACCACTGCACTCAGCCAGCATCTACTGATTATCTTTCTAAGTTCTGTTTGATATTTTTCTTGTTCTTGAAATGATGAGTGATTTTTCATTTAAATATAGACATTTGGGGGTACCTTCTTACGAGACTCTGAATGTTAGTCAGTCATTCCATTTAGTTGGCTGTCTAGGGCCACTGTCTCAGCTAGGGAAACGGGTTGTTTTTCTCATTACTGTTAGATAAATGGAGAGTATGTTTTCTCCAGTTGACCTTTATTAAAACTTTGAGGGATTGTTCTCATTACTGCTTCGTGGAAATGAGAGTTTAAGCTCTCCGTGTGGTACTCTAATAACGCAGAGATAGTAAGGCCTACTTAATCATTGGCTGGCAGAAATGAGAATCATGTTTCATTTCTTGGACCTGATAGAGCAAGGTATTATTTCTAGTACAGATTAACTGGAGATTTAGAAAGCGGTATTCTGAAATTATGGAGGTTGCATGATAATCCTGATGACAAAGTCTAAATTTGCTCATGAATGGACATGACTGACCTGAGGTAGAATAACCTGTTGTAGAAAGTGAAGAGGTCAAGAAAATGAAAGGCAGAAATTCTGAATGAATGATATATGTGGAGGTTGATATTTTCTTTCTTTCTTTTTTTTTTTTTTTGAGATGGAGTCTTGCTCTGTCACCAGGCTGGAGTGCAATAATGGCGTGATCTCAGCTCACTGCAACCTCTTCCTCCTGGGATCAAGCAATTCTTCTGCCGCAGCCTCCCGAGTAGCTGGGACCACAGGTGCGTGCCACCATGCCCAGCTAATTTTTTGTATTTTTAGTATAGGTGGGGTTTCACCATGTTGACCAGGTTGGTCTCGATCTCTTGACCTCGTGATCCACCCGCCTCGGCCTCCCAAAGTGCTGGGATTACAGTCTTGAGCCACTGCGCCCGGCTGAGGTTGGTATTTTCAAGGATTTTGGGTCCAATTGTTAGAAGCCTAAAATCTTCAACAAATAAAGGCAAGTGATGAAATAATCTAAAAAAAGAATTCCAGTGAAATCATATTTTTTGGAAAATATGGAATAACTCACTCAGTCTCTGAGGTCTGTTCAAGAATGAAAAAGAGTGCTTTTGTTTGAGAGTATTTCAAGACAAACATGGTTTCAGGGTTACAGCAAGAATTCAGTCAGCACAAAATGTGAATGAAGCTTTACAGAAGTGGGAGACAACCAGATTTTATTAATATCAGAGTAAGTTACAAGAGGGATGAGTGATTGTGAAATCATTTTCTCAATGCCAGGTGAGAAATGGCGTTGATGAGTAGATGTGAAGAATGTTATGTTTTGCATCTGTGTGATGATGGTTCCTCTGGAAGGCTGTGTCTCAGCCAAGGTTTGGGTAGGATTTACTAATAGCATGTAGAGTTCTAGGGATTTCATAAAATTTCCTCAAATAATTTAAAATTTATTAATAGAAAATGTAGTTAATTTAGTTAAATGTAGTTAATGCTGTGAAAACGGATTATGGTTAGAAAAATGAGTTACTGGTGACTCAACTGGAGAGGTTCATTGAAATTCTATTAGGGGTGGGTATGAAAGAATATTAAGACGTTAGGCAGAAAGCCATTCTTGACAGAAAGAAGGTCATGAGCAGAGTTGAAAAAGCATTCCTAGAAACTTATTGGGAAATATTGCAAGATATAGCGAGAAGAGAGAAAGCATTACCACATGAAATGATGATGGGGTGAGGTCAAGAATAAACACATTTGTTTGTACTCATTGATGTATACCTATTCTGCTATAGTTTGGTTAGGTCCTGGATGACATATAATCTCTGCTTTATTTACAGCCTATGATAATTTGATAGAGGGAGCTTAAAGTCTCTACTGGTCGAATAAAGGAATAGAAAATGTTAGACATATACAACATTTTGAAGGTTCTATTTATTCTTCTTCAATTCCAGCATTCCTACCTAGGTAGCTTCCAGTTTTCTAACATTTTTCCAGTGTTATTATCTACCTTGGCATATTCTTTCCTCTTCTTAGCTATATCTAAACTTTCTATATCTTTAGTGTAAATTCAATTGACAATAGGGAAAGCATTTAATCAAAACATTTACATGAATTTTTAAGGACTATCATACATTTAATCCTTGGGGGCAGTTGAATTGTAGGACAGAATTGTTTAATCAAGATTAGCAAATCTTTTTTTTTTTATTGCATTTTAGGTTTTGGGGTACATGTGAAGAACATGCAAGATTGTTGCATAACAGACATGGCAGTGTAGTTTTCTGCCTTCCGCCCCCTCACCTGTATCTGTCATTTCTCCGCATGTTATCTCTTCCCACCTCCCCCATTTTCCCCCAACAGACCCCAGTGTGTAGTGCTCCCCTCCCTGTGTCCATGTGTTCTCATTGTTCAACACCCGCCTATGAGTGAGAACATGCGGTGTTTGATTTTCTGCTCTTGTGTCAGTTTGCTGAGAATGATGGTTTCCAGGCTCATCCATGTCCCTACAAAGGATCTTAAATAGTGCATGATAGTCCACTGATGTTAACTTTTCTAATCATCATAAGTAATCTCACTAACACGTTCTTCTAGAAAAGGAAAATACAATGTTTATTCCCCTTGTGCTCTTATAAAGAGTGTTCTCAAACTATTTTAAAAATCATTCTTAGTTTTTATTTTCTTATATTCATAGTACTTAAGAAGGCTTTGTAGACTCTCATGCTGAATGCATGTAATGAGTAGATTCAGCTGTGCCTAGTTTAAAATACAAGCCAGGTTATCTCTTTGTGAAGCTTAAATATGTCTCTGTCTTTTATTCCAACTCTCTTCTAGAATCTATTTTGTTGCAATGAATAAAATTTCCATCATTCAATACTTCTGATATTAGTGGTATCCTGGCTGCATCTTTAATCTTTTTCAATTATTTTGTTTTTCTGCCACAGCTCCATAGAGTAGCAGATAATTTCTCACTATTGTGTATCTGTTTATTCTTCTGGACTATTTGGGTGTGTTCAGTTACAGCACTGTGCCAGGTGTCTTCCAACTAAATAATGATTACTTTGCTTTTTCCTTCTATTCTGTGGCTGCTTTAGTAACTGGCCAGAAACAAAGCTGAAGTGAAGTCTTAAAGGTGTATTTTAGATTGCAAAGCAGTCATAAGGTTGCTCTTGTATATATACAAGGTTATTTGTCTGTTTTTGGAGAGTTCTTCCTTCTTACCCTCTACCTTGATAGCTTTATTGCATTATGGGAATTGGCTAATTCTCAATGTCTGGGACTTCACTCAATTTTTTAAGAAAGCATTTATCATTACTTTTAATTTTGACATTCTAGGCAAAATTATCACATATTTTCATTTTTCATAGAAAATATTTTGGCCTGCTTTCAAACCTTTGTATACTTTCAAGCAAGTGCTTTGTATAAAAATAAAGAAGGAAGAAAATCAAAGCAGAAATCCTTATCATACTTGGTTTTTTGCATACAGAAAATAAGCAACCTAGACATTTTGGTCTGCTATAAGCACATTATGGGAATGTAGTGCCTACTTTAAATTTGGAGATGACAGAAACAACTTAAAAAAATTTATTTATCATACTTTAAGTTCTGTGGTACATGTGCAGATCGTGTAGTTTGTTACATAGGTATACACGTGCCGTGGTGGTGGTTTGCTGTATAAATTGCCCCGTCATCTACATTAGGTATTTCTTCAAATTCTATTCCTCCCCAATCCCTCCTATCCCCTGCTACTCCTCCACTAGCCCCCCATGCCCCAGGCCCAGTGTGTAATGTTCTTCTCCCTGTGTCCATGTATTCTCATTGTTCAATATCCAATTATGAGTGAGAACATGAGATGTTTGGTTTTCTGTTCTTGTGTCAGTTTGCTGAGAATCTTGGTTCCCAGCTTCATCTATATCCCTGCAAAGACATGAACTCCTCCTTTTTTATGGCTGCATAGTATTCCATGGTGTGCATGTGCCACATTCTCTTTATCCAGTCTATCACTGATGGGCATTTGGGTTGGTTCCAAGTCTTTGCTATTGTGAACAGTGCCACAATAAACATACATGCACATGTATCTTTATAATAGACTGATTCATGATCCTTTGAGTATATACCCAGTAATAGGATTGCTGGATGATGATAAGCTTTTTTTCATATGTTTGGTGGCTGCATAAATGTCTTCTTTTGAAAAGTATCTGTTCATATCCTTCGCTCAGCTTTTTAAATCACCATGCACATATACCCAGCACCACCATTACTATATCATTGTGCAATGTTGTCTGAAATAATTCAATTGGTTTATTTTATAGTTGTCTTTTCTCATCCATTTCTTCATGTTCATAGTAATATCTTTGGCGGGTGTTGAACAATGAGAACACATGGACACAGGGAGGGGAGCACTACACACTGGGGTCCGTTGGGGGGAAATGGGGGAGGGGCGGGGGGTGGGGAGGTGGGAAGAGATAGCATGGGGAGAAATGACAGATACAGGTGAGGGGACGGAAGGCAGCAAACCACACTGCCAAGTGTGTACCTATGCAACAATCTTGCATGTTCATCACATGTACCCCAAAACCTAAAATGCAATAAAAAAAAAAGTCATCACTAGATTCTATTTACTTGACAGTTAGTTACTTTTAAAACATATACAGTATAATGCCCGAAAGTCCTAGGAACCTGGAATTTTCTTAAGAAACTTAGCAGATTCTTTCTCAAGTTTGCTAACTTATGCTGTCAAGCTCTGATCCAAAGTAAAGCAACTTGGCTTATATTTTAATTCCTGCAACAACTGTTGAGTTTCATGGCCGAGTACAGTGTTCTTTTGTTTTGTTTTATTCTACTGTTTGCATAATTGCTTACTTGTTCTATTTCATAATTTTATCCCTTTCATTTGTACATAATTGAGAGAAATACTTCCAAATGGAAAGGACTATTTTCTGTTTTTCCTGTAAATCCCTTTCTTGATTATTTAGTTTTTCCTAGAAGGAGAACCTGAGGTACGACAGATATGCTAATTTTATTAAATATGTGTGTGAGTGGGTGAGTGCGATCTTATGGAAATAAAAGTGAGGACAAAAGGAGAGCAAGGCAGAGATACAAAGTGCTGCATTGCAGAGCTGTCACAGCTTTGCAAGGAATCACAGCTGGCTACAATGAAAATATTATACTTTCTGGAGGACAAGAAGAGAAAAGAATTTATTCTGGCTTCTTCCTGTCTCCCTTCTATTATCAGTTGAAGTTACCTCCAAAGGGCATTGACATTTTCTTGTGATTTACCTGGTTACTCCAAACTGCCATTTTGCTGTAGAATCTGGGGCAGCCATCCCATAACACTATAGCACCTACAGCCACCTAGCAAGCAAATGTGAGCTAGCAGCGTACTGTCTGCCTGTAGGCTGAGTGTTGAAGGAGTCCTATAAGTTTCTTTCATCAGAGGCAGCAGCAAAGCTACAATGTGGGAAGTGAGCAGTGCAGCTTGTAAGCAGTGGGGCAAGGCATTGTCTTCTTATGCTTCGAGAGGCATGGAGGGCAGGGAGAAGTTGACTGCTTTGGCAGAATGGTCTTACATCATCACTTGTGAAGGCTAAATCAGAGTTCTATGAGCTTTCTTCAATGAATAGTAAACCATCCTTCTTCTGTGTTAGATCCAAGATTGTCTTCTGTTTTTATGATGATTTAACCTACTTGCAACACTTTTCCATGGGTTAATTTTATATTCTGTATCTTGTAGTAGCTCACAGCATTTTGTTATGATGGCACTTTTCATCTCTTTCTAGTGGTACCTCATATTCAGATTGTCCTGTCTAATCATTTTATTTGACTAAATTATTCAACATACACTTCTCCTCTTGTGAATTCACAACTATCCCATCACGTTGTGGAATCCAAGCAGGTAGTACCTAAAAATTGTCAAATGGATACACTTAAACATTCTCAGTTTGAGCTAACTGATCTTTTAGTTACCACATCTGAAAGTACATGAATTGAAGCAGTACTTTAGCCAGAGTAGCTACCAAATATAGAACAGGCTTATTATGATTTAAAAGTCTTATTAGAATTAAAAATTCATATTTCTTATTAAAACATTTTTGCTGTATTCAATGGCTAAATAGAATATATTTTTATTATAGAAAACTTAAATAGTAGAGGCAAATATTTCCCTATCCTTTAGATGAAAGTACTTTGCTACTGGAGTAGTACATTGCTACTCAGAAATCTTACATGAGTCCTAAACCTTGTGTCAAAGTGAAAGCAAGTTTATTTCTAGTTTTACATATAGCAGACTGAGAAATATATTTAATGCTCTAAGCACTGGTGGTTGTTTTGGACTTTCAGATCACACAATGTACAAATCAAATCATCCTATCATTTTTAGATACTTGTTCCAGGCTGTTAGGGTAGCTTGTTCTTTAACTTACTCTTGCTTGTCACATGCACATATTCTTCTTTGGCATGTTCTGATGATAGGGGTCGAGCCCATATGAGCAAGAATCACATGGCAGTCAACATGCCCCTTTCGGAAAATACTGCTAGACCTTTTCCTCTTACTGAACAAGTCCGTATATCTTTAAAGAAAGAAGACGGTTCTCTCTGCCTGTTGAGCAAGTTCAATTTAAAATCTTGTGGTGAAAATTTCACAGCGTGTAAGCAGAAACTGTTTTATACCTCTATTTTCAGTCTTTTTTTGAATTACAATAATATATCCAAGAAGCGTATGGGAAAAATATTTTTGTGTGTGTGTGGGCTGAAACAGAGCTTTTACCCTTTAAACTCAAAATACAAGCCAAATAATCACTTTGTTCTTAAGAACTTATTTTCAAATTCTAAATGGTTTACTTCAGGAAATGTTACATTATTCTAGAAGCAGAGAAAGAAATGTTTATATAAAATAACAATTTTCGATAAATATTAGACTCATCCATATTGAAAATCCTCTCATCATTCATGACTTGTTAAACACACAATGAATTTTTATTTTCCAACAATATGTTTATAAGATATTGGGGGAAATTATTGTTTTATATGCATTAACATTTCTTTAATTTCAAATGCATTATATACTAGTCATTTTTATTAATTATCGTGCATAAGAAAAATAACTGAACAAGGAAATCTTTATTTAGTTTCCGTTTCATATTCCATATAAAGTTTTCATTCACATTCATGAGGGAAGTCGAAGCATTTAGATTTTTATCAACACAACTGGGGATTATTATATCTACGTGAGGAATTGGTTTAACATATTGTTTTACAAAGATACCTTTGCAAATGAAAATGTTACATGTTGTTTACTGTAAAACTAAAACTTGTTTCAAATATTTATAAGCGAAGGGCTGGAAATTAAAATTTTCTACATCTGTGTAAAGCTCATATATTCTTATAGAAAACTCACCATAATATAGATAACTACTTTTGGATATTTGGAAGTTGATATGTTGATTAATAAATCAACTTATTTTATACATAATCTATTCCCTAGGTTAAGTTACCAGAAGATTATGAGATATGGTCATATATACCAATTTAATGATGAATTTCAGCAGGGGAGAATCAAATACTAATATAGCTGGCTATGAGAGAAATGGCTAAATAAATATTCACTTCTTTTATTACTACAGTCAATAGAACTTTGCTTGTGTTGCAAGGATCTGTTAGATGAGAATCTAAGTCCCTATTTAGGCTTCAGTCAATGCTTCGTTGTCCTACTACTAAGACTTCAGTGTTTTACTCTTAAATATTTTCTCTTCATATGTCGAACAGGTAAAACATAATTATTTTCTGTGTAAGTACTTGCCTTGCTATTTGGCATAATAAGAATAGTCATAAACACAAAAAGCAGAATCATTCAAAGTCTTAGCAAGACTTTGAAAATAAAGAACATGTGTTGCTTTTTGAAAAAAAACCACAAAATATCATTATAATTCATTTTATCAACAACATGAAAATATTTTTTAAATGAATTAAGCTTTTTAGCAGTTACCCAGAGTTGAGTCAGTAACAATTTCAAATCCCTAGGAAACAGCTTTTAGACTCTGAAATGAGATGAGAAAAAATTCTCTAGCGGTTAAAATAGCCATTACAAGCCTTGTCTCATAAAACCAGCATAAAATAACTGACACAAGCCCACGTACGAAAAGCCAAAAATTGTATTAGAAAGAATGAGGCCTAATAACTAAGAGCCAAATATCCACTGATAGATATATGTATTTAGAGTAACAAGATTAGTCACTTTGTTTCCCAGCTCTCTGGTAATTGGAAACCTTAACTAAAAACGGGCTGACATCATTAGGAGCCAATGTAATGATACAAGGGGAGTGAGAAACATGACCAAATGCTATAAACAGAGGAGCTTAAAAATGTTTAACATAACCTGAGAACATGTGGTATAAGGATAAATAATCTAATAAGCCCTAAGTATCCTTAAAACCATTATTGAATTGTGTCATAATAGTAAAACTTTGTTTTTAAAGATTAATCTATGTAAATATTTTCTATCAAGAAGCAAACACTATTTATTTAGAAAATTAACTTTTATTATCCTTTATTCTGATAACACACACAGATTTTTCTACCACTAAATTCTACCCTTTTAATTTAACTCTAATACTAACTGAGCTTGTGGCAATATAGTTGATACATATTCTCTGAGAAGTGGACTAATTTCACTATGTAGAAAGTTTACTCATAAGCCTGGGTATGGTAGTATGTGATTGAAGACCCAGCTAATCAGGAGGCTAAGGATTTCTTGAGGCCATTCAAGACAGGCTAGCCAACACAGTTCCATCTAAAAAAAATTACTCAAAGTGAAATCTGATTATTATTTGTTTTTATACAAACATATTTTAAATAAAATGAAATGTTTTGTTTCACTCATTTTCGTTGTGAGACTTACATTTATTCTACTATTTACATTTAAATGTTGCCTTTTTTTTTTTTCTTTTTAAACTTTTATGTTAGGTTCAAAGGTACAAAGCAGGTTTATTATGTAAGTAAAGTCACATCGGGAGTTTGTGGTACCGATTATTTCATAACCCTGGTACGAAGCCTAGTACTCAATAGTTATTTTTTCTGCTCCTCTCTCCTCCCGTTGTCCATTCTCAAGCCCAATCTCTGCTGTACCCTTCATTGCGTTCATGTGCTCTCATCATTTAGCTCCCACTTAGAAGTGAGAGCATGTGGTATTTAGTTTTATGTTCCTGTGTTGGTTTGCAAAGAATAATGGTCTCTGGCTTCATCCATGTTCCTGCAAAGGATATGATCTCATTCTTTTTTTATAGCTACATAGTATTCTATGGTGTACATATGCCACATTTTCTTTATCTAATCTACCATTGATAGGCATTTAGGTTGATTCCGTGTCTTGCCCATTGTAAATAATGCTCATAAGAATAAGCATATGTGTGTATGTCTTTATGGTAGAAAGTTTCATAGCCATTAGGCCAGGGTTCCCAAAACCCTAGGCCATGAACCAGTACTGGTCCATGGCCTGTTAGAAACCAAGCTGCACAGGAGGAGGTGAATGGCCGACAAGGAGCATTACCATCTGAGCTCTGCCTACTGTCAGGTCAGTGGTGTTAGATTCTCATGAGTGTGAACCCTATTATGAACTGAGCATGCAAGGGATCTAGGTTGTGAGCTCTTCCTTATGAGAATCTAACGCTGATTATCTGATGTGGAAAAGTGTCATCCCAAAACCATTCACTCTTGCCACCCTCCTGTCCTGTCCGTGGAGTAATTGCCTTCCATGAAATAGGTTCATGGTACCAAAAATGTTAGGGACTGCTGCCTTAGGGTATATACCCAGTAATAGAATAACTGGATTGAATGGCAATTCTGCTTTCAGGTCTTTAAGGAATAGCCATACTGCTTTCCACAATGCTTGAGCCAATTTACACTCTCCCAATAATGTATAGGTGTTTCTTTTCCCTCACAACCTCACTAGCATCTGTTATTTTTTAACTTTTTAATAATACCATTCTGGCTGGTATGAGATAGTATCTCATTGTGGTTTTGATTTGCATTTCTCTAATGATCAGTGATGTTGAGCTTTTTAAATATATGCTTGTTGGCCACATGTGTGTCTTCTTTTAAAGACTGTTCATCACTTTGCCCACTTTTTAATTGAGTTTGTTTTTTTTCTTGTAAATTTGTTTAAGTTCCTTATAGATGCTGGATATTTGATCTTTGTTAGATGCATAGTTTGTAAAAAGTTTTTCTCATTCTGTACGTTTTCTTTTCAATCTGTTCATAGTTTACTTTGCCATGCAGAAGATATTTTGTTTAATTATATTACATTTGTCAATTTTTGCATTTGTTGCAATTGCTTTTGGTATCTTCGTCATGAAATCTTTGCCCATTCCTCTGTCCTGAATGGTATCACCTATATTGTCTTCTAGGGTTTTTATAGTTTTAGGTTTTATATTTAAGCTATACTCCATCTTGAGTTAATTTTGTATCTGGTGTAATGAAGGGGCACAGTTTAATCTTCCACATGTGGCTAGCCAGTTATCCCCACATCATTGATTGAATGGGGCGTCTTTTCCCTATTGCTTGTTTTTGTCAGATTTGTCAAAGATTAGAAAGTTGTAGATGTGTGGCCTTATTTCTGGGCTCTCTATTCTGTTCCATTGGTCTATGTGTCTGTTTTTGTCCCAGTACTATGCTGTTTTGGTAGCCCTGTAGCATAGTTTGAAGTTGGGTAGCATGATGCCCCCTACTTTGTTCTTTTACTTAGGATTGCCTTGGATATTCAGGCTCTTTTTCAGTTCTGTGTAATCTGGAAAGCAGTTTTTCTAGTTCTGGGAAGAATGGCATTGGTAGTTTGATATTAACAGCATTGAATCTGTAAATTACTTTGGTCAGCATGGCCATTTTTACACTTTTGATTTTTTTCTATCCATGAGCATGAAATGATTTTCCATTTGTTTGTGTCACATCTTTTTTTTTTTTTTGAAAAGTATTTTGTAATTCCCGTTGTAGATATCCTTTGCCTCCCTAGTTAAGCGTATTCCTAGGTGTTTTATACTTTTTGTGGGAATTGTGAATGGAATTGAATTCCTGATTTTCATCTCAGTCTTGCTGTTGATTTTTGTACATTGATGTTGTGTCTCAAATATTTACTGAAGTTGTTTATAAGCAGAAGAAACTTTTGAAAAGAGACTATGGGGTTTTCTGGGTTTAGAATTATGTCATTTGCAGACAGGGATAGTTTGACTTCCTCTCTTCCTATTTGAATGTCCTTTATTTCTTTGTCTTGTCTGATTTCTCTGGCAAGGGCTTCCAATACTCTGTTGAATAGGATTGGTGAGAGAGAGCATCCTTGTCTTGTACCAGTTTTTAAAGGGAATGTTTCCAGCTTTTGCATATTCAGTATGATCTTGGCTGTATGTTTGTCATAGATGGCTCTTACTATTTTGAAGTATATTCCTTCAGGACCTAGTTTGTTGAAATTTTTTTTAACATGAAAGGATGTTAAATTTTGTCAAAAGCCTTTTCTATGTCTATTGAGATAATTATGTGGGTTTTACTTTTAGTTCTGTTATTGTGATGAATCACATTTATTGATCTGTGTATGTTGAAGCAACCTTGCATCCCAGGGATAAAGCTGGAAACCATCATTCTCAGCAAACTGACACAAGAACAGAAAACCAAACACCGCATGTTCTCACTCATAAGTGGGTGTTGAGCAATGAGAACACATGGACACACGGAGGGGAACATCACACACTGGGGCCTGTTGGTGGGTGGGGGGCTAGAGGAGGAATAACAGGGTTTGGGGAGACATACAATTAGCAGAAATACCTAATGTAGATGATGGGGTGATGGGTGCAGCAAACCACCACCATGGCACATGTATACCTACGTAACAAACCTGCACAATCTGCACATGTAACCCAGAACTTAAAAGCATAATAAATAAATTTTTTAAAAAAGAAATATATCTTATTTCTCCTTCACTTATGAAGCTAAGTTTAGCTGGACATAAAATTTTTGGTTGGAATTTCATTTCTTTAAGAATGTTAAATATGGGTCCCCAATCGCTTCTGGCTCATAGAAGTTCTGCTGAGAGATCTTTTGTTTGCCTGATGGACTTCCCTTTGTAGGTAACTTGTCCTTTCTCTCTAGCTGTCTTTAATATTTTACTTTCATTTTGACTTTGGAGAATCTGATGATTATATCTTGGAGAATATCTTGTCATGAAATATTTTGCTGGGGCTCTCAACACTTTTGGATTTGACTGTTTTTCTCTCCAGCTAAGTTAGGGGAAGTCTCATGAATAATATCCTGAAATATGTTTTCCAAGTTGCTTACACTCTCCCCATCTCCTTCAGGAGCAGCAATGAGTTGTACATTTGGTCTCTTTACATAACCCCATATTCCATGAGGGTTTTCTTTTCTTTTCTTTTTTTTTTATTATTTATTCTTGTATGACAGTCTTGTTTCAGAAAGCCAGCCTTCAAGCTCTGAGATTCTTTTTTCTGCTTGTTCTATTCTGCTGTTAATGCTTGTGATTGCATTATGAAATTTTTATAGTGTGTTTTTCACCTCTTTCATGTCAGTTACATTTTTTTTCTTTATTGGCTATTTTGTCTTTCAACTGCTATGTCTTTTTATTGTGATTCATAGCTTCCTTACATTGGGTTTCAATGTTCTCCTGGATCTCAGTGATCTTTATTCTTATCTGTATTCTGAATTCTATTTCTGTCATTTCAGTCATTTCAGGTCAGAAAAGAGCCCTTGCTGGAGAATTAGCATGGTCATTTGAAGGAAAGAAGACTCTAGTTTTTTTGAGTTGTCAGAGTTCTTGTGCTGGTTCTTTCTCATATATTTGGGCTGATGTTCCTTTAGTCTTTGAAGTTGCTGTCCTTTGGATGATTTTTATTTTCTTTTATCCTATTTGATGACCTTGGATGTTTGATTGTAACATAAGGTGGGTTTAGTTGAGTGGCTCCATTTATGTAAAATTTTAGGGGGCTAAGGCCCAGTTCAGGACTCCTGGACTGCATGATTTAACTCGGGGGGACTGATATTGGTCATGTGTTTTGTCTTTTGGCTCCTCAAGATTAGAAATCTGCTGCACTAGGAGGGCTGAAGTGCCCTCAGACTAATGATCACAACAGCCTGACAGATGATGCCAATCAAAGCATTTCATGGGGCAGTGGCAGTGGTATCTTTCCTTGTTCATAAGTACCAGCAGCAGCAGCTGCTGCAGTGTGGTGGGGTACATGCTCATTGGCTGCATCAGTGTGCTAGTGGGTGCAAGGGTGCTGGCCTCCATGTGGGTGTTTCCAGCTATGGCTGTCATTGATAGCACAGCTCAGGGAGCCTGGGGTTCCCCATCAGTGACTGTGTACATGTTCATGATGGTGGTGGCATTAGCATGGAGGTGGGGTACTTGTGGGTACAGGATTATGTGAACCTTCTGTGTACCTTCCTGTAGGCAGTAGTAGTGACTGCTCAGGCAGGAGCATCTCACTATTCTTCTTGCCCATTTTCACAGTGGCAGCAGTTTCTGCATAGAGGCTATGTACTAAGAGGGCAGGGCTGCAGGCTCTGTGCCTGCCAATGCTCCAGTGATAGTGGCATTGTGACTGGGGAAGGGAGATGCAGGGTGTATGCATACTGCAGCAGTGGCATGGGACAGTGCCTGTGTACACATACACTGCTTGTGGAGGGAAGGCAAGGTTCACTTGTGCACACACACACACACACACACACATTGGCAAAGTAATATGGGGTGTGGCCATGGGCTGATGTATCAGGTAAAGTGATATGGTGGAGGCTGCATTGGAGGGCATATTCACTAGGATCTCTCTGCAGGAGCATTTTACCTGTCAGGTGTGGTCTACCAGCTCAGGAGCTATGATGCAGACCTCCAGGAGGTACCTCAGGGCTGCACTGTGAGTAGACTTGGCCAGGCTGGGGCCTTGGGAGGGGTCAGCAGATGAGGAGTGTTCAGGTCAGACCAACCTCCTCTCATGAGCAAGACCACCTGCAGAGTTCAGGTCTGACAGCTCCCCTAGGGCTAAAATTTCCTATGGGAGTGAATTGTGCCTAGGAGGATAGGATGTTCTACTACACATGCTTCTGCACCGAACTCTCTTCACTCCTCTCAGGCTGGAGCTCTGCTCCTACTACTTCTCTGAGCAGTTCTTCCTCGAAGTTCAAGTGTCTTTGGTGGTCAAGGGGTATCCTCTCCTGCTGGGATTCCAGAGGACCATGGCAAGAACAGGTTGCTGCTTGCCTGTTCACCTCTCCTCTTCCCCGGGAGTCACTGGGGGCCAAGAGCTAGTCCTGGTGCACAGTAGCCCCTTGCAGGGTTTCCAGCTTGCTCCCTCTTCATCCCAGTCTCAGTGTCTTCCCTCGATCTGCTCTCAAAGCCTTCCCTCTGGAGATCTGCTGGGACTGCGCCAGTCTTTCTGATGTCCCAGTCTCTCAGTGGGAGATGTTCCTCCTGGCTGTGTCTAGTTAGCTATCTTGCTGTGTCCCCAATTGTTTGTTATATGTTTAATAAATGTTATATATTTAATAAATTTTCATAATTAATAAAGTCAGTTTAAATCTATTGAACAGTCTCATAGAAAAGTAACAGGAGGTTATACAAATGCTTTTAGCAATTACTTAACCTTCAGTAAAATTAATGTTTTAAGATGTAACTGATATTCTATTATAGTAGGTTCCTTAGTTATAATTGGAGCTCTGGGCACTATACTGGGGTATATGGACTGTCAGCATTAGTAGGTAGAAGGGGAGCTATTGGAGAGGGAGGAAAAAATATGGACTTTATGTATTTATATTTATTTTTGAATTAAATATTAAAATATGTTAGTATATGAATTAACAGAAAAGCTATTCCTTGGTCCATATATCAGACAGTCCTGTGCATAATGTAACTCCTAGCTGCTGTAAAGAAAAAGGGGTCTCTAGCATGAATAAGGGCAGATTTTCCTGCAATGTGTTGTATTTTCCTTTGCCCGGGTACACAAATTTATGGATCATATTAACACCTAAATTCACACTCACACTATATGTTACATATTATACATTATATACAATACTAATAATGTAAAAACCAGTGAACAACAAAACCTTGACAGAGCCTTCATCTAATTCTTTAATATCCTCTGTTTTAGCCATGTGATGAAATTTTTTTAAAAAACCATTTAAATGTAACAGGAAGTTTATTTAAAATGTCAGAATTATCAACGAGGTTTGTTAGCGTCTATAAATGATGAGACGTTCCTACTTATGTATAGCTGTAAGCCAATGACACTATGAAGTCATCAGAATTAGTGAAAGTTTGAAAAGCTACATACCAAAAAATAAGGCAAATCTCTATTATTTATTTCAGTTGAGATAGATAAAATTTAGTCAGCACAAAACTATGCTTTAGATTATCAGTAAATTAATGATTAAAGTTTAGCAGACTATTTAAACATTTCTTGGTAGCAAAACTTAAAACATCACTTTTCATTAAAGTTATATTTGTTTTTCCAAATAAGTAAACAATTCTGAAACTACGCAGTAAGTACTGTGTCACTTAACTATCTGCATAAGTTGGTCAGCACTTAGTGCAGGAAAACAAAAACAAAAACAAAATTCTGAAATTTAAAGAAACAAATTTATTTAAAACAACATAGTTGGCAATATACTTAATTTCAGAATGTTGCTAGATGATGAAAAATACAGTGGATGAAAAATACAGCTAGATTTCCAAATTCAGTCTCATATTATTGTGTGACACATACCTTGTTTTATTAGCGAATTTTATAACAAATTATTTTTTTCATGGGATGCTAAAGATGTACTAAAAATAATATGTTACTGACCATAAATGTTTTCTTTATATAAAATACTTTAAAGTTGCAGAGCTTATGGCTTGCGGTGATTGCCAGGAATGAAGTACTCACACAGTTTCAGCTGAGCAGGGCTAGTGGGTAGCTCTTCTGAGAGGGTCCACCTCAGCATCTGTCCACCAAAGTATTTGTTGAAAGGGCTTGTATTAACTGCGAACATCCACTAGATGGTCATTTGAGGTGAGTTGCTGAGGCACCTGTGACCTTGTACACACTCAAACCTCATTCTCAGGAGGCTGTTTTCAGCGTTCCTTATCACACCACACTCTCCACTCCCTGTCCTGTTTTCAGGGTCAAGGAGTTTTATTCCCATGCACAAATAACATACACAGTGCCTCATTATTTATACATGCCTGACCTCAAGTGCCATGTACATAAGCTTGAATATGTTGCTGTGTGCCCCCTACATCTCCCCCTTCTTTGATTCTTAGAGCTTGCTGGTCATCCCATGCAAGGTAGCTTCTATTCTTCCTTGGTCGTAGATGGGACGGGGACACCACAGAGCCATTTGCAGATGCCTAGCAGACAGATACAAAAGAGTAAGTCTAGTGGCCGTGACGCAAATATGTATGTTTGACCCAGACAACCAAGTGTTCTGAGTTTAACCATTGAAAGCCTTCTTGTAATTGCTGAAGGGTGTTTGCTGCCACCATTTTTCAAGTTGTTTCTTTAAGTCAAACTTAAGAGTGAAAATTTGAGAAGACCAATGGTCGTGATAAGCCACTTGCAGATGTGCTTTTCTAAATAACTGCAAGGTGGAGCCCCCTTCCCAGTTCAGGGTTAAATTTATAGGCAGCCACAATTCTGCTTTCTGCATTAAAATCATGACACAGGTTGTATTTAGCTGTTTAATGTTTTGATGAGACAAGGACGTAGCATACCAGCTACTGGAAGAGATTTTAATACTATAAAAGGATTGATTCTGTTCTATATTAGGAACACCTTGCCCACAAAGAAGTATATAAGGGTGTATAGTACAAATCAAGACTGTATTCCTAACATTATTGTGCAAAGAGAAGGTATAGTTGCCACCACTAGTAATGTACTCACCATGTTAAAGAACCCATTCAAAAAAGGAAGACCTAGT
This sequence comes from Saimiri boliviensis, assembly GCF_048565385.1. NCBI lineage: Eukaryota > Metazoa > Chordata > Mammalia > Primates > Cebidae > Saimiri > Saimiri boliviensis. Next base: position 65,841,397 of record NC_133458.1, on the reverse strand, counting down.
CTCCAAATGTAGGTATGAGCAGGGCTTAAATCTTGTTTCCCTTTTAGTTGTAATTTTAATCTTGAAAGCTCATACTCTGACCAGGTGATAGAACTATTGGAGGGATTCCTAAATCCAATAGTCTGAGTTGCAGACATAAGATAACCCCATGGGGGCCCCAATCAAGTAAAGTGTCATTATCAAACAGAGGCCCTTGATGTGGTGCAGGCTGTCTGCACAGATCACTGGATGGACTCAAACTTGCATCACCAGTCCCTACTCGGATGGCATATGGGAAGATCAGCCACTTGTGTAGCTTTATTAGAGACCTCAGTAAAATTAGTGGAAACACCAGAAATAAAGGTCTAATTTGCAAGCTTAGCATCCTTTTTGGGCTGAGAGGGAAGATACTCCTGAGGAATGAGAGTGACACACTTTTCATATGCTATTGTGGAAACAAAAAGAGAAGGATTGCTAGACAATAAAGTCAAGGAGTCATTAAGTTTAATTCATTTCAAGTATTCAATTAAGGGGTAAGACAGGGATATTTATTGACCTCCTGTCCAAGAAGTATCATTAGATGACAAAAGTGGGTCAGCATCCCACCGTGTAGTAACATTAAAATCAGGGGGATATAGAACACAACTCCAATAAACATGTTCTTGAGCTGATCCCACTTGATGTAGGACAAGAATTACCAGCCACTCCAATATCCATGTCTGTCTTACTTTCTCAGATGTTTCCCCACTTACCACCTGATACCTAAGATACCAGTTCTCTGCAGTTGAAGGGGCTTCCATGGCAGCAAGCCGGTTAGTTGCATGTTAATTCAATCTCTTTAGCTTTCCTCAGGTCATGTCAGGTGCCTTCCACATCATTGTTGGTCAATTCTCCAACAATAGGTTCTGTTCTCAAGGAGAGAGTCCCATATTCCCCCCCTTTTTTGTTGTTTATTAAGATGTATTTTAAGAGATTGATGAGCTTGTTTAATAACGGCCTAACTGGTTGAGTTATAAGGGATGCTAATTTTACGTTTTATGTGCCAAAGTTGCAATGCATATGTAAGTCGAGCACTAAGATAGTTAGGTCTATTATCAGTTTTTATAGTTTGTGCAAGTCCTAAAGTCATAATAGATTTAAACAAATGTGCAATTGCATTTTTAGTTTTTTCTCCTGTTTAGGGAGTAGCATGTATTAAAGCTATAAGATACTTATAAAGCTGTAAGTGTTCATAGTAATGTGGAGAAATTTAAAACATCCAAAGGGTGAATACTAACATCAGTTTGCCAGATAGCATTGGGCACCAAACCTTATGGGTTGGCACCAAATCCTAAGGAAAAAGGACAGAGAATGCCATTGGCAATCAGGACAAGTTTTAATACTTACGTGAGCTTGAGCAAGTGTCAAATGAAACTGGTGTTTAAGACTGCAGGCATTCTGATGACAAAGATGCATCATCAGCTCGAGCTTGCAAACATACTGGGAAGTCTGCAAAGCACATTCGTGGCCATACCAGAGCATCGGCTCGAGTATTCCCTTCTGAAAAGGGACCAGGTAGCCCAGAATGAGAGCGAATATGGGTGATGTAATGATGATGATGACGGGCAGAGGGAAGCTCTTACACTGCAAGAAACAAAGCTAGTAGAGAGGAGAGTCACTAGTAATGCCTTTCACATGTGCACAATTTAACCAAGTAATACTAATAAGCAGAATCATTAACTATATTTATGTCTTGGTGAGGAAAAGTTTGGAAGGCCAATATTAGGGCATCTAACTCTGCCTACTGTGTAGTTTAAAAATGTTCCTGGATTGTGTGCTGCCAATTTTGCATGGCATCTTGCCATACTATAGCTGTCTTTTTAGTTTTTTCTGAACCATTTGTAAAGACAGTGGTGGTCTGAAGTAAAGGTTTAGTGATAACAATAGACATAAATTTAACAGGCATAGTTTATAAAAAGTTTAGGAGCTTAAAGGCGGGTAAATGGAAGCTGATATTATCAATAAAGTCAGCTGTTGCTACTTGCCAATTAAGATCACAAGCTAAGAGAGTATGAAATTGTTCCTTGCTTACTGGTTGGAAAAGAGTAGTAGGATCACATCCTGACAGTTGAACACAACGTTGGTGCCCCTTTATGAGAAGAGAAGCTATTAAGTCTGGAGTCTTTTGTAAATGTTTAGAGGGATTATGTGACAGGTACATAACATATAAAATACAGAAATGGCAAAATATAAAGCCTAACTGTTAAACTAAGGCATGGAAGGAATGGAAATTTTAAGTGATTTTTACCATATTTTCTGGCCTTAGAAACTCATTCGAATGTGACTTGCAAGTTGCCGTGAACCTGCATTGAGTTAGCTTAAATGTGTAAAAAAAAAAAAAAAAAAAGAAAAAGAAAAAGAAAAAAGCCCCAAAACACTTTAAAAATGTTTTTAGGTGCTGGCCATTTTCTTGCATTAGTCATTAGCTGGAATGTCTTAGATGTGAACTTGGGAAAGCAGGGCTGTGGCCAGTGTCTTCCCATCTGCTCTGCGATCATTAGGCAGCCTCTCTTTCTAACAGCCTGCCACCTGTTGCTACTCTTGCCCTGAAAGGAAGGAAGATTACAAGTGGCAGCACGAGGCCAGAAAATGACCAGGTGGTAAAGTGTGTGTATCAACATGGAGGCAGGAAGCAAGAGAGTAACAGGCTGGTAGAAGACCACTCCTCTCATCCTCCAGACCACTTACGCGGGGAGCCGATGCTGTTAGGTAAGGTACTGAAAATATACTGGGCTTTTTATTATTTTTACCACCCCCAAGCTGAGAGGCCCGGGGGAGGAGCAGACATGCAGCACAGGGTCTGCTTTGAAGTTTCCCAGGCACAGCGTTTTAAACATTTTATGAAAAAGCAAACAAACACCCCTTACTGCTGCGTCTATCTTCTGAAGGTGGCAGCAGCCGGCAAAGCTTGCCTGCCACAGCCTAGTTGGCATTTAACATACGGCTACGGGAGGGCACCCCTCATTAGCGGGCCTCTCCCCCAGAGCTCTGTGCCCTAGGCTGCCCCACACCCCTCTGCCCACCTTAAGCTAGTAAGGTCAGGGTGCCCACGGACTGTTTCTCAGCCCTTTCCCCGGGGGGCCAGGGAAGACAAGGAATTGCTTGTCAACTGAGGCATGCGAGGGGTGGCGGGAAAGGGCAGAAGGAGGAAAAGCGGCAGCCATTTCTGGGCACAGTTACTAAGGCACGTGACCCTGGTGAGGCTTCTCAGGACCGGCTGCGGCTGCCTGCAGCCATCTGGGGACTCATTTTGTGCCTCTTGGCCTCCCCTCCATCCCCACAAACCCAGGAAGCAGCAACCTGCCCAGACTGCCAGTGACTAAATGGGCACTCCATGGCGTCTTAGCAGCTCTCCTGCCCCAGGCCTCTGTGGGCAGCAAGAAATCCAGAGCTATCTGGGATAAAACCCTGGAGGCAGCATGCAACTTTCCTTTATACTCCAGGGAAACAGAAAAAAGACAAGGCCAGAAAGGCCGATGCTGGAAAGTCAGAATTTGCATATTAGGAAGACAATCGTATCAGCCACTTTCCTTCCCTCCTGGAGGCACCGCTCAGGCAGGGAAGTTTGTTAAGAAGCTGTTATTGAGTCCATGTCCACTCGATATATAGATGTTAACTGAGCGGGGTCTTTTTATCCAAGAACTGTCCATTGGGCAGCCTCCAGTCTCCTCAAGGGGATGGGAGGTGCTGTTGCCTGAATGGGGCCAATGAATGCGGGTCCCTTTAAGGGTGTAGGAAGAGAGGACAATAGCTTTTTATAGGGGGAAGGAAAGACTCTGGTCCATCCCATCACCAGAAAAAGTCTCTTATTCCTCATAGAAGGGAATGAAGGGGGCTCTCCCTGTTGTTCTGGTTTCTGTTTTTCCTTCTCCTTTAAATCTCCTGAATTCCCTTCAGGTGGAGAAGATGGGTGGTCTGACTCAGCACATTCTGGCAGATGAAAAGGATACAAAGCTGAGCGTACCAGCGCCCAGGTGGTCAAAATAGTGGCCTTAGTAAAATGGCCTTGCTCATATCCTCTTTTCAGGCAGTGATCTACCTGCTCCCATAACTCTAAATCTAAGGTTCCTTCATCAGGAAACCAGAGGCTTTCCTGCCGAATTGAGAGCATAGCTTGTGTAGAGCTCCAGGCTCTACAGTGCACTGGACAGACTTAAGTAGCTGTTGCACTGTTTTAAAAAATACTTTCTGCTCTTTGGTCATTTCTTAACCCATGATAATCTAGCCCCTGATATTTTATGCGTGCATCCCATCTTCCTGATGGGAATCAGGACTGTCCCTTACCAGGATTCCCCGAAAATTGATGAGGTCTTCACCTTCATGTGTAAATTCGAGGCGGTCACATTGGGGTCACCAGTTGCAGAGCTTATAACTTGCGGTGAATGCTAAGAATGAAGTACTCAGACAGTTCCAGCTGAGCAGGCCTGGGGGCTAGCTCTTGCGAGAGAGTCTGCCAAGTATTTATTGAAAGGGCTTGTATTAACTACAAACGTCCACTAGATGGCCACTTGAGGCGGGTTGCTGAGGCACCTGTGACCTTGTACACACTGAAACCTCATTCTCAGGAGGCTGTTTTCAGCATTCCTTATCACACCACACACTCCACTCCCTGTCCTGTTTTCAAGGTCAAGGAGTTTCATTCCCATGCACAATGAACATACACAGTGCCTCCGTATTTTTCCATGCCCGACCTCAAATGCCATGTACATAAGCTTGAATATGCTGCCATGTGACCCCACAAAGGTAAAAATTTGCAAATGTAATCTTCAACATTGGGGCTATTCTGTCTGGAATTTTAAAAGAATTCTAGCGTAAGTTGTCAGTTACAGCTATATACCTGAGGTTTATTCCCTACATAATTCAGAGGAACATTATAAAACACAAAGACAAAGTGCACAAAATACTACAGGATATCATTAATTTTGATTAGTGTTATAGTAACAAGACCTTGAATATTAAAATACTTAAAATACAATGTAATGATATGGAGAATGCTCTGAAACTCTTGTTACCTTAAAGAGTTACCTGAATACTGTAGTGAAGAAACTAAAAAATAAATGGCAGAGTGAGAAACAAATTGAACATTTTCTTTTCACCAGCACCAGGTGTTCTAAACTAATTGACATTCTCTGTGATGTGGCTGTCAAGAATACACTCACTAGTAGATACTTATAAATGCTAAAAAACCTTTTTTCCTTCAAAATACAGTTTACTATTTTAAATAGAACTTTTGAATAGCAAGTACATTTATGTGGCTCAAAATGCAAAAATAAAAACTATTATCTCATGAACAGTCTACATTCTCTTCTTATCCTTCATTTAATCAGTTCCCTGTACATGTATATTACTAGTCTTTCTAGTTTCTGATATATTCTTGTACACTTTTTTATGACCATATAAGGGTATAAGAATGTGAATTTTTATCCCCACCTCTTTTTTTTAAACATAAAATGAAACATATTATACATACTGCTCTTAATTTATTTTGAATGACATTAGACTTCTAGATCTGTATTAATATACTCAGTCTAAATTCATTGTCTTAAATAGCTTTTTAATACTTCTTTATACAGATTTAGCATAATTAATGAAAGTTGCCTATGGAAGAACATTTGTTTGTGGTAGGTAGACATTGTTATGTTCACTATATCCATTTCTAGTTCCTGAGTATTACTCTTCTGTGTCCCTGTGAAAAAGACCTGACCACATGCCTAGTTTTGACCAATAAACAATGAATGACAGTGCTAAAAGTCACTTATGGTAGAAATTTTAAAAGACACTCAATGTTTTGCCATAGTCTTCCTTTCTTCTCTTCCCCTCCTCCTCCTCTTTAATTTTCTCATTTCTCCTCCTCCTCTTTTAATTCACCAGACAGGAAAACTAGTACAATTATAGATGCTTTATTTTTTGACCTGGAATCCACATAGAGCACAATATCTAAGACCCATGATAGACATCTTGTGTGAACGAGAAATGAACTTTCATTGCTAAAATCTACAAATATTTTGTTTTTGTTTGTTGCTATAGCATTATGTAAACAGTCATGACTGATATAAAAAATGGTACCAGAATTTTTGTGTTACCAATAAATAAAGCCTAACATTAATGGGCAATGAGTGGCAAGAAAATTAGTTAAGTCTGTAAAGATGAAGGTTTATATTATGCTTTGAAGAAGCAGTATTAACACCATCACCTGCAATAACTTAAGAAGTCAATAATGTCCTTTTTGGTTGGTGAAAAGTGTAGAAAAAGAATACTAATAGTATAGGTTGTCTACTGTTGACTGTACTTGAAAATGAATTACAAGGAGAGATAAGCCCAGGGCAGAATTGCTCATTTTATGGAGAGAGGGAAAGAAAGCAAAATAGTCATAAAAGTTAGGATATGAGGTTCGCAGGAGGAAATTATCTTGATTTATGACAGTAAAAGGTAAAATTAAGAGAAAAATTGTTTGATGTCAGTGTTTGGCAAAGACTACATAAAACATGCAGACCAAATAACAATTTCTAACACATCTGAACAGGTTAAGTGGAAGGCAATACATTTGTTTAGTTGGAAAGAGGACTTGGTGAAAGAAAAGGCTAAGGCTAAGACTTCTATACAAAATCCTAGCAGTCCATGGTATCTGCAATTAAGAATATGCAGAGAAACATGTCTTAAGATGAGTTTGTAAGTGTGGTTATTTGTACATAGTGCTGATTAAATAGAAAAGAGTTCAATACATTATTTGAGTTATTCTGCAAAGAGAAATGCCTTCCTGAACTAAAATGGACATTCATTGTTTGACACTTAGAATCACTATTTTGTTTCAATGCTCTGTGGGCAGAAAATTGGCTGAGAAGGCTTCTCATTGATTAAAAAGTCATATTGTCAAATGACCTATTCAGTTGTAGCCTAGGAGAAAAATGAAAAAAGAATTACCACCCAGGGACTCAAGGACTGTGGAGAATGATGGACTGGGAATTAGTCTTAGGAAGGCAAATCAGAAGCCAATCAAGAAACATTCCCTACTCCCAGTATAGAAGCTCATTTCTACATATGGCCCGAGTGAATTGGCATTGCTAAATACAAGTAATTGCTGTATATTTCTCCTTTTGAATGGAGTGTTCTTAGCAGGTGGGCTGTTCTATTTTATATTTGGTACATCTGGCAGATGGTGTTGGACTTGCTGAACTTGTGAAAAGACTGAGACCTAGAACTTTTAGCTTAAAGCAGCAAATGAGTGAGATGTTTGGATATTTTCCCTTTTGAGGAAGTGAATACATATAAGGATGGAACCAAATATTTGGTTATCTGAATGGAAGATTAGATCTCACAGTTTACCAATATTTAAATCCCTACCCTGAAAGAGAATTAGGCTATAATTTGTACTCTCATTAGAACCCAAATTTGCCATATGTTTTACTTTGCTAAAGATGTGTAAATATAGTTGATGTCATCATAATCTTTTAAAATCTTTATATGATGATTTTATGTTCTCTTTTCTTTTCTGTCACTGAAGTCTGTACTATTCCAGGCAGTTTCTTTTTGGTTCTAGTGGGAGTATAAATTCTTTGAGCAGTACCCTTGTAAAGACCATTGCTAAACATGTAGCATGAGTAATAAATAAAACTTTGCTGTTTTAAAGCACTACGATTTTGGTGGTGTTTGTTACTTCAGCATAATCTAGACTATCCTGACTGATACATGGCTATCTCCAAAGTTTTGCTATAACAAATAAAGCCATGATGACTTACACGTAACTACTGAAAATGTGTAAGTGAACTTTAAGTTTAAATTCTCAATTCTCAGAAGTGGAATTTGTGAGTCAAAGGCTATAAACAAGGTAGTTTTCATAGATATAGCTAAACTGCTCTCCATAATTTTGATATCAGTTTATATTTTCACTAGTTTATGAGATGTTTATTATCCATAGAGTTGTCAAGAAGTATATTATCAACATTTTGGGTGATCAGTCTATAAAAGGAATATTTTATCTTAGAGTTAAAACTAACAATTTAAAAATAAGCAAAACAAAAACATTTGTAAGAGAAGCTCATCCTATGGAGAAAGCATTCTAAAAACACATTTTTAAATGTTTTTATTTTTATGTGATTTTGAAGGCAATAACAGATACGGATCCTCAAAAACATGCTTATCTTGATAGAATTATACAATGTAGACATTTATAAACATACTTTTTCTAATATAGTTTACAAATGTCCATGTAAAGTATTTCAGTAGGTTTTGAATCAATTTTTTAAAAATAAAAGTAACATTTTTATTATTTGGCAAAACTCCTAATTTATGTCAGGGAAGGTTCTCATTTAATAATAAAATTAAGATATAGAAGGCAAAACATTATGTAATCATATCACTAGGACATAATTAGTCTTTGATAAAGTTCAGCATTTACTAATGGAAAAAATTTTAATAAACTAGGAATATAAGGTAATTTGCTTCATTTAATAAATTACACACACAGGAAGTTTATAGACATTATGCTTACTGGTAAACAAATTGAAAACTTTTCACTTGAGACTGAATAAGATGAAGATGTCAGCTAATGATATTTCATTGGACCATTTAAAAATATGTTTTAGTATTTACTATTTTTATACATTTATTTTTCCTGCTTTCATTTTAGGTTTGGAGTACATGTGCAAGTTTTTTACATGGGTAAATTGTATGTCACTGAGGCTTCATGTATGAATGGGCCCACCACCAATGTAGTGAGCATAGTACCTGACAGGTAGCCTGTCAGGTTTCAGGGTAGGCCATGCCCACCTTACTCTATCAGGCATTACCCAGTATCTGTTGTTCCCGTCTCTGAGTCCATGTGCGTTCAGTGTTTGGTTTCCACTGAGAAGTGAAAATGTATGGTATATGATATTCTGTTCCTGCATTTATTTGCTTAGGATATGGCATCCAGCTTCCTCCATGTTCCGATGATTTCATTATTCTTTTTTATGTCTTTGTAGTATTCCGTCACGTACAAGTGCCACATTTTCTTTATCCAGTCCACTGTTGATGGGTATCTTAGTTGATTGCATGTCTTTGTTATTGGGAATATCTCTGTAATGAATATACAAGTCCATGTGTCTTTTTGGTAGAACAGTTTATTTTCCTTTGCATAAAACCAATGACAGGATTTCTGGGTTGAATGGTAGTTCTGTTTTAAGTTCTTTGAGAATCTCCAAACTGCTTTCCACGATTGCTGAACTAAGTTAACATTCCAACCAACAATGTATAAACATTCCCTTTTCTCCACAACCTGGCCAGCATCTGTTGTTTTTTGACTGTCTAATAACCATCATTCTGACTGGTGTGAGGTCATAAATTATTGTGGTTTTAATTTGCATTTTCTAATGATTAATGAGAATTATTAATATATTTGTTGGCCACATGTATGTGTTCTTTTGAGAGGTGTCCATTTATGTTCTTTGCTCATTTAAAAAATTAGGTTTATTTGAATTTTGCTTGCTGATTTAAGTTCTTTATAGATTCTGGTTATTAGACTTTTGTAGGAAGCATAGTTTCTGAATATTTCCTCCCATTCTGTAGGTTGTCTGTTTACTCTGTTAGTTTCTTTCTCTGTGAAGAAACTCTTGAGTTTAATTAGGTTCCAATTCTCAGTTTTTGCTTTTGTTGCATTTTCTTTTGGTGTCTTTGTCATGAAATCCTTATCTGTGCTTATGTCCTGAATGGTATTGCCTAGGTTGTCTTTCAGGGATTTTATAGCTTTGGGTTTTACATATAATTTTTTAATCCATGTTGAGTTAATTTTTGTATATGGTATAAGGAAGGGGTCCAGTTTCAGTCTTCTGCATATGGCTAGCCAATTATTCCAGCACTAAATATTGAATGGGAAATTCTTTGCCCATTGTGTGTATTTAATGTGAGTTTTGTCAAAGAACAGATGGGTATAGGTGTGTGGCTTTATTTCTAGGTTCTCTATCCTGTTTCATTGATGTAAGTGTCTGTTTTTGTACCAGTACCATGCTGTTTCAGTTACTGTAGTATAGTTTGAAGTTGAGAAATGTGATGTCCCAGCTTTGTTCTTTTTGTTTAAGATTGCTTTTGGTATATGAATTCTTTTTTTTGGATCTATATGAATTTGAGAATAGGTTTTGTTAATTCTGTGAAAGATGACTTTGGTAGGTTGATAGGAATAGCAACACGTCTGTAAATTGCTTTGGGAAGTATGACCATTTCAACAATATGGATTCTTCTTATTCATGATCATGCAATGCTTTCTACTTGTTTGTGTTGTCTCTGATTTCTTTGAGCAGTGTTTTAAAATTCTCATAGTAGAGATCTTTCACATCCTCAGTAAGCTGTATTCTTAGGTATTTTATATTTTATCCTTTTGTGGCTATTGTAAATGGGATTATGTTTTTTACTTGGCTCTGAACTTAGATGTTATTGATGTATAGAAATGATGCTGATTTTTGAACATTGATTTTTGTATTCTGAAATTTTACTGAAGCTGTTTGTAAGTTTTAGAAGACTTCTGGTGGAGTCTATGGGGTTTTTAGGTATGGAATCATATTTTCTGTGAAGAGAAGTAGTTTGACTTCTTCTCTTCATGTTTTGATGACCTTTGTTTATTTCTCTTGCCTGATTTCTCTGGCTAGGACTTCCAGTACTATGATGAATATGGGTGATAAGACTGGGCATCCTTGTCTTTTGGTTCTCAAGGGGAACGTTGCTAGCTTTTGCCCCTTCAGTAAGATGTTGGAAGTGAGTTTGTCATAGATGACTGTTAATATTTTGAGGTATCTTCCTTCAGTATGTCAATATATCAATATGTAATATGTTGAGGGTTTTTAATATGAAGGGACACTGAATTTTATCAAAGCCCTTTCTGTCTATATTGAGATGAGTAGTTTTTGTTAATTCTCTGGCTTTGCAGAAGGAATTAGGAGGGAATTCCTTGTCCTTGATATTTTTGAATAATTTCAGTAGGATTGGTATTAGCTCTTTATTTCACATCTTGTAGAATATGGACTTTGAATCCATTTGGTCTGTAGCTTGCTTTATTTATTTATTTATTTGGTAGGCTTTTTATTACTGATTTAATTTAATAACTTATTAGTCTCCTCAAGATTTGAATTCCTTCCTGATTCAATATTAGGAGGGCATGTATTTGCAGGAATTTGTTCAATTCTTCTAGGTTGTCCAATTTGTGCATATAAAAGTGTTCATAATATTCTTTCAGGAATTTTTGTATTTCTGTTGGATTGGTTGCACTGTTGTTTCTGATTGTGTTTATTTGAATCTTCTTTTCTTTATTAATCTAGCTAGTGATCTGTCAATCTTGTTTTATCTTTAGAATAACAAACTTATTTTTTAATGTTTTTTATGGATTTTTGCATCTCAGTTTTATTCCATTTAACTCTGATTTTGGTTATTTCTATTCTTCTACTAACTTTAGTTTGGTTTGCTCTTGTTTTTCTAGTTCCTCTAGGTATGTCATTAGATTGTTAATCTGAGATATGTATACATTCTTGATATAGGCATTTAGTAGTTAAAAACCTCTCTCTCTCTCTCTCTCTCTCTATCTCTATCTCTATCTCTCTATCTCTCTATCTCTATCTCTCGAATCGAATCGGTCATCCAGACTGGAGTGTAGTGGTGCAATCTCGGCTCACAGCAACCTCCACCTCCCAGGTTCAAGCACTTCTCCTGCAGCAGTCTCTAGAGTAGCTGGGATTACAGGCACACATCACCATGCCCTACTAATTTTTTTGTATTTTAGTGGAGACAGGATTTCACTGTGTTGCCCAAGCTGGTCTCAAACTCCTGAGCTCAGGCAGTCTACCCACCTCGGCCTCCCAAAGTGTTAGAATTACAGGTGCAAGCCACCATTTCCAGCCCAAAGCCTTTTTTCTTAACACTGCTTTAACACAGTCCCAAAGATTCTAATATGTTGTTTCCATTTTCATTAGCTTTAGAGAATTTTTTTGATTTCTGCCCTAATTTCTGTTTTTACTCAAAAGTCATTAAGAAGCAAATTGTATAACTTCCATACAATTGTTCAGTTTTAATGTATCTTCTTGGTATTGATTTCTATTTATATCACACTGTAGTCCAAGAGTATGGTTGTATAGTTTTTTTGTTTGTTTGTTTGTTTTTTAATTTGTTGAGACTTGCTTTATGGCCAAATATGTGGTTCATCTTATATGCCTTATATCTTATATGCCTTGCATAGGTGATAAAAATGTATATTGTTTGTAAATGGAGCATTGTGTAGATCTTTATTAGGTGTAATTAGTCAAGTGTCAAGTTTAAGCCAAGAACATCTCAGTTCATTTCCTGCCTTGATGATCTGTCTGTTGCTGTCAGTGCCGTGTTGAAGTTCTCCAGTATTACTGTGTGGTTGTCTAAGTCTCTTAATGGATCTCTAAGAACCAGTTTTATGAATCTGGGTGCTCCAACATTGGGTAGGTGTATATATTTACGAAAGTGAAGTCTTCATGTTGGATTGGGCTTTTTGTTATTATGTAATGGCCTTCTTTGTCCTTTTTCATCATTGTTTAAAATCTGTTTGATTATCATATACAACAATAGCTGCCTCTTTTTTGTTTTCCATTTGCCTGACAGATCTTTATTCATCCCTTTACTTTGAGCCTATGGGTATCATTCATTGTGAGACAGATCTTTTGAAGACAGTTGGTAGTTCTTGCTTTTTTTTTTTTTTTTTTTTTTTTTTTTTAATCAAACTTGCCACTTCATGCCTTTTAAGTGGGCCATTTCACATTTTCACATTCATGGTCAATATTGATATCTGAGGATTTGATCCTGTCATTATGCTGTTACCTGGGCATTTTGTAGAGTTGATTGTATAGTTGCTTTATAGTGTCAATGGTGTATGTTCTCAAGTGTGTTTTTTGGTGCAATTATTTTTTCCTTTTTTTTTGAGATGGAGTTTTGCTCTTGTTACCCAGGCTAGAGTGCAATGGCACGATCTTGGCTCACTGCAACCTCTGCCTCCTGGGTTCAGGCGGTTCTCCTGCCTCAGCCTCCTGAGTAGCTGGGATTACAGGCACATGCCACCATGCCCAGCTAATTTTTTGTATTTTTAGTAGAGACAGGGGTTTCACCATGTTGACCAGGATGGTCTCGATCTCTTGACCTTGTGATCCACCCGCCTTGGCCTCCCAAAGTGCTGGGATTACAGGCTTGAGCCACCGTGCCCTGCCTTTCATTTCTAACTTTAGCACTGCCTTGAGGAACTCTTGTAAGGTGGGTCTAATGGTAATGAATTCCCTTAGCATTTGCTTGTCTGAAAGGGATTTCATTTCTTTTTCTCTTATAAAATTTAATTTGATGGGATATGCAACTTTTGGTTGAGATCTTCTTTCTTTAAGGATTTTGAAAATAGGCCCCCAGTCTCTTCTAGCTTGTTATTCTGATGTGGTTCCCTTAGTTAGGGACCTGCTCCTCTGTAGCTGCCTTTAAGATATTTTTCTTTTGAATTGGCCTTGGAGAATCAAATAATTATGTGTCTTGGAGATGGTAATCTATAATATCTCCCAGGGGTTGAGTTTTTTTTAATTTGCATGTCAGCCTCTGCAGCAAGATTGGGAAAATCTTTGTGGATTGTATCCTTAAAGGTGTTTTCCAAGTTGCTTTCTCTCTCTTCTTCTCTTTCTGAAATGCCAAAGCATCATAGTTTTGCTCTCTTTACATAATTTAATATTTCTCAAACTTCTGTTCATTTTCTAAAATTCTGTCTTCATCTGCCTGTATTGCTTTGAAGGAGCAGTCTTTAAGCTCTGATATTTTCTTCTCAACTTGTTCTTTTCTGTTGTTAATGCTTCCAATTATATTTTGAAATCCCTGTAGTGAATTTTTCATTTCCAGAAGTTCAGGTTTATTGATGCTTATTTTATCTTTTAACTCTTGTAACATTTTACTCTTTTCTTCAGATTGGGTTTCAGCCATTTCTTTTATCTCAGTGAGCTTTCATGCCAGCCAGATTCTGATTCCTAAATGACATTCAGTCATTTCAATTTGGTTAGGATTATCTGATTATCAACCTGATTACCTGAGGATCTGTCAGATTATCAATTTGATTAGCTTAAGAAGACACTGGCATTTTGAGTTGCCAGTGTTCTTGTACTGGTTCTTTCTCTGACGTGAGGGCTGATGTTCTTTTATCCTTTGAAGCTATTTTACTTTAGATGGGGCTTTTTGTTTTTATAATCTTTATCACCCTTGAAATTTTCACTGTGGCACAAGTTGGGTATTATTGAATGGCTTCCTTTCTGGATGCTTTTAGAGGGGCAAGGCACAGCTCCACACTTTTGGGCTGGATGCTCTAACCTCGGGGGACTCAAATAAGGTCATTGTCTTTGTCCACTGGTCCTTTCAGGTTGGGCCCCAGCTGAGCTTGAGGAGTGAAGGTGCTGGGAGCAGCCTTCTGTAGTGGATGGCAGGGGGCTGTGGGTAAAGATGCTCCAACAGAGGCAGTGAGGCACCATGGGTGGATGGCACACTGGCTGGTGGCACCACTGAACTCTGATGGGAGGCACTGTGGGTGCCATGAGTGGGAGGCACCCAAGAGGGAGGCACTGTAAGGGAGAGGAATGAGGAATAGGAGTGCCTGTTGCCCGAGGCTGAGGTACCCCCACAGGAGCGCCTCCCGTGGGGAGTTCACTGGTGATGGCACCAATGGCAGGAAGTGCTCTGGTACAAGCAGCAGACGCACCGCAGTCAGGAAGCACTCCAGTGAGTAGAAAGTGCTCCTGGGGGGTGGTGTGGGTGTCACAGGCAGGAAGCATTCTGAAGGTGCAGTAGCAGGGTCACAAGCGAACATACTCTAGTGGGACACTGTCAGCAAAAGCAGTCTGGTGGGGTGGCAGGGGCTGTGCTGCATGCAGGCATGACAGAGACCCTCGAACGTTCTCAAAATTGGCAAATAACATTTGTATATATTTATGGAGTACAATATGATGTTTTGATAATATATATGCATTGCAGAAATACTTACTCAAGCTAATTAACATATCTGTCACCTCACCAACTTTTTTTGTGGTGAGAATGTTGAAAATACATACTTTCAGGAATTTTGAAATACGGACTATATTATTAACTGTGGTCACCATCAGTGCAGTAGATCTAGATCAGTAAAGCTAATTCCTCAAGTCTAACTAAAAGTTTGTACCTATTAATCAACATTTCTTTTTTCCTCATCCCTTTTTCTCCCCTTCAGCTTATGGCAACCACCTTTCTTCTCTGTACCTATGAAATTGGCTTTTCTAGATTACACATTGGAGATCTTAACCAGTACTATAAGACATGAAAAAAGAAAATATTTAGTACTTGGAGAGAAGGATATAAATCTGCCTCAACTGTGAATAGAGACAATATTAAAAAATTATAGCTGCTATGTGAATTTTGGAATGTCACTGGATACAAGATCAGTACACAGAAATCAGTTGTAGGTCTATGATTCACTAACAGCTAGAAATGACTTTATTTTCAATGTGATAAACTGAAAGGTTATAGAGAGAATGTTACTATTTACAATTGCATAAAGCTAAGCAAAATATTAGGAAATAAAACTATAAAACATTTGTCCCATTGCTACAATAGGATTTTTCAATAACATCACTACAAAACTGTCCCTAGGTGAGAAACACCACTCTATAAAAAATGATGTAGCATCAACAAGAAAAATTATAACGGGACCAAATAACCATAGAGGTTTATGGCTGAAAGCTTAATACTATAAAGATGCCAGTTCTCCACAAATTGATTTATAACTTGAATGTAATCTCAATAAAATTTCTACCTGTCTTCCTTTGTGGAAGTTAATAGGTTGGTTTTAAAATTTATAGGATTTGCAAAGAAGAGTAATTGAGATAACAGAAGAAGAATTTGGTCTGTTATCTTACTCCTCTGACGAAATGAGGAAAGATCCAATTTCCCTTGGCACCCACAGTTTGTCAAAACACTCACTTTTGTTTCTCTGTTGTCAGTCCCCATCCTGATTTGTGTGGTAAGAAACTACTTTTTTTGTGCCTGGAGTCTCTTTATTTGCTTCACCATTTGGTCTAGGGAGGGTGGGTAGCTGCACTGAAGTTTCTGTGAGGATTACTTATATGATTTTAATGTCTATCCTTTAAGCAAAGACTTGCTGGATCCTGTGGCCAAAAAAGCATCTCATAGGTCTACCTTTGAACAAAATAATTATTAATTGAGCTCGAACTCATATATCTCAGTAAAACTTATTAAGTTGTCTCTGTATCTAAGAACTCAGATGGCAATAGATAAAACCCCCCAAAATCCTGGCATTCAACCTTGTGTTTATATCTGGGTGGCTTTTTCCTATTATCAGGACTGCCTATTCCAGTAATTTCCTATTTCATTAAACTTCCAACCTCAGTTAAGATCAATCGCTGGGGAAGCTCTCTTAGCTTTCTCATTCTGAATTGAGTTTTTTTTTCATCCATGAACTTTAGGATCCTATTTATTTATTTCTTTTGGAACATTGTAATCTCTGTATTACAGGAAATTTAAATTCAATGCATCTGTTTGGCTAAACTGAAGAAACAAATAGGCCTCATTGTCTCAATAACAATACGATTTCTCAAAAATATTAGAGGCTTATTAATCACTCAAATAACATTACAAGGTAAGTACATCTCATGCTCATGCATCTTATCCATGAACTAAGGCATCTCCTACTCCCTATAAGACTCCATTTTCACTTGTATTCTGTGGCAGAAGGAGAAAGAACAAGGAAGTGCATGGGAGGATTTTTTGGCCAGGCCTGGAAATGGCACACATCACTCGGGCTATATTTGCTTAGGTAGAACTCAGTCGCATGTCCCAATTAACTACAAAGGAGGTTGGGGATTGTGGCCCAAATCAAAGCCTCTACCATATGTTGAAACAAATTTAACTGCTTTCTGACACCTCTTCCTTTACCTGTAGTCCTAATTTCTTTTATTATGTCCTCCTTTACTCATTCTCTAAAACTGTAAAATGTAGTCGTCCATAGTTAAATGGAATCTAAGGAAGATGATTTAGCTCTTTGTCAGTACTCTCTCGACAATGTGCAAAGGTCCCCTCTCCCCACTAACTGGTTTATTTTGCTTTTTATTCTGTTTTTGTTTTAAGTCACTGCCTTGGACGAGATCATAACTATCTCTTACATAATCTATTTTGAAAGTCAACTCATTTTACTTCTATACAGCACTGCTTTATTAAATATACTTTTGCAATCTTAAAAAAGAGAGAACAAAATACACAAATATAATATTAACATATTCTTGATTGAGTCCTCATTATGAGTCTAGTTTATGTGGCTCCCCATTTTGTAGGGATTAAAAGTGTATTTCAATAGTGTGTTCAATGCCTTTTTTTGCATGAATCTACTATCATCCAACAGCTTTCCCTTTTCTTTTTACCCCACTAGGCTTCAGATACAGAGTGCTATTTCTTGCCCCTTGAATAAAACATGCAATTTTACGTCTTGGATTCTTTCCTCCCTCTGCCAAAAATATCCCTTATCCTTCACCCTTCTCTGATTTTCCTTCTCTGTCTTTTTGATATAACTATCCTTTAAGGCATAACTCAAATGTCATATCCTTTGCAAAGCTTTTCTATCTTAATATCCATAATCCCAATTAATCAGTCACTTTTTCTCTTTTGCTGCCACAGGAAATGTTTATAGTTTTCTTGCAGCATTTATCATTGTGTACCTGCATGGCAGTTATTTGTGCGTATGTCTTTTTCCCTTCATCCAGGATAAACTCTGAGATTCTTGATAGTAGTCACAGTATCTTATCCTTCTCTGTTTCTCCAGTGGTTGTATACAAATTACATACTAGTGGGGCTGAATTTTAATAGTCCTGAGACCTATTTATAAATGTTTGATACAAAGACAAATACAAGACGGAAGGAAAAATATTGCCTGTATTTCACTTATATGTGAAATACATGGGTGTGTATGAGAGAGTTCAAACATGCAGATACAGAGAATGAAACAGCTGTTACCATGGGCTTGGGGGAAGGAGGTGAGGAAATGGGGAGATAGAGGTCAGTGGATACAAAATACCATGTAGGGTGAGTGAATTTAGAGATATAATGTACAACAAAATGCTAAAGTTAATACAATTGTATTTATCAGGGATTGTGGTTAAATAAGTAGATTGCAGTTGTTCCTGTTGCAAAAAAAGTAACTATGTGAACTGATAGATATGCTAATCTACTTTATTATGGCAACCATTTTACTACCCATATGTATCCCGTAACATCGTTTTGTAAATGTCAAATATACACAACAAAATTTATTTTTTAAATAAAGCCCACAGAAACAAAACTATTGTGTGTGCCTTCTTGATGTTTAGAGAAGAAGAGCTTGGAAATAGTTTTTAAAAATTAAGAGAATATCCAGTAAAATATAACAAATTGAGACTCAGAAAACAAAATTTAATTTACATTAAATGTAATTACCCAAGTAAACCTTTTGAATAGCATTAACTGTTATAAATGGAGATTGTTTGCATATTGAAACAAAGTCATATGAATTAAGTCACAAAGGCTTTACTAAGAAGACTCAATAAGTATTTTAAAATTCTGTGTAGATATACTTCAGGGTGTGAATGATCTATATATAAAGAATGTATTTTCTTTTCTTTTCTTTTCTTTTTTTTTTTTTTGAGACAGAGTTTCGCTCTTGTTACCCAGGCTGGAGTGCAATGGCGCGATCTCGGCTCACCGCAACCTCCGCCTCCTGGGTTCAGGCAATTCTCCTGCCTCCGCCTCCTGAGTAGCTGGGATTACAGGCACGCACCACCATGCCCAGCTAATTTTTTGTATTTTTAGTAGAGACGGGGTTTCACTATGTTGACCGGGATGGTCTCGATCTCTTGACCTCGTGATCCGCCCATCTCGGCCTCCCAAAGTGCTGGGATTACAGGCTTGAGCCACCGCGCCCGGCCCAAGAATGTATTTTCTGGCAGTATGAAGAAGAAAAAAACTACTAGAAATAATATGAGTGAATACAAATTTTCTTTAAAGGGCTTAGGCAAGACAGTTAAGGCAGTTTATCGGTGACTGACAAGTAACCCGTAAGTCAGAGACATTTTGTAGATGACAGCATTAGAGGTTAGAACAACTTTTTTGTAGCCAACGGTTGCTTTTCCCAAGACCCTCTCAGGCCCTACTCAGAGTCAGCCTAATTAGTCCCTGCCTTCATCAAGGAGTATATATAAGGAGTTCCAACTCTACCCACTAGGTATATGATAGATTTTATTGTCAAAGATCTGTTGTTCAGTATCTGTGATGTGACCCTTGAACATTCATTTGGCCACTGAAAGTCCCAAACTTGCATGACCCTCTGCCCCATACCTTGAGTTATAACACTGTGGCTCTGCCTCAGCAGCTCTGCCTGGCACTACAGTTGTCTGTTGTAGCTGAAGCCTTACGTAGAACTTTGGCTTTATTGTTTGTAGATGTGATACTCTAACAAGGTCCGAAGCTCTGTCACCTGGGTGCTGAATCATTTTCTATGCTTTTCAATACTGGTTGGGATTTTACAGTGATAAGTTTGTTACCTTAGGGCCAATGTTACCTGTCATTGGCTTCCTACACTCCATGCCTGTGGTCCAGATTTTAGTTTAGATCTCAAATTCGGACTTGACTAAATCAGAGGAGACTTTGTGAGCTTTGCTTGGCTTGATTCTCCCTTTGAATCTACTTTCCTAAAGGGTTATTTCTACAAATAAATCTGTTTCCTCAGCTTTCTCTTTTGTATTACTTGTCTGTTTCTTCTCCAGTTGAGAGGATATTGGTGTGTCTGATTCCCTTTTGGCATTAGTGACCACAGGACAGTGTGGTTTCTGTTTGCAGCAAGCACTGTCCTATGTGCAAGTTGATAATTAATCCCTTGGTTCCTCTGGGCCAGTGACCCAAGTGCTTTAGTTTGTGCATCATTAAACTACTCTTGGTGAGTTTCTGTAGAATACATGTAGAGATGTTTGTTAGCTTTCATTCCTATATCTGCAGCATTGATGAATTTGTTTGTTATCCCTGGTAGGTACCATGTCTTATTAAGCTTGTAGTTGCTTTGTTTTCTCTTCCTCATGCCGCCTTCTCACAGTCAGGGTAAATGTATCAAGATAGCTGGCATAAAAGAAATATCACTGTAATTAAGTAGACAGATCATGAAGTTTTGTCATTTAATCACACTTCAAAAACTAACTTTTTGGGGAGTTGGGGGGGCAAGTCATTTCTACCTTCTCTAAATCTCGGTTAAATTCCTTATCTGTCAAATGAGAATAATAATGTAGTTAATTTTGTTGTGAGAATTTTAAGACAGAAATAAAGTGAAAGGCTTATAATATTTGGCATATATTAAAGTCTTTGTAGACATTAACTGTGATTATGGTAAGCATTTAAAATACTTGTTAAATAAACTGAAACAAAATAAGAAATCATTAGAGTAGAAAAAAACAATTCAAGGGAAATCTTTGTTTCAGGAATACAAAGAGTAAGTAAGACTATCTGTTCACATAAAATTCAGAAAGATTTTCTTTTTTTTTAGTTTATTTATTATACTTTAAGTTCTGGGGTACATGTGCAGATCGTGCAGGTTTGTTACATAGGTGCACACACGCCATGATGGTGGTCTGCTGCATCCATCGCCCCATCATCTACATTAGGTATTTCTCCTAATGCTATTCCTCCCAATCCCCCCACTACCTGATATTCCTCCTTTAGCCCCTGACCCTCTCAGGCCCCAGTTATGTGATATTCCTTTCCCTGTGTCCATGTGTTCTCATTGCTCAACACCCACTGATGAGTGAGAACATGTGGTGTTTGGTTTTCTGTTCTTGTGTCAGTTTGCTGAGAGTGATGGTTTCCAGTTTCATCCATGTCCTTGCAAAGGACATAAACGCATCCTTTTTTATGGCTGTATAGTATTCCTTGGTGTATATGTGCCACATTTTCTTTATCTAGTCTATCATTGATAGGCATTTGGGTTGGTTCCAAGTCTTTGCTATTGTGAACAGTGCTGCAGTAAACATACATGTGCATGTATTTTTATATAATAGAATGATTTATAATCCTTTGGGCATAAACCCAGTAATGGGATTGCTGGGTCAAATGGAATTTCTATTTCTAGATCCTTGAGGAATAGCCACACTGTCTTCCACAATGACTGAATTAATTTACGCTCCCACCAACAGTGTAAAAGTGTTCCTATTTCTCCACATCCTCTTCAGCATCTGTTGTCTCCTGATTTTTTAATGATCACCAATCTAAATAGATCTTTTGATAGAAAGATATTTGAGAGTTAGAAAGTAGTTATCAGGGAAACATTGTTTCCGTTAGCAAGACATAAGAAATATAACTCTAACCAAATCTATAAAATCTCAGTAGTGTAAAATATAGTAATTATTGGTAATTAAAGATATTATACAAGTACATTATACTCAAGACCAGCCTGCTTACTATAACTTTCTGTGCTGATGAGAATGTTCTTGGTCTGCAAGGTCTGGAATGATAGCCGCCAGTCATCTGTGAGAATTGAGTATTTGAATTGTGGCCAGTGACAATAAAGATATTTTAATTTTAGAATTTAATCAGCCAGTTGCTACTGTATTAGTCTGGACTCACATACCTGAACAGAAAGTGTGTTCTGTGCACCCCACTCCTCCCCTTCCCTCCCCTCCCCTCCCCTTCCCTCTCTTTCTTTTTTCATGTACTTCTTTTTGGTTGTTCTTTCATATCTTTTTCATTATGGCAGCTTAGTCATGCTCTGTGTAGTAAAAAGCAGAAAGTGGGGAGCAGCAGAGAGTCGACTGCCTCATTTCCCCAACTGGATAAATGTAGAATCTTTTAAGACAAAATCTGGTCAAATAGTGTAGAATCTTCTAAGATAAAATCTGGTTAAAACAACAACAACAACAACAACAACAACAACAACAACAACAACATGGTGTTCGAAAGAAGAACCATAACTTGGGCATATTTTGCTATTTTAGAATAGGATCAATAGATATATGATAAAAAAAGATATATTAATTTATATTTTGCTTAAGTCTTTATAACAAATGCTGAAAAACATTTACATTCAAAGACTAAGAATTTTGAATTATCATACAATTAGGATAATATTTTATTCATGATCTGGAATGAATAGGGTCTAAATATCTACTGGTTTATTTTATTTTTTCTTCACTTTCTTGTCCTCTATGCTTAGGTTCCATTGGCAGGTATAGGCTAATTATTTTCAGATGATTTGAAAAGCTTAACTGTATCCATGACAACCACCATTAACATTGGTAGATTCCATTCTTTTTACAAATAGAATTCCCTAATCCTTAGTGTAGATGAATAACACCCCCCAAATAAGGTGCTCTCACCTTGGATCTCCCCTATTCATTCTTAAGCACAGTCTTTCTTTGTTTCCCCCTTTACAATTCTCTTTCTATCATGCCTTTCAAAAATTCTTATCAAGCTCTTCATTTCAAGTAATTGATACCAATGTTCTGTTAATCTGTGGATATTAGGACACATTAAAACTTTTCTTGGATAAAATAGTATTCCCAGCCAGATATGCTGGCTCACACCTGTAATTCCAGCACTTTGGGAGGCCAAGGCAGGTGGATCATGAGATCAGGAGTTGGTGACCAGCCTGGCCAACATGGTGAAACTTCAACTCTACTAAAGATATAGCAAATTACCTGGATGTAGTGGTATGCACCTGTAATCCCAGCTACTCAGGAGGCTGAGGCAGGAGAATCACTTGAACCCAGGAGGTAGAGGTTGCAGTGAGTCAAGATTGCACCATTGTACTCGAGCCTGGGCAACAGGGTGAGACTCCATTTCAATACTACTACTACTACTACTAATCATCCCAGGGTGATCTGCTAAGACCCAGTTATTTTATTGCATTCTTAAGCATATTAATATGTTTCTTTTTCAAAAGCTTATGATCACTTTACTCAAATTCCGTGTTTTCTTAGAATCTCTTTTATGACTTGTTAATACATTAATAGAAGAGTTTTTAAAAATTCATCAAAATGTGTAGTTAATAAATTGCTTTGGTTCTCTTGAGTTAGCAGTACAGAAAGCTTCCACTTGTCACTGATAATCAATTTGATTTATCATGAGCATATTGTTGATATTTGGATTGTATCAATAGAATTGAAAATGTTAGGGTTAAAATACCTTTTTGGCTCATGGCATTTCTCTGTTTCATTTATTTCTGCAGACACACACACACACACACACACACACACACACACACACACGAATCTTACTCTGTTGCCCAGGCTGGAGTGCAGTGCCCAATCTCAGCTCACTGCAACCTCCACCTCCTGGGTTCAAGTGATTCTCCTGCCTCAGCCTCAGCCTCCCAAGTAGCTGAGATTACAGGCACCTGCTACCACGCCCAGCTAATTTTTGTATTTTTAGTAGAGACAGGGTTTCGCCATGTTGGCCAGGCTGGTCTCGAACATCTGACCTCAGGTGATCCACCCGAGTTTCTGAAGTGCTGGGATTACAGGCATGAGCCACCATGCCCAGCCTGCTGCTTCATTTTTTTAAGCAAGATAATATATTATTTTTACTCTTTAGTCATTTATAAAGTTTTCAGATCTCAATTCGTTAATTAAAAGATAATTTTTAAAAGCTTGTTTTTCTTGGTGATGTAATTGTTGCTTTTGTGTAGAAAATAATTATTTTTAAACTACTGAAAGAAGCATTAGGTTCCTGAGCATATGAAATAGAAGGAAATGGAAAAAGAAATGATCAACTCAGGGACATAGATAAATTACTGAAAACTATTTCTTAAAAACAAAAAAAGTGATTGTAGAGAATACAGAATTAAATTTACATACAAGTCCCTTTGTATACTTGGGTAGCATTTATTATGGAATATTGGGAAGAAAAACATCATCTTGATTACTGAGAGAATATTCATTCTAACCTAAATAACAACAACAACAACGACACGTGGAAGAAGTAGTTATTAGAGTTACTAAGGTTACTAGGGAAGCTAAACAACCTGCAACTACACATTTTTAATTTGTTTTGTTTTGTTCTACTTTATGTGTGAAGAGTTTACATTTATTTTCAATCTATATAAGAGGGAGCCACTTTTTTGTGCTCGTGTCCAAAACTTATAATTGCTTCAGAGGAAAAAACAGCTGCTTTAAATGTTTCCTCAAATTGATTATCACTTCATCTTCACAACCATTTTATGAAATAAATATTATAATTATTAAATTAGTGATTAGAAAACTGAGCCTTAGAGAAATTTAGAAAACAGACCAAACTCATAAAATTAACGCATTCTTCTGTCAGGATTCAAATTCAAATCTCCACATATTCAGGCCTATTGTTAATGTTGGTGTTACCATGTACTTGTCTGTAATACGGTTTAATACTACAACATACTCGCATAGATTTATCTGAGACATCATTTACGTAGGTGGCACAACGGAGGTGAAGAGAGTTTGAATTTCCTAAGCAACACTCAGCAAAGTGGAATTCACATCTACCTCAGTTTCTTTGGCTTCAGCCTGAAACGTGACAGTGGTTTTTGGATCTCTGCAATTTCCAAATATTAAATTTTCTGTTGTGTTTCTTACTGCCTTTCTTTTTTCTTTAGTTGGAGAAAGCAACCGTGATGGGCATGGAATGATTGTGCAAGTTCACAGAAGAGAGGATTTCAGAAAGGGTATAAGACATGACCAAATCGTGAAACTGCTTCACTTCTATTCCAGGTAATCCTTCTGAACTACTTTTTAGATGGCTTATTTTACACTTGAAAGTGCAATACAATGAGTGCAAAAATGTTCTAAATCAGTTATTAAGTAGAGTCAACAAGTATTAGGAGTGCCACACACAAATAGAAAATAATTTTGGTAGTGTTTAGACTGAAGGCAAAGATTGTGATTCCCTCTTGATGGGAAATTAAAAGTAACAACAGTTATATTGCTATATTGATATCATATTATATATTAACACGTTTTTATAATTTCCTATCACCTAAATGTTTTGTTTTCTATAAAACCTTTGAAATATGCTTAAATACACTTAGTAATTTAACTTTGAAATAATAGTGATATTGAGAACACTATCTGAATTTTGATTTTGAACTATTCAAGTAAGACGTTATTTTAAAATGCCCATATTTAAAACTTTGCTAGCTTGTTAATCCAAGGAAAGACCAATTCATTGGAGGCTACCAGGTAGCTACTACCTTTTCCAAGTCCCAAATCCTTTAAACCTCTAAATTCAGCAGCCAAATTTTTGCGAGGTATTTTTCTCTCCAAATGAGGTAATGTATTTCTTCTAACAGTCTTTATAATAATAAGAAGATGTGTGTGGAAGAAAGTCAAGTGTTAAACGAAGCCATGCAAATTAGCCATCTGGATACAACAGCGTTGTCTTGCCTAATATTTAGTTCACTGGATTCATAATCTTACAAAGAATCTCATTTTTTACCCTTTGTAATATTCCAGTATATTTGACCAATCCTTATTGTTCCTCAAATACACAGTTCCTTTGAGGGCTTAACATCTCTCCTGATAAAAGCTGTGAGGAAGGATGATGTTATATAAACAAACCAGTTTTGTGATTTGATGGGTAGGCAGATTATGCAAAGCAGAGGCCAAAGGGCTTCTACAATTTAAGGAGGGATTATGGCATTCTTCCCGTCGTTTGGTGGAGGCTTGTCTGTCTACTTGTCTGAGGATGTTATTCCAAATGTTAAAAAAAAATAAAATAAAATAGAAAGGAGAGGAGAGAAGAGAGGAAAGGTGAGGAAAAGCAAAGAAAGGCAAATAAAAGTTGATGCATTCTTATCAATTTACAAATAATGCTTGAGATGTTTATTCTGATATTTATCACCTTGCCTGTTCTAACTCTATTTAACTGTGTAATTTGTGTTGCAATCATTTCTGTTCATTTGTCTTCTGTTCCAGTTGAATGGAACTTGCAACTACTCCCACAGATGTCTTATGCTTTCCTCCGTAGGTGCCTTTGCTCATGAGTATACTTCATATCTATTCCCTCTCCCTACCAACCAATTCCTATTTATTTTTTTTCGTTTGAGTTTATTAAGGCATGATTTACAAATTAGAAAATATACTCAGTGACAGTTTCGATGAGTTTTGACAAATTATATCAAATTATTTATATCAAAGTATGTATTTAAACAAATTATATCCAATTATTTATATTCAAAATATAAAACATATACACAAAAATTTTATTCATGATCCTTACAATAAAATCTGCCTTCATTCTATGTCCATTTACATACACCCTGAGCACAAGGCAAAAACAGTCTGCTTTCTGACATTATAGATTAGTTTTGCCCTTGCTAGAATTCCACATAAACAGATTCACATAGTATGTACTCTTCTGTATCTGGTTTCCCTTCTTCAGTATAATGGCTTTTTGAGATTTATTATGTGGCTACATGTATCAGTACTTCATTCATATTTATTGGGAAGTAATAAACCATTACATAGACATTACCAAAATGTATTTATCTGACCACATATTGTTAGATATTTGTTTGCAGTTGTTGAATATATGAATACATCTTCTATGAGCATGCGTGTTGAAGGTGTTGTGTGAATGTATGCCTTTTATTTCTCTTTAATGCTTAGATATAGGATTGATGAGTCATAAGATAAGTATTTGTTTAGGTTTTTGAGGAACTTAAAAATAAACTGTTTCCCCAACAGAAATTTCTGTTAAACTCCCAATAGAAATTTATAAGATTGCTACACATATTCACCAGCACATGCTATTGTACATCTTTCTCATCTAACCATTGTAATAGATGCATAGTGGCATATCATTGTAGATTGTATATGTATTTTCCTGATGACTAATAGTGCTGAGCAGTATTTCAGGATTTTTTAAAACAATTTATTTATTGTCTTTGTTGAAATCATTTGTGCATTTTTTTCAGGATAATTTGTTTTCCTTTTTTTTTTTCCCTTTTT
This sequence comes from Saimiri boliviensis, assembly GCF_048565385.1. Classification (NCBI taxonomy): domain Eukaryota; kingdom Metazoa; phylum Chordata; class Mammalia; order Primates; family Cebidae; genus Saimiri; species Saimiri boliviensis. The sequence continues at coordinate 65,814,407 of NC_133458.1, read as the reverse complement.
ATGGACTTGTAAGAATCATTTCTTCTAGGAATAAAAATAGGTTTTTTTGCTTCATTTTCTATCTGCAGGCTATATATTGGTTTTCTAGTATTATTCCACTAATTAGGTCCTTTGATATGTGGAGTAGTTGTGTTAAAAATGTTGAATCAGTGTGTTGAAAGTACATATACTTAGTTTTCCTTTGATGCAGGGTGAAAGCATTTAGTCTGTCATCATTAAGTTTAATGTTGTTTGCCATGATTTACTGTTTTGTGTTTGTTGTTTACCATCAGTAAGTGTTACATTTTGACCAAGTATATTCTGCATCTGCTGAACTAACTGAATGGTCTTGCTTTTTTCGTCTATTAGTACTATGAATTACACTGACTGTTTTTAATGTTAAACTATACTTGCATTATTGGAATTGGTAATTTGTCAAGTATCTTTGTGCTCTTGGTCATGAGGTGTTACTATTCATTTTGTGTTGGGATGCTATTTGTTAAAATTTTCTTAAGGATTTTTGTTTCTGTGTTCATAGGCAATACTTATCTGTACTCTAATTTTAATGTATTTTTCTCAATTTTTTATCACAGTAATGCTAGCTTCATATAATTAGTTGGGAAATACCCACTCCCCTTCTAGTTTTTGCAAGAATATGCATAGAGTTTATATTATTTCATCTTCATTTTTGATGCAATTAACCATTAGCACCACATCGGTGTAGACTTTTCTTTGTGGAAAGTATTAAACTACAGATTCAGTTAACTTAAATAATCTAAATTATTCACGGCATCTCCTATTTTAATGTGTTTTGTTAGTTTTGAATTTGTTCATTGTACTGATGTTGAATTTATTCACAGTAAATTGTTTGTGTTGGGCTCTTGTTATGGTGTTAACATTCATAGGAGTTGTAGAATCTTTTTTTCTGAACTGTCTGCCTAGGAGTTTATGAGTTTTTCTGCTCTTTCAACAAAGGCTTTGGTGTACATTCATTTTCCTATATTTTTCTATTTTTATTTCAGTAGAATATCTTCTTTCTAAAATTGTTATTCCATTCCTTCTGCTTATTTTGAGCTTAATTTGCTCTGCTTTTTAAAATCATATTTTAAGATGGAGGTTTAAATAATTAATTTTAGGATTTCTTCCCCTTGTAAAGCCATAAATATTCTTCGAGACACTGCTTAAAATGGAATATTTTGCATTTTAATTTTCATTTAGTTCAATATGTTTTCTAATTTTACTTGTAACTTCTCCTTTGACTCATAAGTTATTTGAAACATTGAGACCAGAACAAGTATTATTTGAAAACCTGAATAATAGGATAGGAAACCAAGGAAATATGGTTTCAGTTTGTACATTTATAAGGGCAATAATCAATCATTTAGGGCAATCAAACTACATTAAGGATTCCTGATTAAAATTACTATTTTTACTCACTGTAAATTTTACACATATATCTTGGAGGTACTCTTTGTGTCAGGATTTTTACTAGATCTGGGACCACAAGATAAATAAGACAGAACCCTTTCTGTCAAGGTGATTTTTGTCTAGTATGGGAAATGGCAAAATACTCATACAGTGCTGTGCAATAGAAATATTTGCAATTTTAAATATTCTAGTAGCAATTAAAAAATTTTTTAAAAATAAATATAATTTTTTAAAAAGTAAAAATTTTAATATATTTAACTATATATACATCTAAAATACCATTTCAGCATGCAGTCAGTGTAAAATTATGAATGATATATTTTGCTATTTTTGGTACTAAGTCTTCAAATATCCAGGATTCATTTGACAATTATAGCATATCTTAATTCAGGCTGGTCACTTTTTAAGTACTCAGTAGCCACATGTGGCTAATGTGACTGTATTATACCTCACAGTGTTCTTGAAATATACAAAAATTGTCAATTTAGTCCTCACAGGAATGTGTCTTTATTACACTGGATAAACTTCATGTCAGAGAGATTTAAGTAACTTATCCATGATGTTTCAGCAAATAAGTAAAAGGTGACTGGAACAAAACGTTTTCTTACTCCAAATTCTGTGTTATTTTCACGACCCTTGCTATATCTGTAGTTCCTAGTTTTCTTGATTCCTGTCTCTTATTAACTCCTGACTTTTCCTAATCGTCATTTTAAATCATATAATCAAACATGATGTGCTCAAGCATCACTGGGTCTGAAAGTTAAAGCAAAGTGCTTTTACTGATGTGAATAAAGGCTAAGGACAGGAATGTAATTTTGACACACACACACACACACACTCACTCTCTCTCTCTCTCTCTCTCTCTCTCTCTCTCTCTCTCTCTGTCTCTCTGTAAGAGATAGGGTCTCAGCATGCTGCCTAGGCTGGAATGCACAAGCTATTCACAGGTATGGTCATAGCACACTGCAGCATGGAACTCCTGGCTTCAGCATCGCACCTCCACCTCTAGAGTCTCCAGAGTATGACTGGTGAAAAACTGCCTCTGTGACACATACTCCCACTGAGAAACCTGGTAATCCAGACCACAGGGGAATGCCTTAATCCTTCCCAGCACTGGAGCTGAGTGAGTGGTGGGGAGTAGATGAGAAGGAGTGGCATGGGGATGTGCTTTGTGTACACTCCCAGACTCCGGTCGAGATGGAGGAATTGCCATTACCGATCTTTTCTCACAGAGGACCTTGTAGAAGTCTGCCAGTTAACTTTTCTCACATCAGTTAGAATAGCGATCATTAAAAAATCTGCTTTGGGAGGCCGAGGCGAATGGATCACAAGGTCGAGAGATCGAGACCAACCTGGTCAACATGGTGAAACCCCGTCTCTACTAAAAATACAAAAAATTAGCTGGGCATGGTGGCACGTGCCTGTAATCCCAGCTACTCAGGAGGCTGAGGCAGGAGAATTGCCTGAACCCAGGAGGCGGAGGTTGCGGTGAGCCGAGATCGCGCCATTGCACTCCAGCCTGGGAAACAAGAGCGAAACTCCGTCTCAAAAAAAAAAAAAAAAAAAAAAAAAAAAAAAAAAAAATCTGGAGACAACAGATGCTGGAGAGGATGTGGAGAAACAGGAACACTTTTACACTGTTGGTTGGAGTGTAAATTAGTTCAACCATTATGGAAGACAGTGTGGCAATTCCTCAAGGACCTAGAAATAGAAATTCCATTTGGCCCAGCAGTCCCATTACTGGGTATATATCCAACGGATTGTAAATTGTTCTATTATAAGACACATGCACACGTATGTTCACTGTAGCACTGTTTACAATAGCAAAGACTTGGAACCCACGTAAATGCCCATCAATGATAGGCTGGACAAAGAAAATGTGGTGCATATATACCATGGAATACTATGCAGCCATAAAAAATGATGAATTCTATTCTGCCAATCTGTATCTTTTAAGTATAACATTTAGACTTTTACATTCATTGTTAACATTGAGATGCAAGGTACTATTCCAGTCATGTTGATTGTTACCTACTTTGTCTTTTTCAGTTATTGTTTTATAGGGCCTGTGAATTTTATGTTTTCAAGAGATTCTATTCTGTTACACACCAACCATTTTTTTTTTAAATTTTAAGTTCTGGGGTACATGTGCAGAATGTGTAGGTTTGTTACATAGGTATACATGTGCCACGGTGGTTTGCTGCATCCATCATCCCATCATCGACATTAGGCATTTCTCCTAATGCTATCCCTCCCATAGCCTCCCACCCTGAACAGGCCTGAGTGTGTGATGTTTCCCTCCCTGTGTCTGTGTGTTCTCATTGTTCAACACCCACTTATGAGTGGGAATAAAAAACACCAACATTTTTCTTCAAGATTTAGAGCTCCTTTTAGCATTTCTTATAGGGTTGGTCTGGTGGTGACAAATTTACTCAATATTTGATTGTCTGAGAAAGAATTTATTTCTTCTTCATTTATGAAACTTATTTTTGCTAGATACCAAATTCCTGGCCTATAGTTACTCTGAAAACCAAACACTGCATGTTCTCACTCATAGGAAAAAAATTTTCAACCCAGAATTTCATATCTGACCAAACTAAGTTTCATAACTGAATGAGAAATAAAATATTTTTCAGACAAGAAAATGTTGAGGGAATTTGTCACCACCAGGCCTGCTTTGCAAAAGCTCCTTCAGGAAGCACTAAATATGGAAAAGAGAAACTGTTACCAGCCACTACAAAAAACACACTAAAATATACAGATCAGTGACACTATAAAGCAAATAAACAAGTCTGCAAAATAACCAATTAGTATCACAATTTCAGGATCAAATTCACACATAACAATATTAACTTTAACTGTAAATGAGCTAAATGCCCCCAATTAAAAGACACAGACTGGCAAGCTGGATAAGGAGTCAAAATCCATTGATGTGGTATATTCAAGAGTCCCTTTTCACATGCAAGGACACAAATAGACTAAAAAGGATGAAGGCAAATTTACCAAATAGAACACAGATTTACCAAATAGAATAGAAAAAAGCAGTGGTTGCAATTCTTATTTCTGACAAAACAGTCTTTAAATCAACGAAGATTAACAAAGGAAAAAGACAAAGGAAGGCATTATATATTGGTAAAGGGGTCATTTCAGCAAGATGAGCTAACTATCCTAAATATATATGCATCCACTACAAGAACACCCATATTTGTAAAACAAATTCTCAGTGACATACAAAGAGAGTTAGACTCCCACACATTAATAGTGGGAGGCTTTAACACCCCACTGTCAATTTTAGACAGATCATCAAGACAGAAAATTGACAAAGATATTCTGGATTTGAACTCAGCTCTAGACCAAAATGACTTGATAGTTATCTACAGATCTTTGAACAAAGAATAAAAAGAAAGCAAAGAAAAAGAAATAATACCATTACAAAGTGGTCAAATGACATGAAGAGACATTTTTCAAAAGAAGATACAGGAATGGCCATAAAACATGAAAAAATGCTCAACACGAATCATCAGGGAAATGCAAAATAAAACCACAGTGAGGTAGCACCTTTCTCCTGCCAGAACGGCTATTATTAATAAGTCAATAAACAATTGATGTTGATGTGAATTTGGTGAAAAGGGAATGCTTATACATTGCTGAAGGGAATGTAAATTAGTACAACCTTTGTGGAAAATACTATTGAGAATTCTCAAAGTACTAAAAGTAGATCTACCATTCAATCCAGCAGTCCCACTAACGGGTATCTAAACCCCTAAAAAGAAAGCATTATATCAGAAAGACACCTGTATGTGTGTTTACTGCAGAACGGTTTACAATTGCAAAGCTGTGGATGGAACTAGAGGCCATTATTCCAGGTGAAGTAACTCAGAAATGAAAAACCAAGTATGTTCTGACTTCTAAGTGTGAGCTAAGCTATGAGTATGCAAAAGCATACAGAATTAAATAATGGACGTTGGAGGCTCAGAAGGGAGGAGGCGGGAAGTGGGAGAAGGATTTAAAAATACTATATATTTAATACAGCATACACTATTTGGGTAATCAGTACACTAACATTTCAGACCACCACTATACAATTCATCCATGTGACTAAAAACCACTTAAGTGTACAACTAAAGCTACTGTAAAAAACAAGAAAACAGCATTTTAAAATTTGTTGGTGTTCTTTTTGAGAATAGTTGATTCTTAGGCTGTTTTGTTTTAAAGATTCCGTTGATAGAATAAATTTGTCCCAAACTGGCCCTTTTTGTGATATTTGATGATTAAATTTTACCTCCACAGAACAAAATTTCTAGGCGAACATGCTGTATAAGAGGTGTTAATATGGTTTGGCTCTATGTCCCCACCCAAATCTTATCTTGAATTGTAATCCCCACATGTCGAGGAAGGGACTTGGTGGATTGGGTCATAGGGGCAGTTTTTCCCATGCTATTCTTGTGATACTGAGCGAGTTCTCATGAGATCTGATGATTTAAAAGTGTTTGGCAGTTCCTCTGCTTCACTTGCTCTCTCCTGCAGCAGTGTAAGATATGCCTGGTTTTCCCTTTCACCATGATTGTCTGCTTCCTGAGGCCTTCCCAGATATGTGGAACTTAGTCAATTAAAACTCTTTTGTTTATAAGTTACACAGTCTCAAGTAGTTCTTTATAGCAGTGTGAAAATGTACAAATACGAGTGTCTAGCATTCCTGTTTCTTTAAATACTAGATAAGGCAGCTGACATTAGACATCAATAGATGTGTGGCCGTTAACTCTCCTCTACTACGCTGTTTCTGAGAAGGCCCAAGTTTGATTAGAAAACCAGCGTGGGTGTTAGAGAAGGTAGGCTTAAGAATTAATCTCTGATAGCTTATTTTGATAACTAGAGAATTTTGCTAATGTGTATAACTGAATTTCAGTATATAAAATCCTTCACCAAGAATAGCTCAAGATAAAGCAAGACATGCTGAAAACTATTTTAAGTAGAATACTGAGAGATGATTTCAGCAAAATATGAGCATGATTTTACTAATTTTAAAGCAGAATATGACTAGGTTCAGAGTTGTTGTTCAAGGCAATGAAATAGTTACCTGTCCTTGGGCAAAGTGTGTGAAATGACGTATAGAATGTGTTCTGTTAAAAGTCATACCTGGCCAGGCGCGGTGGCTTACGCCTATAATCCCAGCACTTTGGGAGGCCAAGACAGATGGATCATGACGTCAAGAGATGAAGACTATCCTGGTTAACATGGTGAAACTCTGTCTCTACTAAAAATACAAAAATTAGCTGGGCATTGTGGCGCATTCCTGTAGTCCCAGCTACTCGGGAGGCTGAGGCAGGAGAATTGCTTGAACTCAGGAGGCGGACGTTACAGTGAGCCCAGATCGCGCCATTGCACTCCAGCCTGGGTAACAAGAGTGAAACTCCGTCTCAAAAAAAAAAAAGTCATACCTAAGAGGAATAATAAAGATATGAACACTAAAATGAAAAACAATAAGGCAACGTGTATTAGAACTGCTGATTATAGATACAGGTCATGAAACTGCAAAACAGCCTTTAACAGGTAGCACCAAAGGAAATTTTTCATGGCAGTATTCATTCAGATATAATCAGTATCATGCAGTTTTATTTCTGTGAAGATTATTCCTTTGCAAGAATAAAAGTATGCTTGGAGATGACTGAATTTGCCAATGTGAAGAGATCGGCAACTTAGCAAAAGTGCAGTGCTTGGTTTTTGGGTAGGGCAGGGAGAGCCTCTATGGTGGAGTGATGGTAATAACCCTGGGTTTCTCCTGAGTGAAGAGTGTGATGATCAAGTATTCACTTTTTCATCGAGCTGAACCAGAGGAGGGAATGCTCCTAGTTAAAGCTATCCTTAATAATCAAGGCTCCCAATTAATCAGATTTTCCTGTTTCTACTTACCTCCATTGCCTCCAAATTTAAATCTATATCTATATCTATATCTATATCTATATCTATCTATCTATCTATCTATATTATACCTATTAAATATCTTCTCTGTGTGAAGTATTGTTCTTGGATCTGAGCCTTCAACAGTGGAAAAAATAGCATTGTTTTTGTCTTATGGAACTTATATTTAAGTTAGGGACACAGACACTAAAAATGAAGAGAAAAAATAGGTTCATATTTAAGTTAGTAATAAGAAGTAACATTTAATAAGAGGCAAAGGGAAAGAGAGTTACGGAGAAAGTGTTGCCTTCATGACGGTCATCAGGCAGGAGTCTGCTAGGATGACATCTGATGAGAGACCTGAATGAAGTGAGGGCTGAGAGGCACTGACGTCTGGGGAAGAGAGCTCCTGGGAGAGAGAATGAACATATACGGATGGTTTTGCTCACACTATTGTCTATGCCAGGAAGGTTTGTCTGTTTGTTCTGTCTGCCAGTATCTTGTTTATCTTCAGAAGTCAAGGTTGAATATTCTTTTCTCTTTGGACCATTTCTATTTCAACCAATTTATAAGATTTGTTGTCACATTCCAGGCTAATCCAACCTTTTGTTCATATGCTAGAATAGCACTTTTAAAATCACCAAATACTTATTAAAGTATGTGCTTGTGGTTGAGGACACAAAGAATAGGAGTACTTGTCTTTCAGAAGCCAGAAAAATTAATACACTCCCCTCAAGGAACACCTAGAATTTTAATTTTCTGCTCTCCTCATCACTCCTTTATTAGACTGAAAGTAACTTGAGGAGAGAGACTAGGTCTTATTCATATTAATATTACTATAAATATAGTGTGTCCTATGTGTTGCAAATTGTGAATAGCCTATAAATATTGTGCATAATATTAATAAAGAGTAATGCCAACATTCATTTAGTAGTGTCAAGGAGTTGCATGCTAGGATATAATTTTAGCTATGACTCTAATTGAAAAGTGGTTATTTCTGCTTAAGGAAATAAGATAATCTCCTTTTTGTAGTGAAGAAGCAATACTACACAGAAGAAATTTAATTCAGGCATGGCAGAGATCATGTATAAGACAGTTAGCTCTTAAGGCCTAGCATGCAGGAGGCATTCAGAAGAGCAGGCAGAGGCTATCAAAGCTGCTGTGGAAATAAATTGAAAATGCCTGTTCTTCAAGTCAGCTTTAAACAACTAGAAAAGTGAAGAGCAGGAATATGAATGTGATTATAGAAAGGGCCAAATCCAATGCATATGAGTGTAGAACAAGCTTTGAAGAGAAAGACCCGTAGCAAGGCTGCTACTTTTAACAATCCAGGCTGTGCTTGCTGCACAAGCTGGGGACATAATTACATGCACCACTATGCAAATGGTGCATTCTGGAGGTGTGCAAGGTGACAGCTGCTAAGTTACTACTTCCCTTTCTCTAAGAAAATCCAAAGCCTCAAAATACAGAGTAGAAAGTGACTGGTTTTCTTGTCACCCAGGCTAAATACGTCCCCTATTTTATTTTTCAGTGCAATTTGTAACTGGTACTAGAATATTATTCTTCATTCAAATAGATACATCTTAAAGTACAAAATTCTCTCTTCAGTTTGCTTAATATAAATATCTACTTTTTAAAACATTTTTACTAAGCCCTACATTATGGATTCCCTATAATATAATCAATTGCTTCTTGACGAGAAAGAATAATTTCTTATTACTGTGCAAAAGATTTTGGTTCCCATAGTAGTTTAAAAAAAGCTAAAAAAAAATTCTGACATAATCCCATTTCAACAAAGTTTATTTCTGTCTTTTGTGCTGTATATTACAGGTATTCAAGAATATTTGGAAATCACTCAGTTTCATAACAGTTATAGGTGGCTTGCGGCCCCTAAAATCAGCTTGTGTGCCATCTCCAATGATAATAATAGTCTAGGCTTGCCATTATCAGGACCTGCTGTGTCTCTTATCTCAGGTTCAACCAAACATGGCCCTTTTGCATCATTAAGTCAGACAAGCTGGACATTGATTCTTGCCTTCATATAAAAGGTCCTAAAATGAAGCAGAATTTTGTCATAGTGCCAGCATGGTAAATTTTCTTGCTGTTATTCATGTTTACTTGTTTTTGTGGCCCACTATCTCAGTTTATTTCTGTTCCCTTCATTGCTGGGTCCTGCTTTCTGCTGCCTTTCTTTGTAGACCTTTGAGATTCACATGTTTCTATAAGCTCTGCCAAGCTACCATGGGCAGCAGTGACTTCTGGTGTCTTAAACACGCACTCTTAAACTTCAATTCTGATTCATCTTGGGTTCTTGATCCTCAACTCAGCTGCTACCACCAACCTCCAGACCCATGCATGGTCTTACCTCATCTTTCTGATCCCTCCCTCCTGTGCTGGCTTTCCTGGTACTCCTGAATGCTGAGCACATCAGCTGCTGTCCATCTCTTGGCACTTAGATGGCAACTTGTGCTCTCAGATTGTCAGTCAGACATCCTGGTACTATCAGGACTTCCTCAAAGGTGATTCTGAATGGAGCCACCATATGGAGAAAAGCACTTTGCATCCCTGGGAAACATAATGGATAACCAGCAAAGTTGTACAATTTTTGAACTGAGGATGATTATTTAATCAGCTCTCCTCTGTAATCATAGGTGAATAGACATGTTTATGATATAGTTTTATTAAGAAAAATTACAATAATGTTTACTAAAACAAGACAAAAAAGCAATGTGGAATGTTGATTGTAAAACTCCACAACTATATATTATATGTATAGAAAAATAGGATTGCACAACTACATGTATATTTTGATCTCTGTTTTTTTGTGGAAAATTGAACATACCTGTCTATAAGAGCACAATTATTATGGGCAAATGTAATTCTAGGATCTCTATATGTATTGTACCATTAAATCTTTATAACTACCTTATTCATTAGATATGATTACCAACCCAGTTGCAGAAATGAAGACATTTCTGTGAGAAGTTAAGTAACTTTCTCAGATTTGCAGAATGGCTAGTCTGCAGAGGGATTTGAACTCAGACAGATTGGCTGCCTAATCGTATGCTATTAACCATTTGTTACATTGCCATTCTCATACATATAAATTCACTGGAAAAGGCTAATAAAAGTGTTTACATTTGGAAAGTGGATTGAGAAGTAGGAAAGGTGTGCATGGGATTTTACTTTTCTATATATTGTTTTATTTTCATTGATTATTTTTTCTTCAGTTAAATGAAATTAAGAAATGCCATTAAAATAATCAAGGTTTTTCCTGTGGATCAATTCCTCTTCACTGTAATAATTTGTTTTGTATAATGAATATATTCCAATCTAAATCTACAGAAAAGTTGCAAGTGCATTGCAAAACCTTTTTTTCTGCAGTGATATTCGAGAATATATTGCTGACTTGATGTTCTATAACCCTTGAATATTTTAGTGTGTATTTTCTACAAACAATATATTCTTCTACATAACCACAATAACCATGAGTACCAAGAAATAAACATTTGGACATTACTGCCATGTAAGCCTCAGACATCATTCAGGTTTCATCAGTCATACCAATAGTGACTTTTAGAGCAGAATGATCAAGTTCAGAATCATGCAATGCATTTAAATATTCCTCTTTAGTTTCTTCCAATCTGAAATAATTCCTCAGTTTTCCTTAGCTTTTATAACCTTAAAGTTTTTAAAGATGACTGTACAGTTATCTTGTAGTAACATGAGCCAACTCCAAGTCTTCTACCTGGAGTTGGCTCATGTTCCTCATGAGGTGCATGAGATGCTGAGTTTTTCTCACTGCATTTTAGCAAGTGACAAAGTATTTTAATGTATTTAATTATTGATACTGTTGACTTTCATTACTTGATTAAGGTGGTGACTACCAGGCTACTTCACTGCAAAGTTGCTCATTTTCTCCTTTTAATTGATCAGCATTTTGTGAGGATGTAATTTGAAACTATATACATATGCCATTTTTCATTAAGCTTTCAATTTTTCTATTTATGTATAGCAGTATGGGTACATGATTCTTATTTTAGTTGATTAATTATCCTTCATTAATATTATTATTTATTTTGAAGTTTAAATTGTCCATTTGGTTGGCTCCTATATCCTTTAACATGCTCCATCTTTCTTTGACAATTTTCTAACTTTATGGTCCAAAATATTCTGGGTTCATCTTTTTTTTTTTCTTGCCTTATTCCTGTTACTGTCTTAGAGAAGTAGCACTGCATGCATTCATTCCACAGAGTTGAGAAACATGAGATTTTTTTCCTGTAAAAATTCTGGCATCAACTTTTGGATAGAAGTTAAAATGATGATTTAAGTAAAATAGAGTCTATCAATGACAAGTCTAAACAAGAGTGTTTATAATGCAGTTTAAATTTATTCCAAAGTACTTCTCAAAGACTTTTGGAAAAGCATTTTTCTTCTCTTTTGCCATCACCAAGAAATTTTTCTTTCTAAGGACTTCTGATCTATAGTTGCAGCTGTTCCATATCTCAAGACCTTGGGGGACAGTGTTAAGCTAACTATAGACAAATGCACAACAAAAGTAAAGATTCCCAGGAATGAGAGGATGGAGGACAGGCAGATGTAGTGACTGTCTTAGCCTTTGAGCCAAACAAAAAAACTCTTCTTTCCATTAATAATTTTGAATATGACCTCAAGGCAGAATTGCCCAGGTTGAAAAGTAGTATTTATTGTTCTTATTGTGACTTGCTACAAAACCAATAAATGTAATTGGGTAAAACTTATCAGATCAAAAAAGCATATTTCAGTCTGAAATATGAATACAGAAAATAGTTATCAATTGGCTTTCTAAAAATAGAAGAGTTATGAAATACCAAAAAATGTCTTGGGTGTTAGCTGATGCTAATGCATAATAAATCTTCAATATATTATTATTATTTTATAAGCTCTCCTCCAATTAGATATACTTTTTCTTAATATATTACAGTTTTACTGAGAAATGATAGATAATATGTTAAGTGTTTTGTAGCTAAAGTAGGTATTCATATATATCATTTCATATTCTCCTTGAACAACCTGGTGATACAAGTATTATCAGTCTCACATCAGTGTAAATGGAATCTCAGAGGGTTAAAGAGATTAGTCCAAGGTACTAATTGGCAGAGCAGCATTATTCTAATTCCAAGTTGTCATTTCTCTTTTTCTTACCTCTTCACACCCTTTCTCCTACTTTTCCCTTTGACTGTTCACAACTACATTTTAAAAAATCCCTGGGTTTAGTTTACCAATGTGACACATGAATCATCTGAAATTGAACAAAATAACCTTATATTAAGAAGATTACATTAATGGTTCTGTTTTTTTTTTTTTTTTTGGTAATTAAACTTTTTTTTTCTTTTTTTCCTCAAAACAGGTAGAATTAATAGGCACAGAATTGTATCATATACAATAAATTATGTTGTATTTCATGGGGCTTTCTAATCATAGAAGTGAAACATTGTGTTTTGAGGAGATTTTTACTAGCAAAAGAGAGGTGAAGTCTATACATCAGAGAGAAAACTAAAAACTAAAAATAACATATTTAACGAGTCATGGCAGAGAAGATTCTACAGGCAGACAGGGTAGGCTGAGATTTGACTGATGTTGAAATTTAGATGTTGATGATCATTTATTCTAAGTGTTGGTTAGGCTTCTGTTGTGTCAAACACTGTTGCAGCTTTCATAAGGCACTCATTGTAAGTTTAATGACAAATCAAAGGGCAACTGAAGAGCCATGTTTTGTTTTGGAAATTTTGACTATTTGGGGGGATTCTACAAAATATTTCCATCAACCAGTGAGTTAAAATACCACATCTAACCTCTTTGGCTACATTAGGCTCAAGACAGAAGGGGAACAAGACTTCATAGCCCCTGTTTTAATTAAGTGATATCTTCCCAAATGCTCAGACAGTGAAACAATAACATTTTAGCTTTCACTCTTTCTCCAAATTGCATTTTCTGTGAAAGCAAGACAAATGAAAGAGTTATTTTTTTAACTACCATATGCTGTTCAGAGCACCACAGTTTGTGAATTTTTAAGTGAAAATGGAAATTGTTTTTATTTCCCTGATTTTTATTTGCATGTTTCACGTCCCAAACCTGGGTGCCTTCTGATCAAAAGTGACACATAAAAGTAGCAAGCCATTTAAGAGTGACATTATATTACACCCAGCACATGTCTAGTTTAGAGAAATAAAGAACAAAATATGCAGAGGAGGAAAGGCTACTATTTATCTTCATTTTCCCCCTATTAGCAAGTTAAAATAAAGGTAAACCTACATGGTATCACTATAGATATGATTCAAAATAAATAAATTAATAGGGTTAGTTTTCTTTTCCTGAATACTCTACCTCAACTTCGCTGAACTGCTCTTCTCAACACCCCCCACCAAAAACAAAGAGAGAAGATGAAAACACACAAAAGAATAGAGAAAGTTGAAGTATTCTCATTTAAAGATCTGATTTGTGTTTTCATCTGTGAAAAACCAATTGCCTTTGAGTTTAATTTCTTTACACAGACATGCAGAGGCGTCATTTAAGTTAGTTGGAATTATATCAAATACTGCTGACCAACTCAGTTTACAGACTCATTTGATTACATTTGACTCCTAAATCTATGATCAAATACATCGTTTTCGTTTCTATGAGAAAGAAAATGAGATTCATTTTTCCACATTCTTTGTTGTATCTAAAATTAGGTTTTGGGGATATTATGTTTCCTCATAAATAAATGCATGCAGAAAAAAATAACTTCCTTGTTCTTATCTTGGAAGATTGGAATAATGCAATTTTGCCTTTTGCATTTAAAAAGAGTTTTAATAGGATATCTTACACCGAAATCCCTTGAAATCTCTGAGTCAAGCATTTGATACAGGTGGTGTTTTGGGGAAGGTAATCTCAGAATGCTGAGTTGAGAGATGAAGAAAGCAAAATGCAGAAAGAAAAACAAATACAAGGCTATGCAACTGAGTTGGTCATGACTGTGAGCAACTAGTACTGCATCAGGCAGAAACTTCTGAAAAGTCTTATAAAATATATGTACACAAACTGTCTACTCAGGTGATAGACAAAAGCATCTGATCATTAATTAGTTCCCATACCCTGTGAATCAAAGCTGGCAATGGAAGCGTTAATTACTCTGGCGTTTCTGCATGTTTGTATAAACATACAAGTGCTGATCAGGATGCTGCAGGGTTTCATTTATAGGAGTGTCAGAGAAGTATCATGACAGAAATCAAGAGGTGCCCATTGCATTCTGAGGTGAGGATTTGCTTATCAGTTTGTACAATACATCTTTTTGAGGAGTTCTCCAGAAGCTCCCTTCAGCATCTTATGTGTGATGGCTAAGGCTAGTATCATGACATCTGCTTGGTCATATTGCCTTGGTGACAGAGAAACCATTACCCCAGTATAGACCTCTGGCTTGAACTTGGAACTATAAAGTAGTATCTCTGGACACTACTTTAGAGTTCCATGTCACTCATTAATATAGGAGTCTGCAAACTATGGCCCATGTCATAAATCTGGTATGCTACCTGTTTTATTTTTAAGTAAAATGTTATTGGAACACAGCTACCCTAATTTGTGACAGAACACTTCCAAAATTCTACTTTTAAGCATCTCCCTATACTCCTGTCTCCTTCTCCTTTTTAAAATTAATCCAGCTGGACTGATTCACTATTTTATTTTCTGTTATCAATTATTAGTTTCATCTTCCAATTAAAATTCCCGCTCCAGATCCTGTGTTTCATCATTAAAATTATTAATTACAAAAATCCTTATTTCTTGACATTTTCACTTCTTCTTATTCATCTGGTTGAACTAAAAATCTGTTTAATTCAACACTTTTTCTATACCACATCTACATCTGAAAAGCTGAATTTTGCTGTAGAAAATCATTCAGTCAGGTTACGTCAACTACCTTTCCATTTGTACCCACACAGCTGAAACTGGTATTCAGTTCTTTTACATTTCCCCAGTAAGTGAGAATTCCCATTCCCAGGGACAACAATTATATTTTTCTTCTCTCTTCCAGCCTCTCCAATCCCCTAGCTACTTTCAGATGATATCTTCACCTCATATTTGCTTATCAAGATACAGACCGGAATGATTGAATCTTCCTGTAAACAAACCTGCAACCTGCCTAATTTGTAAGACACATGCTCTGTTTCTCTTTGTGACACTATGAAGAAGTGTCTATGGTCCTACTAAAGGGGAATCCTGTATTTGTGGCCCAGATTTTACCCCTCTTTCCTTCCTAAATATTTCAGTATTTGTTGACCCTTCCTTTTTCTCTCACACCAACGATTTTTCTGCTATACTGAATAATTACACCAATATGTGCTTTGGTATCTCAAATCTTGCAAGAAAAAAACAACACATTTTTAATTAAAAATCTCTACCTTTTATGCCACACTTTGTTCCAGCATTTCCCTTTTTGTCTCACCTTTTTACAGTAGGATTTAAAAGCTATCTCTGTTGCTGTCTCTTTGTCCTCATCTCCCATTTTCTTTCAAATTCTCTTTGATCAGGCTTTTGTCCTCTATGCTTTGCTGATGTTGCATTAAATTCCCCAGTGTTCTCCCCGATTCTTAGTTGAATTTCACATGTTGACAACTACCTGATTCCTGACTTCTTATTTTGCTTTTTCTGCGATAGTACGTTTCTTGATTTTTTCCCTTAACTTTTTGAATCTTTTATTTTTTGATTGTAAGCTCTATTTTATTATTTCTCTAAAATGTCTGTTTGATTACCCAGTTGTATTGCTTAAAATACTATAAATTGGGTAATGAGTTCCAAACACATGTCCTCATGCCTAACTTTTCCCCTGAGTTCCAAATTCATAAACCCAGGTGTCACCTGAATGACTAATAGGCATCTCAAGTTAAATATGTCTAAAACAGAACTTTTTGATTTGTGCCTCTCACTTCATAACATGATTTTCCATCAATCTTTCATATTTCTGTAAAAAGTACTATCACTCACTCAATTTCTTAAGACAAAGGAACAAGGACCCTGTCATCATTCTTAATACCTTTCCTTCTTTCCCTTACTACCAATCTCCGCCTTCCCCATCACACACACTCTTAATCCAATGCTACATCATGTCAGGTCTACCTCTAATATACGTACCAAATTTTATCACATTTTAACTTCATGTTTGTGAGTGCCTAATTATTACGTTGAAGCTTATTTGTCCTTGGATGGATGTAATTTTATTGGATATTTTTCAATCGCCTTAGGATATTTTATGCTTGTATAGAGAATCTTGAGGCCATTTTGATTTCTTTCCCTTGTAAGTGATTTGTTTGATATACCTGGATGCCTTTAAAATGCTTACCTTTTTTTTTTTTTCTTTTTTGGAGACAGAGTTTTGCTCTGTTGCCTAGACTGGAGTGGGTTCAAGAGATTGTCCTGCTTCAGCCTCCTGAGTAGCTGGGATTACAGGTGCCCACCATCATGCCTGGCTATTTTTTGTATTTTTAGTAGAGAAGGGGTTTCACCGTGTTGGACAGGTTGGTCTTGAACTCCTGACCTCAGATGATCTGCCCACCTTGGCCTCCCAAAATGCTGGGATTACAGGTGTGAACCACTAAGTCCAGCTATCCCAACATAATTTCTGGCATTATTTTTAAAAAGTCAAATCCAAAAGTTTACATACGGTAAGATTCTGATATGGGTTGGCTCTGTCTTCACCCAAATCTCATCTTGTAGATCCCATAATTCCCATGTGTTGTGGGAGGGATCTGGTGGGAGATAATTGAAGCATGAGGGCGGGTCTTTCCCTTGCTGTTCACGTGATAATGAATAAGTCTCAGGAGATCTGATGAATTAAAAAATGGGAGTTTCCATGCAAACGCTCTCTTTCTGCCTGTTGCCATCCATGTGTGACAACTTGCTCCTCCTTACCTTCCATCAAGATTATGAGGCCCACCAAACATGAGAAAATGTAAGCCTAATAAACCTCTTTTGTAAAATGGACTAATACAGATTCCATTTACATAACATTCTCGAAAAGGCAAAACTATAGCATCTTACCACAAAAACAAAACACAAAACAAAAAAACACGAGGTACTGGATATGTTAATTTTCTTGATTTAACCATTTCAAAATGTGTATATATATGTGTGTGTGTGTGTGTATATATATATATATATATATATATATATATATATATATATCACATTACCATAACTGTATGATATTTTTATTTGTCAATTTAGGAAAACAAATACTTTCAAAGAAGTGATTTTTTTTTTTTTTTTTTTTGAGATGGATTTTCACTCTTGATGCCCAGGCTGGAGTGCAATGGTGTGATCTTGGCTCACCACAACCTCCACCTCCTGGGTTTAAGTGATTCTCCTGCCTCAGCCTCCCAAGTAGCTGAGATTACAGGCCTCCACCACCATGCCTAGCTAATTTTTGTATTTTTTTTTTTAGTAGAGACAAGGTTTCTCCATGTTGGGTCAGGCTGGTCTCAAACTCCTGATCTCAGGTGACCTGCTTACCTTGGCCTCCAAAAGTACTGGGGTTACAGGTGTGAGCCATGATGCCCAGCCAGAAACAAATACTTTCAGGGATCGTATCTGAGGTTGCCAGGAGCTGGGAGTAGGGAAGGAAATGATTACCAACTGGAATGGGATAACCTTTTGGGAAAATGAAAATATATGTCTTCATTATGGTGGTAGTTATGCAGATGTATTTGTGTGTCAAAACTCTTAAGGCTATACACTTATATAGGTGAATTGTACTCCATGTAAAGAAATTACATATATGAAAAAAATAAGAGAAAATGAGAGAATGTAGGTGGTATTTACAGAGGATTACTGCAAAATATTTTCCACTTTGTTTTGTATTAGAAAGTTTTTACTTACAACATTGAAAATTTGGATAAAACAATTTGTTTTTCAAAAAACAAAATCTCTATGTTAAGACCAGGTATAAACATTTGTTAGCAAAGACAAAAATAAAATAAATAAATTTAGCATAAACAAATTTCACAGTATATTAATCCTTTTCCACTCAGGGTCATGTGAGTAATTAATGGACTCTAAGAGATCATATTATAATTACAAACATGCTAATACATTATAACAATAATAATGTTACAAATGTTAGTATATTCATAGAACTCACATTTACTTAACTTAGAGTTTTATGTAGCATACTTTCCATATGTGATCCCTTTTGATTTAAGTTAACCGGTAAGTCAGGTAAATGACATTAATGAAGGAACTATGATGTAGAGCAATTAAGCAACTTGCCTTAGGTGTCTAATCCAGGTACTATAATTCCAAATCTCATATCACTTGTTCTATATCTTCTTTTACCGAAGCATAATAGATGTACAGAAATTGACATATGTATTTAGAAAAGTGACATATAAAGGTGCAGCCCAGTGAATTATTAAATACCTGTGTAACTAGAACTGAGATCAAGGAAGAGGATATCACCAAAACACCAAAAATGACTTACTTTTTAAAAGGGGAACCAAATTAGAAAATTTTTATAAAACATTTAATTTTGTGGTATTACATAAAATATACACAGTCTTCTCTTTAAGGGTCCTTTAAATATCCAACTATTTTACGACATTTATAATACGATTTTGTTAATACAATGTTTTTATGCACATATTTAGGAACATAGATTTAGGCAGACCAATATAAAAATATCCCCAAGATAACATCAATTGGTAGTCACCATTTATATGGTTACTGTGTATATATAGAAAGGTCAATGTATTAATTGCTTTTAGCCATAAATGTATTTAGAATGCATATGACTAATGGGATTCACATCACTGGTCACAATCACAAGCAATTCTTAAGACATTTGTCAAACATGATCAAGATGGCCTTAATGTTCCCCTCAGCTTAACTCTAAACTGGTTTCTCTCTGACATTAGGTCCCTGATCTTCCTGTTTTAGAGAATTTACTTTAGAAAGCCTGAAACTGTAAATTCTTTCTCTGTCCCTTTGAGATATAAATCTTTGCTGGGCTCTTGTGTGTTTTACAAATTGGAAATTTCTTTCTCAAGAATCTGGGAGCCATTTTTTTGAAATATAATTATTAAGAAAGATAGAGCCTCCGTATCTGTTTCTGTGAAAGAGTAGAAACCTAACTTGGATAATACAATCAACAAACACAGGTGGCCTAATCACGCTGACCAATGCTGCCTCCCCAAGGTCCCCCAGCACTTTCTCCCTAAATCACCTCAGTGCTTAAAGGCTCTCCTATTTTGTGTTGCAGGAGGGCTGAGTTCAGTCTGTCTCCACTATTGTGGTAGTCTTGACTCCTATTGCAATAGTCTTGAGTAGAGTTTTCCTTACCTGTTAACTCCCTAAAGAGAATTTCTTTTCTCTCATAAACACCTGCTGTACTCTAGGTAATAAGCCACAGTCTCACATCTTGGATTGGTGTAGCTAGACAACTAAGCAAATATAAATATGAAGACAATTCTAGGCAGACGCAACTGTGAATGACAGTGGGGCAGAGTTCATAATACATTTGGGGATCTTATTAAGTCAATAGTTTTTGTGACATACTCTAAATTTGTTGTTTGACAAAACCAATGAGAGCTGGAGTGGCTGGGGAAATTGCCTGTGATTAAGTTATGAAACAATTTCGAGTAATTTTAAGTAATTTGGATTCCAGGAATTGGGAAGTCAACAGAAGTACAGTACGTAAAAAAGTAATCAGATGTGTGTTTTTGAATATTACTAGGCTAGCAGAGTAAGGATTCATTTGCTGGTAAACTGGATCTCCAGCAAAGGATGGGGAGAAGAAAAAGCACAGCTTTATAGAATTTACAGATTTCTGTGGCATAAATACTCCCATGGTGGCTGATTTCAAGTTGCCAACTGTTTAATAACCAGAATTCAGAATTTCTTAATTTTAACAATTGTATTTTTATGAGCCAGTACAGCTTGTTCTAACACACCACCAGTAATAGAGGAAGAGAATACATTTTGTCTAGGTGAAATAGATGAAGTTACAGACTCATAAAACAACTGTGAATGTGGGTAGGAGGAAACCAAATCAGGACACGTTTCAGAAGTAAAATTGACAGTCCATGTCAGAGATACTATTCATATTACATATAGACTTCTCTTTGCTGGTCTCTTAAATAGTCAGCTGTTTACAGTTCAATTAATGTGTGTCAGAGATCAAGTAATATTCCTGTGGTTACCCACCTTGTCAGTGGCAGAACCTGGATTTGAACCCAATCTATCTAATTCGAGTCTCACATATAGGATTAGGTGCTCATCTCAGATTTATCTGGAAAATGACCTAATGAGGTTGTTCTGATGATAATGTGTATATCCAAAGCACTTAGAACAATTTTAGACACCTATAAACAATTATGAAATTGCAGCTAGCATTATTAATATTGTAATTACCATTATCCTTGTTTTTAACACAATTGTCATTATGTCTGATTGAATAGGTTAGGTGAGTTATGACACAACTAATCATGAGCTCCTAGTATAGAAAGTGATTTTCTATGCTTAAAAAGTTTACAACTGGGGGAAAATAATGTATTTAAAATGCTGTGGGTTTTGAATTGTAATTCTTAATATTTTTTCTCCTAGTATAAGCTAAGTCTTATAAATAAAACTACGTGTCATGGAATATCAGCTTCCTTTATATCATCACAGCTTGGAATAGGCTTGCTAGGTGATGATAAGCTCATCAAACATTTCTTTATGTTAAAAGCTAAGATATTGGCCCTGTGAACATTAAACCTTATTCTTCCTTGTTCTGATAAAATCAGGAGTAGAATTAAATTTTGAGTTATGCTAGTAGTGATTTGTAATCCTCAAATAGCTAAAAACTCTGTTTTTCAAAGAATATTTTACAGAGGAGGCTGACAGCAGCCTCTATCTAGCCCAGCTTTGACCACTGAAAATGATGTAACTTGTGCATGTTGCACACCATTGGATTTTGGCATCTGTATAAAGCACTAGCTTCTCTCCTAGTGAGATAAAAATCTTTTAGTCTATTTACAGGGCAAGAATCTTTTGGACCACAGCTTTATAGCCTCTGGTGTTTTGGACCTACAAATAAATCACTCGTAAGATAGAAAATTTTGCAGAAAATTTTGGACTCTAAAATAGGCTGCACACTATTTAATTTTAAACATTCAATAACTGCTATCAAACACATATGATGAAGATAAATGTATCTCCTGCAATTTTCTCAGTTGGCACACCAGAGAATACCTGAAAGACAAGGTCACCAGAGCTGGGATTGTGTTCATACTTTTGAATTTAAAGTCCTTGACAAATAAAATATCTTTACTCAAAACTGAAACATACATTCATGAACATGTATTAGCACATAATAAAGCAATGCTATTGACCCTGGGCAATTTGTAGAAATATCCAATGCAAATCAATGCCAAAGGATGCATGTCACATTAGTTATTGTGGGAAAATCGCTTCATGACATAATTACACTCTTTTTACATTGGGTTCTTTTGTTTAGTATTTATTATTTGTAAGTGTCAGCCTTAGCATACACATTCACACTGTTAAAACAATGAGTACACCATTGTTACTTTGTTTTGACAAAAAGTATACATACTGCAGTATTTATAATAAAATTATAACTGTGTTCTGCTTGTGAGCACAAAAGGGGTTTGCAGCTGAAGTGTGATGCTTCCAAGGAAAATCCATTAAAATTCTGGCAAAGAGAAGAAGTTGAATTTCTTCTCTAGGCCAAGTGTTACGTTATAAAATCAAATACTTTCCCCATCTTTGTGGTGAGCTTTGATTATGCTTGTTTAAAAGAAAAGGGAGATTCACATTATGCGAATTTGTGTGAGGTATAATGTTATAATCTCTTTGGAATTTCTCTCCCTCTACCTGACCCAAATCGAAATTTTAACTACAAACCAGTGGAAGTTATGGTCTAACACACACTGTGGTATAACTATACCTCCTGGTACAAATCCTGTGCACACCACAAAGAAGTGGAATGTGATAGAGAAAGATTTTAAAATACAGTGAATTAACGGAAAATTTGAGATATGGCACGTTGAACAAATCAGAAAACAATTGCCATTGAAAAGATAGTTTATTACTCAAAGTTTCTAAAATCAGGTGTGTCACATCGTGAGGGGAATACATCAGAGGTTGGTCATGCAGCAGAGGGAGGGGAAGGAGCTTTAAGGCAGAGGAACTTTATTACGGCTTTGGTGGGAAAAGTGGGTGAGGCAGCAGAAGAAGGCTTAGGATTGGCTAGTTAGAATAATTTTAGCGGACTTTAGAACAAACGAGCTATTGCTGGTTGTCTGATCCCTTTGCTGTGGGGGTGATTAGGGCAGATCTGAGAGGTCAGGATGGGAGGTGAGACAGGAGGGGTGAAGAGTGAGGCTGGAGGCCAAAGCAAGGTGAGTTGGACATATTATTGGATTGTCTGGAACAAAGAGCATCTAGCATAGGGCAGTTGTTAAAGAATCAAGTTTACAGAAGCTACAAACAGTTAATGCAAGACAGGGATGACTTACTGTAATATAAATAACACATTTAACATGTAGTAGGTACTGTTGGTAGGTGGCCCACCTGGATTTCCTTCTCAGAGTTGTTAAACCAGCACTCAGTGCTGTGAGGACTGGCTGCTAGGAGCTCACAGCTTTATTATTCCCTGGAGGATTGCCCTAAGCCAGTGGTTCTCAAACTTCAAGGTACATCAGAATCACCTGGAGAGCCTGTGCAGTCACAAATTAGTTGGCCCCACTTCCAGAGTTCCTGATGTAGTAGGTGTCACGTCTAACAAGTTCTTGGATGATGCTGACCCTCCTGGTCTTGGAACCACACATGGATAGCAACTGCTGTAGATTGACAGAAGTCACCTTCCCTGGAGATTCTTGAGGTGTTACACCCTCCCGAGTCAGTGACTGTAGAAGTCTTGCCACCTTGCCTTAAATTAGGGCACTCTGTTGAACTACTCACTCTCCAGAGATCCGCTGGGACCAGGCTGTGGCTAGATGCCACTGACTCCTCACCAAGTTGCTTCCTCTATCCGGTACTGCTTCCAACTTCACCAAGTTGCTTCTCCTGTCCAGGACTGCTTCCCTGTTGCCTATTGGGTTTCTCCTTAGGAAACCACCTGTGCAACATACACCATTCTGCTTCTGTTTGTAGAAAACTCAGTCTACATATTTTTACCCAAATCATCTTTTTATTACTGAAACTACATCCAAGAATTACTTTACCATTTTAGAGTTTTGTTTACTCTCAATATTCCTATTAATTCTCAAACATGGCAGTGGTTTTTGAGACTGGTCAGTAGTAATTAAAATGCACCAAATGAAAATTATTTATAGCAAAAAAATATATAATAAAGTTAAGGTAACTGGGACTATTTATTGGGAGAGTCAAATGCAAAAGGGGGGCTTAATTAGTTTTATTTGTCAAGAGTATGTGTCTATTTACTGTTGGTGTTGGTCTTACAAGGCAAGTTAAAAAGAAATGATCCTGCCATGTAGTGCTTTAGATTATAAGGTGTTATCTGAAAACAAATTTGCATTTGTAAGGCGGGGACAAATTCATTCAGTGAGTATCATAGACAATATTTTGACACCTAAATTAACTCCCATAGCTGATTTGTTTCAATTAATAAAATTTAATTATATGCATGCATGAATAAATAAATTAGTATACATTTAATAATATAAATATGTCACACACTAGGCTATCTACTTTCTCATACATTATTCATTTAGTCTTTAAAATGAAGGGCTCCAAGCAAGTTTCCAGAAAACAAAAGATATTCTGCATATTTTTAAAATTAGGATAAAGAAAATTGGTAAGGAGCTCAAATTCATGTAGTATTGTATTTTCCTCTCAATAATATACTATTGTTAGGCAATTTCTGTGAATTAACATATACAGAAAAATTATTAACATCATGATTGCCACTGATTTTGACAAAACACTGCAGACTATAGGTCTATTAGGTCTATCTCTGCCTCATACTATTCCAAGCTTTGAAGCAGAACTTACCACATTTTAATTCTGATTCTGGTGGGAAAAAAGGTAAGTACTCTATTTGCACTTTCCTATTTGAAGCCAGAACATATGATAAATGAGATGGAATAGTGTTAAACAAATTTTTGATCAGAGCTTCTTAAATCACTACTAAAGACAATTTATTAGACAAATTGCCACAAACACAGGAACCTTCAAAACTATGGTTAAAAAGAGACAATTTTGTGTTTTGGTCTCATTTGACTTTTCCATGATGTAATATGTTACCATGAAAAGAATGAAATACATATGATTTCAAATTCTAGTTTTCCCATGAAACATCTGTTCGATCTAAATTAATTTATAGTTGCTGTGGGTCTTTTAAAATCCTCATCTTTAAGTTGGTGATGATTATACTTATCTCGATAATATGGCTGGGAAGATAAATGAAGTAATTTATGTAAATTTGTATACAGCATGGCCAAAATATTTCAGGCTCACAAAAATATTGATTTTCTCTACTTTTAATTCTATAAGCATCTCCTTGTCTTTCTGAACACATTCTGTTCTCCAGTTAAACTAAGATACTACCACCTTTAAACACATCTCTTGTTATTCAGCTTATCTGCTTCTTTGTACCTCCTATTATTCATTTTATTTGCTTTTGTCTCTATTTAATCCAGCCTTTATAAACCAGATGTCCTTATACTTCAATGAAGTGAGATTTCTTCCTCTTACGTCTGTCCAGAGACACAACTCTCATGACATTGAACCCATTCTGCCATGCATTATTCTTGTACACACATTATTTTTTGATAATATCTAGTGTGATGTTTTATTCTGCCTGTAGTGAGTGCTTCTCATATGTATCCCAGAAGTTATCACAATAAATAGCATAATAACTATTTGAGTGGTTACTGGTTTTTCTGCCTCCCACCATATAATACAAGCTCTTGAAAAGTACTATGCATTTTATCTTTGAGTCCAACTTCAATAGTATATTCCTTTAGTATAGAAGAGTTATGCAATAAATTTTTACAGCAATATATAGAATTTTACATTTCATGGTCATATACAAGAAGGCTTCAAAAAGCTCATAAAAAAGTAAAAGATAAACATAAAAAATAAACTTTATTTTTCAACAGAAACTCCATCAAAGTAATATACTTTTATAAGTGATGATACCAGCCATTTAGTCCGTCTCTAAAGAACTGAGGATCCTGGAAATTGAATCATGCCAATGCTGTCTTTTTGACATTATTAACTAAAGAAAGACAGATGCCCTTTAAAGACTGCTTAAGATTAGAAGCCAAAAAGAAGACAGAAGGAGCCAAATCAGGATGGTGACATGGTTGCCTAATGATTTCCCATAGGAACTCTTGTACAATTACCTATGTTTAATGAGAGGAATTAGCAGAAGCATTGTTGTGGTGGACAAGGACTCTCTGGTTAGGCTGTCCTGGGCCTTTTTCTGCTAAAGCTTTGGCTAACTTTCTCAAAACACTCTTGTAATAAACAAATGTTACTGTTCTTTAGCCCTTCAGAAAGTCAACAAGAAAAAGCCTTGAGCATCACCAAAAAAAAAAAAAAAAAAAAAAAAAAAAACAACAATTGCTATGACCTTTGTTCCTGACTAGCCTGCTTTTGCTGTGATTGGACCATGTCCACCTGTTGGTAGCCATTGCTTTAATTGTGTTTTGTCTTCAAGATCATACTGGCAAGGCCATATTTCATCTCTGTTACAATTCTTGAAAGAAACACTTCAGGATCTTGATCCTACTTGTTTAAAATTTCCGGTGAAAACTGCTCTTGTCTACACTTGATCTGGGTGCAATGGTTTTGGTACACATTCAGTGGAAAGTTTGCTCAGCTTTAATTTTTCAGTCACAATTGTGTAAGCTAAACAGTAGAGATGTCAGTGATGTTGGCTATTGTTTCTGCCATGAGTTACCAGTCCTATTCAGTTCAAGAACAGACAAGATTTTTTTTTTTTATTGCAAATTGATGGGGATGGGTTGCCACTGCAGGCTTCATCTTCAACATCATCTCAACCCTTCTTAAAATAAATTTCTATAAACTGCTGATTATTTGGGACATTGATCCCATAAGCTTTTTGTAAAGAATCATTGAATCCATTCATCCCCTGAAAGTTCACCATACATTTGATGTTTGTTCTTGTTTCAATTTTAGCAGATTAATGTTGCTCTTATAGGGGCTCTTTTCAAACTGATGTGTTATTCTTCTTAGTGTTTCAAACTGTGTTCTATTCAGACATGTCATAATAAGTTAGCAGGACTTTATTTTGGTGCAATAAAATGGAAATCCATACATTTTCATAATATGCATTATTCACAAACATTTTGAAGATTGCTTATATATCCCAGCCTATGGTTTATTCTACCAGTGAAAAAACTTTCATATGTTTAATGACTTAATAATTAACATCAGTGACTGTAATCTGAATAAGGGACATTTGACAACATACCTTCAAGCAGTGATGGAGGAGCTCTTATTTTCTTTCATGTTCTCTCTGAGATAGTCATACGTGTAGTTTATAAGGCTATAGGTTATTTGATACCCAAAAAAGGAACTTATAAGCTACAGGCAGGTGGAGTTTGAAGCACCCATTAGGTCATTGAAGACAGTGTTCCCAGGCACCTTCATCTTAACTGGTAACACTTTTATCTTTCTCTTGAACTTATTGAAACTCTGTAGCTGCCCTTGCTGACTTTTACTTAGTAGATTTGACTCTCCTTCACTATGTCTCTCACTATGACTTGCCGTCCTTATTTGAATCTTTGGATTACTTTTTTACTCCAGAGTGAGATCATTGTGTTTTGACCCATATTGATACCCAATGCCATATTGTTTTCCATTTATCTTTTTTGGTACTTATAATACAATAGCCTGACTACTCAATTTACCTTAGCATAATACCCAGAAGTAATTTTTTTAATGAAAATGACCCTGTAAAATATGACTATGGAAGATTTATCTTTTCTTTTCCCAGTCACAAGACTCATACTAGGTTACCTGTGTCTCTGTCATCATTTTGCCACTTTATTTATTGTGTCTGCAACACTGGAAATGAAAAGAACACTTTTCAGTTGACATCCTAGGGAGCAGGAACTTTAAGATTGTCTAACTTTCTGAGATCTTCATAGGCAATAACTCTATAAATCAATTCACAAGGAAAATTTGAATCGTGCTTTGTAGAAGCCATGAAGAAATGCCTGCAAAAACATTTTGTAAACATGTAAACTATGGCTTTGTTTCATAAATCACCTATTGGGAGGTATAGGAAATTGCATCTCTAGCAAGCAAGGTTCCCAAAATTTGAAGCAGGAACTCCTCTAAAATACTAAGTAGTAGCAAATGGGAAACTTGTGTGGGCAGGTACTAGAACTCACCCCTTGGCAGAAATAAAATATAAAAGCAAATATACCTTTTTTAGTAATATGAAGCATATTAAATTTCTAAATACAAATACTCTAAAAGACCACCCATTTTACTGCTGAAGAATATGCTGAAAACAGATTTTCACAAGTGTTAAATGGATAGTTGAAACATACAACCCAATACTTTAAGTAAGATAAAATGGATTTATTCAAATAAAATATGTTAATAGATTATGTTAACATGACCTAGGCAAAACTAAGAACAAGGCCAAACTCATAGAAAAAAGTAGCTGAAATGGTACAAGGGGGCAGAAAGAAGGAGATGATGCATCATACTCAGAGATAAATTACATAACCGTTGCATAGAACAAATCTGGGCATGCCAGGAAAACATCACCAAAGAAAAGAAAACAAAGAATCCCTGGTAGACACACACACACACACACACACACACACACACACACACACACACACACACAGAGGCCGACTTCAACAAAGTGACCCTTTTCCATTTTGGGGTATTGTTATGAGCATGGTGGCAAACATTCTAGGTAGGTTTGCTTCCTATGCTCTGCTTAGCTTTGGCTTTGTAGTCAGATTGTCTGGGTTTCATTTGAACTTGTCACTCTTCTAATAAAAATATATACTCTGATCCCTGAAATGCAAATTCTTTTCATGGCCACTGGGGAAACATACCCTGCATACAATTTTTTTATTTCATCTAATTAGAAATCACTTTCTCTCTAGCTATAAATATGATTGAATAAAAGCAATTCTGTGAGATATATATTTTTAAGTTACATTTATATTATAATTTTAAAATGTAATTCCATTTTTAAATGAAAATAAAGCTGTCTAGCTCTTCATTGAAATACATTTTAACTGTGAATTCATGGGTCTTACAGACAAGGCTTGAATAATGCATGAAAACTGGACTTCACAATTTGTTTAAAATTTAAAATCAAGATGATGCATTTTGCTTTCATCTCAAGCATTAGAAGAGGAGGTGAGAAACGTCATTTTCTTAACTCTAAAGTCCCATTTCATGGCTAATCAAGGTTGATTGATTGGAGATGTCAAAAAGAGTGGCAGCTGATATCCTCCAGTCTGCTGACCTTGCGTTTCAGAAGACAGATTAAACCAGGCTGTCTCTTTCTAAATTCAAATGGATTGGGGGGAAAAAAATCTTTGCGCCTTGATCCATTATGGAACTTGTGCTTAATTGATCTTTGACTCATTACTGCAGCTGAACAATTTTGTGTCACTGACATGAATACTTGTTTACAAAATGTTAAACCAGGGTAATTGTTCATCCTCAGCTTGAAGCAATAACAACTTAACAACCTAATGAAAACAAGCTACAAGAAAACTATGAAACAGTCTCCAATCCAGCAGTAACCTATTCATTTATCCCTATTTAAAAATTACTGGTATCAGGAATTAGTTGCAAATATTGGTATTCTTTATATACCTATACTTCACATATTTGCTGATAAGTTTTCAATATTTAGGCAGAAATATCAACTTGATACAATGCAAAAGCAACTCCTGTATATGGAAAATATACAATGACTGTATACTGGCTACTACTTTTTGGTAAAATAATGAGTTGTTTACTACTTCAAGTTATATAATAATTTTTGATAACTGTATAATTTATATTTGTTTCCAAGGCCAATTTTCATTATAAGAGCAATTATCAAATATTTGAAGATACAACTGTGTTGCAAAATTACCGTGAACAAAAGTTATCAATGTTCTTACATGTTCCATAACTTTTCTTTATTTCTAGTAAATTGAAAGTATTCATTAACATTTTATCAAGATAT
Organism: Saimiri boliviensis; assembly: GCF_048565385.1. NCBI lineage: Eukaryota > Metazoa > Chordata > Mammalia > Primates > Cebidae > Saimiri > Saimiri boliviensis. Next base: position 65,784,883 of record NC_133458.1, on the reverse strand, counting down.
ATTTTAGTTGTGAAACTTACAAGACTACTTTAAATGTATTTGCTTACTAAATAACAGAGTGAATTTTCATTTGATGGATTTATAATCGGAGCTTAACACAGTCCCCTGTTTATGTTGGTTTGGCTTTGAATTGTTCTACTTTATAATGATACAAAAGTGGTATTTATTCAGTATAAAATGTGTTTCAAATTTTGAATTTTGATCTTTCCCTAGGCTAGGGATATGTGGTATAGTATTCTTAAGATGCTAGGCAACAGTTGTGAGCCTCAGCTTCCAGTTAGCTACAGTCATGAGTATAAATAACTAACACTCTTCTGTGTACTGTGTCATGAGATGATTTTGTCCCACTGTAGGCCACTAAGTGTTCTGGGCACATTTACGGTAGGTAAGGCTAAGCCATGATGTTTGGTAGGTTAGGTATATTAGATACATTTTTATTTATACTATTTCAACTTATGATGGGTTTGTTGGGATATAACCCTACTGTAATTCAAGGAACATCTGTATATTCATCCTCAGTTTATAAAGTATTACATGCAATGATAAACATACAGGTAATGTGCCATGGGAATTTATCCTTCTCAAATAGGAATTTATTAATTTGTTGCCTACTTACTATTTTCTATTAGGAAAATAAATTTTCTCTTAAATTCTCAAGAATACTTAAGTATTCAAATGCTTGATTATGGTAATGGTAATGGAGAGAGAGACAACAAGAGACAGTGAGAAGCAGAGAGAGAGAGAGAAATATCTCTAATCTGTGTTTGTGCTGTGTTTTATGTCATCATATTAAATTTTGTTGAATCTAAAAGATTTAAAAGAATTAGATCCAATGAAATTTGTATATAAATTGCACTATTATTTTATGTACCAATGTTAACAACTCTGCCAATTAAATCATGACACAATCTGAAGATGCTAGTATAACAAGATGCATACTGATATCAGAGATGTAAATGTGGAAAACGAGGCCATCAGAAACTAGTTGAACTCTGGTAACTTCTTATTGGAGGAAACACCATCAGACACTCCCCAGAATGATTCTTTTAGCCAAAATGAATAGGAACAAAAAAACCCACGATATTCGAATTTTCCTCTTATTTTGCTCATGTTTTGGTCTCCTTTCATGATTCATTCTCTTCACTTAGCATTTCTGACTAAGTGCTCCAAAGTTCAACCCTTGGACCTCACTTCTCTGTCTACTCTTACCCCATAAGTGATTTTATTTAATCTCATAGATATACATAACACCAATGTGGTAGATGGATGAATCTACAATTTGCAACTTCATCCTTAGCATCTCTCTGATTTGTATATCCAACTGCCAGTGTAATAATTCGACTGGATGTCTATAAGACATTCATAATTCTAGACCTAATGTAGAACCCTGAGTTGCTGTCCTCCCTTTAGTTCTGATTGCAGCAAATAGCATCAGCCATCTAGCTGTTTAGACAAATTTAAGAGCTTTTCTGGATTGTTTTCTCAAGCCCCATATTCACTTCTTTTAGATCCATGGAATATTACACAGCCATCAAAAACGATGAGTTCACGTCCTTTGTAGGGACATGGATGAACCTGGAAACCATCATTCTCAGCAAACTGACACAAGAGCAGAAAATCAAACACCGTATATTCTCACTCATAGGCGGGTGTTGAACAATGAGAACACATGGACACAGGGAGGGGAGCACTACACACTGGGGTCCGTTGGGGGGAAATGGGGGAGGGGCGGGGGGTGGGGAGGTAGGAAGAGATAGCATGGGGAGAAATGACAGATACAGGTGAGGGGACGGAAGGCAGCAAACCACACTGCCATGTGTGTACCTATGCAACAATCTTGCATGTTCATCACAGGTACCCCAAAACCTAAAATGCAATAAAAAAAAATTTTCTTCAAAATTGGTAAACTTTTCATCACCTTGACAATCTCACCCTAGCCCTAAATACCTTTCGTTCACTTCAACACTGACATCTGAACTCAACTGTTTGCTCTACTTTTCTACTTTCTCACATTCTTCACACTGTAGCCAAAGAGATATGTCTACAAAGTAAATCTGATCATGTTCTTCTCCTGCTTCGATATTTTCATTAGCTTCCAATCAAACTTAGAAAATTATATGAGTATAATTTTTATTATCTTATGGCTATGAAGTCCTACATTATATCTGGCTCATGATTACCTATTAATATTATTTTAAACACACACACACACACACACACACACACACATACACACACACACACACACACACACACACACACACACACAAACCCTCCCTATAACCCCACTAGTCTTGTATCTGCTTATCAAACTTGATTTTATCTTACCACCCCTTAGCCAGGGCCTAAAACACTGACTAGCATGTCATAAATGCCCAATGAATACTGATGATTAACTGAATAAATGAATGAATGGATGGATAAAACACAAAAATGCTTTGTAAATACTGACCCATTGTCTTCTCTCTTTCTACCACTTTTCTGTATGTTGGATCTGGTAGAATAAGGAGTGGAAATATGTCTGCTATTGGATCTAGGAGTGCTGAAAGTTTATAAAGATGAGAGGCTTTTGGTGTCCGTCCAAGAATACAGACATTTTGGTAAAGAACTGACTTGAGACTATTGATGTTTTTAGGTCAGCATTGTTAACTTCTTTAATAAAATGGTCAGAGTATAAGCTCCTAAAAGTCCCTGACTAAGATTAAAAACAAGGTATTCTCAATCTCAAGCACTCTTCAGAGGGTGCTTTCCCCTTGACAGTCTGACAATTCTGAAGTTAATAATTTGCTACATATCAAGCACTAAGGCGGGGAAGATGTCTACCAGACATTCAAGGAGATTGCTGTCCTGACTGCTGAACCTAAAGCTAGGAATTTGATATCAAGGCTCTTCATTGCTGCCTGGCTATTAGGCTTGTGAACAGTAGAATAACTGTTGTTACTGAAATTCATCACAGAGTACTCTTTCCAAAACTTACACGGAAGCAGTCAGTGAAATCGGTTCTGTAGGGCAGGTCATCTGTCATTTTGAAAGAAGCTTGTGTGGGCTCTGAGGCTCTGAAGGGATTTCTTTAATATGAAATATTTATGTGAGAATGGGGATTGAGTGTGACTTTGGGTCTGTGGAGCTATTATGGCACTATTTTTGCTGAAAGGCAGAATGTCAGGTGGTAGATAAAGCAGCCCAGGATTCTGAATCTATTCTAGTCATGTGATTTTCTGTCCTCACGATTCCCATTTGATGCTGCGTGTACCTTCTGCACTGCCGTGAGCTTGTCACTCTCTAATATTAAGGGGATTTACTAGCGAATTCACTGTAAATGGAGAGATACCAATTATAAAGGCTTTGTGCAATTAAATGACCATCTTTTCTCCTTGGTAGAAATTATGTCTTGTAATAGTTCTGTGATATTAAGTAAATTTTATATTGAAAACTGTGGTCCATTTTAAAATTCTTTTCTTTAGGTGGAGATGAGGATTCTGAAAGTTTGAGGATGTAGGTAAACTAATGACCCTCACTAGGGATAGCTGCATAACTCATTTAGTCTCAGACTATATTAGGAAAGAGAAAACAATATTTTCTAAGAATTTTATAAGTTATTACAAAGGGAACCAAATAATAAATATTAGCGGAAGAATTAGTTTGGCAGAAATGAGGTGGCTAGTCAGGATCATTCCTCAGAACATTTAGGACGTTCTAAGCTGATAATAAACTTAAAGTAATTGTAAAAGGAACCATATCAAACAACTACTTTCTCATTTGAAACTTAGGGATAATCATGGAATACTGAATAATTCACAAAAGTTTTCTGAGAGCTTAAAAGAGAAAACAAACATAAAAGTACCAGGTAAATTGTGAATGGTAAAACAATATTCAAAAGTTACTGTTTTATTACTTTTACTGAGTGTATGAGAACCTTAAGTATTGCCATAGCATCCATGGGTATGTTGAACTTCAACTTGAGAAGAAAATAGCTCATTAATTGGGCACTTACTTGGATAAAGAGCATCAAACACAGTCTGTATCTACATCTGTCTGTCTATCATCTATCCATCTATTCATCCATTAATCCATCTATTTCTCTATTTTCCTGAAGTATATACAGAGATATTCCATTACCTCTTTCTTCTTGTAATATAGTAAGAGATATGAGGTCAGGAATTGGTATATGATCTGAAGAGATAAATGCACTTTAGGTAAGGCCATATGACAAGATTTAATAAGTCAATATTAAGATGTAGTTAGAATAGGGAACACTTATTTAGGTAAATGTCTCTAGGATACACTGGTAGCCTGTAGCAATACTTTCCAACTCTATTTCTATTAAGGGATACATATAAAAATGACAATATGTGTATGGCCTACAGATCTAAAGAATGAAGTTTCTCACAGATAGAGTCAACTGGCTAGGTGATTAATGGGACATAAACTTTGTCTGGAAGCCTAAAAGTGGAGGAGATAAAAATACTGGAATATACTGTTCAGGGATCTCTAGCTTTAGGTCTGGAAACTATCAGATCCTGGCAGTTTCACGTACTAGCTTGGGAAAGTGACGGAATCTCTCTGAACATTTATTCCCATGTGTGTAAGACAAGGATACTAATCCTTTCCTTTACCCTCTATCATCTATATGAGGTTCAAATAAAATGGTACCTGTGAAAGATAATAGAGTAAAACATATTCGTATTTGATATTAATACCAAAAAATTGAGTTTTTGCTTATTTTTCAAAGTTTAGATGCAGTTGAGCAACTTGAAATAGTAATTGTGCTGAAAAAATAAACAGGTTGTATAATGTAAAGTGGTAAAATCATATTAGACAGGATGAAAATAAAAGAAAATGAGCATAATTTTAAAAATATGTTTGTTGTTGCAATTGCCATTATTCAAATCAGATGAAATTTTGCTTTTAAAAACAAAAGAAAAATGTTTTACCACATTTTGAAACATAAAATTTCTGCTCTTTTTTAGCCATATTGTCTTTAAATGTCTAGATCTGTGAAAGTCAATTCAGAATATACTATATTGAAAAGCTGCGTCAGTACCTGTAGCCAGTGCCCTTTTAAGGGGACAATTGCCTATTCTCTTCTTCAGCCAAATGTTAAAATAAGGCTTTCTAAAGAAACCATGTTCAAATTATAGCTCACATATTAGATAGATAGTCCTCTGTTAATATTTCCAGTCAATTGTAGTGCTGAGAGCTTTGCTTTGGGGATCATACAGTAGATTTTCCGAATAAAGACTTACTATTTAAATTTTCTTCCTACCTTTTCTTACAATACCAGCAAAAAATAATATAAGAGTAAAAAAGAAAATGGAATAAAAGTTCTGTTTAAACTTCTCCCTAGCAGGGAATGGTCTGATGGTTAAGATTGATGAGCACTGACTCCCGTGGTTGAAGATCAAGTCTGTCTCATTTGTAATTTTCTCTGTACCCTTGGCTAAGGGTGAAAGGTCCTAAGCTGAACACATCTGCTTCCACCCTTGGAGCCAGTGAGAACCACCTCTGCTCTAACTACGCAGACTCTCTTTGCCAGATGATAAAGGAGAACAAAATATTTATATTTTAAGCCATGTAATGCCACAGTATTGAGGGTGAAGTGACGTGGCATGGTATTATTATTTCATTTTTAACTTCATGACAACCCATACTTTAATAAATCAAAATGCACTGTTGTTTAAATGTTGATGGCTCTTTGAAGATGAGGGAGAAGATTTTTATTAATAAAAGCCACAATAACTTAATTGTTATATATGAGAAATTTTAATTTAAGCAGCTATTTTATCATATGTACCCTTGGTATATTATTTTGAATTTGTAGTAATAAAAAATAAATTATGCAGCATATATCCAAAATATATTATTTTGCATTTCTTTTAAGTTCTTTAAGATATATCACACTTTAACTAAAGGCAATTATAATAGTACATGTATAAGTTTGGTTCTGTCAGGGCCCTGAGTAAATGATAAAATTAATTGTATTAATTTTGCTTCAAAATTATATATTAGCAAGGAAGAAAACTATCTGTGGATTATATAAAGTAGACTAGGGGACACTGTAAGGACAAGATAGAACCCACATGTGGTGTCAAATATTCAGAGTCAGGCATTGTTAGGATCTCATTACTTTGTCAAGCTCTTGGATCTTCTTTTGCAAGTAACTGACATCTTTCTTCCAAGTTACTAGAGCACAACTTGTTATTTATTCTAACAAAATAGGAAAGAGATCAATTTTTGGTCTGATGCATACAACACTGACTTTCTAAACATTACTGTCTTTACTTCCCATGTGCGCAGGTATGAATATAGAGAAATATAGGCTGTAGGGGCCTTATCTTGATGAGTGCCAGGCTTAATAAGAAAGGTTATTTGTTGGTTTCCTCAATTCTATGTGATTTAAACAATTTTTGTTTACCACATCTATCTTCAGGATTTATGCATTTGCAAAACACCTATGATGATATAAATTAGAAAAATATTTCCTATGACCATTCTTAATATTTCTTTATCTCCCATTCTTTTGAACTTCTGTTTCTTTCCTATTTTCTTTCCATAAAACATAGTTTTAGGTGGATTCTAGATAAAGTGATCAGTGTGATAAGATAAAGAACAATCTTTGCAAATTCTAAAATGGTGATAGAATCCAGGAAGGAAGAAAGACCAGGTAACCAGAATCAAAATGTAAGAAACCTGTTTTCTCTGGCGATCCAGACTTTTTGCTTAGGTAAGTATATTCTGGAACACTGATTATGTTTTGGTTTAACAAAAGAGAGTTCACTCCTGGAAAACTAGCAATCCAAACTTATGGGATCTGCACAGTTACCTGCCTTTGTGAGAAGCTGCATTCTTCAAAGATACAACATAGACAAAGATAAGCAAACCCGGGCTCCCTGAAGAGCCTAATCACATAACTGATTTAGAGGCAACTTTCAAAGCTGCCAGGGAAACTGAAAAGCCTGCCAGTGAGTCAGATCCTGCTGCTAACAAAAGGTCTTTCAAAGGCTGGCATCTGGTCCTGTGATTGCCATTCAGAAAGGGCTGCCGGGATTTCGTATTTTATCTCTGGCGGTCATGTGTGCAGACCATTACCAGGCTATTTGGACTGTGATGACAGTTGTCTTGATTGATGGTGAAAGCCAATCTTGTGATTTCACTTCTAAATAAGATTCTTTTAGCGGTCCTTTTATTTGTTTACAGTTCTGCTTTGACTTCAGTATGTGTTTCCTCTATGCTGTGAATTGACTAAGATCTCTCTTTTCTACAATGAGAGCTAAAACTAAAATCCTAGCTTTTTACACACTTATGACTAGCAAATTTCATGTATGATGAACTTCACATCCTCTCTTATTACAATACAGTTTTGAGAAAGCTTTTTTAAATCAATAGATCCTCATATTTATTTTACTTAAAATTTTGTTTAATTTGCCTCCATAAAGCAACTCATACCATGTAGCTACTAGACATATTCAAAGTCATGAAAAAGACTATTGCTTCTTCCGTCCCCTCCATCCACCTCCCCAGCACCACCACAATGCTCCCAACCGTGTTCCATAGTTAACGTGGTCTCTCATGAAGAAGTTCGTGTCAGTATTGAAGATACTGATGCTGCTTTTTAGAAACGTGTTTCTTCTAATCTATTGCAAGTTTGACTAAGGAAGTTACCCATACTGTGCTTCTCCAGTAAATGCTCATTCAGTTGCCCATAGAGGCACCTTGTGGGCAACTCAGTCTACTCCCTTCTGCATGATTCACTACTGCCTTCACCTTCCGTCACCTCTTCTCTAATGATTGCTGTTATACAGCATCCTTCTCAGTTGTACAAAGTCAAACAATTGCATGCCCTTGGAGTCGCTTCACAACAGGTACTTTGGTCCTCCTTCAAGTGCATGTGCCGTTAACTACTCAATCATTACACAGTCTGCTTGCTCCCAGCTCTCAGTTTTGTCATTGGCTGTAGAACAGTCTTCTCTCCCAAATACCACTGTGCTGTAATAATCCATTGTAGTTAAGCAGTTATGGTCATGATATTAACCACTTTGTGGTTAGTCTCAGTAATTTAAGACTTCTGTAATAACCTTCTTGAAAGTATGCAAAATTCAGCATAAAAAGGTATATAAAATAGTGAAAATGCTACCAGAACACTGGCGCTTTTCTGAAGTTTTTTCGTTTTGTGATTGGGAGTATAATTATTGCACACAAAACTATGGAATAGTAGAGAAAGATTTTGAAAGGATTACTGATTGCTAAGATATTTTACCAGTTACTTTCTGTATATAATAATATAGTCATAGGAAGTCTAAATATTATAGCTGTATCTTTATCCATTAAAAATTATTTGAAGTGATAACATAAGTTTTGACTTATATTTAAAAGAGAAATAGAAGAACTGGAGATGTGGCTGTTGCCACCCTTAGTTAATACCCTTCATGTTCTGACTTCTATGAGTTGACAACTAATAACCCACATAGACCTGAGGTAAAGTCTGCTAGTTGACAAATGTCATCCCTTTTCATAAAGCAGCTAGCTGAACTTTCCGTTTTAAGAGGCAATTGTTTAGGGAAAAGAATTTATATGTACAACAATGGAGGAAATTTATACATACTGTTTAGATAATCCCAATTTTTAATTCTTAAATTGTGAACAAATGGTTAAGGATAATTTGGCAAATGAAGAAAATTAACAGCAATGAGGAGAAAGACTAACAGACCAGCTAATTCAAATAACCAAAAATTACAAAGGTAATTCAGGAATTACAAGAGAATTTAAAAATTATAATTGATATATAAAGACAAATTTATAAAGTAAGAATCAAATGCTATAAACAGATAACATTTAGGGACCAGGAAAAATCCCTTTGAAATAAAAGAAATACACACACATAACACATACACCCAAATATAAGTCTGGCAGAATTCAAAATTAAAAGACTGAAAGAAAAGAGATTAGAAACTTAATTATAAAATATTAATCCAGGAGGTTGTATTTTATTTGGGCTCATAGGTGGAAGGGAATTGCCTTGTCTCAGATGAGACTTGGACTCTGGACTTTTGAGTTAATGCTGAAAGGAGTTATGACTTTGGGGGAGTGTTGGGAACCCATGTTTTGAAATGTGAGGACTTGAGGTTTGAGGGGGGCAGGGGCAGGGAATGAAATGGTTTGGCTGTGTTCCCACCCATATCTCATCTTGAATTGTAGCTCCAGTAATTCCCACATGTCACAGGAGAGACCTGGTGGAAGGTAATTGAATCACTGGGGTTGGTTTTTCCCTTGCTGATCTCATGGTCGTGAATATGTCTCACAAGATCTGATGGTTTTTATAAAGGCGAGCTCCCTGCACTTCTCCTTCCGGACACCATGTAAGACATTACTCCTTTGCCTTCTGTTGGGATTGTGAGGCCTCCCCAGCCCTGTGGAACTGTGAGTCAATTAAATTCCATTCCTGTACAAGGAATTTTTAAAAAGAAGAAAGTACATTAATACTAATATCAGAAAAAAATAGATAAAAGTATTTTATAAGAAATATTTGAATTAATTTCTCATTGTTGAAGAGAGTAAAAAATCATTAGATTAAATAGTCTTCCAAGGCCCTACAGAAATAAAAATGAAGAAAGACCCATATATTGATAAAACCTTCTAAATTTTCAGTGGTTAAAGTTTAAAAAATTCCAAGATATTATTTAAAAAAGTTTCCAGAGAAAAATGACATGTCACTAATAGAAGTGTACAACTATTTCAAGTGGCACTAGACTTTGATCATGAATGTAGTATGAGTGGGGACAAAGGAACAATGTCTTCTGAGTTTTAATTTAAAAAATCTATACCAATATCTCCAGCCACTCAGCATTAAAGTTTCACAGCACAATAAAGTCGTTTTCAGACAAGAAAACAGAAATTTTACCTCAGTCATTCTTTCTAAGAAATTTGTGGTTGTACTCCAGCAAACATGATGGAGAAACTAAAAGGAACACATGAAATAGTGCGGTTATCCTAGGAATGCTAAGAAAAGTATTCAAGAACAATGGCTCTAGAATGGGCCTAGAATGAAAGAGACACAAATAACAGCAACAAGTAAAAACAATATATAGGCCGGGCGCAGTGGCTCAAGCCTGTAATCCCAGCACTTTGGGAGGCCGAGGCGGGTGGATCACGAGGTCGGGAGATCGAGACCATCCTGGTCAACATGGTGAAACCTCGTCTCTACTAAAAATACAAAAAATTAGCTGGGCATGGTGGCGCGTGCCTGTAATCCCAGCTACTCAGGAGGCTGAGGCGGGAGAATTGCCTGAAGCCAGGAGGCGGAGGTTGCGGTGAGCTGAGATCGCGCCATTGCACTCCAGCCTGGGTAACAAGAGTGAAACTCCGTCTCAAAAAAAACCAAAAAAAAAAAAAAAAAAAACAAAAAAACCACTAATTACAGCTTATTTTGTGGGAGGTACTGATCTAAGCACATTAGAAGTCACTGTTCTAAGTATACTGATATAAACTGAATCCTCCTTGCCAGTCCCAAGAATGGGATTACTATCATTACCATTGAACAATGAGGAAATTAAGACACACATAATTCAGATGACTTTCCCAAGTTGTGGCACTGAATTCAAGCCCAGACAAATCTGGTTTATGTGTCTATAGGCAGTCAGTGGTTCTGGGAAAAAAAAAAAAGTCTTTAAGAAGATTGAAATAGAATCTATTCAACCCGAAAAATTTTGGTGATGTGATTAAGAAGATAAATGCTCGCTCTTTCATTAAAAAAAAAAAAAAAAAAAAAAAAAAAAAAGATAATTTGATCACACAGGAGACAAAAAACATTCGTGGTCTTTGAATGAAGGAGAATATAATTTGACATATTGTTGTTACATACACAGCCTTCAAAGGAAATTGATTATTGGTTTTTGAGTTGGCTTGGGAAATTAAAAACAGCTTATCTCAGTCTTTTCCTAGCTCTCCTGCTTTTTTGAATAACCAAGTTGAGCCTTCTTTACACAAATTATTTAAAATTGAAACAAGTCTTATTTATTTGGGTGTTTTGAATATGAAGATAAAAATGAAATGCCCCAAATGTCACATTAAATCTCCATCCTTAATCTCAAGGTAAGAGCTTTTCTTGAGGATTTTTATCTCAGCATGAATGTGTTGGGCAATAAAATTGACAGTCATTCCTCATGGATCATTGATAGATTCTGGCCACTGTTTTGACTGAGTAACTAATTCTTGAGTGAGAAGTTGTAAGTGACAGGGTTGGGTCTCTATGAACCCACTTAATGGGGCAAGCTGTGCCTCTAGAGCTAAGCTTCCTGCCTCCTTTTCTTAAGAGTGCGCCAAGGTGCCTAATTGCCCAGCAAACCACGGTCATCTCCAGTACTGCAGAAACAATCCAGTTGCTAATTTTCTTTCTTTGTACCACCATACCAGAAATGGGAGAGAGGATCAGGAGCATGAGTAGGTTGCTTATATTTTATGTTTTATTTACTCCCAGAACCCAGTCTGAGGAAAGAGCATCCTATTTTCCTTAACTGCTTTTTCTAAGGAGACAAGTGTAGTTGTAGCAGAAGTCAAAAGAGTATATCTGGATTTGATTATTTTATGGCTGTTTTGTGTAATTTTATATAAAATACATAATACAAATACTATAGAGAGTACTGAGTCTTGGTTGTAACAGTATTGTCATTTAAAAATATATATCTGGTTCGAGTTGGTGTTTGAATAAAAAATAAAATAGTCTTCTTTTATTTAACTTCATGGTGTTAATGTCCTTGTCTTTAAAATGGTGATAAATGCCTGTTCCAACAGCTCGAAATGTAGTTATGAGGATGACATAATTTGTTTGCAAATGCTCTTCATAACTGCTAAGCACTATATAAAGATAAGTTTCAATATTTTATCAGCATATTGGGGTGTAATATTTCTTTTGAAATTTTGGTCTTCAGATGTTAGATCTTCTGATGCCACTAAGATAGCGTGGGAGCTATGGGACTTAGGAGAGAAAGCAAAATGTTTTGAAATGCTGTTAATTTTCTATATTCTGTACTAGTAAAAAGTTTGATTTTTGTATAACAATTTAAGTGAAAACGGTCAACTTCCACTGTTACTGGCTTACTTTTACATCTGTAGTCCCTAGCCTAATTGCAATGGATTTGGTAAATTGATTGAGTAGAGATCTAACTCTTTCTTGAGTGCTGGAATAATTCCAGGCCCTAAGAGAACTTGAGTGCTCTCTTTTTCTGTGAAGCATCTTTCTAAATTATTCCAGGGACAATTTAGAGCATATATTGGGTTCAGAAAGTGATCCAGGTTAAGTGGTTTAGTGAATGGTGAAATGCTTTCCCTTGTTTTAAAAGGTCGAAATATCCTAGTTCCTACATACAGGTAGCAGCCTTCCTTACTTAAGCCTGATGGGCAATTTCTCTTTTTATAGTTTCTAGTCTCTAAGGACCCAATGACGCTTGTATTGCTTACATTGAAAATGTTAACCCGTTCCTCTAAGTATTATCCTAGAGACTGCTATTTTCTCCACATTTTCTATTTTTATTCACTTGAAGGAATAAACACTATGTGTGTTTCAACATTCATTCTCATGGCTTTTTGATTTTGAGTTGATGAAAGTTTCAGATAGATTCTTTTTTATTCGATGTATTACTCTGTCATTAGAACTTAATTTCATTATAGGAGTAGTGAGGGGAAACTGAACATTTTTCCTTGGAAAAATGTAATGCAGAATTCAGTAGAAGACTAAATAGACTATATAAACTCATATATTGAAGAGTAATCAGAATAAAGTTTTCCGTGCCGGGCGCGGTGGCTCAAGCCTGTAATCCCAGCACTTTGGGAGGCCGAGGCAGGTGGATCACGAGGTCGAGAGATCGAGACCATCCTGGTCAACATGGTGAAACCCCGTCTCTACTAAAAGTGCAAAAAATTAGCTGGGCATGGTGGCACGTGCCTGTAATCCCAGCTACTCAGGAGGCTGAGGCAGGAGAATTGCCTGACCCCAGGAGGCGGAGATTGCGGTGAGCCGAGATCCCGCCATTGCACTCCAGCCTGGGTAACAAGGGCGAAACTCCGTCTCAAAAAAAAAAAAAAAAAAAAAAAGTTTTCCTATTATAGATTGTCCGCATCTATGAATATATTTGCTGATAAATGATCTTCAGTAAGACTCTATAATTGCTCTATATAATTTTCCCAATTAACTTACATTAATTTTCAATGGTTTCTTATGTTTCAGCATTCCTAAGGTAGGGTATGGGTGTGTTTATGTGTGTGTTGTTGCCCTTTGAAGGAAATATTATTCAGCCTCTGCCTTCAAACATGGGAACAGAAATGTTTTATTATGTTCAGCTAAAATAATTTATATGAGTAATACTATTTTCACAAACGGATAAATATATTGCATTCAAAAGGCTCAATTATTAGACATCCAAGAAAAGAAGCAGTGGTCACAAGGGAAAGTTACTGTGCAGAGTTGTCAGCCATTAATTTTATCAGATGCCTTTAAAATGCCTGTCAGTTCCATCAGCTTGTCTGTATGCAGTGCTCATGCATATAGTTGTGTCTCTCTGGTGGTCACTTTTGTTTGAAGGTTATACATTTTCTTTGTAAGCCTATTCTCCTTACCTGTTACCTATTATCTTTGTGTGAATGATAAGGTCTGTTACATTTTTATCCCTGATACCATTAGAAATAAATGATTTAATTCACATTAATGAATTTCTTTTTGGAATTCATTAGATAAGCAACTCTCTAAAGGAAAATGACTTGTACATTTAATTGAATCTGATAAAGAAGTTACAAAATACACTTGCCAAATTAATTTCTTTCCCTATTATTAATTCCCTACGTCCTCACAAATATATCTGTTGCAAGTTAAAAGACACAAAATCAAAAAGACATTAAAACAAGGGCTAAATCATAAGCCAATATCATGTTGCATAAGTATATTACAGAAAAATAGCTCAGAGAGTTGTTTCTGTACCATAGTTATGCTGACAATTCTAATTTTCTTCTCCATAAATTCTACATTAAAAGTACTCAGCAACAAGTACTGAAGACTTTTATGATCAATATAATATTTTTAAAAATTAATACTTTCTTAGCTTTGAATTTTCAATCCAAAAAAATTATTTCAAAATGAACGCTTACATAAAAACTACCAAAAAACCATGGCTGCATGAAATCCCTGGTGTCTCCAACTTCATAAATCACAGAAATCATAGCATACCTATTTTTAAATATTTTCTTACTTTCATTTTAAGTTTAGGAGTACAAGTACAGGTTTGTTACATAGGTAAACTTCTGTCATGGTGGTTTGTTGTACAGATTATTTCATTACCCAGTTATTAAGCCTAGTACTCATTAACCCTTTTTCCTGATCCCCTCTCTTCTGCACCCTCCACCCTCAGCTAGGCCCCCACTGTGTGGTGTTCCCCTCTATGTGTCCATGAGTTCTCATCATTTAGCTCCTATTTATAAGTAAGAACATGTGGCATTTGGTTTTCTCTTCCTTTGTTAGTTTGCTAAGGATAATGCCCTCCAACTCCATCCATGTCCCTGCTCAGACTATGCAACTATTTTTTTTTTATTATACTTTAAGTTCTGGGGTACATGTGCAGAATGTTCAGATTTGTTACATAGGTATACATGTGCCTTGGTGGTTTGCTGCATCCACCACCCCATCATCTACATTAGGTATTTCTCCTGATGCTATCCCTTCCCAATTCCCCCACCCTCGACTATCCTTCCCCTAGCCCCCCACCCCCCGCTATCCCTCCACTAGCCCTCCACCCGCTGACAGGCCCCTGCGTGTGTAGAGCCTCTACTTGTGTCCATGTGTTCTCATTGCTCAACACCCACTTATGAGTGAGAACATGGTTTTCTCTTCTTGTATCAGTTGCTCAGAATGATGGTTTACAGCTTTATCCATGTCCCTGCAAAGGACTTGAACCCATCCTTTTTCATGGCTGCTTAGTATTCCATGATGTGTATGTGTCACATTTTCTTTATGCAGTCTAACGTAGATGGGCATTTGGGTTGGGTCCAAGTCTTTCCTCTTGTGAACAATGCTGCAATAAACACATATGTGCATGTCTTTATAGTAGAATGATTTATAATCCTTTGGGTATATTCCCAGTAATGAGATTGCTGGGTCAAATGGCATTTCCATTTCCACATGAATAGATGGATTCCCAAAATGTTAAATGATTTTTTTTCTGTTGTTTTAGTGGCTAAATCTAGGATTTCTAACCTCTCTACAAAATGTTTTAAACAATCAAATAGTCCTCTTTTCAAGAAGAGATACTTTTGGAAATACCATTATACCTTAAATAAGGTTAAGAAAAAATTCACAATTTATATCTTATCTTTGTTTCTTTTGCTTCTTGATTTTCATACACAAATAAAAATACCCATATTTATCTCCTCCATAAAAGAGAATTATATAGAAATGAGAGAAATCTCACTGAATAGCTTACCAATTTTTCAACTATTCTTATCCACTTATCTCTCTGGTTAAAAAACTTTCCAAGTTATTTCCAGTTAGGTAAAATAACTGACAATAATTAAGTAACACTGGATAATATGGGAGGTAAAACATATGTTGCTATGAACCTTGGAAAGAAGAGGTTATTTAACTTTCTTTACTTGCTAGTTGCTGCTCTGTTAAAGCTGGAACTGTTAAGTCCCATCTTGTTTTCATTTGAAGAGATCTCACCAGGGTCAAAACCAACCCAGAAGCAACAAGTAGCAGCAAGAGCCAGAGCCAGAGTTAAACTCCTGATAGAATCATTTAACCACCTGAATCAAAATATGTTCAGAATATGTACACTCTTGAGAGTTTCATTTTACAGATCCTACATATTTCTCATTTAGAGTTATGTTCATTTAAGGGATTTTGTTTTGTTTTTATCATTTATTTTTATTTTTTAATTGCATTTTAGGTTTTGGGGTACATATGAAGAACATGCAAGATTGTTGCATAGGTACAGACATGGCAGTGTGGTTTGCTGCCTTCCGTCCCCTCACCTGTATCTGTCATTTCTCCCCATGCTATCTCTTCCCACCTCCCCACCCCCCCAATCCCTCCCCCATTTCCCCCCAACGGACCCCAGTGTGTAGTGCTCCCCTCTTAACTAATACCAGGGATCTTATCAGCTTCTGCATTAGTTTTCTAGGTTGCTGAAATAATGTGCTACAAACTATGTAGCATAAAAAAACATAAATACATTGTTTCACAGTTCTGGAGGCTATTATTAGTCAGAAGGATTGGTTCCTGTGGAGGGTCCTGAGGAAAAATCTGTTCCCTGCCTTTCACCTAGTTTCTGGAGGTTTCCTGGCAATCTTTGTGTTCCTGGGCTAGGAGAAGCATCACTTCAATTTCTGCCTCTCTCTTCATATGCATGGCTCTTTGTGTGAATCTGTCTCCAGATTTCCCCTTTATTGGCTTAAAGCCCATCCCAGTGATCTCATTTTAATTTGCTTATCTCTGTAAAAACCCTGCCTCTGAATCAGGTCATATTTTGAGATACTGGGAGTTAGGACTTCAATATGTGAATTCTGGAAGGGTACAATTCAACACACAACAGCTCCATCTGAGCTCCAATTGAGCTATTGATATTTCTAACCTTCAAAGAAGTAGAGTCCAGAGCCTAGAATTGGAATTTCAATATCCAGATATACGAAGTAATTAGCTTCTACTCTGTCACATATTCCAGAGTGATTGATTCTGTTCCTCTCTTGGTTTGTTTGTTTGTTTGTTTGTATCTCTGTTTCTCATTTCCATGTTGGCTCCTCTCTGTTCACTGTCCCTTGCCATGGAGATGCATCTCTCCTGGCATCATGGGTTGCAGATAGGCATAGTGTCTTTGTGAGTTTTGGACCACATTGCTTGGTGAACTTCAGCCACTTGCCCAACTGAGGCAATTACTGTGCTTTGGGGCCTGCCAACTGCCTTTGTATCACACGAGTATGGACCTTCTTAGAAATCAGTCCTCTCTACCAAAAGTACTATTTCAAACTCTGATTCTTCCTCTAACATCATCACCTTTTGGTTACTCGAGTAAGTTTGATAATCTCTTTGTTCTCTGAACTTTGATCATGGATGACTTTGTGCTTCCCCTGTGAACCATCCCTCGTTCCTGCCCCACAAGCAGCCCTTTTGCAGTCAGAGTTAGCGATTGCACTGCTTGCTTGCCACAGCAGCACTTTCTCAGCCCTCAGTCTGAGGGTAAAAACTGGACTTCATTGTCATTCATAATCTGATTGTAGGAACTAATATATATTTTATTAGTGGAAGACACACTTTCCTTCCTTCACTGTTCTACTTTGAATTTCTCATCTTTCCAAAGCTCATACAAACTAACTCTGTGTACATATAATCCATTAAAACCTTGAGTAAGAGTAATAGTGTAGTTTTGTCAGAAACAGCAAGACACTTTACAGATACTCCCTTTTTAGTCTACAGGAGGTCCTCATGAAGGACATACTATTGTTTGTATGTTTTGGCTAGAGGAATAAGTAACATTATTTGGATGAGAAATAATTAACAACATTTTTTGAATAATTACTATAAACTAGGCGCAGCTTCATGTATTAAATATGCATTAATTTATTTAAGCCTTACAAACGGCTTATGAAGTAGGTATTATTTCATTCCATTAGAATCTTTGCAGGAAAGGAATGGCTCAAAATAAGATAATGCAGGGACTATGGCAAAGAAACTGCTGAGGCACCTAGAGCAGCAATTTTGTTAGGCTTTTTTTCACCCCGAGAACCAAAGGGACTAAGAGAGAAGGTATGTGATGAAGCCAGAGTTGTAGACATGGTGTGAGGCTCAGTTGGCAGGTGCTGTAGACCAGGGTTGAAGATGTTATCAACGACAGGAAGAAAAAGACAAATTATCTCTCTGAAAAAACGATTCTTGACATTATGCATATCATTTCTGCTTACATCCCATTGACTAGAACTTACCCTTGGTCCCATGCCTAGATGCAAGAGTTCCTGGGGAATTTAAATTCTGTTGTTAATTATCAATAGTCATGTACCTAAATAAAATCTGAGGAGAAATTATACTGGAGGATTGAGGGGAATTGTCGACATACTACTTATCCAAGGAAACTGAAAATCTGGTGTGGTAG
This sequence comes from Saimiri boliviensis, assembly GCF_048565385.1. Lineage (NCBI taxonomy): Eukaryota > Metazoa > Chordata > Mammalia > Primates > Cebidae > Saimiri > Saimiri boliviensis. The sequence goes on along the minus strand of NC_133458.1, from coordinate 65,766,761 downwards.
AACCTGGCACTAATTAGCTTTCTCAATTTGGGAATCTATTAACTCTCTCACTTTTCAAGTTTATTGTTTAAAACAAAACAGCTTTAATTCATTTACAGTGATGCTTGATACAAACTGCTGATTTAATATGCTTTGAGAAAAGTGAGTAGAATTTTATACTGAAATCTAATTTCTGTTTACCAAAATATGCTACCTAAGTATCTCTTTAGGATTAGAGGCAAATGTCTTTTTTTTAAAATGCCTTTAGGATTCCTGTCGGTCATGGTGCATGAATAATTTAGTTTGATGAGGTTTGGATTCAGTATCAATCAATATCTGCTGAACAAACAACACAAAACTTATGTTTTTTGTTTTCATGTGTTGGTTAAAGTCTCAGAACGCAGACAGTTGCTAACACCATTAGGAGAGCAGTAGTTCTCAAAGTGTAGTTCTCTGACCAGAAGCATCAGCAAATTCTTGAGCTGAATTGGATCCTCTGGAGTTTAAACCAGGGAAGTCTTTTAATAAATTTTCAGAGTATTTCATAAGCATGTTAAAAACAGAATTCCTGGCCTAGATCAAGTTACTTGACCTTATAGAACCTCAGTTCCATCCTCTCTCAGAAACAGTAACGGCAACTTCATTTTAGAGTTATTTCGAGGATTAAACAGTGTAACACAGGTAAAGCCTTTAATAAGGTATAGCAGAGTAAAGGCACAATAAATATTAGCAGCTTGCTTTTTTATATATATATATAATTGGTAGTCTTTGGTCTACTTTTTTTATAGGGAATATGCAAAGAAAAATATAGAGTTAAATTTTTATGAATAATTATTTAGAATTCAGAAACTATGCTTTCTAATTATACTCCTTTATAATTTTTTTCAACTGTTTAGTTTTCAGGTACATGTGCAGGTTTGTTATATAGGTAAATCTTTGTCATGAGGGTTTGTTGTGCAGATTATTTCATTGCTGAGGTACTAAGTTGATATGGTTTGACTCTTAGTCCCCATCTAAATCTCATGTGGAATTGTAGAATTCTCTCTCTCTCTCTCTCAATCTCTCTGTCTCTCTCTCTCTCTCTCTCTCTCCAGTTGCCATGTTTACACTTGCTTGCTTCTCCTTTGCCCTTCTACTATGATTCTAAGTTTCCTAAGGCCTCACCAGCCATGGCTACTGTACAGCCCGCAGACGTGTGAGTCAATTAAACCTCTTTTCTCCATAAACTACCCAGACTCAGATATGTCTTTACGGCAGTATGAGAAGGGAGTAATGCATAAGCCAAGTACCCAAGAGTTATTTTTTCTGATCCTCTCCCTCCTCCTACCTTCCACCCTCAAGTAGGCCCCACTGTCTGTTGTTACCTTGTGTTCATAAATTCTCATCATTTAGTTCCCACTTACAAGTGAAAACATGCACTATTTGATGTTCTGTTCATTTGTTAGTTTGCTAAAGATAAATGTCTCCAGTTCCATCCATGTTCCCCCAAAATACATGATCTCATTCTTGTTTATGGCTGCACAGTATTACATAGTGTATGCGTACAACATTTTCTTTACAATCTGTCATTGATGAGCATTGAGGTTGATTCCATGTATTTGCTATTGTAAATAGTGCTGCAGTGAAAATTTGCATGCTTGTGTCTTTATAGTAGAATTATTTATATTCGTCTGAGGAAATGCCCAATAATGGGATTGCTGGGTCCAATGGTAGTTCTTTTTTAGCTCTTCGAAGAATTGAAATGTTGTTTTCCACAATGGTTAAACTAATTTATGCTCCCACCAACATTGTGTAAGTGTTCCCTTTTCTCTGCAACCCCACCAGCATCTATTATTTTTTATCTTTTTAATAATAGTCATGCTGACTGGTGTGAGATGGTATCTTTTTGTGGTTTTTATTTGCATTTTTTAAATGATCAGTGATATTAAGCTTTTTTCATATGCTTGTTGGCCATGTGTATATCTTCTTTAGGAAAGTGTCTGTTTATGCCCAGGTCTGGACCTCCATAATCTATTAAGTTAAAAAAAAAAAAAAGAAAAGGAAGTATCTGTTTAGGAGACAATAAAATGTAGTTGTTAAAAGCTCTGAAGCAGCATTGCCTTGACTCAAACCTCAGCTCAACTCAGATCTGGGAAATTTGCTAATCCTCTTCATTTCTCTGTTTCTGTATCTGCATAGTAAGCATAATGAACAAAGTTCCTTCTATCATAGAGCTGTTGTTAGAATAGTTAAGATAGTTGCTTTCACACACACATACAAAATGAATTGAAATGTTATCTTTCACAAAATAATATTTGGATTTAAATGTTATCCACTATTAATTCCAGGAAACTATGTTTGAAGAAAAAGTGCTTGTTGCATTTTATTCCAGCACATTATTGCTCATACAGTGAATTCATTTTTCTTCTAATACTTACTTCAATAATTGTTATTTAAGAAAAACTCTCCCTGACCCCCACTTCATTAAAAATTCTTCAAAACATTTACTTTTTGTACTTGTTTACTTTCAATTAGCTCCTAAGCACTTCTCCTAGTCAACTAAAGCTGAGGAAGAATAAAATTGGGAGACTTTAAATAATCATAAATAAAAATGTATGTCTCTCATGTTAAGGGCTCATAACAATCCTTAAACATTTCTTGAAAGTCCACTTAATTTTTTTCTACAGGTAATGTGTATTTTCATATAAATATAAGCTTTCTGTGCTGAAGCTTGTATTTATAGAAAATTTTATACCTATATAAAATACTTTCCAGAATGCTAAAAGTCAATTTAACATTTCATGTCACTTTTAAAGTTTCTCTCCCTTAAAGTAGAGCCACTCATGTTGTCTGGGATGTTTGGTAATTGAGTTTCTCAAGGAATGTGTGACACATTGTGATGTAGTGTAAAAGGATTTCAGAGTTATCCATTCCCAGACCCTTCATAATCCACTAAAAATACATTTCAGTGTCCCCTGACTGTGCCTCAGGAGGCCCTACCAATCTCATATTTCTTAATCTGATCTTATTTTCTGGTCATCAATTTGATTTTTCAGCGACTGGCAGCACTGGGTCTTCTTTGAATGCCTTATGTCTATAAATCTTTATCTCTATTTTTTCAATTTTCCTCTCAGTGTATGTTGATCTTAACCCCTAAATTTTTATCACTTGTAGCCTGAATTACAGGTGACCTTTTCAATGCTGTCGGTCCAGTTTCCACTTAATAAGGCTGGAATGGCCCTTGTCATTTAAAAAAAGAAAAATGAGCAGTTCCGAACGAAAAGTGTGGGATATAAGGAATAGAAATACACAGAGGGAGGGAGAGGGAGAGAAAAAGACAACAGAACAGGACAGTGCTGAAAAAGTTGAAGGCCTCACTGCATGTGTATTTTCCCTTCATTATTAATCTATTCTGCTCCCTGTTTTAAATGAAAGATTGTTCACCATTTCTGGAATAATAGGCAATTGGAATCCCATAACAAGCCACTGAGAAGAAATTAAATACTTTATATGGCAAATCAACTATTAGGAGAAAGAAACTCAACAATTTTACTACTAGCCTATCTTTTTATAATGATAAAAATGAATCACTTATTATTTTGTATTTTCTCTGTAATTTTTACAAATACTTTTGGAAAGAATTTATGTTTAATAATGTTTCAAATATCATAAGTATTTCCTTTTAAAACGTTTTGTTTCTAGTCCCTTCAAGCCTAATGGAACACAACAAATTTAATTATGATGCTGGAGAGCACCTGATCAACATCCATCTTATACAAACTAAGTTTTTCTTTTAATGTGATCACCTTCTCTCCTCCCAGTTCTCTGATAAATTGTCAGTTATGCAATTCATTGTTCAACATGCATGTATGTAGCAGGCATTTCAGTGACTCTGTCGTAACTGTTAAAAGAATAAACCACAGATTGCACTGTCTAAAATTTGGGTCCAAAAGAAATAGACATATAGCTAAAAGGGATGTTCACCTGGGGATAGTGGTACTTCGACTTGTTTCTTTAACTGTTTTTATTGCCTAACGTAAGAAGCAGTAACTTACTAGAAATGTCAGGAGAAAATAAACCTCCTATCTAATTCAGAGTATTTCAGTAACATGAAACAAAATGCTAGATTAAAATAATGACAACAAATACAATTTGGAAAGAAAACAGATTGTTGCCTGTGTGTGAATCAAATAAAACAAGCAATTGGATCACATATACATCTAAAGAATTCAATTTGTATTCTTGGTCATTTCAGAGAGGAAAGTTGGTTTTGAACAAACTTAATGGAGTGATAAATATAGAAAAGTGATACACAGTATGATGTGTGTATAACAGCCCTAGCAATGACCCTATCCTGCCCCACCCCCACCAGTCATTACTAGATTGACTCTTCTGTGCTGTTTGGAAATGAAGTTAGTATGTGATCTTATTCAGTGGGCATTTACTGAGCAACTGCGGTATAATCTAGTCTTAGTTAAGCCTTCTAGATTAATACAAATGTATTAAAAATAGCTTTCTAACTTAAGTGCCAATTTGTAGCAGTTGTAGAGGAAAATGACATACATTCATGAAACAACACAATCTCTTTGACTTTGTTAAATAGTATAATGCATAAAATGTTTAAAAAAATACATCAGAGCTTCATGACATAAAAGAAGTTAGACCAATATTATTCAAACCATGTTCCAAGGATCTCAGTAAAAGGATCTGTAACAAAAAATGTTCTATGGTGAAATATGAATCATGGAAAATGCTGAATACTCTAATGTTGTCTGGAAAAGTCGACATGTGCATTCACGTAGTAAAGGCTTTGAGAATTGCTCCAAATAATCTTTTTATATTTGTTACTTAAACTACTGGTATCTACATGCTTTATATGAATTCCAAAGCAATTCTACATTACCAAACAAAAATATGTATTGCTTTCTGTGATGCCTTGAATAATTAATCAAGACTACATGAGCACAAGATAGGAGAGATATACACCCACATACACACACCAAAGGAAATGTCTATGATTAATAACTACAAATAAAAAGATACACTGCCAATTCAACTATGGTACCTGTTTTCTTATCACAGGTGTTTTACTTTATGCTTCCTGAAAGGCACATTTTCATGGAATTTTATCACACATTACTTCTGTGCATTTCTAAAACTAAAAACTATAAGTGAAATAGATTGGATAAGATATTCCTGAAGAATTATTTATATTTAGGGTTTGAACTTTAAAATTTCTTTTTACCCAGATTCACAGGGGCAAAACTGGAGAATGGAAGCCACATGTAAAGGAAGGCTAGGCAGAAAGCTTGAAGGAAATTGGATTTTTATGGCTCCATGAGAGACTAATCATGGTTCGCCAACTTCTTATTTACAAGAATAAAATAAACTGATTAGTAATTTAGGCCACCATTTGCAAGGTTGTCTGTTACTTGTAGAAAAATGCAATCTGAGTGGATATACTTGCCATTCTGTATTCCATGCCCTTGCAGGAGTGTGACTTGTTCACAGTGTTTCTTTCAGCTATTAAATTAAGGCAGCAAATTATATTTGAATGTGATGCAGGTGTTCAGATATGCAAGGAAACAGAATAAGCTTTCTAGTGTGACCACCGTTTTTCACACATGGATGAATATGGAGTGTAGTTAAATCAAAAGTGAGATGAGACCCTGAATGGTGAGTCAATTTCAGAAGAGTGATATGGTACCTGTAAATTTGACATTCCAAAGGAAACAATTCCATGATAACCTAGGCTCTATCTGCTGATGTCAGAGAGGAACTTAACCATCTGTCACCTCAACAAACCAGAGTGTTCAAGAGGTAGACTTCGTATGGCCTATTTCTCTGTGCTTCTTAGTCTCCTATTGACAGCAGTATAGGAGTGAGGGATCTTAGGGTTTCTTGAGGTTAAAATACGGCTGAAGCATCATTGTGGGAATGTCCAGAGGATTAGAGAAACCTTAAAAAAATAAAAGAAAGTGTAAATTATTTTATTGTGAATTTAAAATCTTGAAATATTTTATATTATCCCTCATATTACTGGTGTCATGAAATAGCCATAATTCCTTAGGAAATTCTTATTTCTTAGGAAATTTCCTTAGAAAATGAAAAGCAATGACATACTACTTCATGTTTGCACTTTTCCTTCACAGAGGATTCTTTGGGGTCCTCATTTGTTAGGCCCTACTGGATTCAGTAACTGGATTCAGTCATATTTTTTAATGTCATGTGCCCATTTCTCTTAAGGCATTTATCATATTCTAAACTTATCAGGTATCTTCCTATACTTATTTAATGTTTGTTTCTGACAACTACAGTGCTCATTTTATAAGAGCAGAAAATACACCTAACTTGTTCATCTCTGATTTCCTAAATCTTAACATGTAGTAGGTTCAGAATGTGTTTACTGAATAAATGAAGGTATGAACTATAAGGAAAAATAAAAGTCAGGATTATAATAATTTCAAGACTAAATGCACAACTTTAAAAGTATTGTGAAATGACTTGAAACATTATCTGATATCCTGACCTTCCTGGTATTATAAAAGCTCATAGAATCATATTGGCATAAGAAATGGAATTTTCCTGCTAAGTGACCACTGAAATCTTTGAATACACTTTTTTTTTAGATGTTCTAAATGTTTTAATAACACTTTCAATTCTTCTATGGAGTTTCAAGAAACTTATTAAATTACCTGGGTTTAGTGAAGAAAAGAATATTGTTACAATGGCCAAATATATCTCAGCTGCAATGCTACAAGCACAAAAATCTTAAAGGACTACAAGTGACAGTATAGCAGAAAATATTGGTTGATGGACATTTTCTAAAAAATTGTCTGAAACCGTGGATCTGTCCTTTGCACAAGGGTCTTCAAATTCATCACAAAACTTTTTTTTTTTTTTTTTTTTTTGAGACGGAGTTTCGCTCTTGTTACCCAGGCTGGAGTGCAATGGTGCGATCTTGGCTCACTGCAACCTCCGCCTCCTGGGTTCAGGCAATTCTCCTGCCTCAGCCTCCTAACTTTTTAGCAAAATAGTTTTAGTCTTATTTGAAAATCCATGGTATTTCTGAAAAGTTCCAAAAACATCTATTCAAGCTAGAATTGCAAAAATAAATGTAATTTTACAGTCTACATATAGCCACAGATAGAAAAACATTAACCAAGAAAGAATTGCTCCTTTGTTAGAAAGAAAATTGCAATTATTCATTAAAGTTAGTTAACAGAAAGTTCTTTTTGTGTTCTTCTCTCTAACTGAGACTTAGGTCTTATATGTGGATGTCCATGTGGATATATTAGGGAAGATAATCTCTCCACTCATGCAACTTAGGCTTTACATGCCCATATTAGGAAATCATTTTTCAAAGCCAGTGAGGCTTTATAAAAATGGAAATCCAAATAATTTAGCAAACTCTCATATCTGATCATTACATACTTTTGGTTATCTTTAAAGTTTCCCCACAACTGTAATCATCAGCTGACAATGCTTGGAAAGATTAATAAAAATGTTTACTCTTTTATGAAGCACTCTTTTGAACTTCAGTGAGTGTTAGACTTTTATATAGTGCTTAAGGTAAGTATAAATTTCTTTCAAGAGATACTTTTCATTGGCACCTGTATTTGTTTAATAATCCAATTTGCTGGATGCTGAATGACTTAAAAATATATTACTAATAACAGTTCTACCAATAAACCGGAAATTGTCACCATTAAAGTACACTTTGACATTGAGTTGTAGCATTTCCCTGAGTCATGTATTAAAATCCCAGCATACAACTTTGGGAAGGATAACCTTTTAAACTAATATTCAGAAAATTATGGCCCACAAGCCAAACATAGCTAATTGCTTATTTTTGTGCATAAAGCTTTAATGGAACACAGTCATGCTTATTTACTTACATATTTCTTATGGCTGTTTTAGTGTCACAAGACAGAATTGAGTAGGTGGAAGAGACTGTAAGGCCAAAAAACTGAAAATACTTACTATCTGGCCCCTTACAGAAAAAAAAGTTGCTGACCCTATATCCCTGTATTAAACCATTATTGACCACTATTCACAAACTTACCTCTGCTTACTAGATTCAATATATAAAATGTTCAGAAAACAATCAGATAAGAATAGAAAAAGACAATATCTGCTTCCTGTGGCAATAGATGCTAGAACTGGGTAGCTTGGAAAGGCACATGAGGCACTAGCCATCTCAAAGATAAAAGTAAGGAAGAATTGAAATCAGTAAGAGTAGATCAAAAATTAACTTCAGCTTCTAAATCATGTTGCCAATCACAGAAAAAAAGGGGTAAAATTAAAAAAAAATCAAAATTTTAAATGGGTTTCAATATGAGTCACTGTAAATGTCCATAGCTGTTTAATGATTCTCTGGTTAAGCACACATTGCCTTCAAATTCAAAAATAACAGCAAGAAAATATCAAACAAATTACACAGTTTGGTTCTCTGCTGAATAAAATGCAAAGAAACCAAAACACTTTTAAAAGAGAAACTAAAGTACCACTGTTTTACATTTAGGCCATCACACATTTTATTGGCTTGCCCATATTTATAAAAATTTTAAGTTAAAGAACAGCTTTAGTCTTAGAGCATCTTAAAAAACAGTCCAAAGCATTTTAATGCATTTGTCATAAAATTCAACAGTGTGCAAGAATAGCATTTTCTAACATCATTAACATGTAAAAACACAAGAAAAGCAAGTTCACATACAGGGTCTCATTGCAAACCCCCAAAATGAAATCCAAATGGGTTAGGAATTTACCTCTTTTTCAGTTAATTTTTTAACTGAGAAGTATTCTTTATCAAATATGTAGAGGGAAAAACCAATTTATCTTCTATCTCCTGGAAAAGAAAGAAAAGACACACACACACACACACACACACACACACACACACACACACCAAACTAATTATGTACAAACATTTCTTAGATTATAGGCATAATTTCCTGGAACTGAGTCCATCACACCAGAAGCGTACCACTAGGGCAAGTGCAGCTACATGTGCTGTGACCCAGCAGGAAGATGAAATGGCCACAGTGGTTATCCAACAAATGCTTCCATACAACATCTGCTTTAAGCTGAGAAGGATGATTCACACAAATTGGTTTAACTTTCTACTTTTAACAACCAAAAACAATTAAATATTTAATGCAATGATTTTAATGAGACATCGACCACCACCTGCAGAGGTCTGGCCTGCAGACCCTGACTCAATGACGGATGAATGAATGCACTCTCACACCATTACAGTGATTCAAGTGGGCTAGGGATGGTCGTCGGCTGCTTTCAGAAGGCAAAATGCAGCCAGTTGACCAAGACTCCCTCTCCACCCTTACGTTTATTCAGTCATATTTTACCACAGAGGTTCTAAGTTAACATACTTGTGGACAATTAACATGGTTAAAAGAATGGTTTTATGACTGATAAAAGCTTGAAGTTCCAGGTCCAGAGTAAACACTATAAGCAGTAATTCCCCTTAGATCTCCCCAAGTGGACCGTCCAGCACAAAATTTACACTAGTAAACAGAGTGGAGACAAAGAAGCTTGGGGTAAACAGACTTCAACTGGGAAAGCCTCTTATCATACGTATCTTCTCCCTAACTTAATGGACCTGCCACCTTTGGCCTGTCCCAATAGAAATCTTTCAACCTTCCAAAAGGTTTGGGACTAATCTATAACTTTCCCTAACATTTCTTTAATATTTTGGCAGCCACCTCAAGTGAATCTCAACACATTAAGGTAGTACACGACAAGCAGTGGAGAACAGTTATTCCTGAAGGGAAGAGAGGACCAGTGAGAAAAGCCTGTAAGTGCCTTCGTTTGCTGCACTGAGAGAATTTCCTTTACATGAAGCTGGCATCCACAGAGATCTCTCTAGTGTGACTGAGATAGCCACATCATATGATTACACATATTTTGAACTTTAGTTGATCCTGCAAAAACAGTCTTGCAAAGGGGTACAAATTCACACTCCACGAAACAATATGTGAGAGTATTTTTCATCTTTTTCATTTTAACCATTTTTAAAGTATATTAGGTATGTTACCATGGTTTTAATTTGTATTTCCCTAATGACTAATCTTTTTAAGGACCTTTTAAAATGTGCATTGTTTATTTGGATATCATTTGGGGGTGGGGGAGTGTAAAAGATCATTTACATTTTTTTCTTTGATTTGACTTTTGTTTCTGATGGATTTGCAAGAACATTTGTGTTTTTTCTTTGTACTGCAAATATCCCCTCTCTCACTTGCCATTTCACTCTTTTAATGGTATCTTTTGATGGACAGAAGTATGTAATTTTAATTACATTCCAATTTGTACCATGTTTATGCTGAATACTTTTTACATTCTTTTTAAGAAATACTTACTCCATAGTGATGGAGTTTTAAATAATCAACCAGATAAAAGTTAGTAAGGATACAGAAAATTTCAAAAACAAGTAATAAGTTAATCTGACTTAGTAGTATAAATGAGATAAAACATATTTTTTAAAAGCAGATTTTTTGGGGTCTCTTTCATAATAGCTAGGAAAGCACAGCAAATACCAATCAACATGTGTCAATATTGTTTGTATTTTCAAATACTCCTTGTAGTGTTACTAGTTTATTAGATACATGTTTAAGCAAGTTATAGCGCCTAATAGTTTCATTAAGTGTTTTGCTCATGTTTTACATGGATTGTCACCTTTCTCACTGTCAGGACTCTAATTTCACCCCACATCTATCTCATTAACATTGGCTGATAATCCTCCAGTTACAAAAACACCCAAACTCTCACTGGGTTACTGAAAATATATTTCATGCTGCTGCTACATGCCAATGCAATTAGCATTGAGTCACAGTCATTATAGAGACAGGGGATACAGGCAATATAAGCTTCATCACACCTGTGAAGATCTTGAAACATTTGTTAAATGGCATTTCTGATTACTATGTATGTGTAGTACTTGGAAAACTTTACCAAGTAATTGGTTATATGACATAAGAAATATTCAAGAAGCTGGATTATATAGAATTATATGACTTAGGTAGTTTTGTGTTGCAACTGTTTGGTGATCTCTGACCTGTCTGTACCTAGATATGTATATAATTCTCTAGGGTTAGGAAGTTTTTTGTTATTATTTCTTAGAATAAGCTTTCTACCTCTTGTTCTTTCTCAACTCCCTCTTGAAAGACAGTGACTCAGATTTGCTCTTCTGGGGTTGCTTTCTAGATCTCATAGGCATTCATTCCTTTTCATTCTTTTTTTAATCCTCTATGTTTTTAAATAGTCTGTCTTCAAGCTCAATATTTTTGATCAATTCTGCTGTTGAAAATTCTGATGATTTTTTTCATTTCAGCCAGTGTTTTCCTCATTTCCAAGATTGTTTTAATTATTTCAACATTTTTGTTTATCTGATAAATTGCTTTTATGTTTTGTCTTGGTGTTTGCTGAATTTTTTCAAAACTGCTATTTTGAATTCTTGATCTGAGAGTTTTTATATTACTGTCTCATTGGGTTGGTCACTGGCTTCTGGCTTTGTCCATTTGGGAAGGTAATAATAATTCCTTGTTTGCTGTTGTTTCTAATGGACATCTGTTTATGTCTTTGCACTGAAGGATTATGTATTTATCCTTCAGTGCAAAGACATAAACTGTTTTTGTGTCTGGGTTGGTTTGGCCTTTTTAGCGTATGTGTGTTTAGAGGATCTGAGCAGTTTGACTGTTGATTTCCCTTATTCCTAAGTTGCTGCCTCCTGTTGGCACTACATGGTGCCCTAATTTCAAGTTTGCCTCAGCTTTTACAAAAGTTTGATGTGCCACTTGTCCTGAATTGGGTTTGGGGGAGGTGCCCAAAGGGGATTCACTGGCTGTGTAGAGAGGCTGGCTAGGGATTCATGCCACGTGCTGCACTGCCTCTCTGATTTGGCATCTCCTTTGTTTGAGCTGGAGAGCAGTGCCCATGTTTTGTGCACTGGGGCTGCTAACCCCACCTCCACTGTTTGTTCTCAGCAGCCCTTTAGGGGTTCCTCTACCTAAAGGCACTCAAGTTGCTTTCAGTGGATTGAAGAAAAAACAGCTTTTCTGTATAGGAATCCAAGACAATGGGGAAGCCAGCTGTCTGCTGCAATATCACATTTTCTAGAAAGAGTGATTCCAGGGGAACATTTCTGTGAAGTGCCTGACAGTTTAGAGGAAGCATGAAACAGATAGAGGAGTCCATTTTTTTCTAACCTCCCCATGCAGTTTACTTCTCTGTGGCCCAGGGATTATCACAGATTTGCGTTTTGGAATATAGGGGGTGATAATTTTGGCACTGGACAGGTTTTTGGTTGTTGTTTTCTGCAGGGAGGGTGAAGTTAGATTGCTTCTACTCCACCATTTTGTTGTTGTTGTTGTTTTGAGACAGTCTGTCTCTGTCGCTCCGGGTGGAGTGCAATGGTGCAATCTTGGGTCACTGCAACCTCTACCTCTCAAGCTCAAGCGATTCTTGTGCCTCAGCCTCCGGAGTAGCTGGGATTACAGACATGCACCACCATGGCCCAGCTAATTTTTAAATATTTTACTAGAGACAGGGTTTTGCCATGTTGGCCAGACTGGTCTCAAAGTCCTGGCCTCACGTTATCTGCCAGGCTTGGCCTCCCAGAGTGCTGGCATTATAGGTGTGAATTACTACACCAGACCCAACTCCATCATTTTGGTGACATCACTTTCTTGGGTCACATAGAATTAATGAAAGTTTAGTTAAATTTAAAAGTTAGAAATTAATAGAAAGTTAACACATATTTCCCAATATATTTGGGTTAAAATATAATCAGGTACAGTCTTCCCAATAATTCACAGACCAAATAAGGAGTTATATTAATAATAGCGATTAAATCACATTTGAACTAATAACAATGAAAATACAATGTGTCCAAACTTGTTAAATGTGTATAAAGCAATAGTTTTACAAAACTGTTGTGAAATGCTTACATCAGAAAAGGATAAATATACATGATTTCTTGAATTTTTTCAAGTGAAGAAATTAGAAAATATAGACAAGGAAAAAGGTAAACAAAATATAAAGAGCAAAAGGTACTTACATAGAAACTTTAAAACAGAGATAAAAAAAAATATTTTAATTTAAAATAACTCAAAATGTTGGCAAAATTGGGAAAGTAACAAGGTTAATTAGTAACTGAATAATTGCTAAGTAATGTTGTAAGTGTGAAAAGCAAAACTGAAAATTTGTAGGAAAAAACAGAGGTGAAGAATGAAGTTAGGAGAGAGAAATAATTTTTTAAAGTGTGACAAGAATAACCAAATTAGAAAAGATTTTCAACTAAGATTACGTTAAAATGAAAACTTGCATATGATGAAACACACTATTAAAGTTAAAAGAGAAGCTGCAAAGCAGAATACTAAGAATCGGTTTCAATAATTTACAGATACATTTGAAATCAGTAAGAAAAATAAAAACCGTATAAAAAACTGGACAAATTATGAAAATTCAATGCACACAGGAGTAACCTAAATCCCCTCATATGCAAAAAGATGCTAAACCTCAGCAGTCATCATGGAAATGTAAATAAAAACTAAAATGGAAAACAATTTCGTATTATCTGAATTGGCAAAGTATACTAGATCCAATAACACCAGGGAGGCTATAGGTAAAGAGAAGTCAAGCAATTCTATTAAGTATGAATCATGAAGAACCTCTTGTACAAATGCTCAAGCTTACAAATAGAAACATTACAAAATTAGTTTGTAATAAAATAAAAATCAAAAAGGCATATGTATGAAAATGGGGAGACCTGCTATGAACTACTGTATGAAAATGGACAAATAAACATGCAGCTAAACTACTACCTAACAGTTGAAATAGATCAATCATAACTACTGGAAAAAACAAACATAACTCAAAATTTTATATGAAAATAAAGAAGAAAGAAAATGTTAAAATATAAGCATAAACTCTTTAAACAGTACTGCATATTATTTATAGATACATATAAATCTGGTAAAACACAAAAGCAGACCTAGGAATCATAGTACCATTTTCGGGGTGGAACTTAAGTTGTAGGCAACCATATGAAGCGTTGGAAAGCATGACTCTAGTGTTTCTAAGATTTTATTCTAAAAGAAAAATAGAGATATGAATAAAATATGGCGAAGTGTTATAATTTATTCAATTAAATCTCAGTGGTATTTATTAGATGTCAGTTTTATTTTCATATTTTAAATATTTTATAGTTTAAATTATTAAATATTAGTTTAATAATGACTAACATCAGAAGTAATGATAAAATACATATAAAAATTGTCATTCAGTCTCATTCTTGGCAATTCTAAAAATATTTATCAGAAAACAAGTAACAAAGCATGAAGAGAATATATAGGTATTTCTTGAAAGTCTAAATATAGCAGCATTTGTTGTACAGAAGTAAATCACTTAACTAAATTATGATACAGGCATATAAATGCATCATTGTACACTCTGCTTGTTAAAGCACTGTGAAAACAGAAAATATTTAACGCATAATCCTTTTGCCTGAATTTTATTTTTTTCTATGGATACGATACTTGTGCATGTTTATGGGGTACATGTGACATTTTGTTACATGCATATAAGGTATAATGATCAAGTCAGGGTATTTAGGATATCAGTCACCTTGAGCATTTATCATTTCTATGTGTTGGGAACATTTAAAATCTCTTCTAGCTATTTTGAAATGTGTAATATGTTGTCAATTATAATTACCCTGTTGTACTATTAAACATTAGAACTTATTCCTTCCATTTAACTGTATGCCTGTATCCATTTTTCTACCTTTTTTCATCCCCCCTACCCATCACCACATCCTTTCTATCCACAGTTAACTCTCATTCTACACCCTATCTCCATGAGAACAAACTATTTTAGTTCTCACATTAGTGAGAATAAGCACTATTTGTTTTCCGTGCATGGCTTGTTTCACTAAACACAATGACCTCCAGTTCTTTTCCTACTACTGCTAATCACAGGATTTCATTCTCTTTTATGACCAAATAGTATTCTGTTGTAAATATATGCCACATTTTCTTCATTCATCTGTTGATGGACACTTAAGTAGATTCCAGATCTTTGCTGTTATGAATAGTGCTGCAAGAAACATGAGAGTCCTTGTAGCTCTTTGATAAACTGATTTCATTTCCTTTCGACAAACACCCAGTAGTGGGACTGTTGGATCATATGGTAGTTTATTTGTAGTTTTTTGAGAAATATCTGTACTGTTTTCCATAATAGCTGTGTTAATTTACATTCCCACCACCAGTTCATAAGAGTTCCCTTTTCTCTGTATTCTTGCCAGTATCTGTGTTTTGTTTCTCCGATGATAGCCATTCTAACTGCAGTGCAATGCTATCTTATTGTGGTTTTGATTTCCATTTCCCTGATGATTAGTGATGCTGACCATTTTTTCATGTACTTGATGGCCATTTGTATTATTATTATTTTTTTTAGAAATGCTTATTGAAACCCTTTTTCACTTTTTAATGTGATTATTTACTATTTTGCTGTTGGGATGTTTGAGTACCTTGTATATTCTGGATATAGTCCCTTGTTGGATGAATGTAATGTTACTAAAAGTATCAAAAATTTTGTGATTGCAACTATATGAAGCTATAAATCCACGTAGACAAAATGAAAACAATTGTGGGTTTTTTGTTTATTTTTTGTTTTTTGTTTAAGACGGAGTTTCACCATGTTGGTCAGGCTGGTTTTGAACTCCCGACCTCAGGTGATCTGCCCGCCTTGGCCTCCAAAGTGGTTGGATTACAGGCGTGAGCCACTGCGCCTGGCTTTTTTTTTTTATTTTTTTAATTTTAATTTTTTATTTTTTTACAATTGTGTTTTAATTTGAATGTAAAAGTGAAAAATCATTTGAAAATTAATACTTGAGAATGTAGGAAAATTATAAGGCAGCGACACATGATACAAAAATAGTTGAAAATATCAGCATTACAATGGAATATGGATCTTTGTTCTCAGTGGTGCCAATCAAATTTTAGAAATGGATTCTGATGGTTTGCTTCTCTCAATTTGGATTCTAGCAAAAAAAAAAAAAAAAAAAAAAATGAGGGAAAGTTTTTATCAGCTATTATTTGGTACTTATTTTATGGTTGCCAGAAATGTAATGATTACCAGGAAATACCCTGAAACTACAAATGAAAGCAAATGGAATATTAGTTGCAGAGCAATAATAGTCCAATGTTTAGAGATGGAAATGAGGAAGTGTTTGAATTGGTAAGCTGATCTAGTCCCAAAGCATAATACAGATCGAGGTCTGATGGCAAAATCTGCCATAAAATTTGCTGCCACTCTCTCTAGCACAGTTTGTTCCACAGACCATATTGAGGCCTCATTTTTTCTGGTCTTTCCATTGTAAATGCAAGTGCCCAATAATATAATCATCTTTACTTTCCTACGGAAAGAACAAGTTACTTGGCTCCCTGCCTACATTCTACCTAAATGCTGAAAATTTGTCAGAGTACTCTCTGGTACAGTGATTTCTACTGCTGTATTCAGAGTGCCTGAAATGAAAACAAACCTTTTCTTTTAAAAAAAAGAAACTCAAAAGATAAAAACTGAGTTTTTTAATCTTTGTTCCATAGACCATATTAGGCCTCATTTTTTCTGGACTTGCCATTGTAAATGTAAGTGCCCAATAATATAATCATCTTTACCTTCCTACAGGAAGAACAAGTTATTTGGCTGCCTGCCCCCATCCTAGTGAAATGCTGAAAATTTGACAGAGTACCCTCTGGTACAATGATTTATATTGCTATATTCAGAGTGCCTGAAATGAAAACAAACCTTTTCTTTAAAACAAAACAAAACAAAACAAAAACAAAAAACCTCAAAAGATAAAAATTCAGTTTAAAGTGGAGTTAGAATTGATATGTCTCATAGATGTTTTTGTTCTTTCAAATGCACAAAATATAAAAGCTGAAGAAACATCAATAAAATGAAAGGAACTATGAAGTTGATTTGATTTTATACAATTCCAAGTGGTAGCTTTAAATAAGCTTTCCTGTTTTGAGTAAATTACCTTGAGCAAAGCTCTTTATGAAATAATGTGCCATTTTCCAAAAGCTTGTATTGGTGTTCTACTCAGTTAGTGAATACCTTCCATTAAGGTTGAACCAATTACAGAGTGTAAAAATGCTGTTTCAATTTTTTTTTTTTTAATTTCCCGCAGACACAAAGGTCAAATGTCTGAGAAACTTTTCCTTAGTTGGATCGAGTTTTCTGTTTGTTCTAAATGAGATGTCATGCTTATATTTCTGGGAATGCTCCCAATTTTTGGAGAAGGGTTTTGAAGCTCGTGACATTCATCCCTTTTCAGTCTAGAGTTGAACAAGAGATGGATTATCTGTAGGAATTTTTTGCATGTATAGCCACTCTTGAACTAGTGGCATGTTGGTAGTAACAAAGAAATTTCCCAGTACAAATTGTTGGTTTTGTTTCAATTTGCAAAATTAATTTAGAAGAGCAGTAGATGGTTATTGTCGACCTCTTTGATTACAGAGCTGATGCATTAGCTTTTATTGATAGATTTTCAATACTGTTTTATACTAATTGCATTAGATGCTGTTGCTTTTGATGTTTCTTTGGCTACAGTCTTTCTAACCAGAGTATTTTATAGTATTCTGAGCACATGTTTATGGTGACTTCATGTATCTAGTGAATATCAGATTTCTATTTCAATACCAACTTCACCATCTTGAAATAATCAACTTTTTATAAATTGTATCTGAGGAAGACAAAAAAATGAATAAAAGAGTCAATGCATTTAACTTTCTTTAGTAGAGGTTAACATACAAATATAACTGGCACAGCAAGAATAGAGACATATTAAGTGAACTCTGCTACAGTTGGCTATTTTGCTGCTACTAGTCTATTTTCTCACTTATTTGTGCACATACAAACTCAATTTTCTTGTCAGCAATGGATAGTTAGATACCGAATTATTCAATACAGTTTTACATTTGAGTTCAAGTTAACTTGACTACCAATTTCTAAAGATAACTTTGCAAAGGCCCTTGAGAAATATGATTTAAAATGCTGTATCGTTCTATGGGTAAAAATGTGATTTCAGTCGACCCTCTCTTCCTGTTCCTAGGTAAGTGATGGAAGAAATGATCTATAACCTCAGGGATCTTCCTATGTCATACAGATTTGGCTAAGAACACTGTATTTTCTGAAGAACATTGTATTAGAAAATAAGCAAACTTATTTTCTGGTTTGGCTTAGTTGAAGTTAACATTCAAGTGTGTTGGTTTTCCCCTGGAGAGTGAAACTTGAACTATGTTCCCTTGGAAAGTGGAATTTGAACTATGTTGGGTGGCAGGGTAAATGAACCTGGAACTGCTGTATAATGTAGCTCACTGTTCAAAAAATTGATGGCCTATATTTGCTTATAACTGAGAACAGACTGTATGAGTGTGGCTTTTCTAAATCCATATATGCAAATAATTTGCATTAATCTCATTGTTCTTAATTCATTTTAAAGCACTTTCGAGATTATCTCAGTTGAACTTTTCAATAACTTAGTGAGTCCTTAACTTAGACCATTATCAACAATTTGAGAAGAAATTTAGCATATATAATGACCATAAAATCATCAACTTTTTGTTTATGGTAATGCCACTTTTTTCTCCTAGAGTTATTCCAAATGTGCTACTAGTAACGCTTAGCAAATTTACAGTACTTTTAACATTTTATGTACTCTGAGAGTTTTATAATCTGCATATATAGTTTGTCTTTAGTCTTACACTGAGCATAAAACTTATTTTAAAATAAGAAGTATAATTAATTGTTATGTGACCAACCAATTTGTGAGCCAGTATATTTTCAGTTCCTTAACTTCAGAATCAATTGTTATTTTCTTGATTCCCTTTTTTAGAGCTGCCTTCAACTTTTCCTCTTTGAGAAAATAACTTTAGAAAGAATTGAAAGGGTCTTAGAATTAAGGTAAGGGCCAGGGGGAAAAAGTACCTAGGACTGTGGCAAATAGTGGAACTTCTCCCATGTAATTCATAAGCAAAATACAAGGAGGTATAAACTTAGGTTCTTCGAGTTGCCTCTCAGTCCTTTAGGGTTATTCTTTCTTTTTTATGATCGCCATGTTACATTCTCAGAGTATATTCTAAACTTTATTCATTTTCACAGACAATTTATTTTCTGATTTTTCTTAGATTGATATCATCATTGGTATACATCCACCTGGTGGTATTTATGAATAACATTCTGTATCCACATTATTATTTAAGTACATGACAGTCTTTATTCTGGGTTTTACAGTCCAGGGGAAGTACTGTTGTTCATTAAACTACTCCATTTTGTAAATTTTTAAATCATTATTCTTTTATTTTAGTACTTTTTCTATTTTTTATATTTAATCCTCCTCTATGGATCCCAGTATTTTAATGTTTATTTTTCTTCCCTATTATTACTCATCGTTTACTAAGGAAAACATAGTTACTACCAGAATTTTGATAACAGGTTATTCAATGTAGGAACCAGAACTTACGAACTGGAAAAAGTGGGGGGAACAAAGTTCTGTGAGCTGGCACCACAGAACTGGAGAAGCAATCACTGATGTCAACCGGAAGTCAGATTTAATAAAGAAGCCCAAGAAGGCATTATGCCTGCCTGCCATGATCATACGGTGAGGGCACATAGAGAAGTCTGTTAAGCCATGCATCTGATTGCCACAGGAAAAAGGGCCTTTTTTTCACTGCTTTCTACTAAGTTTTGTGAATTTCTCTGATTGGCAAGCCAACCCTAAACCATACAGGGAAGGCTATTCTGGGAAATGTAGTTCCCAGCCTTAGAAGGGGTTTGTGGAGGTGCCACATTTACAATAGACAATCCAGCTTTCAGAAAAAACAACATAGGCAACATACAAACACAAAGCAAATGAGAAATGTACAAGTATTTTCTTATTTGTTATGGGGTACATTTGTAGACATTTCTAAGGTCATCCAAATGTGTGAAATATCAATTATGATTTTAATCTGTATTCTGCATATTTGTAATAACCAATTAGATAATATCTCATTGTTCACAATATATTTCTATACTTTAATGTGATTTGAAGAATTAATCATTGATAATTCAACACCAAGACCTAAATTCAGTGGTAATAGTCAGATAAGACACGTTTATTATTATATTTAAATGAGTGCTAATAATATTTCCCAAGTAGGGAACCTGGATTTCTATCCTGATCTGACAGTTAGGAGACCTATGGAGTTAAAATAATTGTGAGGCTACTTGGTTACATAATGCCCATGTCACACAAAAATAATTAATTTGATCCACCCTATTGATAGGGACAGAGCAGCAGAAAAATTGCCAACACAGTATCAAGTACTAGAACATGTGTTGATTTGCTGTTGTAAAGTTACGACATCTAGTACAGTAGCTCAATCAGGGCATGAAATAGGTAATGTATGGTAGATTACTGTCATCTGAATGTTTCAAATATTAAATAAGTAATTTGAATACAGATATGGTAGAGACCAACTCGCTTGCATCCGTCAGTGCTTTCTATGTTTTGAGACAGGGTCTCATTTTATCACCCAGGCTGGAGTGAAGTGACAGGATTGTGGCTCACTGTAGCCTCAAATTCCCAGGTTCAACTGATTCTTCCACCTCAGCCTCTCAGCTAGCTGGAATTAGAGGCACATGACAGCATGCCAGAGTGTTTCTTTAAAAAAAATTGTAGATTTGGGGTCTCACCTCATTGTCCAGGCTGGTCTCGAACTCCCAGCCTCAAGCAATCCTTCTATCTCAGCTTCCCAAATTGCTGGGATTACAAGTATGAGCCGTCATACCAGGCTGCCTTCAATTCTTTTAATAGTGATGCTAAGTTCTGCAAGTACTCAAAGTATGCAATATTGCTTTTAATTTACTTTTCGTGACCAGTGAAATATATAGGGAGACATTTTAGACTCTTTTATTTGAGTATTCCTACCATACTCAAGTCAGGTAACCAATACAAGATATGAGAGTTCTTCCAGATGGTGGTATATACATTGCAGTTATTCATTCAAGGACAAGAGGCATAACACCATGGTTTTCTATGGACCTACTGGACCAACGGTCAGAATGACTTGGAAAAACTCCATTTGCCACCTGTTATTCATAAACTCTGTTTTAGCAAGACAACTGTGAACGGGTTTTGTGTTTGCTGTTGGATTGACTGGTTTTTGTTTGTAGCTTTGTTTGGTTCCATTCTGTCTTTGTTGGCTCATGACAGTCTCTAGCAATCCTAAAAAACTTCAGTCATCCATTCTTCCCACTTTACAGTTCCGCTGGGAAATGCCTGTGCTCACTGCGGAAAACTGGAGGAATAGTCCTTGCATAAATACTCACGGTGGCACAGTGGGTCCTCCCTCAAGTGTTGCAGGCTTCCTTCCAATCAGTGGGCCTTGCTCTGTAAACTGATTTAACTATTCAAAAGAGTGGAGCCTATAATTTTTCACTGCAGGACTATCAACTCTCTTCCTGCCAGACCTTGACTATTTTGTTACACAAATGGAAGGATATCCTTGCCAGATGTCTATCTGTCAAACTCCTAGGAACATGATGATTGATTAACCATCAGCATTATTTCCTGTAAGTAATGATGCCTGCCTTGCTTCTCATAGATATGTTCTGCCCTTTGGGCTATGGAATCCCACCGTCCCTACTGATATTAAATACCCCAGTTCCATGGCAGTGCTTCCTATTGCCACTGGACTGCAGAGGTCAGTCATCACTGATATTCTTAAAGGTCAGATGCCTCCCTCATCAAAGCATTCCCTACTACCTTAATTTTGTTTAAGCTTCTTCTGTACCTACTGGACCTACAGATAGAAACATTGATTGTACTTAGATATTACAGAGTAGATTCATTCTGAATGTACTCAGCTACTAAAATCTGAGACTTTCTTCAATACAATGTCAAAGAATTTATATAATCTCGACATCATTTGCTCTAGGTTAATATGCCCACGTTTCAAGAATTGATTCCAGAAAATTATGTTTAGTTACAGATATTATTGCCAATTTCTATCCTAAGTCATAGGTGAATACCTTCATGTGAATGATTTTTTTTTTTGTATTTAATTTCCACATTTTCATCTCTTGTTCTAATACCTTCAGGATCTATGACCATGCATTTCCTTCTGTGTGTGCTAGTTCGTATTTTCCAGGTTTCCTCTTTCTTGGACATTTAGAGAGTTGTTTTTCAGCCTCCTTGGGATATACTGAAACCTGATTCTAGTTAGCTGGAGACAATAGGTGATGGTGAAGTGCAGGAGAAGAGCAACATTTTATTTGATACCTACTTCAAAATAGGTTTTGGATGGTCTGCAGACAAAGAGGGGGCTCCGATGAGGGCTAAGGAACTGCCTCTGCCAGCCAGGAGGGGTAAGAGGAACTTGGAGATTCTGCAGTCTTCAGCTCTTCTGTTCAAATATTCCCATTCTAATCAGTTTTTCTATTACGATCCTGGCATTGACATCAGGGGCCTTTGGATACTTCTGATTTCATATCCACTGAGGATCTGACACCCTTATGACCATAATCTCAAGTTGAATTTAAGCATTGTCTGCTATGTGGCTGTAGCATAGTAGAATCCCCTTTAAACTGCAGAGAATCTCTTGCTTTCACAGCATCTCTTATGCAGCTGCATCAATCCTATTATTTTATTTTATAAAATCTCTATGTCATTAAAATAGGCATCTGAAATTACAATCTTCATAGGTATCATTGTCTCCACGTTGATCAAACGATGTAACCGTGTGATTTCCCCAAGCCTTGGTCACAATTAACCATAGGTCAATGTTGAACAACTGTGGTACCACTGCATGTCATTATCATCTTCACTTTGCTGCTGTCATCTCACTTACCAACAGGCATGTGAGCAATCCAGTAATAAAATCTCACTCTGAAGATCTGCATTTGTGGGATACTCTTGGAACAAACTGTCTTAGTCTAGATTTCTTAAAATTTAGAGTCTGAAGTAAAGAACGTGAGTGGCTGTAGTTGGAAATGGAGTACTGGGGCTGCAAGAATAAAGGGAAAAATAGGAAATGAAAGAGTGAGGCAACACAGAGCAAAAGAAAAAATACAAGTTGAGACATTATCCAACTGGCCACAGCTTCAAAAATAAAACACAGCCAGTTTCTAGGTTGTAAGGCTCATTTTTCATACAGGATGTATGAGCCCACCCCATCTTGAACAGTTTCACAGGAAGAGAAAATGAAAGGGATTAATTGTTCATTTCTTTTGTCTATCTCTGGTTCACTGCAGTGTGTTATCTTTCCCAGACCTCTAGGTTGTTACCTAGGCCTTTACTTGGATAAACCAGATTGCAGGAAGTGGTTTTCAAGTGAGTCAGGAAGAGTTATAGGAGGCAAGAACCTCTATGAGTCTAACCCCTTTGTGCTTTGTGCATCTCACTGAGGCATGTACAAAAGAGAACACACCAAAGCTCATCCTTCACCCTGGAAGAGACTGAGAAAGACGTGTTAGGAGAAGAACTGAAGACAGTAGTAACAAGGTCACTTTGATGGTCCCAGATCATAGAGACAGGCAAAACTGAGATCTGTTGAGAGGCATCTAAACTTCTTCAGTTCATTATCTGTTTTGGAAATCTTATTTTCATTTTTAAATCCTTTTACTGTCTATATTTCTGCAAATCATTATTTTTTTAATGAAACAGGACATATAACCCAAATTCAAGATGTCTTGCATTTGTAGGAGTTTTTGAACTAATTAACATATGAGCTAAACACAACTTACATTTTTTAGCTAAGAACACTTAAAATCTATTCTTAATAATTTTCAAGACTACAATACATTGATATTAACCAGAGTCACCATATTGTACAATAAATTTCATGAATTCATTCTTCCTGTCTAACTTAAATTTCGTATCCTTTGACCGATATCTTTCGAACTCTTCTCCCCAGGTGTCTTGAATTTGGAGAAAATTAACTATGAATTACATTTAGAACATGTTGGTTGAAGATACCTGATGCTTAAGATGAGAGTAAAAGGTATGAATTTAAGGGTTACAAATTGTGATGCGGGTGTGCAACGGATAGCATAGAAAGAGAAGGGAAAACTTCCAAGGGCTGAAAGTCTATATTTTACTGAATACAGATGTATGGACTTGACAAAGGGCTTCTCATCCAACTTTCATCACTTTT
The DNA here is from genome assembly GCF_048565385.1 of Saimiri boliviensis. Taxonomy (NCBI): domain Eukaryota; kingdom Metazoa; phylum Chordata; class Mammalia; order Primates; family Cebidae; genus Saimiri; species Saimiri boliviensis. Next base: position 65,742,585 of record NC_133458.1, on the reverse strand, counting down.
CCCATTAATGAAACCTAACAGTAAAGGAGAAGAAGCAATTTTTCATGCTATGTAGACCTGAAGATTAGAAATGAAACTAACATTTAACTAGCAGTTAAGGAAACACTTCCACAAATATTATTTAATTTTTACCACGGCCCTAAAAGATAAGTATTAGTATAGTTGGTAATATGCATTTCCTCTAAAAATTTCCTTTCCAACTGCCTTTTAGATGGAGAGGTTGGAAATTTAAAAACTAACTTTCCAGATTTCCTTAATCTGGACCACTGTATATAAATTAACTTTCGCAAATTAGTTATAATGACGTGAGATTAAAAGGTCATAAATGTGATGGAGCTCATTCTCTAAGTGATATGGTTGCTGGCTAGCACAAATGTAGGGATCTGGAAATTTGGAGATAACTATAGTGACTGGCCTCACTGATTTAGGGCCTGGTGAGTAACTGGGGGTGTGAGAGGTAACTGGCAATTTTCTGACCTCAGATTTGTAGCTCTCTGGGACGTAGCCTAGAAGTCAATAATTAAATCAGTTCTTCCACATTCTATAATTTTGCTTTTCCAATTATTCTGTACACACTCTCTTAAATCCCTTCTGCTTGAATATTGACATGATATCTCTTATTCAGTTTAACTTTTTTCTATGTTGGAATAATTGTAGACACGTGGAATGGTAAGAAATAATACAAAGCAAGACTTTGTACCTTCTATAAACAGCACCCCCATGATGGTAATATCTTAGAAAATTTTATTACAATATCTCAACTAGAATATTAAAATTGAAACAGTCAATATACTGGACATTTTCATCATCGCAAGGATTCCTCATTTTGCTTTTTATAATTACGTCCAATCCTCTTTCACTCCATCTCTTAATCCCTGACAACCACTCATGTGTTCTATATTTCTGTAAGTTTTTCACTTCAGGAAGGTCATTGTATTCATTGGCTAGGGCTGCCATAACAAAGTACCACAATCTGGTTTAAGCAACAGAAGTTTATGCCCTCATACTTCTAGAAGCTAGAAATGCAAGATCAAGAGGTTGGCAGGGTGGTTTTTCTCCTGAAACTTTCTCTTCGACTGTTAGATGCCTACGTTCTTGTGTCTTCACATAGTCTTGCCACTGTATGTGTGTGTGTCCTAATCAACTCTTACTTTGAAGATACCAGGCATATTAGATTAGGGCCCACCTTACTGACCTCTTATTACCTCAGTTATCTCTTTTAAGACCCCACATCCAAATATATAGCTACGTTCTGAGGTACTAGGATTAAGGATTAAGCATAGAAAATTTGCAGAAACATATTAAGCCTGTAACAGTTTATAAAGGAAATCATTTAGTATGAAACCTTTGGGGGATTAACTGGTTTTCACTCACCATAATTCTCTGGAGATTCATTGAGCTCGTTGTGTGTATCAATAGTTTATTCTTTTTGGTGCTCAGCAGTATATTCCACAATAAGGTCATCCAAGTTTCTTTAACGATTCACTGAAGATCATCTGGGTCCTTTCTAGTTTTGAACTGTTCTGAATAAAACTGATAAACATTCATATACATGCCTTTGTATGAATGTAAGTTTTCTCCTGTGGAAAACTGCTCAAGTACCATTGCTGGGTTATACGGTAGTTCTATGTGAAGTTTTTAAGAAAATTTCAGGGCCAGGCGCGGTGGCTCAAGCCTGTAATCCCAGCACTTTGGGAGGCTGAGGCGGGTGGATCATGAGGTCAAGAGATCGAGACCATCCTGGTCAACATGGTGAAACCCCGTCTCTGCTAAAAATACAAAAAATTAGCTGGGCATGGTGGCGCGTGCCTGTAATCCCAGCTACTCAGGAGGCAGAGGCAGGAGAATTGCCTGAACCCAGGAGGCAGAGGTTGCGGTGAGCCGAGATCGCGCCATTGCACTCCAGCCTGGGTAACAAGAGTGAAACTCTGTCTCAAAAAAAAAAAAAAAAAAAAAAAATTTAAAATGTTTCCTAGAGTAATTGAACCATTTATATTCTTATAAGTAATTTAGGAGTAATCTAGTTTCTCTGTGTCCTCACCAGCACTTGGTGTTGTCACTTTGTTCTTTGCCATTCTGATAGATGGGTAGTAATGTCTGCTGTGATTTACATTTGCATTTCCCCAATGGCTAATGATGTTGAGCAGCTTTTCATGTACTTATTTTCCATTTGTAAATGCTTTTTGGTGAAATGGCTCTGTCTGTAATTGCTCATTTTTTAATCAGATTGTTTCTTTACTGTTAAGTTTTATGAGTTTTTATAAATTCTAGATACTTGTTCTTTGTTAGATATATGGTTTTAAAATACTTTCTCCTAGTCTGTAGTTGGTCTTTTCATCCTCTTAGCAGCATTTTGCAGAACAAAACTTTTCATTTCAATAATTTCCAGTATACCAGTTTTTCCTCTCACAATCATGCTTTTGGTGTCAAATCTAAGAGTTCTTTGCCTAACTCTACATTCTCAAGATGTTCTTCATCCAACTCTTCTTCTAAAAATCTTATAATTTTGCTTTTTACATTGAAGTTTGTGATCTATTATGTGTTAATTTTTGTGTATAGTGTGAGATTTGATTTTTTTGGCCTATGAATTTTTGTCCAATTGCTTTGCTCTTGTTGAAAGAGTTACCTTTCTTCATTGTATTGCTTTCACACCTTGTCAAAAATCAGTTGGGTATATTTGTGTGGGTCTGATTCTTGGTTCTCTATTCTGTTAATGCATATAATTATTCTTCTACCACAATCACACAGTCTTAATTATTATACCTATATGTTAAATCTTGAAACCAGAGAAACAGATTCATTCCATTTTATTCTTCCTTTTCAAAATTGTTTTAGTTATTCTAGTTTCTATTTTTCATATAACCCTTAGAATGATCTTGTCTATATCTACAAAAAATAGAATTTTGGTAAGAAGATTTTTATGGCTATATATTAACTTGGCAAAAGTTCATACTTGTTATGTTGAGCCTTCTAGCCCTTTTGAATAAGTGATTTTTATTTTCAGGATACAGTTACTATAAATGTTAAACTGTAAGTTTTAAACGATATTGTATTTTTAATTTTGGTATCCATATTTGTTGCTACTAGAAATATAATTGATTAGCTCTAAACATTTTTAAGATTGATTTTGAATTTTTACGTCGACAATCATGTCATTTTCAAATAAAGACAGTTTAATTTTTCCTTTCTAATCTGCATGACCTTAATTTTTATTTCTTGCCTTAATCCACTAGCTACAATTTCCAGTGCTTGTTGCCTTGTTACAGATCTTAGGAGGGTATGTTTCAAACTTTCACCACTGAAGCAGAATGTTAAATGTAGGATTTCTGTAGATGCTGCTTATCAAACTGAGAATTTTTCTATATCAATTGATATGCTTTTTAAAATTTCATTAATGTGAGGGACTATATTGATTATCAAATATAGACCTTGTTTTGCATCCCTGGAATGAACATCACTTGGCTATGGTGTATAACATTTTTATATTGTTAAATTGTATGTGCTAATAGTTATAGTAGTTTGTGTATTTCAAGAAAGGGCCCATTTTATCTATTTTGTCCAATTTATGTGCATAGAGTTTTTCCTATCTTCTTGATGTCTGCAGGAATTATAGTGATACACCCTTTTTCATTCATGATATTGGTATTTTGTGTTCTCTCTTTCTCTCTCTGTCTTGCTACATATTTGTCAGTTTTATTGATCTTTTGCAAACAACCAGATCTTTGTTAGATTGGTTTTCAGTTTTTTTTAAATCTGTTTAATTTCTACTCTTTATTATTTCTCCTATTCTACTTGGTTTGGGTTTGTTTTGCTCCTCTTCTTCTTCTTCTAGATACTTGAGGTAGGAACTTAGATATTTCCTATAATTCATGCATTTAATGCCATACATTTTTTACTCAACACTACTTGAGATGTGTTCCACAAATGTTGATAAATTTTCATTTATATTCAGTACAATGCATTTTAATATCTGACTGAAACATAGTCTTTGAGTTATTTAGGAGTGTGTTATTTAACTAAAATGTTCACTAAATGAGTATATTAATTGCAGCTACTATGCCTTAGATGAAACAATGTATCTGACTATGGAACATCAAGTAATTATGCAACTAGAGCTGTCATCCTATGGGTAACAGACTCACTAACTTGTAAATTATGAATGGGTGTTCTACATTCCTTTGATACTTACCTCTTTTGCACTGATGATTCTATCTTGCTTCACATCTGTAATCTCATAGGCGGTCTCCCTACAACCTAATTGCAGTGAAGAAAAATGCTCAGGCACAGTTGACAGAAATGTAAGCATGATATGATCATACTAACTGGAGTGAATCTGTTACTCATAGTTCCACTAAAGGGTGATTTTTATTAAAAATAAGGGTAAAGAAAAATTCTTCCAGTGAATAGATCTACGAGTGGTGCACTTTAACATTCACTTTATATGGAACAATAAACAGTTATAGATAAAGATATATCCTTACTCCTGAGAAATAATATCTTGGATATTTGGTTAGGCATCTGAGAAAAAATCTGACATATTAAAGGAAAAGAGGCCAAGACAGTAGCAGCCCAAGAGCAGACATACTTTGGGAAATTGACTTTGGCTAGGGATGCCTGCAATTACAACCACACCATGGGAAGACAAGAATAGATCTGGAACCTAAGTCATTCACTAGTCTGTCTTTTAGTATTTCCATGACCAATAAAAATAATAAATTTTGAATAGATATTGGTACAACTAAGAAATCATACTTCTCTGAGTTTGAATTTATTATGTGGGCCACTCCAGAAAGCAAGCAAACCAGATGAGAGAAGATGATGGCTAAGCATAAAGGAATTATTTTATTGTTTTAAATTTAATATATTTTACATACTGAGGTACATGTACAGAACGTGCAGGTTTGTTACA